>NC_069499.1:910938114-912138114 GCF_027579735.1 Bombina bombina
AGAGGCAGCCTTCAAGGTCCTAGAAATTATCATATGAGACATCCTAGATTTAGCTTTCAACTAAGAATACCAAGAGAACAAAGCAAAATTGGTGTTAGAATTAAATTGGAAAGTTGTTTGAAATGACATGCCCTATTTGAAACAAGAAGGTTTTCTTTGGGCTTGACTGTCTTATGATATATTTTAGCATCAATGCCAAGCTGTGTTAACAGTAGAATAAATTACACTCCCAGTGGGTTCTAAAGAGATAAAGGTAATACAAATATGATTTCCTATTGTTCTCTCCAAGTATTGGTGATTGTTTTAAGAACAAATATAAAGTAAAGAAGCAAGTATATGTACACAATGTAATAAAGTAATGAGATCTGATTATACCTACAAGCTCAATGCATTTGATTAGGTTGTGGCTTTCAAATACACAAATAAAGATTAAAAAACACATCTCATAGTATACTGTCCCTTCAACTATTTGAAATGCTGCTTAAATGTATGTGTTTGTTAAGTCTTCCAGGGAGTTACGTTGTTTTTAAGTCAGTGCAAGGGTTGCTGCACCTGCAATTTGTGGCGAGATGAAAATGGAGTCGATTTTCTGAATTCTGCGCGCATAAGTCCTTACGCTGTATATTGAATACCAAATTGTATGGCTGTTCTATGTTAATCTATGGGAGAAAATAATTCGGACGACGGGTGAAATATACGCGCGTAACTTGTATGCTACGCCGCATATGTAATGGGGCCCCAGAATGTCTCGCTAAGGGATGTATACTGAAATTTTCGTATAGGAAAGAGATGTGTACATTACTTAGAAATCCAATTGCTCTCTTCATCCTGTCCCAACCACCTACTCAATATCTCCAAAATTTGTCCTTTTCTGAGTGCTTAAATTACTAAACAGCTAATCCATTGCCAAGAAATTTCCCGGCTTGACTACTGAAACAACCTACTAACAAGCCTTCCTCTCTCCCACCTCTCCCCCCTTCAATCCATCCTAAATGCCTCTGCTAGGCTAATCCACCTCTCCCGACGCTCTGTATCTGCCGCACCCCTCTGTGAGTCCCTTCACTGGCTCCCCATTCACAGCAGAATTAAATTCAAAATTCTCACTCTGACCTACAAAGCCCTTACCAATTCAACCCCCCATACCTTTCCTCACTCATCAACAAATATACTCCAGCCCGTCCCCTAAGATCCAACAACAATCTACTCTTTGCCTCTTCTACCATCACCTCCTCTCATGCTAGACTACAGGACTTCTCTCGTGCAGCATCAACCTTCTGGAACACACTTCCTCGAGCTGTCAGACTTTCCCCCAACCTTTCCTCCTTTAAACGCTCCCTAAAGACCTTCTTGTTCAGGGAAGCCTATCACCAAATCAGTAACTAATGAATTCCACTTGCCTAATAGTTGCCTTCAGCTAACTCCACACTAAGATCATTCCCACCTTTGAAGTCACCTCCTGTTTCTCATCCTCCTACCCATTTAGATTGTAAGTTCCCACGGGAACAGGGCTCCCAATTCCCCCTGTATTTGTTTGTTAAATTTTGTCTGGTGTCTCATATTGTACTGTCCTTTTTACCTTTGTTACCCATGGACAGCGCTGCGGAATCTGTTGGGGCTTTATAAATAAAGAATAATAATAATAAAAAATACATAAGTGCACAATAAAATTCATATTTTAAGAATCTTACAAAATGAATAATTGAACCATTCACACAAAAATATATAGGGCATTTTTTATTTTTAAGGTGCATCAAAAAATTTAACAAAATTCTTCACCCATAATTGTATTTTATCAAAAATGTAAAATTTGAAATTTGTATGAAAATTACACGGGAATAAATTGTATTTAATATGCAAAGCATAAATCGTAATTTGAGTACACTGGGGCCTAGATTTGGAGTTTGGCGGTAGCCGTGAAAACCAGCGTTAGAGGCTCCTAACGCTGGTTTTAGGCTACCGCCGGTATTTGAAGTCATTCAAAAAAGGGTCTAACGCTCACTTTTCAGCCGCGACTTTTCCATACCGCAGATCCCCTTACGTCAATTGCGTATCCTATCTTTTCAATGAGATCTTTCTAACTCCGGTATTTAGAGTAGTGGCTGAAGTGAGCGTTAGAATTCTAACGACAAAACTCCAGCCGCAGAAAAAAGTCAGTAGTTAAGAGCTTTCTGGGCTAATGCCGGTTTATAAAGCTCTTAACTACTGTGCTCTAAAGTATACTAACACCCATACACTACCTATGTACCCCTAAACCGAGGCCCCCCCACATCGCCGCCACTCGATTACATTTTTTAACCCCTAATCTGCCAACCGCCACCTACGTTATCCTTATGTACCCCTAATCTGCTGCCCTAATATCGCCGACCCCTATATTATATTTATTAACCCCTAACCTGCCCCCCACAACGTCGCCGCCACCTACCTACAATAATTAACCCCTAATCTGCCGACCGCAAAGAGCCGCCACCTACATTATAGCTATGTACCCCTAATCTGCTGCCCCTAACACCGCCGACCCCTATATTATATTTATTAACCCCTAATGTGCCGACCGAATCTCGCTGCTATTCTAATAAATGTATTAACCCCTAAAGCTAAGTCTAACCCTAACACTAACACCCCCCTAAGTTAAATATAATTTAAATCTAATGAAATAAATTAACTCTTATTAAATAAATTATTCCTATTTAAAACTAAATACTTACCTGTAAAATAAACCCTAATATAGCTACAATATAAATCATAATTATATTATAGCTATTTTAAGATTTTTATTTATTTTACAGGTAACTTTGTATTTATTTTAACCAGGTACAATAGCTATTAAATAGTTAAGAACTATTTAATAGCTAAAATAGTTAAAATAATTTCAAAATTACCTGTAAAATAAATCCTAACCTAAGTTACAATTAAACCTAACACTACACGATCAATAAATAAATTAAATAAAATACCTACAATTACCTACAATTAAACCTAACACTACACTATCAATACATTAATTAAATACAATACCTACAAATAACTACAATGAAATAAACTAACTAAAGTACAAAAAATAAAAAAGAACTATGTTACAAAAAATAAAAAAATATTTACAAACATAAGAAAAATATTACAACAATTTTAAACTAATTACACCTACTCTAAGCCCCCTAATAAAATAACAAAGACCCCCAAAATAAAAAATGCCCTACCCTATTCTAAATTACAAAGGTTCAAAGCTCTTTTACCTTACCAGCCCTGAACAGGGCCCTTTGCGGGGCATGCCCCAAGAAATTCAGCTCTTTTTCCTGTAAAAAAACACATACAATACCCCCCCCAACATTACAACCCACCACCCACATACCCCTAATCTAACCCAAACCCCCCTTAAATAAACCTAACACTAAGCCCCTGAAGATCTTCCTACCTTGTCTTCACCTCACCGGGTATCACACCGATCTGTCCTGGCTCCGATATCTTCATCTAAGCCCAAGCGGGGGCTAGACATCCATCATCCGATGGCTGAAGAAGTCCAGAAGAGGCTCCAAAGTCTTCATCCTATCCGGGAAGAAGAGTAGATCTGGACCGGCAACCATCTTCTTCCAAGCGGCATCTTCTATCTTCATCCGATGAGGACCGGCTCCATCTTGAAGACCTCCACCGCGGACCCATCTTCTTCCGACGATGACTTCCCGACGAATGACGGTTCCTTTAAGGGACGTCATCCAAGATGGCGTCCCTCGAATTCCGATTGGCTGATAGGATTCTATCAGCCAATCGGAATTAAGGTAGGAAAATTCTGATTGGCTGATGGAATCAGCCAATCAGAATCAAGTTCAATCCGATTGGCTGATCCGATCAGCCAATCAGATTGAGCTCGCATTCTATTGGCTGATCGGAACAGCCAATAGAATGCGAGCTCAATCTGATTGGCTGATTGGATCAGCCAATCGGATTGAACTTGATTCTGATTGGCTGATTCCATCAGCCAATCATAATATTCCTACCTTAATTCCGATTGGCTGATAGAATCCTATCAGCCAATCGGAATTCGAGGGACGCCATCTTGGATGATGTCCCTTAAAGGAGCCTTCATTCGTCGGTAGTCCGTCGGGCCAGCAGGATGTTCCGCGTAGGAGGTCTACAAGATGGATCCGGAAGAAAGAAGATTGAAGATGCCGCTTGATAGAAGACTTCAGCCGGATCATGGACCTCTTCAGCTCCCGCTTGGATGATGACTTCAGCCGGATCATGGACCTCTTCAGCTCCCGCTTGGATAAAGACTTCAGCCAGATCATGGACATCTTCAGCCCCCTGCTTGGGCTTGGATCAGGACATCGGAGGAGCTCTTCTGGATCGATCGGTGAACCTGGTATGGTGAAGATAAGGTAGGAAGATCTTCAGGGGCTTAGTGTTAGGTTTATTTAAGGGGGGTTTGGGTTAGATTAGGGGTATGTGGGTGGTGGGTTGTAATGTTGGGGGGGGGGGTATTGTATGTGTTTTTTTTACAGGCAAAAGAGCTGAATTTTTGGGGCATGCCCCGCAAAGGGCCCTGTTCAGGGCTGGTAAGGTAAAAGAGCTTTGAACTTTAGTAATTTAGAATAGGGTAGGGCATTTTTTTATTTTGGGGGTCTTTGTTATTTTATTAGGGGGCTTAGAGTAGGTGTAATTAGTTTAAAATTGTTGTAATATTTTTCTGATGTTTGTAAATATTATTTTTTTTTGTAACTTAGTTCTTTTTTATTTTTTGTACTTTAGTTAGTTTATTTCATTGTATTTATTTGTAGATATTGTATTTAATTAATGTATTGATAGTGTAGAGTTAGGTTTAATTGTAGGTAATTGTAGGTATTTTATTTAATTAATTTATTGATAGTGTAGTGTTAGGTTTAATTGTAGGTAATTGTAGGTATTTTATTTAATTAATTTATTGATAGTGTAGTGTTAGGTTTAATTGTAACTTAGGTTAGGATTTATTTTACAGGTAATTTTGTAATTATTTTAACTATTTTAGCTATTGTACCTGGTTAAAATAAATACAAAGTTACCTGTAAAATAAATATAAATCCTAAAATAGCTATAATATAATTATAATTTATATTGTAGCTATATTAGGATTTATTTTACAGGTAAGTATTTAGGTTTAAATAGGAATAATTTATTTAATAAGAGTTAATTTATTTCGTTAGATTTAAATTATATTTAACTTAGGGGGGTGTTAGTGTTAGGGTTAGACTTAGCTTTAGGGGTTAATACATTTATTAGAATAGCGGTGAGCTCCAGTCGGCAGATTAGGGGTTAATGTTTGAAGTTAGGTGTCGGCGATGTTAGGGAGGGCAGATTAGGGGTTAATACTATTTATGATAGGGTTAGTGAGGCGGATTAGGGGTTAATAACTTTATTATAATAGCGGTGCGGTCCGCTCGGCAGATTAGGGGTTAATAAGTGTAGGCAGGTGGAGGCGACGTTGTGGGGGGCAGATTAGGTGTTAATAAATATAATATAGGGGTCGGCGGTGTTAGGGGCAGCAGATTAGGGGTACTTAGGGATAACGTAGCTGGCGGTGGTGTACGGAGCGGCAGATTAGGGGTTAATAATAATATGCAGGGGTCAGCGATAACGGGGGCGGCAGAATAGGGGTTAATAAGTGTAATGTTAGGGGTGTTTAGACTCGGGGTACATGTTAGAGTGTTAGGTGCAGACGTAGGAAGTGTTTCCCCATAGACAACAATGGGGCTGCGTTAGGAGCTGAACGCGGCTTTTTTGCAGGTGTTAGGTTTTTTTTCAGCTCAAACAGCCCCATTGTTTCCTATGGGGGAATCGTGCACGAGCACGTTTTTGAGGATGGCCGCGTCCGTAAGCAACTCTGGTATCGAGAGTTGAAGTGGCGTTAAATATGCTCTACGCTCCTTTTTTGGAACCTAACGCAGCCATTCTGTGGACTCTCAATACCAGAGTTATTTTAAAGGTGCGGCCAGAAAAAAGCCAGCGTTAGCCACGCGGGTCGTTACCGACAAAACTCTAAATCTAGCCGTGGATGTGCAAAAATCATGTAGAAATTCATACTTTTCAGTACAAAATACAAAGCGTATTTTTTTTTTCTTCATAAAATGGGTTGAACATGGGCATTCCATAGACGTATATGAAATTGTGTCTCAAATCCCAGCGTAATTCTGTAAAGATTTTCGCATTACAGATCTCAGAGTTTTTTCTCGCAATCTAAAAGGTGGCATGCTTTTCTCAAAACACTCAAAATACTTATATCCCCTAATAGAAAAACACATGCATAAGAAAATACAGGCAACTGTAAAATGCTATACGCAGAAAGCAGCATAATGTGATTTATATTGGCTGCAGGATTTACTTTTTAAAGTGCTCGCTGCTAACTGCGAGGGTCTGTGTGAAAATACACATCTGATTTGCTGAAGTCGGGCTCTTAGGCTAAAACCAAATGAGCAGTACATTTTATTTCTTACAAATTTCATACATAGATTAATTTTGATTACCCAGTATCATGTGATTGCCATTAGCCAATTACAAAATGCATATATGTATAGTCTTTGAATTCTTGCACATGCTTAGTAGGAGCTAGTGCGTCACAAAGTGTGTAAATGTGATTGTGCACATTTTGATGGTGGAAGTGAACTGAAAAGTTGTTTACTATTGGGTGTTCTATCTGAATCATGAAAGTTTAATTTTGACTTCAGTGCTTCTTTAAGTTAGCTAGGCTGTCCCATTCCACTAACCAGTCAATCGGCTATCCTAATTTATTGCAGTTTACTGAATGATCATTACAACTTTATGATCACTTTAATATACAGTTCTGCAATACCATGAAAGAGTGTGACTACTATTAATCCACACGTCTTTGTCCCAATAGTGGTTCATTTCCACAACAACCAATGAGACAGCATAAACTATGTTTAGTCAAACTCCACACAAAAAAAGCACAAAATACACATTCTTAATCAGAATTAATTAACTGTGACCAGCCACCAAGTTCCACTACTCTTTAGAACTTTAATCTGTCACTAAATATTAGTGGGACATTATGATCTAGTCACAAAAATGGAACCACTATGCCAAATGCAGTGTGTCTACTTTTTTCCACAGAAGTCTCTAAGAGACTTGCATTCCTCCCTGGCAACCTGGATGAATTGAATTAACTGTGTTGCAGCTTCATTGCACTGATTTGCTTCCTGCCTTCACATTGGATGGAGTATTAATTAATATGCATTTGTATGCAACAGCATTTACATCATTTATAGTACTTAGTAATGGATTTCAAGTGTAGCACTCCTGTGCATTTATTGCTTACCTATATAATCCACCATGTCTTACAGTTCCTTTGCTGCCCTGGGTAACCACCTCCCCATTTGTACGGCTGCTTCTTCAACTTTTAGACACTACTCTGTGTCCATGGCGTAAGGACCACACATTGCTGTGAGTTTTGTGACGTATATATACCATCATGTACAGCTGCAGTGTATGCCTTTTGTATTGCTGCTGCTGCACCAACTTGTTACAGCGTTAGACAACACTTTCATACTGTGTCTGCAGTGCGATGCCCATACCTTTGTGTGACATTTGTTGACATATACTGCCATGTCCTGTTGCTCTGGGTTACTGTCTGCCCATTTGTGCTGATGTCCAGTTGCTCCTCTGCCACATAAAAAATATTTTGCTATCAAATGAATAATGTTAACAAAATTCAGTTTAACCCAGCAGAATCAGGCCAGAATTTTAAGCATGGTGATAGGGCCACCAGCCCCTGGTCCTGCACTTTGAGGGAACCATAAAATCATCAGGGGTGAAAAGGTGCAATGTACATCCTGTTTTTAGTCATTTTAGTTTATGAAATGTAAATGGCATCAGGAGGTGTTATTCTTTATATATAGGAAACACTGAATGTTGTGAAAGGTGTGGGCCATACAAGGGGCAGTGCATATGGAGGGTGCGGAATAAAGGGGCCGAGCCAAGAGATCTCACAAATCTCACTTGCCTAGGGCCCTGCTAGGGTGGCCTTGAGCACATCTATATGCCCAGAAAGTAATTCCATGCACAGCATGTCCTTTTTGTTTCTCATACAATGAATATGTAAAGAGTAGTCTAGCAATGAAACATTTTTAAAATATATTTTAATATGAACTGAAACACTTTTTTTTTTGCTTTTTGTCTTTTATAACACTCACGCCAGCCCACCCAGCTAAAATACATTTTCACTGTTGCCCCCTCACACTCACGTACAAAAGTTGAACATTCTTCATTTAGAGTAATGTTGCCAGAACAATCTTTAGTATAAACATTTCTAAGCTATTTTCTGAGATTCAAGGTTTACGGGACCTCATTTAAGTACCAGATGGAACTAAACAGTCTGGCTTGACAATTTGTATACATATTGATGTGCATGCATTCTTGATGAGAAGCTTTACAAGCCAAGAAATGAATCGTTTAAATGTTGGAAGCCCTCTACTATGATAATTGATAAGAAGGACTTCCGTTACAAATGAGAATTGGCCTGAATAGCATGAATTTGAAACATCCCCTATCTCCGTCAGCAAACAACGGAACAATTTATGCAAAATAAAGCCAGAAAGCTGTTCAAATAATGATAAATATCAATAAAGTTCACAATAGTTTAAAAGGTGGAATATATTTTAATCCCCTTTCTGAGCTTTTATTTAGAAGTTATCTAACAAAGAGCACACATAATAAAGTATAACAATGAAAGCAGAAATGTCACTCTTGGTTTGTTGTCTTGATTTTCCTGTGCATTCTAAAAAGTCTATGGACTTCACTTAATATACAGTAGAGGCTGCTTTGGTCCCCTTCGGGTGCAAACTCACTTTTGCAAGCCTGCTTACTGCATGTTAAGAAGCAGGATGTTCTTGCATGATTGGTCAAGAGAGCATGAGGCACCACTGTTTAAGAATTGTGTTGTGCAATAATACATGTGCTGCTCAATTGTCTCAAAGATGAATATACAGCTTCCCTAGCTGGGGACATTAAACCTGTCCATCTAATGGTATATATGGTCTAATATGTGTATATGCTGTTTAATTGTAAACTAAATAATTCAATACAGAGTAAGTAAGTAAGTCAATATATATGTTTTAAGTTAAAAAACATTCTGTAAAATGTATAGACCAGAGCCCTGTGCAGGACCCAGGTAGCCAGGAGTCATGGATGTTCCATGGGTGCAGTCAAGACAGGTGTAGTTAGAGTTGAGGTGTGTAGGGTGGATATGGCTATGGCTAGATTGTAGGGTGATAGGGGGTGTGGCTAAGTGTGAAGGGACAGCACCAGGAAGATGCAATTTTTTATCTTTCTCCTTAGCTGAACTAGCCCAACGTGGGAGTAAATTAAACGTTTGAGGTACTTTTTCACCTCTGTTCATTCCCATAGAACTGCTGCAGTTATAATTAAGAATATTTTATGAAATAGCATGTTATTTACTAAACCTCCCTCAGCTATTTAAGCAGACTAAAATAAGAGGATGCATGAAACCTAAATAATATAGTCCTATGTAGAAAATGATGTGTTGACTATGCATTTTAATTACTTGAAGAAATATTAGAAGTAATTTAGTAATTAGAAGTAATTTAGTCTATCCATTCACCTGTTTATCAAGAATTACATTAATCAATCCTTTACATTGCATTATGCACGTGCTATGATATTGCCTTTATTTCATGTAAAATGGGGCATTTAAAAATCTCACTAAGCAAAAACGTATTTTTATAGAATTTTTTATTGAGTTTGATACAATGTAATTACAGGAAGAGTTTGCTTCAATAATGAAAATTAGTCATAGCATCATGTTAGAGCAATTACAGAATCAGAAACAAGTAAACACTCAATGATAGAAACAGAAAAAAGGATATAAATTAACACATAGGGGCCTATTTAACAAATGTCTGTCCGACATGATACGATCAGCGGATCATGTCTTACAGACATTGCTGAATGCGGAGAACTGCTGGTTCAACGCCGCCCCCTGCAGATTCACGGCCAATCGGCCGCTAGCAGGGGGTGTCAATCAACCCGATCAATCGGCCTCAGAGCAGGTGGACAGGTTATGGAGCAGCAGTCTTTAGACCGCTGCTTCATAACTGGTGTTTCTGGCAAGTCTGAAGGCTCGCCAGAAACACGGCCATACGGAGCTTGATAAATGGGCCCTATAAACCTAATTTTGTTGTAGCCTCATCAGTACTCTTCTCCATTCCAATAGACCACTTTTGGACCTATCATTAACAATTTATTCCTGAGCAATGGAGACAATAATATCAATTTGAAATCACATATGGATCCGGGTAAATAATCACATATGGATCCTGAGCTACAAGTTATAATTTTGGAAAAGGAAGAATCCTGAGATACAAGTAATAATGTTAGACAAGAATGTAAAACTAAGGTACGAATTATCAATAAGTATGAGCTACCTGCTTTATAGGTTTTTTTTTACTTATATAAGAGAACTTAGAAACTATTCACTTACATAATGAGAGTAAGGGCTCACATATAACAAGGGTAAGGAAACTTATAAACTTAAAGGGACTGTCAACACCATTTTTGTTGTTTAAAAAGATAGATAATCCCTTTATTACCCATTCAACAGTTTTGCATAACCAACACAGTTATATTAATACACGTTTTACCTCTGTAATTACCTTGTATCTATCCCTCTGCAAACTGCCCCCTTATTTCAGACTTTTGACAGACTTGCATTTTACTAGTAACTTCACATGCGTGAACTCAATGTTATCTATGTGACACAAATGAACTAATGCCCTCTAGTGGTGAAAAACTGTCAAAATACATTCAGATTAGAGGCAGCCTTCAATGTCTAAGAAATTAGCATATGAGTCCACCTAGGTTTAGCTTTCGACTACAAATACCACAAGAACAAAGCAAAATTGAAGATAAAAGTAAATTGGAAAGTTGATTAAAATTGAATGACCTATTTGAATCATAAAAGTTTATTTTGGACTTGACTGTCCCTTTGATATAGCTATAGAACATATATCATAGTTCTAAAATACCTACTGCTATAACATTAACTCAAACAAGTATTAAGACTAATGTACAAATCAACTCCAATTATGATAATGATCCCTGAAATAAGAAAGAGGTAAGACCCTACTGAAAGTTTGAACGAGTAGCTAGCCATCACATTTCTGGGATAAACCATAAAGAAAAATCTTATGTTATATTAGGTGTGATCTTGGGGACCTAATATGCAGTAAAACAATATATATATATATATATATATATATATATATATATATATATATATATATATATATAGATAGATAGATAGATAGATATATATATATATATTTTATTTTTGTATTCTATTTTTCATGTCATGAATAAACCAATACTTACTGAGACATGTTCCTCTAGGACAATAAAGCAGTGGAAATTGTCCTTATCAAACCATAAATGAGTCCAGCCACCAATTTCAAATTTCAAATAAAATGGACCTTTATTTGCCCATCTGGGCCCTTAATAACTAATAATGTTTCAAGCCAGCAACTGGCACTTAATCATGTAAATTGCTGGCTTGCAATTTCAGTTATTGAGGAACCAGATGGACAAATAAAAGTCAATTTTATTTGGAATTTAAACTTGGCAGTATACTCAATTATGGTTTGAGTTGTTTTTGGTGAAGTGGCAACCCCTGTCTGTTCCCTGCATGAAGAATATTTTGAATTTGGTGATGTTTCAATTTTGTTATTCATTATTAATAGTCCTTATTAGCCAATAAGGATTAGTACAAAGTATAAAAACAGTAACAAAGTATAAGTTTAAATTTAGATTTTTACAACCTTTACTTAAAATTGCCTATGGAAAAAAAAACAACAAAAAAAAGCAGCAAATTTCCTACATTTATAAATGTATAATTAAAAACAAATCAGTATAATGTCCCTTTAAATTGCCTATTTTATTTGCCCCTGTCACTGGAAAGCTTTAGCTATTATCTACCAATTTTACAGTCGCCTAGATTACGAGTTTTGAGGTAAGAGGGGTGCGTTGCTAACTTGCAGTTTTTTCTCACCGCTCACTTTCCTACAACGCTGGTAATACAGGTTTTTATCAACCTGGCGTTAGAAAACAAGAAGTGAGCGTAGAGAAAAATTGTGCTCCATACCGCACTCCAATACCAGCGCTGCTTAAGTGAGTGGTGAACTGGTTGTACGTGCTCATGCACGATTTCCCCATAGACATCAATGGGGAGAGCCGGCTGAGAAAAAGTCTAACACCTGCAAAAAAGCAGCGTTTAGCTCAGTAACGCAGCCCCATTGATTCCTATGGGGAAACTAAAGTTATGTTTACAACTAACAGCATAACATGAACCCCCAAGTCTAAACACCTCTAATCTTACACTTATTGACCCCTAATCTGCTGCCCCCGACATCGCTGACACCTACATTATATTTATTAACCCCTAATTTGCTGCCCCAATGTCGCCGCCACTATAATAAACATATTAACCCCTAAACCGCCGTACTCCCACATCACAAACACTGTTTAAATATTAATAACCCCTAATCTGCCGCTCCGGACATCGCTGACACCTACATTATATTTATTAACCCCTATTCTGCTGCCCCTAACATTGCCACAACCTACCTACATTTATTAACCCCTAATCTGCCGCCCCCAACACTAACTCCACTTTTCTATATTTATTAACCCCTAAACCTAAGTCTAACCCTAACACCCCCTAACTTAAATATAATTTAAATACATCTAAATAAAATTAATATCATTAACTAAATTATTTCTATATAAACTAAATACTTACATATAAAATAAACCCTAAGCTAGGTACAATATAACTAATAGTTACATTGTAGCTAGCTTAGGGTTTATTTTTATTTTACAGGCAAGTTAGTATTTTTTTAACTAGGTAGAATAGTTACTAAATAGTTATTAACTATTTAATAACTACCTAGCTAAAATAAATACACATTTACAATAAAACCTAACTACTAACAACTAACACTAAACTACAATTAAATAACTTACCTAAATTAAATACAATTAAATAAATTAAATACAATTAGCTAAATTACAACACTAAAATGCAGAAAATAAAAAACATATTACAAGATATTTAAACTAATTACACCTAAAATTAATTTATTTAATTTAGGTAATTTATTTAATTGTATTTAATTTAGGTAAGTTATTTAATTGTAGTGTAGTGTTAGGTGTTAGGTGTTAGTGTAACTTAGGTTAGGTTTTATTTTACAGGTAAATTTCTATTTATTTTAGCTAGGTAGTTATTAAATAGTTAATAACTATTTAGAAACTATTCTACCTAGTTAAAATAAATACAAACTTGCCTGTAAAATAAAAATAAACCCTAAGCTAGCTACAATGTAACTATTAGTTATATTGTAGCTAACTTTAGAGTTTATTTTATAGGAATAATTTAGTTAATTATATTCAATTTATTTAAATTTATTTTAAATAATATAAAATAGCTGCATTTACCGGTATTTGCATTTTAACTATTGAGTTCAGTTGTTTCAGCAAGTGTTTAGTGGGTTATTGATTTTGCTATCTTTTTTATCATTGTAAAAGTGCTGTAAATGCGTTAAGTATTGAGATTATGTTTTGTGATCAGTCAAACAGAACTAGCTTGTGTTAAGTATAAGGCTGACATTTTCAGTCAATAGGAATGCAAGGTTCCCCCAGTATAAAAGGAGTACCTTTCATTCAATATTCAGTGTGCTGCGGACAATCGCATGAAGAGAACCTCCACGTCGCCGGAGACTGCCCC
Organism: Bombina bombina; assembly: GCF_027579735.1. Lineage (NCBI taxonomy): Eukaryota > Metazoa > Chordata > Amphibia > Anura > Bombinatoridae > Bombina > Bombina bombina. The sequence continues at coordinate 910,951,895 of NC_069499.1, forward strand.
CGCCAAAAGACCGCCCCCGCCAAAGACCGCACTGCGCATCTGACGACTGCGCCACACCTCGGAAAGAAGAAAGAAGATGGGCCCGTGATGGATGAAGATGTGGTCGCCTGGAAGAAGACCTTTGCCACCTGTGAGAACTTCATCAATGGTGAGTACCTATTTTGGGGTTAGTGTTAGTTTTTTTTATTTTGGGGTGTTTTTTTTTTTAATTAGGGCTTTTTTATTTTTATGGGCAGTAAAAGAGCTGATTGCCCTTTTAAGGGCAATGCCCATAGAAATGCCCCTTTAGGGGCAATGGGTAGATTAGTTTTTTTTTAGTTAGGTGTTTTTTATTTTGGCGGGGTTCGGTGTTTGTAATTTTAGGGGATACTTTTTATTTTTTTTGGAAAAAGAGCTGGTATCTTTAGGGTAATCCTTTAGGCGCTTTTAAGGGCTATTGATAGTTTTATCTTAGATTAGTTTTTTTTATATTGGAGTGGCTTTTTTAAGGGGGAATTAGATTAGGAAGTACTTTTTTATTTTGAATAATTTAGTTTGTTATTTTCTGTAATAGCTTTTTTTTTTTTTTGTAATCTTAGGTTTTTTATTTTACTTAATGTTTAGACTTTTTATTTTACTGTACAGGGAGTGCAGAATTATTAGGCAAGTTGTATTTTTGAGGATTAATTTTATTATTGAACAACAACCATGTTCTCAATGAACCCAAAAAACTAATTAATATCAAAGCTGAATAGTTTTGGAAGTACTTTTTAGTTTGTTTTTAGTTATAGCTATTTTAGGGGGATATCTGTGTGTGCAGGTGACTATTACTGTGCATTATTAGGCAACTTAACAAAAAACAAATATATACCCATTTCAATTATTTATTTTTACCAGTGAAACCAATATAACATCTCAACATTCACAAATATACATTTCTGACATTCAAAAACAAAACAAAAACAAATCAGTGACCAATATAGCCACCTTTCTTTGCAAGGACACTCAAAAGCCTGCCATCCATGGATTCTGTTAGTGTTTTGATCTGTTCACCATCAACATTGCGTGCAGCAGCAACCACAGCCTCCCAGACACTGTTCAGAGAGGTGTACTGTTTTCCCTCCTTGTAAATCTCACATTTGATGATGGACCACAGGTTCTCAATGGGGTTCAGATCAGGTGAACAAGGAGGCCATGTCATTAGATTTTCTTCTTTTATACCCTTTCTTGCCAGCCACGCTGTGGAGTACTTGGATGCGTGTGATGGAGCATTGTCCTGCATGAAAATCATGTTTTTCTTGAAGGATGCAGACTTCTTCCTGTACCACTGCTTGAAGAAGGTGTCTTCCAGAAACTGGCAGTAGGACTGGGAGTTCAGCTTGACTCCATCCTCAACCCGAAAAAGGCCCCACAAGCTCATCTTTGATGATACCAGCCCAAACCAGTACTCCACCTCCACCTTGCTGGCGTCTGAGTCGGACTGGAGCTCTCTGCCCTTTACCAATCCAGCCACGGGCCCATCCATCTGGCCCATCAAGACTCACTCTCATTTCATCAGTCCATAAAACCTTAGAAAAATCAGTCTTGAGATATTTCTTGGCCCAGTCTTGACGTTTCAGCTTGTGTGTCTTGTTCAGTGGTGGTCGTCTTTCAGCCTTTCTTACCTTGGCCATGTCTCTGAGTATTGCACACCTTGTGCTTTTGGGCACTCCAGTGATGTTGCAGCTCTGAAATATGGCCAAACTGGTGGCAAGTGGCATCTTGGCAGCTGCACGCTTGACTTTTCTCAGTTCATGGGCAGTTATTTTGCGCCTTGGTTTTTCCACACGCTTCTTGCGACCCTGTTGACTATTTTGAATGAAACGCTTGATTGTTCGATGATCACGCTTCAGAAGCTTTGCCATTTTAAGAGTGCTGCATCCCTCTGCAAGATATCTCACTATTTTTGACTTTTCTGAGCCTGTCAAGTCCTTCTTTTGACCCATTTTGCCAAAGGAAAGGAAGTTGCCTAATAATTATGCACACCTGATATAGGGTGTTGATGTCATTAGACCACACCCCTTCTCATTACAGAGATGCACATCACCTAATATGCTTAATTGGTAGTAGGCTTTCGAGCCTATACAGCTTGGAGTAAGACAACATGCATAAAGAGGATGATGTGGTCAAAATACTCATTTGCTTAATAATTCTGCACTCCCTGTATGTATTTCTGAATTTATATGTGTATATATATATATATTTACTGATATATACTGTATATATATATATATATATATATATATATATATATATATATATATATATATATATATATATATATGATGTAGTCAAAATACTCATTTGCCTAATAATTCTGCACTCCCTGTAATGTTAGGATTTTTAATTTAATGTAAAGTTAGGATTTTTTTATTTTGGGTAACCTTTTTTTAAAAGTAATTTATGTTTTTTTTGGTAAATTTTATTTAATTTTTAAGGTAGATAGTATTTTGCGATTTAATATTAGTGTATTTTAATTGGGGTTAACTTAGGGGGTGTTAGGTTAGGGGGCTTAGTTATTAGATGAATACTTTGCATTGTGGGGTGTTGGTGGTTTAGGTGTTATGTGTTTGTTAGTTGTTTGCGTTGTGGGGGGTTGGCAGATTAAGAGTTAATAGGTAATTAGGTACTTTGCGATGTGGAGGGTTGGTGGTTTAGAGGTTAATAGCTTTATTAGGTACTTTGCATTGTGGTGGGATATAGGTTTATAGGTTAATAGGTTTATTAAATACTTTGCGTTGTGGGGATTGGCAGATTAGGGGTTAATATTTTTATTATCTATTGCAATGTGGGGGAATGGTGGTTTAGAGGTTGATATTGCGCATGCGTTGGGTGTTTGTTAAGGCTTCCAGGGAGTTATGGTACTTTCATATTCAGCACAAGGCTTGCTGCACCTGCCTATGTGTGGCGAGGTGGAATTGGAGTAAAATTTCTCCATTCTACGTGCGTAAGTCCTTTACACTGAATATGTGATACCGACTTGCGATGCCAGCTCTATGTTAGTTTATGGGAGAAAAAAACTGCGGGCAACGGGTAAAATATATGCGCATAACTTGTATGCTGCAACGTATATATGTGATTGCTTGATTCGACTAAAAATTGGTGATGTTGAGTTTTGTGCCAGACGCTGCATATGTAATCTAGCCTCCTGTCTATGCTATGGTAAAATATAATAGCAACCACATGGATGCAGTAAATACTCATCTCGCTATCCTTTACATCTGGGAGGGAGGGTAACCCAGATCTTCCAGATGAGAAGAGGATCAGGCATGGTATAGTTCCATGTTATGAAAGGTAAGTCTGTCTACACCCTCTGAACGGCAACATAGTTGCAAACACGCACTCCTTTACTTTCATTTCTCTGCAGACCATAATGCTTGAGATGCTCCAAGCCTATTTGACTCTACCCTTACATAGAGTCAATTTAATTTTTCACAGTTTAAAACTGAACATTTTCTAGATAAAGATCTGTCTGCTGGTACAAAAGTAAATACCGAAAGGTTGCTGCAAACTTAAATTTAGTTTTCCAGGAGACATAGTTAAAAGGACCATAATTCAATATTGTTAACTCAAACAATGGTTGCATGGATCTACAGAATTTTTTATTTGAAAATTGAAAAGAAATTAATTTTCAAATATAATAATAATAAAAAAATTGCTAACTGCAAGAATTTCTCTGTAGACAGGTGATACTGCTACCAATGTTTTAGCAAAGTGGAAAAAAATATATATAATTTTTTCCACCTTTGTTCTAGTAAGTTTAAGCAAATAACTTTAATTTAACTCAGCTTTCATGTTTTATATCTACAGTTTTTATGATCAGATTTCAATAATTTAAAAATCTGGATCTAGCTTCCTGCCAAATTTAATAAAAATGAAAGTAGTAAATTTTGCGCTTGCACCGCCTGTAATCATCACAAGATGAGTATCACTTCAGTTTTTCAGGATTTATAAATCACCAAACTTCATCTAAATCCATTCAATCATTCGCAAGCTCAAATTGTTTAAAAATGCCATTTAACTCCCAACTACAAATCAGTTTAAATTGTAGAAGTACTAATGTGCAGCTATAATACTGTTAATTACTGTGAAGATGTTACAAATGCAGAATGATTTGACAGTAAAGTAAGAGTAGGGGAAGAAGGAGAGAACAATAAGTGAAGGTGTTAAACAAATGTAGAGAGAAATACTAATACTTATATAAATACTCCAACATATATATACAATTGTCAAATACATGCAGGGGCATTTTTCCGTCTTATTTATATAGGCCTATGCCTAGAGCAGCAAGATTTAGAGGGTACACAAATAAAGGGGAATGATGCCATCTCACCCTATGTTTTTTTTTTAAATGTTTTCTTTTAAATTTTCCATGACCTCTGTTTGTCTAGAGGAGGGTGCATAACTGTTTCATGCATCCCTAGCCTCCAGGTTTAGAGAAATTAGCCCCAGAAATAAGAGTGGTGCGCTAACTGTTGTGCACAAGCAATATCAGGTTTATTACGGGTATTTGTAAATACCGTAAGTAGCGAGTGTATTGCAGCTTGAAAATCAAGCACAATTTAATTTAGCATACTCCTGGATAGCGCAACTTCAAAGCTCTGATTAACTGTTACACTTGAATACAAAGTTGCACAAAATACATTTAAAAGTACAGTTGCACTCATAATAACCCATCTAATAAATATTTAAAAATATATTGCATGAAAAAGAGCTCAAAGATATGAGGTCTCAGAAAAAAGGGCATGAAAGGGCTTTAACATTGAGATATATACACATACATGTGTGTACATACAGGGAGTGCAGAATTATTAGGCAAGTTGTATTTTTGAGGATTAATTTTATTATTGAACAACAACCATGTTCTCAATGAACCCAAAAAACTCATTAATATCAAAGCTGAATAGTTTTGGAAGCAGTTTTTAGCTTGTTTTTAGTTATAGCTATTTTAGGGGGATATCTGTGTGTGCAGGTGACTATTACTGTGCATAATTATTAGGCAACTTAACAAAAAACAAATATATACCCATTTCAATTATTTATTTTTACCAGTGAAACCAATATAACATCTCAACATTCACAAATATACATTTCTGACATTCAAAAACAAAACAAAAACAAATCAGTGACCAATATAGCCACCTTTCTTTGCAAGGACACTCAAAAGCCTGCCATCCATGGATTCTGTCAGTGTTTTGACCTGTTCACCATCAACATTGCGTGCAGCAGCAACCACAGCCTCCCAGACACTGTTCAGAGAGGTGTACTGTTTTCCCTCCTTGTAAATCTCACATTTGATGATGGACCACAGGTTCTCAATGGGGTTCAGATCAGGTGAAAAAGGAGGCCATGTCATTAGATTTTCTTCTTTTATACCCTTTCTTGCCAGCCACGCTGTGGAGTACTTGGACACGTGTGATGGAGCATTGTCCTGCATGAAAATCATGTTTTTCTTGAAGGATGCAGACTTCTTCCTGTACCACTGCTTGAAGAAGGTGTCTTCCAGAAACTGGCAGTAGGACTGGGAGTTGAGCTTGACTCCATCCTCAACCCGAAAAGGCCCCACAAGCTCATCTTTGATGATACCAGCCCAAACCAGTACTCCACCTCCACCTTGCTGGCGTCTGAGTCGGACTGGAGCTCTCTGCCCTTTACCAATCCAGCCACCTTCCCCATCCATCTGGCCCATCAAGACTCACTCTCATTTCATCAGTCCATAAAACCTTAGAAAAATCAGTCTTGAGATATTTCTTGGCCCAGTCTTGACGTTTCAGCTTGTGTGTCTTGTTCAGTGGTGGTCGTCTTTCAGCCTTTCTTACCTTGGCCATGTCTCTGAGTATTGCACACCTTGTGCTTTTGGGCACTCCAGTGATGTTGCAGCTCTGAAATATGGCCAAACTGGTGGCAAGTGGCATCTTGGCAGCTGCACGCTTGACTTTTCTCAGTTCATGGGCAGTTATTTTGCGCCTTGGTTTTTCCACACGCTTCTTGCGACCCTGTTGACTATTTTGAATGAAACGCTTGATTGTTCGATGATCACGCTTCAGAAGCTTTGCAATTTTAAGAGTGCTGCATCCCTCCGCAAGATATCTCACTATTTTTGACTTTTCTGAGCCTGTCAAGTCCTTCTTTTGACCCATTTTGCCAAAGGAAAGGAAGTTGCCTAATAATTATGCACACCTGATATAGGGTGTTGATGTCATTAGACCACACCCCTTCTCATTACAGAGATGCACATAACCTAATATGCTTAATTGGTAGTAGGCTTTCGAGCCTATACAGCTTGGAGTAAGACAACATGCATAAAGAGGATGATGTGGTCAAAATACTCATTTGCCTAATAATTCTGCACTCCCTGTATGTATTTCTGAATTTATATGTGTATATATATATATTTACTGATATATACTGTATATATATATATTTATATATATATATATATATATATATATATATATATATATATATATATATATATATATACTGTGTATGTATATATATATATATATATATATATAAACACACATAAATACATATGTACGCACACACACACGCATACACACACACATATATATTTATATATATATATATATATATATATATATATATATATATATATATATATATATATATATATATATATATAGTGTGTGTGTGTGTGTGTGTGCATTGGAGCCCTTAGCAGTCAAGTAACTGAAAACATGTAAAACTATATTTATCCAATATTCATATTTAAACGGACTTTAAACACTTTGAGATAGTAATATAAAATGATAAATCTTATGTATAAAATGACTTTACAATATACTTTCATTATTTATTTTGTCCCCTTTTCCTCTAATTCCACTCTGAAATTGTGAGCATTTCAGCTCCTGTTAGAAATGGCAGTGCAGAACCCTGTTATATTTCCACAGCCATTGGCTGCACACTCTATTGACCTATTTGTAACTGTTTCTAATCGGCCACATCAGAGAAGGTAACCTAAGTTACAACATGGCAGCTCCCATAGTTTTATAGACATTAAAACTACAATTTTGTCACTATTTAAACAACTAATGCAACTTTAAAAAATACATCTAAACGTTATTCTCAGACTAATCTTTTCTTTGAATGCATCATTCTATCTAGCATTTATTTAGTGTTTAATGTCCCTTTAAAGGGACACAATACTCATATGCTAAATCACTTGAAAAAGATGCAGCATAACTGTAAAACGATGACAAGAAAATATTACCTGAGCATCTCTATGTAAAAAAGGAAGATATTTTACCTCAAAATTCCTTCAGCTTACCAGAGTAAGTGCTGTGTAAACAGTTATACTTCAGCTGCAGTAAAGTTGCTTCATAGAACTTCATAGAACTTGCGTAAACTGAATATGAAAATAACATGACTGTGCCTGCACATGACAGATGCACACTCCCTAGCTTGTCCTGGGACAAGCATCCTAATTGGCTGCTTAAAGTCTCTTTACAGTCTCTCTACAGTGTAAATATCTTCAGATGTTCAGGTGATATTTTCTAGTCAGCTATTTACACACACACACACATATATATATATATATATATATATATATATATATATATATATACAAAACACGGAAGGGAACTGCACTTTCATACCGGACCGGGTACACATCCCATGACCCTGCAACATGCTCAGCCCTGGGTGCCACTGGCACTCACAGGAAGCTGTGCTGTCCCCAGAGCCACAAGCAGTTAACCCCAGACAGGTCTGGGTGCAAGAACCATAGGGAAAATTACAAAACAAATTAATACAACACACAGAGAAAACCCAGCACTCACTTACAAGCTCTCAGCTAAGATTTAAAAGCAAAAATGGAAAGGTTAGTCACCGCATCTGGCCAAATGGGACAAGCTCAGGTACCACGTCAAGGTCCTCTCCAATACCTGAGACCCTAAAACAGCCACACAATGCAAGCTTTCAAATCCAAACAAACTGAAAACAAGGGAAGGGTGCACAGGAATATGTAACCACCCTAGACATATACAAAACACGGAAGGGAACTGCACTCTCATACCGGACCGGGTACACATCCCATGACCCTGCAACATGCTCAGCCCTGGGTGCCACTGGCACTCACAGGAAGCTGTGCTGTCCCCAGAGCAGCTTGTGGCTCTGGGGACAGCACAGCTTCCTGTGAGTGCCAGTGGCACCCAGGGCTGAGCATGTTGCAGGGTCATGGGATGTGTACCCGGTCCGGTATGAGAGTGCAGTTCCCTTCCGTGTTTTGTATATGTCTAGGGTGGTTACATATTCCTGTAAGTGAGTGCTGGGTTTTCTCTGTGTGTTTATATATATATATATATATATATATATATATATATATAATGTAGCAAAGAAGCACTCACTGAACAGTTCCAACTGTGAAAAAAAGTTTTAATTCAAATTGTGACGTTTCGGGACAGCAGCAGTCCCTTCCTCTGACAAATTAACAATGTAAAAATGCAGGCCTTAAATAGGCTCCAAATTACCCTCCCCTAGTGATTGACCAATCATGGCCAAAGATACATAACACACCTTCCATAGTGACCAATAGCTATCAATGATACAAATCTAATGTATATAGTGATTCAAGTGAATAGTAATAAAGTAATTTAAACATGGAACTCCGTATTGTTAATACAAAAGGGGGGCAATCTCACTCCAACCAAACCGAAAAGTCAGCTAAATAATAGTTAAGTATATAACAAAGACCGTAAATAAACAGTGAGAGAGAGGGATCGTAATTCAACCAATCATAGTCGCCATGGCTCATGGAGATCGTAATTCAACCAACCAGCAGTGTTCTGACTCCTGGAGAACATAATACCACCAATCAGCGGCGTCGTGGCACTCAATGCTCGCTACGTCATAGTAAAGGCTTTCAAACTACGCCCACCTGTCGCTAAGGACGCATACTACCTCAAAAATAAAGTATCACATTCATTATAATCCCAAATAAAAACGCTCCCCAGAACGCTGCATGTCTATGTTCAAAACACTATAAGGCCGCCCTTAGATCGCCAATGTTAAATATACATCAATGGCCGAAACTGATCTGTATCAGTATAAGATCTGTCATCTCAAAGAGCACAGAGAACGGACAATCAGTATCATACAATCACAGAGTCGTCACTCTGCACTTTAAAATTAGCATAAATAGGAAAGCCCTATTGGTGCCGCACTAGATGATTCTGTTATAGCCTTCATAACAAAGGTAAATAAGATGCTGAGATCTATCCAATCATTAATGGGACCGCCCCCATGAAGGCGTATCAAAACATTGCCAAGTGTGAACCAATTCTACGTGTCGTACTGACACTGACAAGCGTATCCATCACACTCATGCCGCTCGTCCCCAACTACATGCAGCTGTGTCCACACCAAACACAGGCCGTGAATTCACCAAACACTGGCTCTCTACATGAACATCCCAAGTGCAAGCCACACTGTCAGGCCGGCACTTGATCCCATCAGTCTTGTAAAAGCAAACAAACGTGCTTGATCTCTTATTGAAACATAAATGTTATACTGATCCATCTCATTGCATGAATTAAATAGGTAAAAGCGAGCTCACCTCCGGTGCCCAAATCACAAATCCAAATAAAAAGAACAAATAAAAAGAACATAGAATAAAACCAAAAACTGTAGCACAATGATAGAGCAAAAAAGAGAAAGAAATTTTAACACGATTAAAGACATCCATTGTCAACACAAAATGAATGACAACCCTAAGTCAGCAGTGTATTGCTGCCACCCCAGTGTGTAACTCTATAATAATTATGCTCTAATCTAAATAAAAGGAGTCAAAGCTCCTATAATAAATTCAAAAGACTAAGTAGCCAAGGAAAAGGAACAAATGTATCCATCATTATATAATTTAAATCCAGATACTAAGAAATAGCGCTGAATATTGGTATGGAATGAGAAAGACCACCCAAGTGAAGAACAACACGGAGTGTCAAAAGAAGTGTATAAGTGAAAAGTTAAAATAAGATAAGATTAAAATAAAATTAAAATCAGTAAGCCCATATAATGGACAAAGTAATAACAACATAAAGAACAGAGGACCACCTATGAATCTCCCATAGAGGCAATATAGGACAGAGAGATAGACCTTATCATCTGTAGTAATGTGCTCATAATACAATCCTATGTTAAAGAAGTGTCACATAAAGATGTAAAGCAAAGTCAGAATAAAAGAAAAAGAAAGAAGAAAAATCGAGAAAGAGAAAGTAGAAAAGAAACAGAAAGAAAGAGAACAAGGACAAAAAGAAAGAGAGAAAAAAGAAGAAGCAGGATGAGAAACCAACCAAGAACAAGAAAAAAAGGAAAAAAGAGAAATAAAGAAAAGAGAACAAAGAGCGAAAAAAAGGAAAAAGAAAAAGAGATTGGAGAAAAAGAAAGATAGAAAAACAGAGGGGGAGGAGAGAAAGAGAAAAGAGTAATGGATCATGGACTCTCAATGGTGTAGAACATCAAACACCCCACTTGGTGTTTCGTGGACCTCATAGTTCATAAATAACATTGCCATCCTCTGTGGGTATTGAGACCCCTGGGGCAGAGGGTCCCCAGTTCATAGATCCATCTGGATTCTTTGCGTATCAGCATATTTCCTCTGTCTCCTCCCGTTCGTGGAATCGGTACGTGGTCGATCAGTCGAAATCTCAGGTCATTGACAGTGTGCCCTGCCTCCAAGAAGTGTCTCGCTACCGGCTGGTCTGCCTTTCCATTCCTTATGGCCAGACGAATACTAGACCTATGGTTGGCCATCCTCGTTCTAGCATCGTCAGTTGTTTTGCCAATATAAAATTTTCCGCAGGGGCAATTCAGGAGATATATTACAAATTGAGTAGTGCAAGTTAGATAGTACTTGATCTTATATGTCTTATTGCTTTCCGGATGACGAAAGTGAGAGCCAGTAATCATCCCACTGCAAGTTACACAGCTAATACAGCGATAACAACCTTTCTTATTTGTCTTTAGCCATGTACGTTTGCCCCCTTCAGGGTTGACATCCGCTTTAACAAGATAATCTCTCAAGTTTCTTCCTCGTCTGAACCCTATCCTCGGTGCCTTCCAGTTCTTGAAAGGCAGCGTGTGATCTGCTTCAACCAGTTTCCATTCTTCTTTGATAGTGTGGGTTAATGGTATGATCTCCGGTGAGTATGTAGTCACAAAAGTGAGTTGATCATCTTGTTTGGATGGAGCCACCTCTCCTGGTTCTGTGGCTGATAGCACAACTGATTTCATCTCCAGCAGATCTTTTTGCCTATATCCTCTTTCAATGAATCGCTGTGTCATATCCCGTAGTTGTTCCTCGCATAATATCTCATTGGTGTTATTTCTGATTACCCGTTGGTACTGAGCCTTAGGGATATTGTGTATAAGACTGGGTTGGTGGCAACTTCTAGCATGTAATAATGAGTTACGGTCAGTGGCTTTACGGAATAAAGTTGTGCCCAATCTCCCACCTACTTTAAAGACCCTAACGTCCAAGTAGTCCACCGTGGAGTTGCTGATTGTGTGGGTAAATTTAATAGGACTCTCAAGGGTATTCAGATGGTCAATCCATCGTTTTAAAATATCTTCTCCATCTGACCATATCAAAAACAGGTCGTCTATGTATCGACAATATTACCTGATGTTGTCATTATTGAAGACCTTCATGATCGATGTTTCATACAATGCCATAAACAGATTGGCCAGCGATGGGGCCACATTGGACCCCATCGCTGTCCTTGAAATCTGTAAATAGAATGAGTCGAATAGAAAATAATTTTCCATAAGACATAGTGTGAGGAAGCAGATGAGTACCTCTTCTGATGGGCCAATATATGCTGCCTTCCTTAGTGTCTGTGTTACAGCTATAATGCCTTCTTGATGGGGGATGACCGTGTAAAGGCTAGACACGTCGAGAGTGACCAGAAGGTCTCCATCAGTGATATTCTCCAACTTCTTAATGCCAGTGATAAAATCATTCGAATCACGTACATATGATGGCATGGATTGAACCAAAGGCTGTAGGTAATGATCAACAAACTGTGCTAATGGTTGGAGTAGCGAACCCCTCGCTGAGACGATAGGTCTCCCTGGGGGGTTATTGGCATTTTTATGCACCTTAGGTAAGGTATACAACAAGGGGATTAGTGGATGTTCACGGCATAAAAAATTGTAATCTTGTTGTGTGATAAGGGCCCTTTCTTTAAACTCCATTAGCGTAGTGTCAATTCTCTGTTTGAGCCTCAATGTTGGGTCACCCCTGAGCGGCATGTATGTTTTATTGTCAGATAGTTGTTCCAGGATTTCATTCTTATAATATGTGGTATCCAACAGGACTATCGCCCCACCCTTATCGGCTGGGCGAATCACTATTGAGCTGTCATCTTTCAAGGATTTAAGGGCTATATATATATATATATATATATATATATATATATATATATATATATATATATATATATATATATAAGGATTGCACAATCATACTATTAATCATTGCCACGGTGCGCTGCAAATATTCATCCAAGTGTATCCAAACAGCAGGCACTCACTGGACTTTATAATAAAATGTAAAGAATTTTATTGCATCAGATTAAAATAGACAAACGTTTCGGCACTGCATTGTGCCTTTGTCAATGTCAAAATACAAAACAACACACAGACAGAGTGCAGCTCCACACCCCAAAAAGATCAATATGTACATAGTTAAAAACACTGTTATATACTTAACCAAACTCCCTATGTTTTGCCGCCAAACCTCCGTATCGCCATCCTGGAGGTCCACTAGTGACGTCACGCTGACACGCTAATCGTGCCTAGCGTGATGACGCATGGCAAGGCATTGCCATAGCAACGTCAAGGCGTCCGACGGCAAAATGGCAAGAGAATGGGGAATACCCGGTGCTGCTGTGCGCATGTCAGGTAGTAAGCGCAATGTCTCACAACACTGTTGCTAACGGCAACAAGTAAACAACTACCTTGCGCAACCGCAGACCCACCGGGTATTTCCCTACATAAGGCAGCCAATGATGAATCCCTAGAATCATATATTTGCCCACACAATCAGGAACAATTAATAACAGAGTTAACCATAATTTAAATTGGACACTCTGGCCCCTGGATTTCAGCCCCTTCTACTAAATACTAAATATCTCTACTGAATGTTTTATCATTTCCCAGTAGCTTGGGTTATTTTAGGGTGTCCGCTCAGTTTATTTATATATTCTACTATACTCCAAGTTGCCTGAAGTAAGCAAGGGATTTGTAGTTCTTCTCTAATATAGCATGGGTTTTCTATGCGTGGACTAAGGTGACACTTAAGCAGAATAGTTTTGAGTTACAGACTTAGTAACATGGTTATGTGTGTGCATTTTTGGTTAAACAAAATCACATTATGAATATCTGCCTCTATTCATGTTCTCTTTGGTCCACATATGGTTAACTCTGTTATTAATTGTTCCTGATTGTGTGGGCAAATATATGATTCTAGGGATTCATCATTGGCTGCCTTATGTAGGGAAATACCCGGTGGGTCTGCGGTTGCGCAAGGTAGTTGTTTACTTGTTGCCGTTAGCAACAGTGTTGTGAGACATTGCGCTTACTACCTGACATGCGCACAGCAGCACCAGGTATTCCCCATTCTCTTGCCATTTTGCCGTCGGACGCCTTGACGTTGCTATGGCAACGCCGTGCCATGCGTCATCACGCTAGGCACGATTAGCGTGTCAGCGTGACGTCACTAGTGGACCTCCAGGATGGCGATACGGAGGTTTGGCGGCAAAACATAGGGAGTTTGGTTAAGTATATAACAGTGTTTTTAACTATGTACATATTGATCTTTTTGGGGTGTGGAGCTGCACTCTGTCTGTGTGTTGTTTTGTATTTTGACATTGACAAAGGCACAATGCAGTGCCGAAACGTTTGTCTATTTTAATCTGATGCAATAAAATTCTTTACATTTTATTATAAAGTCCAGTGAGTGCCTGCTGTTTGGATACACTTATATATATATTTATATCTGTATATATCTATACCTATATATATATATATATATATATATATATATATATATATATATATATATATATATATATATATATATATATATATAGACCTTATTGTGCCAGAACATTGGAATGTGAAATATTAATATTTCATGGTAGGTTAGCGCATTTGGTTAAACGCAATTGGGTTTGCTCAACTTTTTGGATGTTTAATTTTTTCAACTTTTCAAACTCCATTGAACTCTATGAGGGAATAAGTTAACTAGGTCGCAATATTCTAACTTTGTCTTTTTGCGCACATTGGATTAGAAAACTTTTGACTTTCAACTAATATACATGCAACCTGAAATGCCAAAATGCTTACTTCTAGCGGAGTTAATGCTTGAGCAGGAGCGACAAATAGCGCTGCAATTGTAATCAAGCCCTATATGTGGTAAGTATAAGCAAAAATATTTTTAGGTGGAAAGTTGTATTAATCTATGCAAATGCCATCACTCATACTAAAATGTAATTCACTTCTGAAGAGTAGTAAAGTAATAGTTTATGTTTGATAAGAATGTATAGGGACTATAAAGCGCAAAATTACATTCAGTTAGATCATGTTTTGTTAATTTACTTCTTGTAGTGCTTTTGCCTACATTAGGGTGACCAGATCTAAGGAGGAAAAAGGGACGCTTCATCTATGACATGCAACATGCTCAAAATGATAAGGATGAATTATTAGACTAGAATTTGCTTGTAGGATGTCAAACCATTTACTTTAAATGAAACAACGAATGGCAATAATAGCTGCCACTGTTATCACTTTTATTAATGAACAACTACAAGATACAGATAGCAAAATATGCTAGGAATAATAAACTATAATTCCTACCAGTCTTGTTGGTTAGACAGAAGACCCTATCTGTGTGACCCTTTTAAAGGGATAGGAAAGACAAAATTAAACTTGCATGATTCAGATGGAGCATGTACCTTTAAGACACTTTTAAATTCACTTCTATTTTCAAAGGCGCGTCATTCTCTTGGCATCCCTTGTTGAAAAAGAATATGAACATATCATACTAGATGGAGCAAGCGCCTAATTGGTGCCTGCACAAATTTGTCTCTTGTGATTGGCTAACTAGATGTATTCAGCTAGCTACCATTAGTGCAGTACTGATCCTTCAGCAAAGGATAACAAGATAATGAAGCAAATGTGATAATAGAAGTAAATTGGAAAGTTGTTTAAATTGCATGTTCTATCACGAAAGAAAATGTTGGGATTTCCTGTCCTTTAATTTTATATTTTGAAAGATGTTTCTTTTACCTTTCACAAATCCTTACACATTTGGTAACATAAATATAATATTCACAACAGATATCACTTCACAATACAATACATTAGTAGCTATCAACCATAAACTCCCAGCGTAATCTCTATACTGTTCACCTCGCTCTCGTTCTGCTGTTCAGCCCTGTCTGTGGTTTTCAACTATCTCTCTAATGTTCAACTGCTCTCTGATGTTAAACTGCTCTCTCTCCATCTTGCTTTAAAGGACCAGTCAACACTGTAGATTTGCATACTCAACAAATGCGAGATAACAAGACAATGCAATAGAACTTAGTCTGAACTTCAAATGAGTAGTAAATTTTTTTCTGACAATTTTAAAAGTTATGTCTATTTCCACTCCCCCTGTACCATGTGACAGCCATCAGCCAATCACAAATGCATACACATACCATGTGACAACCATCAGACAATCACAAATGCATACACGTACCATGTGACAGCAATCAGCCATTCACAAATGCATACACACTTATTCTTGCACATGCTCAGTAGGAGCTGGTGACTCAAAAAGTTTAAATATAAAAAGACTCTGCACATTTTGCTAATGGAAGTAAATTAGAAAGTTGTTTAAAATTGCATGCTCTATCTGAATAATAAAAGTTTAATTTTGATTGAGTGTCCCTTTAAGCCAAACAGGAGGAGGTGCTTTCACTGTACGTGCGCATTCAGAAACATGGATATTCGTTTTGTTTTCACGAATGCACTAACTAAATTTAAAGAAATTTAAGAAGTATTTATTTGTTTCCTTTATATAACCTTAGGGGTAAAAATACTTACCTTTTAGTGCACTGGAGAGCCACACTAATGCCAACAGGGCCCGGGACCAGGTTACTAGGAGGCTTAACACAGCGGCTCCCAGGGCCTGTGTTAAAGGAGAAGATCCTTTAGCTCCGGCCCTGGGATCCACCGTGCTTATTTTATTATTATTATTATTATCGGTTATTTGTAGAGCGCCAACAGATTCCGCAGCGCTATAAACAAAGGGGGAGTACAACAAAACAATTATAGGGTAGAGGGCCCTGCCAAGAGTTGCACTGTTGAAGTCAGCTCTTAAGAAGGTGATCTACAGACAGCTGGACTTTTAGGCTTACATGCTAAGAGGGTTCAGGGGATTGCAGTGGAGGAGAGGAACTGGTATTAGGAAAGGTTAGCGTAGGTTGTATGCGTCCCTGAACAGTAGAGTCTTTAGGGAGCACTTGAAGCTTTTAAAACTAGAAGAGAGTCTTGTGGAGCGAGGCAGAGAGTTCCATAAGTTGGGAGCCAGTCTGAAGAAGTCCTGTAAACGGGAGTGTGATGAGGTGACAAGAGAGGAGGAGAGTAGGAGGTCATGAGCAGAGCGAAGGGGACGGGAGGGAGAGTATCTGGAGACAAGGTCTGAGATGTAGCGGGGAGCAGTGCAGTTGAGGGCTTTGTATGTAAGAGTGAGAGTTTTGTGTTTGATCCTAGAGGCAAGAGGAAGCCAGTGAAGGGATTGGCAGAGAGGCGCAGCAGATGAAGAGCGACGTGTAAGGAAGATGAGTCTGGCAGAGGCATTGATTATGGATTGTAAAGGAGCTAGGCGGTAGGAGGGGAGACCAGAGAGGACAGAGTTGCAGTAATCAAGGCGGGAAAGAATGAGAGAGTGGATTAAAATCTTAGTTGTGTCTTGTGTAAGGAAGTGTCTAATTTTAGAGATGTTTTTAAGGTGGAAGTGGCAGGCTGTAGCCAAGGACTGAATGTGAGGAGTGAAGGAAAGATTTGAGTCAAATGTGACCCCGAGACATCGGGCATGCGGGGTAGGGGTAATGATGGAGTTGTCGACAGTTATAGAGATATTGGGGGTGGAGATTTTGGAAGAAGGGGGGAAAATGAGGAGCTCAGTTTTGGAGAGATTTAGCTTGAGGTAGTGAGAGGACATCCAGGAAGAGATGTGAGAAAGACAGTTAGTGACACGGGTTAGCAAGGAAGGAGATAGTTCTGGTGCAGAGAAGTAGATTTGGGTGTCATCGGCATACAGATGATATTGGAAACTGTGGGACTTAATAAGGGAACCTAGTGATGACGTATAGATTGAGAAGAGAAGGGGACCGAGGACAGAGCCTTGCGGTACTCCGACAGAAAGGGGTGACGGGGCAGAGGAGGCCCCAGAGAAGGCTACACTGAAGGTACGGTTTGACAGGTAGGAAGAGAGCCACGAAAGGGCTGTGTCACAGATGCCGAAGGATTGGAGGGTTTGGAGCAAAAGAGGGTGGTCGACAGTGTCAAAGGCTGCGGACAGATCAAGGAGGATAAGCAGAGAGAAGTGGCCTTTTGATTTAGCTGTAAGTAGGTCGTTGGTGACCTTAACAATAGCTGTCTCTGTGGAGTAATAGGGACGAAATCCAGATTGCAGCGGGTCAAGAAGGGAGTTTAACGTAAGGAAATGGGATAGGCGTGCATATACTAGTTTTTCGAGAAGCTTTGAAGCAAGAGGGAGGAGGGAAATTGGGCGGTAGTTGGATGGGGAGGTAGGATCAAGGGAAGGTTTTTTGAGGATAGGTGTGACCAGTGCATGTTTCAATGATGAGGGAAATGTACCAGTGCTGAGGGAGAGGTTGAAAATGTGTGTTAGTATAGGGGTAAGGGTATCAGAGAGAGAGGGGAGCAGCTGTGAGGGGATAGGGTTAAGGGGACAGGTAGTGAGGTGAGAGCGCAGTATAAGTGCTGAAACTTCGTCCTCAGTAACAGGGGAGAATGAACTAAGTTTCAGGTTATGAGGGTTGTGGTTGAGTGAGAGTATTTGAGGGGGGGAGAGAATGGAATTGTGTTGAGAGCTGATTTCATGTCTGATGGAATCAATTTTGTTAATGAAGTGACTGGCAAAGTCTTGAGCTGACAGAGAAGTTGTATTAGGAAGTGGGGGAGGGCGGAGGAGACTATTGAAAGTGGAGAACAGACGTTTTGGATTTGAAGAAAGATTAGAGATAAGAGTAGAGAAGTAGTGTTGCTTGTGGAGATTAAGGGCAGAGTAGTAGGAGTTCAAGATGAATTTGTAATGAAGAAAATCAGCTGAACTCCGTGATTTTCTCCAATGCCGTTCAGCAGTACGGGAACATCTGCGTAGGTACCGTGTCAGAGGAGTATGCCAGGGCTGGGGATGAGTGTGTGATTTCCTAGCAGTGGTAAGAGGGGCGAGATTGTCAAGGACGGATATAAGGGTGGAATTATAGTGGCAGATAGATTGTTCAGGGCAGGAAAAGGAGAAGGTTGAGAGGAGCGGTTGAAGGGAATTAGCAAGTTGTTGCTGATCTAAAGACCTAATGCTTCTGTGAAGTTTGGTGTGAGGAGTAGAAGGTGGGAGAGTTGTAGGAAGGGATGATATGTTGCAGGTAAGGAGATGGTGGTCAGAAAGAGGAAAAGGGGAGTTTGAGAAGTTTGAGAGAGTGCATCGATAGCTAAACATCAGGTCAAGGGAGTGACCGTCTTTGTGAGTGGGAGAATCAGTCCATTGTGACAGACCGAAAGAGGAAGTGAGTTGCAGAAGTTGTTTAGCAGATGAGGCAGTGGGATTGTTAATGGGGATGTTGAAGTCGCCAAGAATGAGGGCAGGGGTGTCTGAGGAAAGGAAATAAGGAAGCCAGGCAGCAAAGTGATCTAAAAATTGAGTTGGGGAGCCAGGGGGGCAGTATATGACTGCAACACGTATAGAGAGGGGAGAGAATAACCGAATCATGTGTGCTTCAAATGAAGAAAATGTAAGTGAAGAGAAGGGCTGTATTTGTTGGAAGGTGCAACGAGAGGAAAGTAAAATACCGACACCACCTCCTTGTCTATTGCCAGACCTAGGAGTGTGGCTGAAATGGAGACCCCCATGTGACAGTGCAGCAGTGGATGCTGTGTCTGAAGCAGAGAGCCAGGTTTCTGTAAGAGCCAGAAGGTTAAGAGAGTGGGAGATGAAGAGATCATGGATAGAAGTTAGCCTGTTGCAAACAGAGCGAGAGTTCCAGAGTGCACAAATGAAGGGGGAGGGGGTTTTAGATGTAAGAGGAATGCGATTAAGGTTACCAGAGTTTAGTTTTTGAAGTCTATTGAAAGGCACACAAGGATGTGAAAGGTTAGGAGGTTGTGAGGGACCAGGATTAGGGGAGATGTCGCCAGCAGCTAGTATGAGCAAGAGGGAGAGTGACATGAGATGAGAAGCAGATTTGCAGTAATGAGACTGTTGTTTAACTGAAGTGCAGGGGGGAGAGAGAGTATTTAGGAATAAGTAGAGTTCATGAGTACAAAAGTAAGGTGAGTATAAGAGAGATGGGCTAATGAACAGTGCAGGTGGAGAGGGAGAAGGAGTAACTGAGTAATGTAGTTTGTTGTAGAGACAAGAGGTAGCAAAAAGGAAAATGAAGATATTGAGCATTATTCTGAAAGTGGGAACCAAGTAAACACATAAGACACAGTGTTACAGCAGCACTTGCAAGAGGATACAATGATATAAATAAAACATAGTAATACAAGAGTACTAGCCTTGTGTCTTGCCCCTTGCCCAATCCTTGTTCAATTCTTGTATAATTCTTAAAAATTAATGCCTCACTTATAAAATGTTCACTTGGAAAATGTGAACATATGCTATTGTTAAAAAGTACACAGCCCTGTTACCAATGCACAAACCCCTGTGCAATGCACATCCCCTAACTAGTCTGAAATATATACAGGTAGGGCAGTCAGCTGAGTCCACTAAATTTACTTAATTGCTAATCAAAGACAGTTGGTAAGGCCAATTGGAATGTTAGAGTCTGGTCAGGGTGAGATGAGTTAGGTAAACAGACAATAAAATTTGGAGGGGGTTAAAACTGTGACATAAGAAAACTATAAATTTTAGAGTTATAGCAAGTATTGATAAGGAGTGAGCATCACATGGCAATTAACTAGACATTAGAATTGAGACATTGGGAAAAATCATTTAAAAAAAATGCAGGACTTTATTTTAACAGACTAAATTCAATTGCTCAAACACAGAGGGATTTGTTGTAAAATGACAGAAATGCAGGGAATAGCAAGATATCAGTGCAGGGCCTGAGTTCACATACCTGAAAGCAGAAGAGACAGTAGGTTAACTCAGCATTCCTTAGCAGATGTCAGTAGGCAGTTTGATAGTTAGTAACCAGCAGTGTGGAGAGTATTGAGTGTAATTCTTGTATAATTCTTAAAAATTAATGCCTCACTTATAAAATGTTCACTTTGAAAATGTGAACATATGCTATTGTTAAAAAGTACACAGCCCTGTTACCAATGCACAAACCCCTGTGCAATGCACATCCCCTAACTAGTCTGAAATATATACAGGTAGGGCAGTCAGCTGAGTCCACTAAATTTACTTAATTGCTAATCAAAGACAGTTGGTAAGGCCAATTGGAATGTTAGAGTCTGGTCAGGGTGAGATGAGTTAGGTAAACAGACAATAAAATTTGGAGGGGGTTAAAACTGTGACATAAGAAAACTATAAATTTTAGAGTTATAGCAAGTATTGATAAGGAGTGAGCATCACATGGCAATTAACTAGACATTAGAATTGAGACATTGGGAAAAATCATTTAAAAAAAATGCAGGACTTTATTTTAACAGACTAAATTCAATTGCTCAAACACAGAGGGATTTGTTGTAAAATGACAGAAATGCAGGGAATAGCAAGATATCAGTGCAGGGCCTGAGTTCACATACCAAAAAGAGGTATTTGTTGTAAAATGACAGAAATGCAGGGAATAGCAAGATATCAGTGCAGGGCCTGAGTTCACGTACCAAAAAGAGGGATTTGTTGTAAAATGACAGAAATGCAGGGAATAGCAAGATATCAGTGCAGGGCCTGAGTTCACGTACCAAAAAGAGGGATTTGTTGTAAAATGACAGAAATGCAGGGAATAGCAAGATATCAGTGCAGGGCCTGAGTTCACGTACCAAAAAGAGGGATTTGTTGTAAAATGACAGAAATGCAGGGAATAGCAAGATATCAGTGCAGGGCCTGAGTTCACGTACCAAAAAGAGGGATTTGTTGTAAAATGACAGAAATACAGGGAATAGCAAGATATCAGTGCAGGGCCTGAGTTCACGTACCAAAAAGAGGGATTTGTTGTAAAATGACAGAAATGCAGGGAATAGCAAGATATCAGTGCAGGGCCTGAGTTCACGTACCAAAAAGAGGGATTTGTTGTAAAATGACAGAAATGCAGGGAATAGCAAGATATCAGTGCAGGGCCTGAGTTCACGTACCAAAAAGAGGGATTTGTTGTAAAATGACAGAAATGCAGGGAATAGCAAGATATCAGTGCAGGGCCTGAGTTCACGTACCAAAAAGAGGGATTTGTTGTAAAATGACAGAAATGCAGGGAATAGCAAGATATCAGTGCAGGGCCTGAGTTCACGTACCTGAAAGCAGAAGAGACAGTAGGTTAACTCAGCATTCCTTAGCAGATGTCAGTAGGCAGTTTGATAGTTAGTAACCAGCAGTGTGGAGAGTATTGAGTGTAATTCTTGTATAATTCTTAAAAATTAATGCCTCACTTATAAAATGTTCACTTTGAAAATGTGAACATATGCTATTGTTAAAAAGTACACAGCCCTGTTACCAATGCACAAACCCCTGTGCTTAGCCTCCTGTAGCACGCCATTGGGCTCTGTGCAGAAGTGTCAGCATTAGCAAGGTTCTCTGGCGTTCTATAGGTAAGTATAATGCTGCAGGTGAACTTGTTCACCTGTAGCAAAGGAACATTTACATTTGTTAAGCGAAAATTAATTTAAATGTTCCAAGAATATTCAGTATTCGTTTAAATAAATACTGAATAGCAAAGCAGCCGAATAGTCAAAAAACTAATTTTTCTGTTAATTGGTCAGAAAGATTTGGTCGGATCAAATTTTCAAAGATTTAACATGATAACATATTGATTGAACAATCATGAGCAGTATGCCCTTCATGCCAACATACAACATACAGTGCTAGATTACAAGTTGTTCACTAACACATAGAGCATGAGCCATATAGGGTATTTTGCGAGCTCTATGAGCGCAACTGAAATAGCACACGTATTAGGAGTTGATAGTAAGAGTGAATTTAAAGTGTGCCGGGTTAACGCGACTTCATAGCTCTGGTTGACTCTTACTCTAGACAAAAAAGTTGCACAAAACACATCAAAAATATATTTAAATGTACAGTTACACTAATAATAACACTGTCTGATAAAAAAATAAAATAATAATTTATGGGTTTTTTTTTTTATATGTTCTGTACATATTTCCCTTTCCAATGCTATTCACTTACAGTATAATGTACTTTTTATTGTAAATAAAAAAACATACTTTCTATACACACACACACACATATATATATATATATATATATATATATATATATATATAGGAATATATTTTTACAAATACATAAAACATATTTTGCTATGTGCAGAACATTGGAATGTGAAATATTTACAGTAAATACACAGTATAGCACTTAAATATGAATATTGCATAAATATGCTTTTACATGTTTTCAACTACTTGACTGCAAAGGGTTCCAATGCACTTACATATACACCCGTGAAAAACCCCTTTTAGCGTGCATGTAACTGTTAGTGTGCCACTCGTAATCTAGCTTGTGATCAATCCCACAGCAAAAGTACAATAATAAAGTGCTTAGGCACATTAGAGGATTTTCTTTTGGCCCTTGATTAAAAAGAAAAGGAAAAGTTTACTAAATTTAAAGAAAGTCTAGTCAAAAAGAGGGGTACTAGGTTAATATATATGTGTGTGATAAAGACAACTGATATAAGGAAAGCAGACCTATAACTCATATCAACCTATTCACATGATGCTAACACACACTATATTGCATTCTGCACATGTGTCTGCAATGGGAGATTTATGGCAACATAAGAGACTTTAAAAACTGTTGTTAGTTTGGCAACTCATTTATAACTGTCTACCGGGCCTTCTTATAATTTTTAGGGTAATGTTTGCTTAAAATACATTGTTATGACTGCCATAGTAATGAAGTAAGGATTATAATGAGGTGCTGGAAAGAAGTGAAATAATAGTGTTTAAATAAAAGGGTTACAGCAATTTTTTTATATCTAAAATTAATAGATGTCAGTGTTATTTAATAATGTATATATTTTTATTTCTGTTGTGTAAAGAATATGGGGTTCATTTATCATTTGTCAAGCGGACATGATTCACTATAGCGAATCTGGTCCACTCGACATTACTAATTTGCAGACAGCATACACTGACCCCATTTATCATTGCACAAGCATTTCTGGTGAAATGCTTGTGGAATGTCGCTCCCTGCTCACGTGGGGCCAATCGGCCTCAAGCAGGGGCTGTCAATCATCCTGATCCGACCTAAAAGTTGGTGGACAGGTTAAAAAGCAGTGGTCTTATTACTGCTTCTTCTGAACTTCCAATTGAGGTGAGCCTGAAACGATGGGCCTCAGAAGCAGCATTCGCTGCTTCATAAATGGAGCCCCATATCTATTTGGGTTGGGGTAATCTGCAGGTTTATTTTTGTATTTGGCCCATTACATCTAAAAAGTTGCATCAATTAGTCTGCATAGGACGCCATGCCAGTCCATTTGAAAACCTCGGTAATAATTAAGTTATCACAAGCTTATTTGTGGCACAATAACACCCTTTTACCATGTATAGGGAAAGTTCTACAGATGTATTATTCCTCATTCATCGTTTGAAGGGCGTATAAGTTCCAGAACTAAAGAACCTGCCTGCCCCTGTTCACAGTAAGCAGACAGCTAATGCTGTTCGTTGACTACCCACATTTATCATTTTCTAGGAAGTTCATGTGCAGCGCTGTCTCCTGCTTTCACATGAGAGCAGGACCTGTTGATCACCCCAAATTCACAAGTTCAAGGTGATTTAACTTCAGAAGTGACAAAGAGGTTAAAAAGGTCGTATGAATTGTGTCTGAGTGCATGCATGTGTGGACATACCTATCAGTGTATACAATTGGGTGTGTGTGGCTACATGTATGTTTGTGTGCATGCATATATGTGTCCATGAATGTGTCTGTTGAATGTCTGTGGGTGCTCATGCATATGTGTGTATGTTTATTAATGTATGTGTGCCTGTATGAGTGTGCATACATCTTGAGGATGTTTTTGTGAATGAGAGCTAAACTTGAATATACTTACAAATAATAATAATAATAACTCATATTTCACACTTCAGTAAGAAAATGTAAGTAATCTGTTGTAACAGTCTGTTTTAAAATAAAAAATAAAAATAAATATAAATATGAAGAAAAGTAATTTTTTTTAAGTAAAATTAGAAAAATAAAGGCCTATATTGATTAAAAGTGAAGCGCTATGAATAGCGCAAGGTGCACCATCAATATTGCAAGACATCGCTAAGATGTTTCACATTGGATTTTGTGCAGTTGTTTAATAAAAAGCAAAACTAATCTTAGCTACTGACATTATTGCATTAGTGATACATTTCTATGGTTTAATTATCACCAAATAAATATATTTATCCCCTTGAATTGAAAACGTCTACACACAGATGTGCATGTGTGTTAATAGGTGATATTATCATGCTAACGTGAGGTTTATATGGCAACGAGACAGCCTAGTAAGAAAACAAAAAGACGCTGCAGGTACACTGCTTTAAGCAGAGGAAGCTGACCATCACCAAGGTGACCAAGAATCAAACTGTGCTAATGAAGCCACATTAAACAAAATAATATGAGTGGTATGATAACTGAATAAACATAAATGAATCAGATTATTTAAAAAAAAGTGATTAAAATCAAAAGATTACACACTATAACTTATAAACAACAAAGATGAGCTCCCATATCCATCAACATTACCTCAAAACAGTGCTAACATATACTATAGGGTCTTAAAGAACAACACAACATAACATTTAAATAAAAAAACAATATGCTTATTTGTATAATTATAACGCAGTAACTAGGTAATTATTATGTAAAGGATTTGAGTGCATCTTTTAATTTTTTATCATCATCTTTTTTATTTATTTTCTTACAATTTTTGATTAATGTACAATAATATGCAAAATATTTGGAGATATGAATACAACTTGAGTACACATAGATTGTGGTGTATTAGTATGAAACAGACATCTACATACCTCCCAACATTTCAAAATTCAAAAGAGGGACACCCCCCCCCCCCGGCAAAGAAATTGAAATGTGGTGGGCGGGGCTTAAAAAATCATAAGACCAAAGTAATAAAAATAAAATTCTAAATAAAGTCATATATTTTAATACACTTAGGCAGCAAATCAAACACAAGCTCAAACCACTGGTATGGCTATGTGAGCGCTGTATTTAATTAGCCTTTGCAAAGACATTGCTAAATGTTTTTATCTTAATTGCACATTTATTAATACATTCTTTAAAACTACTCTCTGCATTCTCCATTAATATTCTAGATTCTGGCCTTTAAAGTCAGCAAAAATGCACAGTAGCACGCTACATAGCATACACTTACACATGCATATACACACACACACACTACATAGCATACACTTATACATGCAGATACACACACACTACATAGTATACACTTATACATGCAGATACACACACACTGCATAGTATACACTTATACATGCAGACACATACACACTACATAGCATACACTTATACATGCAGATACACACTTATACATGCAGACACACACATACACACACTACATAGCTTACATTTATACATGCAGACACACACACTACATAGTATAAACTTATACATACAGATACACACACACAGTTATGGATACAGATAGAGACACACACATTACATCATATATGGGTATCTGTAATTCATTGTATGGGGTCCTGGGGTTGGTAAGCACATTAGCTGGCAGTCTGTGGCTGCCACTGTTCGTTACCCTGGTATTAGCACTGCTCATTGTATAAAACTGAAGGCATGCTAGTATTATCACCAGGGGTTAGATATCATCATTACCAGAGGTAGGTTAGAGAGGTCACCATTACCCGTGGTCAGAGTGTATAAAGCCTTCTTACTCCTGCTTAACCCACACACCATTCCTTTTCCACAGGGAATATAACAGGTATCTAACCCTGTGAGAGCAAAGCCAGCTGCTTCTGAGTATGGGCCCAATAGAATTTAAAAAAAAATAAAAACAATTTTTTTTAAATACCTGGGGCAAATCGGGACAGATGGCTAGCAACTCGGGACAGAGGGACAGACCCCTAAAATCGGGACTGTCCCGCGAAAATAGGGACAGTTGGGGGGTATGCATCTATCTGGCACAATTTATTAATGATTCTGCAAATTCCAAATGAATACGTTTATGATAGTTTTGAATCTTTCTAGAAGTGTTTATATTAATAAATCAAGGTTAGAGCTATATATATTTATATATATATATATATATATATTTATAAATATATATAAATAAATATATATATATATATATATATATATATATATATATATATATAGCAAAGTAGATAAATGGAAGCACTAACTGGACTTCAGAATATTGTTAAAACAAATGTATTTATTTGTGACGTTTCGGGACCTCAAACGTCCCTTCTTCTGACCTATATATATCTTCCATGATTTGAAATGTTAGGTTTCAATAGACCTCTCTAAGCATTTTATTAATACATAATATCTATATTTATTTTCCTTTTGGCAATCTATTGAGAAGTTAGTTTAGTTAGAGAATTTAATACATTGTCTATGATAACACTGTGGTAACTAAACTCATATTTTTTATTAAAAGATTACTTGATGTATGTTTATAATCCAGAAAATAATGCTACAGATTTCTACAACCAAAGTAAGATATTTTGTAGACAGATCAGTTTTGTTTTCTGCAGCTCATTCTATAAAACGTTATGTGGGAGTAACAGGTTGAATGATCTATAATATAATATATAAGAGCTATAGGGCTTTATCTATCAAGCAGTAGTTGCTGCTTTGGAGGCCCATCATTTCAGGCTTGCTTGAAAAAAAAGTTAAGAAACAGCCGTTGTAACTCATACGCCCATTACTAGAGGATCGCACTATCCCTCTAACCAGACTGTGCTCAGCTCCTCGCACTAACAGCAGCAGTGTTTACTGAGCGTTTCTGTTCTCTTTCCAGGGGGAACTTAGTTCCACCTGCAAAAATACAGGGAGTGCAGAATTATTAGGCAAATGAGTATTTTGACCACATCATCCTCTTTATGCATATTGTCTTACTCCAAGCTGTATAGGCTCGAAAGCCTACTACCAATTAAGCATATTAGGTGATGTGCATCTCTGTAATGAGAAGGGGTGTGGTCTAATGACATCAACACCCTATATCAGGTGTGCATAATTATTAGGCAACTTCCTTTCCTTTGGCAAAATGGGTCAAAAGAAGGACTTGACAGGCTCAGAAAAGTCAAAAATAGTGAGATATCTTGCGGAGGGATGCAGCACTCTTAAAATTGCAAAGCTTCTGAAGCGTGATCATCGAACAATCAAGCGCTTCATTCAAAATAGTCAACAGGGTCGCAAGAAGCATGTGGAAAAACCAAGGCGCAAAATAACTGCCCATGAACTGAGAAAAGTCAAGCGTGCAGCTGCCAAGATGCCACTTGCCACCAGTTTGGCCATATTTCAGAGCTGCAACATCACTGGAGTGCCCAAAAGCACAAGGTGTGCAATACTCAGAGACATGGCCAAGGTAAGAAAGGCTGAAGACGACCACCACTGAACAAGACACACAAGCTGAAACGTCAAGACTGGGCCAAGAAATATCTCAAGACTGATTTTTCTAAGGTTTTATGGACTGATGAAATGAGAGTGAGCCTTGATGGGCCAGATGGATGGGCCCGTGGCTGGATTGGTAAAGGGCAGAGAGCTCCAGTCCGACTCAGACGCCAGCAAGGTGGAGGTGGAGTACTGGTTTGGGCTGGTATAATCAAAGATGAGCTTGTGGGGCCTTTTCGGGTTGAGGATGGAGTCAAGCTCAACTCCCAGTCCTACTGCCAGTTTCTGGAAGACACCTTCTTCATGCAGGACAATGCTCCATCACACGCGTCCAAGTACTCCACAGCGTGGCTGGCAAGAAAGGTTATAAAAGAAGAAAATCTAAAGACATGGCCTCCTTGTTCACCTGATCTGAACCCCATTGAGAACCTGTGGTCCATCATCAAATGTGACATTTACAAGGAGGGAAAACAGTACACCTCTCTGAACAATGTCTGGGAGGCTGTGGTTGCTGCTGCACGCAATGTTGATGGTGAACAGATCAAAACACTGACAGAATCCATGGATGGCAGGCTTTTGAGTGTCCTTGCAAAGAAAGGTGGCTATATTGGTCACTGATTTGTTTTTGTTTTGTTTTTGAATGTCAGAAATGTATATTTGTGAATGTTGAGATGTTATATTGGTTTCACTGGTAAAAATAAATAATTGAAATGGGTATATATTTGTTTTTTGTTAAGTTGCCTAATAATTATGCACAGTAATAGTCACCTGCACACACAGATATCCCCCTAAAATAGCTATAACTAAAAACAAACTAAAAACTACTTCCAAAACTATTCAGCTTTGATATTAATGAGTTTTTTGGGTTCATTGAGAACATGGTTGTTGTTCAATAATAAAATTAATACTCAAAAATACAACTTGCCTAATAATTCTGCACTCCCTGTATCTCAAAATAGAAATATCTGGTGAAAAGATCTTGAGGCCAAGGTTGGAGTTCGCTGAAGATCATTTAAAATGAGGGTAGACAAGAAAAAGAGAACACTAATCAAACCCAGCCAGTTCTTCTGTCTATCTTTCCTTATGTCTCTGTTTATCCATGCAGGGCTGAAATAGCTTAAAACAGAAATTAAATTGTATTTTTCTGTAAAATAAACATGCTGGTTATTTGAATGAATATCTCAACCTTTCATTTTTGTATCTAGGCGGTATTGGGGAAAGAGGGAAAGGCAGGCTAGAGTGAAATGGAGCAGGACAGACAAGGGGAGTGAGAGACAAGGGAAATTAATTGGAGTCTATGCTGGTTTCATATTAAAACCTGAATTCTTTTAAATTCAATATGTTATAAAATTTCTTATGGATCTAATTTAAACAAAAAAATGTAAGTATTTTTAAAACTACATAAAGACCCTGTAAATATAGATATTACATATTTGTTTACTTAATAATGCTACCATATTAAGCTTGCTGCTTACCAAAAAATATCTGGATCCTGTTGAGCCCATAGGGCATATTTATCAAGGTCCTTATTTCCGGCGAGCCTGAAGGCTTGCCGAAAACAAAAGTTGTGAAGCAGTGGTCTAAAGACCACTGCTCCATAACTTGTCCGCCTGTTCTAAATCGACGGACAGAAATCAACCTGATCAAATACGATCGGGTTGATTGTCACCTCCTGCTAGCAGCCTATTGGCCGCGAATCTGCAGGGGGCAGCATTGCACCAGCAGTTCACAAGAACTGCTGGTGCAATGATAAAATCCGACAGTGTATGCCGTCGGCATTTATCGATGTGTAGCGATGTGCAGCGGACATGATACGCTACTTCGTATCATGTTCGCTCGTACATTGATACATATGCCCCCATGTCTGATTTAGACAAACACTTATCCAAGTTTTTAAATACATATAAACATATAATGCAATGTTAAGTAACAATAACACAAGGCAAATGGATCCTGCCTCATCCAGCATTTTTGTAAACCCAAAAAACTACCCAGATCCTTTTAGAAACATCGTCTTTATACAAACACTCCTAAATGTGTTTATGTGCATGTCTGTGTTTTTGTGTGTGAGTAGTTTGTAGTCTGAGTTTCAATTGCATCTATGCATGTTCCAGGACATCAATGTGGTTACTGCTATCCATGCTACAACATCATTCAGACCTGTATCTGTGACCACAGCTCCCACATACCTCTCCTGCCACATCAATACTGAGCGTGTACTGATTTTTTTAATTTTTTTAAGCTGTTTTATTGAATATGCTAAACAAATATATCACAATAAGGTGAGTTTAAGCCATTATAGCTTATTAACCACTGCACTTTTTTGCACATATGAGACAGAGAACTACCTGAACAACATTTCTGACTGGTAAATTATTATCACATATTTTCTCAGCATTCCTATTTTATATACCCTTTTATAAAATGCACAAATATATGTCCACACTAAATGAATTACCTAAAGTCTCATCAAGACCTTCACTACTGCAACATTTAGCTATTTGGGTGCTACACTGCTGCAACTCATAGTATTATATTCTACTAATTTATTTTTGTTAGATACTAACATGCTAAGGAGGAAATTTGCCATTTTAATATAAACGGCATACTAGCAACTGTGAAAGTTAACAATCTATAAATAATAATTCTTGGTGAAGATAGATCACAAGCAGTCAACCTTTTTTTTTTCAAATTTCCATTGAATACCTTTGTGGATATTTTTTTTGTTTTCAAAGATGTTTTTCTATTTCAGATATCCATTTGCTTTCAACTTTAATTAATTACAATATGTTCTAATATGGTCCTTACTTCAATTTATCATACATTTCTTAGAAGACACATTTGTATGTCCTTCATTTTTGAATGTAAGGCATTTTTATTCCAGATATGTTGATTATAAGTTTATGGTTTTGTTGGTAGGTTTATAAAACTTTATGAAAGAGGTTTGAAATTTTCAGAATTCTTCCCAAGAACTTGAAGGGACACTGAACCCATTTTTTTTCTTTTGTGATTCAGATAGAGCATGCAATTTTAAGCAACTTTCTAATTTACTCCTATTATCAAATGTTCTTCATTCTCTTGGTATCTTTATTTGAAATGCAAGAATGTAAGTTTAGATGCTGGCCCATTTTTTGTGAACAACCTGGGTTGTTCTTGCTGATTGGTGGATAAATTAATCCACCATTGAACAAGTGCTTTCCAGGGTGCTGAACCAAACAAATAGCTTAGATGCCTTCTTTTTCAAATAAAGATAGCAAGAGAACAAAGAAAATGTGATAATAGGAATAAATTAGAAAGTTGCTTAAAATTGCATACTCTATCTGAATCACTAAAGAAAAAATGTGGGTTCAGTGTCCCTTTAAGTGTGATTATCCTGCACCATAGAATAACTAAGCTAATGATTGAATAAAACTATAGTTTCTGTATTCCTCTAACAAGAAATGTATAAATCAGAACTTTATAGAACACATCTCAGGGTCTCAGTGAGAAACAACTTTTCATTAGACTAAGATAATATACTTAAAGTGGTTTTGACATTTGTACCAAATAAGGTAAACCCTACCACAATTGCTATTTATCTACTCTACATCATTCTTGAGGACAATCATTATTGACCATGTACCTAAACCTATTAGGTGGCAATGTGGACAAGATGCTCCTGTGTTTAGAAAGCAAAGTGGATTTTTCACTTCAAGACCTCCTGTAGACTTAAATTGATGTTGGATTTTACTTCTTATGACCGAGGATCCTAACAATTAGTAGGCAATGGAAGATTTTTGCGTGGCCGGACTTTTAGCTGATGGACATTTGGCAGACGGACATTTGGCCGAATCACAAGTGTCTGTCAGATAACAGTCCGGCCACGAGATGAGATAGATTTGATAGATAGATACATAGATTAGATAGATAGATAGATAGATCAATAGATGCAATAGATACATTTGATAGATAGATTTGATAGATAAATAGATAGATTTGATAGATAGATCATTTCCCAGACAGAGAATTACAAAACGTGCGGTCTGGGACCCATGGTAAAGTTCCCAGAGGCAGTTGCGGCGCCGAGGCTCTGATTCGAACAGAGCGCTCTGGAACGTATCTGCCCTCGGCCGAAATCGGAACATTCTTTAGCTTTCTGTCTGTCGGCCAAATGTCCGTCTGCCAAATGTCCGTCTGCCAAATGTCCTTCTGCATTTTGTCAGAGCACCAGATTTGTGTGCCTGTATGTGGTGTGGTTGCCCCCTTGAAAAAAGAATTGTGTTCCCATATATGATAATATATATTGTAGAGTTTGCAAAATGAATGCTCTTAAAAGGAACAAAGAGAAGAAGTGTGTTTTAACAAAAATGATAGAAATATCAGTGTTTCAACAATAAATACTAAAACTAAAGCAACATACTTCCCAATAATCATCCCATCGTAAACTGCATGGGAAGCTTTAAAACGGGAGAGAGCTGTATGTAGCATAGATATTCATTAATGATGATCCTGGTGTTCATGCTCCTGAACCTTCTTTTGTGTTATAATCCTAGCTTGCCTTCTGGATCCTGCCTTTTGCCTACCCCTTGGCTAAAATAATGGTTTCTGAATAATTACCTGGCTAATGACCATTGGAATGGAATTTTTGGTCTATTCTCCTTACACTGTGTGCAACGTCTCAGCTACAGAGTGTGCAACTGGTTCTTGTCCCTGGCTTGTTTCATGGCTACTCTTCTGTACTCTACAAAGTCATCTGGTTCCAATCCACCTACATAACTACATACCTCAGCTTGACCTTGGCTTCCAAAAACATTTGTGGAATGAATCCAGCTACCCAACATGTTAATTATCTGTTAGCCTTACATCTGCTGATATTTATTGCTAAAGTGCAATCTTATGGGTCAATCAAAATTCTTTAGAAAACTTGTTTTATCTATAAAGAAATCTCTTTAATCTTTAATGGTGTTTTCTGTTGAAAAAACATTGATACATTTTTCTACAGGATTGCAATCAACCCTGTTAATTCTTAGGATAGCTTTATGCAAATATCTGGCATTTTGAATTCCCTTAGAGTTTTTGTTCTTACCACCTATTCCATGAATCAATAATCTTTCCTGTAAAGAAACGCTTACATGAAATGCTCTTAACCCTCATAACCCTCACTTTAAAGTCACGACCACTTGCTCTGGTTTAAGTATTTTTGTGAAAACCCCATGGCAGACATCTGTACAGAAAAAGAATTGTGCAGTGGAGAAGCATATATAGACACAATGAGTAAGGACAGAAACAGGATGGAAATGCTCAGAGAGGATCAGAATCAAGACTCAGCAGGAAAAAATGCTGAGGCAATCTGTTACCGAGGGATGAATGGAAGGTGTATGAAAGTTATTGAACACATAAGCCTCAAGTACTGTAAGGGAAAAAATAAAGCATCTGGGAAGATCAAAGAGAAATCTGTAACAAGTAAAATGTGTGGCTCCATGTGAAATTTTGAATAATGGTTTCAGCAAATGTAAGACAATGATCCCTTTCTGAAATATTCTTGTACCATACCTACATTACATGAAAACCATATTTAATAATCAAAAAGATTACCTTTTAACCTGTACCTTTCAATCCAATCTTTTAAATCTTGTTATCAATTTTAATAGTGTTAAACTAAAGTTTCTATCTAATCATTTCAGAGTTTTAAATAGCTTTAATTCATTCAAACATTCATTAATTTAATACAATTTACAAGCCATTTACAAAATACAATGCTTTTATTTAGGAAATTTACTTTGCTTTTGCTATTTTGTCTGGCCTTTATTTTTTAACATTTAGAGAGTTTTGTGAATATTTCTGATTAGCTTTATCTCTAGTGGAAAAAGCAAAAGAATGAGAACGAGTAATGACTTAAAGCTGGGCGAATCAATCAGATTTAGCTCCTGAAGCAGACTGTGAGGCAGTGGCAGTTATCTCTGTAAAAACAATGACGTTTTGTGACTGGACTGCGATTGTTAAAATGAGTTTGTTTGGTTTCTACTTAGAAAATTCAATATAAGCCTTAGACTCACACAACACTAACACAGCATACAAATTCAAATGAATATTAATTTCACCTTCCTACTTTTCTACCAATTAGGGATCATTTGTAGCATTAAACTAAATTCTTTAAAAATATTCTATTTTTTTTTCCCATAGAATAATTTTTTTCTTCCTGTTAGCAGGTGTACAATAAAAAAGAGAAGGTCTTGGATATTAGAGGAGATTTGTTAATTATGGGTTCTATTGAAACAATTTCTTGCATCGAAGGAGTAGAAAATCACAATTAATTTAGCATGAAACATATAAAAAGCGATGCAGCTGCAATTCCAAACCAGCATTTAAATACTAAAGCCCACTCCTGCTGGCAAACTGAGTACTAATTAACCTATTTATCTACGTTCCTTGGGTAGTTCATACACAAGTAAATTTGACCGTACATGGTAATAACAAGAAATAATGATAGGAATGCAAATGAAAATAAGTGGTTTATGGCACTACAAGGAAAGCAGCAAACGTTCATGTATATAACACTTGGAAAATGAAATTCTTTATGTACCATTACCATCTGAATAAACAACACTCAGAATGGCATAATACTTAAGCAAAAAGTACATTGTATAGTGTTGGGAATTAACATCAAAGGGGTAACATGTTTATGTTGCAAGATTACATCCATCACGAAGGGTTAACCATTTGTTTCCTTAAAAGTATTAAAATTCAATGATATGGAGTAATTTGCATAAAAGTTGAAGGCACCCAAGAGAATTGTATCCTAGAAACACAATTCATAGAATGGACTCTACATTGAGAATAATCTTTCCAAATCATATTAGCTTGAATTGCTGATTCACCCAGATCTCAGTAAAACAGCTCCTTAGGATAAAAAAACTATTCTGGAGAATAGAGATGGACAAAATGCTGCAATTTTAACCTCCAAATTAAATAATAAGGGCCATTTTTTTAGTGGAGCACTAACAGTTAGGTACGAGCGAGCAATTAGATGTTCATCGCGGGTGTTTGCATGTGTCGGGTTTTTTGCTCGCCCTTAGAGTTCTGGTTAACTGTTT
Source organism: Bombina bombina (assembly GCF_027579735.1). NCBI lineage: Eukaryota > Metazoa > Chordata > Amphibia > Anura > Bombinatoridae > Bombina > Bombina bombina. The sequence continues at coordinate 910,987,013 of NC_069499.1, forward strand.
CACAAAACAGAAAAATTTCACAAAACACATTAAAAATACATTACAAAGTACACTTACACTCATAATAACACCATCTAATAAAAAGTATTTTAACAAAATACTGCACAAAAAGTGCTCAAAGTTATTAGGTTCCAAGTGTTAGAAAAATAAAGGTAAAGGGCTTTAACATAGAGATACATATATATATATATATATATATATATATATATATACATACACACTGTGTATATATTCTATATATATATATATATATATATATATATATATATATATATATATATATATATATATATATATATATATATATATGTCTATATATGTGTACATATATCTATTTATATGTGTATATATGTATTTACAGATATATATATACACATTTAAAGGGACAGTCAACACCCAGTAAAACTTTATCACATACCTTAGATCCACAAAAAGAAATGAGCCGGCACCGCATCTGCATCCCATCTTCAATACCACTAACGTTATGTGTCTAATCTTCTAATGAACATATAGTTTTCAGCAATAGATATGGCCGCAAAACTCCCCCCACCATTACGTAGGAGGCTTCTTCTTAAAGTCTTCAACCAATCAGAATCAAATCCTAGGCTAGATCCTTTACCCATGGAGACACGGAGACACTTTCTATTTCTAATAGCGAGCGGACTAAAATTATAATGCACATGCACATTAGAAATAGAACAGCGTCCCTGTGAACAAGGATTGAATTAAAAAAAGAAGGGGACGGAGGAGGGGGAGGAGTTTGGCGGCCATATCATATGCAAAGGAAAGGGGAGGGGGGAAGTGTCTGATATTTCCCACTTGCAGTTGGTGTTCCAGCTGCCTTAATAACAGAGCTAAACTGGGAGCTTCTAAGTAAGTTTTTTTTTAACAGTTCTATACTGGATTTTTATATCAGTATCTGTGCATATTATTCTTTATAGTAGTGTCTATTACATGCAGTTATATGAAAATTTGTGTATACTGTCCCTTTAAGCAGATGAAAATATTTATGTAAATATTTAACATTTCTATGTTCTGCACATAGCAGTATATATTCTAAGTTTTTATAAATAGATATTACTATATATAATCATGTATATATATATATATATAAATATATATATATATATATATATATGTATATATATTGTACCAAAGAAATATCAGATACATGTAGAACTATGCATTTATGAATTAATAACGCGTTAGAGCAGTCAATGCCCAATGTTTTCCTGTAATATTTAAGTTTATTAAATAAAGACAATTTTTAATTGTCAATTCTACAGTGGAGCTCCGGTCTTCCTTTTTGTGACAATATATGATAGATAGAGAGAGAGATAAATAGATAGATATATGATAGATAGATGACAGATAGATAGATAGATAGATAGATAGATAGATAGATAGATATATGATAGATAGACAGACAGAAAGAGAGAAATAGATAGGTAGGTAGATAGATAGATAGATGATAGATAGATAGATAGATAGATAGATAGATAGATAGATAGATAGATAGATAGATAGATGTGATTCACTGCTTAACTTAACTGGCTATAAATGTGAAAGTTAAGGCCTCTAGTTATCAACCTGTCTACTTACCTGCATTCGCCGGCCCCAATACGCTCGCCTAAGCTCGCCTAACATCGCCGCCGCGGACCTGAATACGTTCGCCAAATTTATCAATAAAGCTGTTAAAAAGCCGCGTACCAAGTACGGTGCGATGAGCAGCGGACTGTTGTTAACTGACAGTCATCGATCTCGCTGCTCATCGGCTTATTCGCAGCTTTCTTGCTAGCCTGTCACTAAGCACCCACACTATACTATACTGTTTTACCCCCTAAACCACCGCTCCTGTATGCCCCCGCATCTAAATAAAGTTATTAACCCCTAAACCGCGGCTCCCGGAGCCCCCCGCAACTAAATAAACGTATTAACCCCTAAACCGCTGCTCCTGGAGCCCCCCGCAACTAAATAAACTTATTAACCCCTAAACCACCACTCCTGGACCCCGCTGCCACTATAATAAATATATGAACCCCTAAACCGCCGCTCCTGGACCCAGCCGCCACCTACATTATACCTATTAACCCCTAATCTTCCGCCCCCTATACCGCCGCCACCTACATAAACTTTATAACCCCTATCCTGCCGATCCCGGACCCCGCCGCAACTAAATAAAATGTTTAACCCCTAAACCATCGCTCCAGGAGCCCACGCCACCTACATTACATTTATTAACCCCTAATCTGCCCCCCTACACCGCCGCCACCAAAATTATATCTATTAACCCCTAAACCTAAATCTAACCCTAACACCCCCTAACTTAAATATTATTTAAATTAATCTAAATAAATATTCCTATAATTAAATAAATTATTCCTATTTAAAACTAAATACTTACCTATAAAATAAACCCTAAGATAGCTACAATATAATTAATAGTTACATTGTAGCCATCTTAGGATGTATATTTATTTTACAGGCAACTTTGTATTTATTTTAACTAGGTACAATAGTTATTAAATAGTTATTAAGTATTTAATAAACTACCTAGCTAAAATAAGTACAAAATTACCTGTAAAATAAACCCTAACCTAAGTTACAATTACACCTAACACTATACTACCATTAAATAAATTAAATTAATTAAATAAAATTACCGACAATTAAATTAAAATAACTAAAACTAACTAAAGTACAAAAAAAACCCTCTAAATTACAGAAAATAAAAAAAATTACAAGAAGTTTAAACTAATTACACCTAATCTAAGCCCCCTAATAAAATAAAAAATAATAAAATTCCCTACCCTAAACTAAATTACAAATATTTCTTAAAAGGGCCTTTTGCGGGGCATTGCCCCAAAGTAATCAGCTCTTTTACCTGTAAAAAAAAGAAATAACCCCCCAACATTAAAACCCACCACCCACACACCCAACCCTACTGTAAAACCCACCCAATCCCCCTTAATAAAACCTAACACTACCCTTTTGAAGATCACCCTACCTTGAGCCGTCTTCACCCAGCCGGGCCTAAGTCCTCAACGAACCCGGGCGAAGAGGTCCTCCAGATGGGCAGAAGTTTTCATCCAATCCGGCCAGAAGAGGTCCTCCAGATGGGTAGAAATTTTCATCCAAGTGGCATCTTCTATCTTTTTCCATCCGGCAAGAAGAGGCACCATCTTGAAGACATCCGACGCGGAGCATCCATCGATCCCGATGACTAAACTAAGAATGACTGTTCCTTTAAATGACGTCATCCAAGATGGCATCCCTTCAATTCTGATTGGCTGATAGAATTATGCAATCAGCCAATCGGAATTAAGGTAGGAAAAATCCGAATGGCTGATGAAATCAGCCAATCAGATTGACCTCGCATTCTATTGGCTGATTGGAACAGCTAATAGAATGTGAGGTCAATCCTATTGGCTGATTGGATTTTTCCTACCTTAATTCCGATTGGCTGATAGAATCCTATCAGCCAATCGGAATTCAAGGGACGCCATCTTGGATGACGTCATTTAAAGGAACCTTCATTCTTCGTTTAGTCGTCGGGATCAATGGATGCTCCGCGTCGGATGTCTTCAAGATGGTGCCTCTCCTCGCCAGATGGAAGAAGATAGAAGATGCCGCTTGGAAGACTTCTGCCCATCTGGAGGACCTCTTCTGGCCGGATTGGATGAAGACTTCTGCCCATCTGGAGGACCACTTCGCCCGGATTCGTTGAAGACTTAGGCCCAGCTGAGTGAAAATGGCTCAAGGTAGGGTGATCTTCAATGTTGTAGTGTTAGGTTTTTTTAAGGGGGGTTTGGGTGGGTTTTAGAGTAAGGTTGGATGTGTGGGTGGTGGGTTTTAATGTTGGGGGGTGTATTTCTTTTTTTACAGGTAAAAGAGCTGATTACTTTGGGGCAATGCCTCGCAAAAGGCCCTTTTAAGGGCTATTTGTAATTTAGTTTAGGGTAGGGAATTTTATTATTTTGGGGGGCTTTATTATTTTATTAGGGGGCTTAGATTAGGTGTAATTAGTTTAAAATTCTTGTATTTTTTATTTTCTATAATTTAGAGGGTTTTTTTGTACTTAAGTTAATTTTAGTTATTTTAATTATAGGTAATTGTATTTAATTAATTTAATTTATTTAATGGTAGTATAGTGTTAGGTGTAATTGTAACTTAGGTTAGGGTTTATTTTACAGGTAATTTTGTACTTATTTTAGCTAGGTAGTTATTAAATAGTTAATAACTATTTAATAACTATTCTACCTAGTTAAAAATAAATGCAAAGTTGCCTGTAAAATAAATATAAATCCTAAGATGGCTACAATGTAACTATTAGTTATATTGTAGCTAGCTTAAGGTTTATTTTATAGGTAAGTATTAAGTTTTAAATTGGATTAATTTATTTAATTATAGGAATATTTATTTAGATTAATTTAAATAATATTTAAGTTAGGGGGTGTTAGGGTTAGGGTTAGACTTAGGTTTAGGGGTTAATTCATTTAATATAGTGGCGGTGGTGTAGGGTTACTCTTACTGTAATGGGAGCCAAAGTTGCCTTTAAGATTGACACAGGAGCAGACATCACTGCTATGTCCCTTACAGCATTCATAAAACTGCCTTGACAGCCTCAGCTGGCGAAAGTTACAACAATAGTCCATAGTCCTGGTGGCCGCATTGATTGTGCGGGGAAATTTCTTGCCAGCTGCGTTTTCAAGCAGAGGAAATTCACCATGTGGGTGCATGTGATTAGAGGTCAGTGTGTTAACAACCTAATGAGCAGAAAAGCAGCCTGTGGGCCTAGTCTCCATAGTTAATGAGATCTCAGAAGATATGTTTGGTTAATTGGGCCTTCTGAATTGCAACCCAGTTTGAATATCATTTAAAAGTGATGCAGTCCCATACAGCATTACCACTCCACGTAAAATTCCGTTCCTGCACATGCCTCAGGTGGAGAAGTAACTTCTACGTATGAAGAATATGGGAGTTATTGAAGAGGTTGTTGAAGCAACTGACTGGTGTGCCCCCATTGTGCCTGTTGCGAAGAAAAACGAGAAGGTACGCATCTGTGTAGACTTGAAAAGGCTGAATGAGATGGGGAAGAGAGAGATATTTGCTGCTGACACTTGAAGACATAGCTCCGAAATTGGCGGGGGTGAAGTTCTTCTCTACACTGGATACTTCCAGCGGCTTCTGGCAGATACCTCTAGATCCAAAGTGCCGCAAACTGACTACCTTCATTACACCGGTAGGTCGGTTTTTCTTCCTTCGGGATATCCTCTGCTCCTAAATTCTTTCAAAGAGAAAATAGTTCTCTCCTAAGAGACCACAAGGGCACGGCAGTCGTCATGGACGACATGATGGTGTATGGATCTACAATGGATGAACATGATCAGCGATTGAGCTGTGTGCTGCAGACCATTAGAGAGTCCGGGCTGAAATTAAATAAGGAGAAATGCCATTTTAGGAAATCTGAATTATGTTACTTTGGGCATATCATCAATGGGGATGGCATCAAGCCGGACCCCGATAAAATCTGTGGTATTGAACAAATGAAAAGTCCTTCTGATGTACATGAGCTGAGACAAATATTGGGCCTTGTAAATTATGTGGGCAGGTTCCTTCCATATGTATCCACAATACTACGCCGTATCACAGAGTTGCTAAAGAAAGATGTTGCCTGAGTCTGGGGACCTTCACAGGAAGAATCCTTTGTGCAGGTTAAGTCCCTGCTGGGGTCTGCCCCAGTGTTGGGGTTCAATCACCATTCCAAAAAGACTGTGGTTAATGCTGATGTGAGCAGTTATGGGTTAGGGGCCACCCTCCTGCAGATGAATAAAAACATACTACAGCCCATCGCCTTCTGTTTCTGTACACTGAGTTGAAATACGCCCAAATTGAGAAAGAGTGTCTGGCTGCAGTTTGGGCCTGTGAGTGCTTTCAGCATTACCTAGTGGGTTTAGAGAAATTTAGTCTGGAGACTGACCATAAACCGCTAGTCCCTCTAATCAACTCCTATGATATCGACAAAACACCCCTAAGATGCCAGAGACTTCTAATGAGGCTGCTCAGGTTCAACGTTCAGGCAGTGCATGTGCCGGGGAAACAACTGATTGTGGCAGATACACTTTCCAGGCTCCCGCTGGCTGCTGCTGAAGAATCTTCAACGGAATCAGATGTGAAGGTGTATGTAGATTCAGTGCTGGCCTCCAAATCCATTTCTTCAGGGAAGCTAGAACAAATAAGAAAGGAGACATATTTAGATACACACCTTCAAGAAGTTATTAAGTACATAAAAGAAGGCTGGCCCGAGAGTCGGGCATCCTGGATGTCTTTAAGTTCTTACCAGTCAGAAAGGTCACAGCTCACGGAGCTGGATAGGTTTGTGCTGTTCCAGGACCACATTGTTATTCCTGTTAGCATGCGGCAGGAGATGTTAAGAAGGATTCATGATGGCCACTTGGGCATTACAAAGTGCAGAGATAGGGCAGCTACAGCAGTATGGTGGCCAGGGATCAGTTCCAACATTGCAAGCCATGTGTCAAAATGTGCCTTTTGCCGTGAACGCTGGCCTACTCAGAGAAAGAAGCCCTTGATTTCTACTCCACTGCCTGCAGGCCTGTGGCAGAAAATAGCTGCTGATTTGTGCGAACTGCAGGGGAAAAAGTACCTAGGCGTGATCGACTACTATTCCAGGAATTTGGAAATTGCACCTTTGAATGAAATCACAAGTCAAGCCGTTATCACTTGTCTCAAATGGAATAGTTGAAAGGGCAGTTCAAACAACAAAGTTCATTTTGAAGCAATCTGAGCCGTACCTGGCCCTCTTGTCCTACAGGGCAACTCCCATTCAAGCCACGGGTTTTAGCCCAGCACAGCAGATTTGTACCACCTTACCCTTTGTGGGTGTCTTTCAGCCAACTAGCTCTATTCCTCGGGATGAGGTCCTTAGAAGGGATGAAGAGGCAAAAAGGGGCTATCGATTCTTCTACGACAGGAGACACTCTGTGAGGACCTCGCAGGAGCTGAATGCGGGGCAACGTGTCAGAATTAAACTGGATGATGAGATGAAATGGAAGACGCCTACTACGGTAATTGGACGCTCTCCAGAACCAAGGTCTTATCTAGTCCTTACTGATGGAGGCACAGTCACACGTCAAAATCGAAAACATCTTAAGCTTGTACCTGAGAGTTTGGAGTTGAATGCCTCGGTGCCACCGCCGGTGGGATCCCCTGTTTTGAGAGGGGTGCCTTCCCTCAGCAGGGATACGTATTTGCCTCCAACAGACTCTCAATCACCTTCTTCTGTATCAGAGGACAGTTCATGTAGGATTACATCAAGTGGAAGAGTGGTGAAACTTCCGGCCCAATATTGGGATTAGCACTAGTTAGAACAGTGACCGGAAGTATGGGCAGAATAATCCCATGGTCCCTGTGGACTAGGGTAGTCTACCCCGATGTTCAAGTCAGGATGTAATGTATGTTGTTTATACAGATATTCTCTTTAACCTGTTATTTGTTATATACTATACAAACTGTTGTTGTTTGCTTCTTGTATACCTTGTTATTTGTTGTATTCAAATGAGAAAAAAATGTATGCTTTGTCCTTTGAAAAGGGGGAAGATGTGATGAGAGTGGGAAGTGACGTCACCAGATGGAGGCGTGGTTTAGGTACGTTATTGTCTATGTCGCAGTTACTAAGTGAGATGTATTGTACCAGGTGTATACTTCCATGCTCTGCAATAAAATAGCGTTGTGCCTTCCATGCTGTGTCCTGCATCTCATGACAGGGGTCATTTAGAAAATTAAACAGAGGTCTTACCTCTACAACCTCTCAGCAGGCGCACACATCCACACACAAGAAGCCTGTATGTGTGAGGCTAGTCAGGACACAAATATGAATAGATGTACAGCAGCATGATGCATGGGAAGCCAGGAAGCAGTGTCAATACAATACGCTTCTTGTGTGTGGATGTGTGCACCTGCTGAGAGATTGCAGACACCAAGGAAAGGCTCGGTCTAGGAAACCAGGATACTTTCTTTACGGGCGAGGTGGCTGAGCAGTCCTTAAGCATGCAGAACAGTCTGTGAGCTGCAAGGATCTATCCCGGTGCCCGTACTGCAGTGAGTGGTGCCTCTGACAAGGTGAGCATGGCGCGTGTGTGTATGGCCGGGTGCCTGTATTATTGTAGGCAGGCCCGAGAGAGAGCTGTGTGTTTTGCGCGGTGAACTGCAGTTTGTATTGGTAACCTTCTTCAAGGCCCTAACTATCTTCATCCCCCTGGTACTAGCATGTCACCAAGGGAGTGCTTACTATACTATACCAGTCTGTATTTTTTCATGCTCTTGCCACTGTGACTTCTACGCAAGTCAGTGTCCCTCTAGATGACATGTCCGTGAAACAGCACTCATGACAACAGGCACCCCGTTATGGTTACAGGTACACTGCCAATAGGATCCGCTCACATAATGGGCCAGAATACAATTGGCGCATTGCGCATGCGTGAAAAACGGTTACGAGTAACTTAGAACAATTACAGGGAACAGTTCCAACATTGCAAGCCATGTGTCAAAATGTGCCTTTTGCCGTGAATGCTGGCCTACTCAGAGAAAGAAGCCCTTGATTTCTACTCCACTGCCTGCAGGCCTGTGGCAGAAAATAGCTGCTGATTTGTGCGAACTGCAGGGGAAAAAGTACCTAGGCGTGATCGACTACTATTCCAGGAATTTGGAAATTGCACCTTTGAATGAAATCACAAGTCAAGCCGTTATCACTTGTCTCAAATGGAATAGCTGAAAGGGCAGTTCAAACAACAAAGTTCATTTTGAAGCAATCTGAGCCGTACCTGGCCCTCTTGTCCTACAGGGCAACTCCCATTCAAGCCACGGGTTTTAGCCCAGCACAGCTGATGCTAGGATGTCAGATTTGTACCACCTTACCCTTTGTGGGTGTCTTTCAGCCAACTAGCTCTATTCCTCGGGATGAGGTCCTTAGAAGGGATAAAGAGGCAAAAAGGGGCTATCGATTCTTCTACGACAGGAGACACTCTGTGAGGCCCTCGCAGGATCTGAATGCAATGCAACGTGTCAGAATTAAACTGGATGATGAGATGAAATGGAAGACGCCTACTACGGTAATTGGACGCTCTCCAGAACCAAGGTCTTATGTAGTCCTTACTGATGGAGGCACAGTCACACGTCAAAATCGAAAACATCTTAAGCTTGTACCGGAGAGTTTGGAGTTGGATGCCTCGGTGCCACCGCCGGTGGGATCCCCTGTTTTGAGACGGGTGCCTTCCCCTCAGCAGGGATACGTATTTGCCTCCAACAGACTCTCAATCACCTTCTTCTGTATCAGAGGACAGTTCATGTAGAATTACATCAAGTGGAAGAGTGGTGAAACTTCCGGCCCAATATTGGGATTAGCACTAGTTAGAACAGTGACCGGAAGTATGGGCAGAATAATCCCATGGTCCCTGTGGACTAGGGTAGTCTACCCCGATGTTCAAGTCAGGATGTAATGTATGTTGTTTATACAGATATTCTCTTTAACCTGTTATTTGTTATATACTATACAAAACTGTTGTTGTATGCTTCTTGTATACCTTGTTATTTGTTGTATTCAAATGAGAAAAAAATGTATGCTTTGTCCTTTGAAAAGGGGGAAGATGTGATGAGAGTGGGAAGTGACGTCACCAGATGGAGGCGTGGTTTAGGTACGTTATTGTCTATGTCGCAGTTACTAAGTGAGATGTATTGTACCAGGTGTATACTTCCATGCTCTGCAATAAAATAGCGTTGTGCCTTCCATGCTGTGTCCTGCATCTCATGACAGGGGTCATTTAGAAAATTAAACAGAGGTCTTACCTCTACAACCTCTCAGCAGGCGCACACATCCACACACAAGAAGCCTGTATGTGTGGGGCTAGTCAGGACACAAATATGAATAGATGTACAGCAGCTTGATGCATGGGAAGCCAGGAAGCAGTGTCAATACAATACGCTTCTTATGTGTGGATGTGTGCACCTGCTGAGAGATTGCAGACACCAAGGAAAGGCTCGGTCAAGGAAACCAGGATACTTTCTTTACGGGCGAGGTGGCTGAGCAGTCCTTAAGCATGCAGAACAGTCTGTGAGCTGCAAGGATCTATCCCGGTGCCCGTACTGCAGTGAGTGGTGCCTCTGACAAGGTGAGCATGGCGCGTGTGTGTATGGCCGGGTGCCTGTATTATTGTAGGCAGGCCCGAGAGAGAGCTGTGTGTTTTGCGCGGTGAACTGCAGTTTGTATTGGTAACCTTCTTCAAGGCCCTAACTATCTTCATCCCCCTGGTACTAGCATGTCACCAAGGGAGTGCTTACTATACTATCCCAGTCTGTATTTTTTCATGCTCTTGCCACTGTGACTTCTACGCAAGTCAGTGTCCCTCTAGATGACATGTCCGTGAAACAGCACTCATGACAACAGGCACCCCGTTATGGTTACAGGTACGCTGCAAATAGGATCCGCTCACATAATGGGCCAGAATACAATTGGCGCATTGCGCATGCGTGAAAAACGGTTACGAGTAACTTAGAACAATTACAGGGAACACAGGATTTTAATTATGTCACGATGATGAAAAAGGGGCGGAGCTACACTGAAATTTTAAAATGGCAGCAGGGGGAAAAGTAAGTGATTTAACTTGAAAACGGATTATCATTAAAAACTGGCATATATTTGGAAAAAAACAATCTAGGGCAGCTTTATAGATATATGTTAAAACTATTTTTGTGTTGACTGTCCCTTTAAGAGTTTAGTGAGTAAAAATTGCCTATTATCTGTTGCATCGCTCACTACAGAGTTCCAAAATACCTCTGGAAGCACAAGAACTGTGAATTAGAGCTTTATGAAATGGATTATTATATATCATCAATAAGTACTGCACTGCAAAAAGACCTACATATAAAATAAATATTTTAAAACATTTACATCCTTAACTTTATTAACGGTTTGCAAAAATACTTTTTTTAATTTTTCAGTCTTTCTATAGAGTGAGGGACCAGCATAAGCGATTTCTAATATCCCTATAGGGGCATTTTGATTTTATCATTGTAAGGATTTTGGTGTAGCTTTTAGGGTTGTGCTGTGCAATACTTTCCCTCTCCACAGTATAAATAACTTCAGGTTTGTACACATTACTGTATAACAAAAATGAAAGAGAGAAAGACAAAACCAACTGTTTGTGAACCATGGTTAAATCATGTTTTATTATCAATATAAAGCTATGTTTTATAATATTGGATTAAATAGCTGGCTAACAAGGCATTAGCTTTTACAGCTGTATGACATTTTTGAAACTGGTTTAGAGCCATGATCATTTGGAAACAGAGAAATCACTGGCCTGGTGAAAATGTTATTTTCCCTTTTGGCATCTAGCTCTTTCCAAACAACAGAGAATTATTTTAGTAGAATATTGGAATAAGCCTCTCTGGTGTCCCTAGTAAACTTCTATTAGGAATAAAGACAACATGCCAAAAATTTGTTTCTTTACCAAAATGATAGAGAGAACTGAGGGCTGTAAAAGGCCATTTTTTTAGGGCAGAAAATCTTAGGACTAGATTACGAGTGGAGTGCAAATTTGAGCTCCAGATTACGAGTGGAGTGCAAATTTGAGCTCCTGTGAGTGCTTTATCTGTGCTCAAATTTCTTTTCCATTGCAGGCACAATTGCCTATGTATTACAAGTAAAACTTTTTCACATCATCGTGCAAAAAAGAAAAACTTTGTGAAGTTGCGAACGCAGGACCGTATTCTCCTATAGACTTTAATGAAGCCTTGTTTTGAACTAAAAAATAACAGCCGCCAGCTTGCGCACACACGAGTACAGGATTGCAATGAGATATATGTATGTATTTCTATACATATCCATCTGTATTTATATGTGTGCAGTAAATACATATATACACATATAAATACATACATACATATACATATATATATATATGTGTATATATATATATATATATATATATATATGTATAGAAATACATGCATATATATTTATATACATACATGTATTTATACATGTGTTCCTATGTAAAATCACTTTTGGACCATTTGCTTTTCTAACACTTGACATCGAATATATTTGAGCCATTTTAACTATGTATTACAATTTTTTAAAATAATTTTTATTAGATTGGAAGTGTAGGGCTGAATTGTATCCTAGAGAGATTTAAGGGTTAAGGGCCTTAAGAGTTGAAGTGAATGGGGCCTACTTATCAAAGGTCTTGCTGACCTGATCCGACAGTGCAGATCAGGTCCGCAAGACCTCGCTGAATGCGGAGAGCAATACGCTCTCCGTATTCAGCATTGCACCAGCAGCTCACATAACAGTTAACCAGAGCTCTGAAGTGATCATTCTAGAGTAAATCATGATTTTGCTCACAAGTTTGCATTTATTTTCAACTTGTAATGCAGGTGGGAATTTAACTTGTGTGCAAATGGCCACAAAAACCTGATATCGCTCTACTCGTAATCTAGCCCATAATGTTCTTAGTTAAAGGGACATTAGACCCAAAAAAAAAAAAATATTTCGTGATTCAGATAGAGCATGCATTTTTATGCAACTTTCTAATTTACTCCTATTATCAAATTTTGTTCAGTGTCCCTTTAACCTTCTAAAATACAGAATTGTTATAAAAGGTTAGAAAGAAAATGTATTTCTAAAATATAAAACATATTTGTGATGCAACTATGATAATTTAAAGTTAATTTATTTTTTGATACAGAATCTGTTAACTAAAATTAGGATCTGTTTTAATCACTTCACTAAAAAGACATACATGCTGCTTTATGTATCTTGGTGTAGAGAAAGTATCTGATCTGTCCTTCTTAATCCTCCACTTGCGCACTGTCTAGCGATTTGATAACAAGGGACCTCCAGTCACCATACAATAGCAATCATCTGTAAAACTAGCTATCTGGGAGTTTTGGCTAAGTATAAGGTGAATTATAACCAAGATCCTATCTGCCCTTGTATGACCTACCATGACAAGAAAGACCTCACTAAAAAAGATAAAAAGCCATTCTTTCAATGATGGCTTACTTGCATTTAAGGGATGTAGGTTCTAATGGTGAAAAATGTTATCACTGTCCCATTGGACACATTAGGCTTTAACAGAGATCTTTTAGCCTCCTCTAGTTTACTCAAAGAGGAACAAGACTTTTTATTTAAAGAGTTAAATAGCCTAATTTAGTTGATGGATCAATATGTCCTCTCACTTCTCTTTAAGCACTATCCATTAAGTGGGGGAGAGGATACATCAACTTAAAAGGATAGTCTAGACTGAATACTTATTCTTTACAACTTATTGTTACATACCAGACAAGCATCTTGCACTTGTTTTTACATATACAAGCTTGTAAGAAGTACATGAAACTTTTAAATAAACATTGTTTGTTAGCAGCCAAAAATGGCCTCCAAGTTCCGCCCACAGCTTTCTTCTTGTCAAGTTAGCCATTTTCTTGTATGGTTGTTTTTCAGTTAGTTATTTCAAATTGCACATGCACAAATCAGTGTTTGCAAGTAGGAAAACTTATTCATGAGTCAATTGTGATTAGAGAAACTTAATATACTAAAATATACATGCAATAGGTGGGCTGAGGTTGGTGCCCATTTTTGGCTCCAAAAATGGATATTTCAATGTTTCATGTACAAGTTTATAGATGTGGTACCAGTTGCAGGATGCTTCACTGGTATGTAACACTAAGTAATAAAAATTATATATTGTGTCTGGACGTTCCCTTTAAAATGGCATACTTCAGATGAGGAGTCTCATACATTTCCAAGTAGCACATGATGGCCACATGAAGTGAAATCACCAGTCGACTCGTTAAAGGGATATAAAACTGCAAGAAGAAAATATTCTACTGTGTTTGAGTATTTTACAATTGCACTGTTGTTTGCATATAACTAACTATGCGTTATAAAAATCCTACAATGCAATCACCTAAAGGGGATCAGACTGGGAGGTAGCTGAACACATCATGTGAGAAAATAACATGAGGCATATGTGTGTAGTCACCAGCTAGCTCCGATTAGTGCCTTGCTGATCCTATGCCACACCTAGGAATGCTTTTCAACAAGGATTCAAAGAGAATTAAGTAAATTTGATAAATAAAGCGCAATGAAAACTCTCTTAAAATTGTGTATACTATATGAAACATACTATATGAAATGTGTATTGTGACTTTTATGTGCCTTTAACTTTTATATTGATCTAATTCCTCTATAATCACTAAAATGGGGCAAGCAGCCATTCTTTTAAAATAAGTCCCTCATCCAGCTTGCTATCTAGCTGACAGAAATTGTTATGGTAAAAATATCAATATTGGACAAACAAGCAAGTAAGGGTTATCCCCCTTTTTTTTTAAAGGGTTTCATATCCTTAGAGCTGTTATAGAAATAAAGGTTACTTGGAAGCCACCGGTAACCTCATTTTGTTTTGTTGGTGATGTCAGGGCTAATGGATACTTCCTTCTCTGAACAAATACTAGTTTTCAGGTAATGGAAATGGAAGAACTTCTAGAGGGTCAAATAGGTAAACATTGTGAGGAAATCTGCAAAGTATGATTTTTGGTGCAAATAGTTGACTAATTAATTGGTTGATCATAACTTCTAATTAAACATTCTACTATGCTAAAGGGACAGTCAATTCAAAATTAAAAAAAATATATGATTCAGATAAGGAAGCCGAATTATCAAATGTCTGTCGGACCTGATCCGACAGTGTGGATCAGGTCCGACAGACATCACTGAATGCGGAGAGCAATATGCTCTCCATATTCAGCATTGCACCAGCAGCTCACAAGAGCTACTGATGCAACGCCGCCCCCTGCAGACTCGCGGCCATTCGGTTGCCAGCAGGGGGGTGTCAATGAAACCGATCATACTCAATCGGATTGAATTGTGGTGATCTCTGTCCGCCTCATCAGAGCAGGTGGACAGGGTTATGGAGCAGCGGGCTTTATAACTGGTGTTTCTGGCGAGTCTGAAGACTCGCCAGAAACACGGGCCTACAAGCTCCATGTGGAGCTTGATAAATGGGCCTCAAGGCATACAATTTTAAACAACTTCCCAGTTTACTTTTATCATCACATGGGCTTTGTTCTTCTGGTACTATTTGTTGAAAGCTAAACCTAGGTAGGTTCATAAACATGGCCAGACTGGGAATAAAAAGCAGCCCTGGAAAAATTAAAGATCAGCCCTATATTTATATGTTAAGTCTATATTATGTTAAGTTAGATATGCATGTGCGTGTGTGTGTGTGTGTTTGTGTAAGGCAACATTAAAGTGAACAATGAACAGTTATATACATATCCAAAAAAACTCCCCTCATGGTGCAGCCAATCAGAAAGCATTGCCACCTTATTGGTGGATTAGTACAAACTTGCAATGACAAAGTAAAATGTAAATATAAGTAATCACAATAGTGCCACAATAATTAAGCAAATAAATCTAAACAACATTATATACAGCCCAATCCTGTGATCAAATACATTATAACATTAATATCATCAAGTATGTGATGTGCATTAAGAGAATATAGGCACTTCCAGGTTGATTCATAACATTTCCAGTTGGCTGGAATGTCTCAATTATTGCCCTGATGGTGGAAATATATATTTCAAGGCTTATGCTATTTTCTTATTGCACATTCCCATTTTGTGATGCTCAGCAACCTTTTGCTGCATATAACAGCTATATTACTTGGCTTACCCATTGGGACGAATGACTAAGGAAATTTGGCTTATGTGTTACCTCATATTTATACCCCTGTGAAACAGGAAGTGATGGTTGAACAATTTCCTGTTCCTAGGCACCCAGGTGTGCTCAAAAATGGGAATATACTTTAAATATATTTTTCTCATAGGGTGCCAATAATTGTGCCACACATACATATATTTAACAAAGTTGTTTTTTTTTATAAACCTGTGTTGTGTTTGCAGTTGTTTGATATCCATGAGAGCAGAGTATTTTTGTGTATTTTTTTAACAAAATATTAAAAGGTTAAACAATAAAGACAATTTTTCACAGACTTCTTTGCTCATATTTACCAAGGGTGCCAATAGGATTGAAGTTCAATCCTATTGGCTGATTGCATCAGCCAATAGGATTTTTCCTACCTTAATTCCGATTAGCTGACAGAATCCTATTAGCCAATCGGAATTCAAGGGATGCCATCTTGGATGACATCATTTAAAGGAACCTTCATTCAGTCTTAGCCGTCAGAAGAAGAGGATGCTCCGTGTCGGATGGTTTCAAGATGGACCCGCTCCACTCCGGATGGATGAAGATAGAAGTTGCCGCCTGGATGAAGCCTTCTGCCTGTCTGGAGGTCCTCTTCTGCCCGGATCGTATGAAGACTTGTGCCCCTCTGGAGGACCACTTGTGCCCGGCTGGGTGAAGACGGCTCAGGGTAGGGTGATCTTCAAGGGGGTAGTGTTAGGTTTTATTAAGGGTTGGGAGTGTGGGTGGTGGGTTTTAATGTTGGGGGGTATTGTATTTTTTTTTTTTTACAGGTAAAAGAGCTGATTACTTTGGGGCAATGCCCTGCAAAAGGCCCTTTTAAGGGCTATTTGTAATTTAGTATAGGGTAGGGAATTTTATTATTTTGGTGGGGTTTTTTATTTTATTAGGGGGATTAGATTAGGAGTAATTAGTTTAAAATTCTTGTAATTATTTTTTTTTTTCTGTAATTTAGTGTTTGTTTTTTTTGTACTTTAGTTTATTTAATTTAATTGTAGTTAATTGTAGTTAGTTTAGGTAATTAATTTAATGATAGTGTAGTGTTAGGTGTAATTGTAACTTAGGTTAGGGTTTATTTTACAGGTAAATTTGTCTTTATTTTAACTAGGAAGTTATTAAATAGTTAATAACTATTTAATAACTATTATACCTAGTTAAAATAAATACAAAATTGCCTGTAAAATAAATATAAACCCTAAGATAGATACAAATGTAACTATTAGTTATATTGTAGCTAGCTTAGGGTTTATTTTATAGGTAAGTATTTCGTTTTAAATAGGAATTATTTAGTTAATTGTAGTTATTTTATTTAGATTTATTTAAATTATATTTAAGTTAGGGGGGTGTTAGACTTAGGTTTAGACTTAGGTTTAGGGGTTAATAAATTTAATATAGTAGCGGTGATGATGGGGAATAATGTAGGTGGCGGCGGTGTCCGGAGTGGCAGATTAGGGGTTAATAATATAATGCAGGTGTCGGCGATGTCAGGGACGGCAGATTAGGGGTTAATAAGTGTAAGATTAGGGGTGTTTAGACTCGGGGTTCATGTTAGAGTGTTAGGTGTAGACATAAATTTTCCCCATAGGAATCAATGGGGCTGCGTTAGAAGCTGGACGCTGCTTTTTTGCAGATGTTAGGTTTTTTTCCAGCTGAATCTGCCCCATTACCAAGGGTGCCAATATTAGTTGAGAACCGTATATGTGTATATATCTATCTATCAATATATAATGGAAAATAAAATAAGTAGAATAGGAAATGGTAGAATCATTATGTTCTATGTTATATGACTATGTAATTTATATACATTTATTCATTCAGACATTATGATGTGTGATTTATTTTACCACAGGTTTAAGTTTTTTAATGTAAAAATTATTTTTCAACAGCTTTAATATGTTATTTAGATTAAACTATTTAATACATAGAACATCTACAATATTTCTATGATTCTATGTTTAAAATGTATTTTTAAATTGTTGTAAATTTTGAATGACACAAGTTAAAATTGAGAGTTATTATACACCAAGAAAAGAGTTTTGTACTTATTATGACTTAATTATTATGATTTTAAACTTTAGTGTATGTATATATATATATATATATATATATATATTTACTGTATATATATATATCTATATACATATATATATATATATATATATATATATATATATATATATATATATATATATATATATATTCCTTAGCAGGTCTTAAAAGTAGGTAAATACTACCTCAGCTGAACAAAAACACATGGCATATTACACTGTGTCATGATTTATTTAACAAAAAGAAAGCCAAAATGGAAAAGCCATGTGTGAAAAACTAAGTACACCTTATGATTCAATAGCTTGTAGAACCACCTTTAGCAGCAATAACTTGAAGTGAACTTTTTCTGTATGACTTAATAAGTCTCTTACATCGTTGTGGAAGAATTTTGTTCCTCTCTTATTTACAATGTTGCTTCAGTTCATTGAGGTTTCCAGGTTTTCGTTTATGCACAGGTCTCTTAAGGTCCCTCCACAGCATTTCAATCGGGTTGAGGTCTGGACATTGACTGGGCTATTGCAACACCTTGATTCTTTTCTTTTTCAGCCATTCTGTTGTAGATTTGCTGGTGTGCTTGGGATCATTGTCCATTGTCCCAATTTCGGCCAGGTTTTAGCTGTCAGACAGATGACCTCACATTTGGCTAGAACACTTTGGTATACAGAGGAGTTCATGGTTGACTCAATAAATGCAAGGTACACAGTTCCTGTGGCTGCAAAAGAAGCCCAAATCATCACCCCTTCACCACCGTGCTTGACATTTGGTATGAGGTATTTGTGCATTTGTTTTTTGCCAATCGCGGCACTGTGTATTATGGCCAAACATCTTCACTTTGCTCTTGTCTGTAAAAAGGACATTGTTCCAACCAGAAGTTTTGTGGTTTGTTCAGATGCAACTTTGCAAACTTAAGCCATGCTGCCATGTTGTTTTTAGAGAGAAGAGGCTTTCTCCTGGCAACCCTTCCATACAAACCATATTTGCTCAGACTTTTTCTAATGTACTGTCATGAACTTTAACATTTAACATGCTAACAGAGGCCTGTAGAGTCTGAGATGTAACTCTTGTTTTTTTGCAATTTCTCTGAGCATTGCACGGTCTGACCTTGGGGTAAATTTGCTGAGATGTCCACCACTGGGAAGATTGGCAACTGTCTTGAATTGTTTCCACATGTGAATAATATTTCTCTCTCTAGAATGATGGACTTTAAATTGTTTGGCCATGTTCTTATAACCCTTCACAGATTAATAGGCACCAACAATCGCTTCTCTAAGATCATTGCTGATGTCTTTCTTCCTTGGCATTGTGCTAACACACACCTAAATGTTCCAGACCAGGAAACTACTAAAACTTCGGCTTTTATAGAGGTGGTCACACTTGCTGATGATCAATTAATCAAGGGCATTTGATTAACTGCAGCTGGTTGTTTCTTAGCCTCTTAATTACTATGGAAGCAGTAAGGGTGTACTTAGTTTTTCCACACATGGCTTCTCTGTTTTGGCTTTATCTTCTGAAATAAATCATGACCTGTTATAATATATCATATGTTGTTGTTCATCTGAGGTTGTATTAACCTTATTTTAAGACCTGCTAAGGACCAGATGATTGTCATTATGTCCTGATGTGCAAAACCATATAAATCAATCATGGTGTACTTTCTTTTTAGCATGACTGTATATATAATGCAAATACAAACAGAGAACTTGAGAGTCCAGGTTTTTTTCTATAGAGTTATGCTTCATTCTGATTCATATTTGGTCAAGTATACAAACCAGAAACCTATATAACTTCACAAGCAGCAAGCTCAGTAAACTATAATGCTGTGATTTGCTGAACTTATAACTGAATCCTTAGAATAACCTGAATTTTTTTTTTATCTTTGTAAAAATAAGAAAATAATAGCAATGTTATATTTTAGATGAGCCTAAAGGGACATTAAACTGCTGTGCACAACTACAAAAGATTAGTAACTACTCACCATGCTATATTTAATCCTGTTCCTGCAGTTCTTTTCAAATCAGTACGCAATTTTAAGCAACTTTCGAATTTACTCCTATTATCAAATGTTCTTCATTCTCTTGGTATCTTTATTTGAAAGCAAGAATGTAAGTTAAGATGCAGGCCCATTTTTGGTGAACAACCTTGGTTGTTCTTGCTGATTGGTGGATAAATTTACCCACCAATAAACAAGTGCTGTCCAGGGTTCTGAACACAAAATGTGGCTGGCCCCTTAGCTTAGATGCCTTCTTTTTCAAATAAAGATAGCAAGAGAATGAATAAAATTTGATAATTGGAGTAAATTAGAAAGTTACTTAAAATTGCATGCTCTATCTGAATAACGAAAGAAAAAAATAGATTCAGTGTCCCTTTAAAGCTGCCAGATACTGAAGCTCCGCCTTTTTGTTCCAAGGTCTGCCATATTGGAGCTCTGGTATTCTCACAGCCTGTGACAAAGTAGTGCATATCAGTAACATTGGCCACTGTTTACAGCTGTGTAATGTGCTTGCAGTTAACATGCAGGATACATCATCTGAACTTGACGTTTTTATATTTTTTACACAGTTTTACAGTTACACAAAATATATTTAAAAAAGCACTCAACAATAATATAAAGCAATGCAACCACTGAAAATGTAAAGCATTTGCTCTGTATCATGCACCATAACCTTTAGAACTTATACAGCTGTCAAAAAGTTGCAACTTGATATGAAAATGCACACTACTTTTGTCACAGTATGTGAGAATACCTGTGCTCTAAGATGGCAGCCCCTAGTACAGACAACATTACAAGGGTTAAAATAGCAGCATGGCATCAAAGGGATAGTCAACACCAGAGTTTTTGTTGTTTAAAAACATAGATAATCCCTTTATTACCCATTCTGTAGTTTTGCATAGCCAATACAGTTAAAATAATACACTTTTTACCTCTGTAATTATCTTGTATCTAAGCCTCTGCAAACTGCCCCCTTATTTCAGTTCTTTTGACAGACTTGCATTTTAGCCAATCAGTGCTTACTCCTTGGTAACATTTTATGTGCGTGAGCTCATTTTTTGCTATATAACCACCCCAAGTGGTGAAAAAAATGTCAAAATGCATTCATATAAGAGGTAGCCTTCAAGGTCTAAGAAATTAGCATATGAGCCAATCTAGGTTTATCTTTCAACTAAGAAAACCAAGAGAACAAAGCAAGATTGGTGATAAAAGTGAATTGGAAAGTTGTTTAAAATTACATGCCCTATTTGAATCATGAAAGTTTATTTTGGACTTGAATGTCCCTTTAAAGAAAGCTGCAGCAACAGGAGGGAGAGCAAATACATAGTGAATAGTTACCATTCAATCAGCTAGATTATGAGTTTGGCGTCATGCTGATTTTTCCCTAACGCCGCTATTACAAGTCTTTTCAGAATAGGTGTACCGCACACCTTTTTGGCCATCACGCAACGTCAGTACCGCACTTTTTAAAAAGTCCTTTTTCAATGGGACTTCCATAACAGAAGAAAAAGAGCGGTAAACACTATACTGACACGATCCGTACCACCATCTGAAGTCAGTAGTTATGAGTTTTACATTACAAAGCTGTAGCATAAAACTCATAACTAAAGTGTCACAAAGTACACTAAACACCCATAAACTACCTATCAACCCCTAAACTGAGGCCCTCCCGCATCGTAAACACTAAAATAAAATTATTAACTGCTAATCTGCTGCTCCGGACATCGCCACCAGTTAAAAAAATTACTAACCCCTATGCCGCCGCTCCCCGACATCGTCACCACTATAATAAACCTATTAACCCCTAAACCACCACCCTCCCACATCGCAAACACTATTTAAAGATTATTAACCTCTAATCTGCCGTTCGCCCACACTGCCGCAATAATAAACCTATTAACCACTAAACCGCAAGCCCCCACAACTAAATATACTAAAATAAATTATTAACCCCTAAACTTCTGGCCTCCCACATCACTACATAAATATATTAACCCCTAAACCTAATCCTAACCCTAACATAAGCCTAAATCTAACCCTAACCCTAACAGCCCTAACTTAAATATAATTAAAATAAATCTAAATAAAACGTACAATTATTACCTAAATAATTCCTATTTAAAACTAAATAAATACTTACCTGTAAAATAAAACCTAAGCTAACTACAATATTACTAATAGTTATAAAGTAGCTATCTTAGGTTTTATTTTTATTTCACAGGCAAGTTTGTATTTATTTTAACTAGGTAGACTAGTTAGTAAATAGTTATTAACTGTTTACTAGCTACCTAGTTAAAATAAATACAAACTTACCTGTCAAATAAAACCTAACCTGCCTTACACTAAAACCTAACATTACAATAACATTAAATAAATTAAATAAATAAAATACAATTATCTAAATTACAAAAAACCCCACTAAATTGCACAAAATAAAAAACTAAATTATCAAAAAATAAAAACGAATTACTCCTAATCTAATAGCCCTATCAAAGTAAAGAAGCCCCCCCCAAAATAAAAAAAAACCTAGCCTACACTAAACTGCCAATGGCCCTTAAAAGAGCCTTTTGTGGGGCATTGCCGCAAATAAATCAGCACTTTTACATAGCAATTAAAAATATAAACACCCCCCAACAGTAAAACCCACCACCCAGACAACCAAACCCCCCAAATAAAATTCAAATCTAAATAATCCTAAACTAACCTGAAAAGGACATTTGGATGGGCATTGCCCTTAAAAGGGCATTTAGCTCTTTTGCCATGCCCTGAAAAGGGCAATCAGCTCTTTTATGAAGTGCCCAAACCCTAAGCTAAAAATAAAACCCACCCAAAAAGCCCTTAAAAAAACTTAACACTTACAGTTTTCGAAGTCTGGACATCCATCCTCATCCAGTGGGAAAAGTCTTCATCCAAGTGGGCAGAAGTCCTCATCCAAGCGGGCAGAAGTCTTCATCCAAGATGGCGTCTCTTACATTCATTAAAGGGCAAAAAATCAATAGGATTGAGCTTGCATTCTATTGGCTATTCCAATCAGTCAATAGAATGAGAGCTCAATCCTATTGGCTGATTGGATCAGGGCAATGGTTAGCATAGGTTTATTTAGATAGAATTTTATTTGGGGGGGTTTGGTTGTGTGGGTGGTGGCTTTTACTGTTGGGGGGATGTTTGTATTTTTAAATGCTATGTAAAAGAGCTGATTTCTTTGGGGCAATGCCCAGCAAAAGGCCCTTTTAAGGGCCATTGGCAGTTTAGTGTAGGCTATTTTTTTTTTTAGGTAACTATTTAGGTAATAATTGTACATTTTATTTAGATTTATTTTAATTATATTAAAGTTAGGGGGTGTTAGGGTTAGGTTTAGGGTTATGTTAGGGTTCGGGTTAGGTTTAGGGGTTAATATATTTATGTAGTGTTAGTGATGTTGGAGGCCAGAGGTTTAGGGGTTAATAATTTTAGTATAATGTCGGTGACATTGGGGTCGGCAGATTAGGGGCTAATAAGTGTAGGTAGGTGATGGCAATGTTAGGGCCAGCAGATTAGGGGTTAATAAATTTATGTAGGTGGAAGCGATGTTGGGGCAGCAGATTAGGGGTTAATAATAGTAATGTAGGTGGCAGCGATGTTAGGGGCGGCAGATTAGGGGTTAATAACTGTAATGTAGGTGGTGGTGATGTTGGGGACGGCAGATTAGGGGTTAATAACTGTAATGTAGGAGGCGGCAATGTTAGGGGTGGCAGATTAGGGGTTAATAACTGTAATGTAGGTGGCGGTGATGTTGGGGCGGCAGATTATGGGTTAATAACTGTAGGTAGGTGGCGGCGATGTTGAGGGCGGCAGATTAGGGGTTAATAACATTATGTAGGTTACATCTATGTCGGGGCGGCAGATTAAGGGTGTTTAGATGTGGTTTTTATCTTAGGGTGTTAGGTTTAAACATAACTGTTTCTTTCCCCATAGACATCAATAGGGCTGCGTTACGGAGCTTTTCATTCCGTGATCACAGGTGTTAGGCTTTTTTTTGCCGGCTCTCCCCATTGATGTCTATGGGGAAATCGTGCATGAGCACGTCAAAACACTGCTTGTATTTGGGTGAGGTATGGATCTTAACGCCACCATATAGCCTGCACAAGCTGTTTTTTTCAAACCTGTAATAGCAGCGCTATAGGGAGGTGAAATACCGCCGCTTTTGTGGCGGTCGTTAATTTCCCTTTAGTGCTCAAAACTCGTAATCTAGCTGTAAGGTAGTTGTTCTCAGCAGTTTAGTGTCTCCTTCAAGAGGATAATTTAATGTTATTAATTTTATTTATGTTTTACTAAATGTATCACCAATAACAAAGGCAAAACAGGTGTATGGTTATAGATTAAAATGCAGTAGATATCCATTAAATAAAAAACAATTTGAGGTCAAGTGAAAAATATAAAATAGAAGTGCTTCTAAGATTGCAGCCAAAAAACAAACTATACACAGGCAAAGAAGAGAATGCCGCGCTGACTTTTAAAGCAGAAACAAGCTAAACACCTGTTGTGATTATGCAATCCTGGTCACAAAGGCACAAACCCATTTAAAATATGATTAACAAAAGCATGGTCCTTTTTGAAATGCCTGTCACAAACACACAAACCTACTTAGAATCCTGTTCATGAAGGTGCTGTCCTTTTGAAATCCCACAATGCACAAACCCTTTTCAAATTGTGTTTATGAAGACGACTGTATAGAAACTAACAATAAAGACAATGAGAGTGTGAATAAGAAACAAACATTTATAGAACACGATTGCTACTTGTAATTTCTAGATGTTGGGGTCCTGATTTCCATTTTCTCACATTTCCTGCAGAATCTGTTAGCGTATGAAATATACATATTAAATACATATACATATGTAAATTTATATATACGTATTAACAACATTTCTATCCTTCCCACTGCGACGGACTATACAATAGTAAGGAATAGAGCTTTATTGAATGTGGAACATAAATGCAAATACACCTTTAAAATTTTGTATTTGACCTTTTCAGAGTGTTTTGTACATGTGCAACATTATAGAATTATTCTAAATTGTCTTGTAATATTTCCAAAATATCAAAAGGCCAGTTCTGAACTTTGTCAAGTTCCTTTAGAAGGAACCATAAACCCATAAATCCACCGCAAATTTTAACTATTAACCCCCTATGCCGCTACATACCCACCGCAAGTGCTAACTATTAACCCCCCTATGCCACCATAAACCCACTGCAAGTCTTAACTATTAACCCCTATGCTGCCACATACTCACCGCAAGTCTTAACTATTAACTTCTTATGCCACCACATACCCACTACAAGTCTTAACTAATAACCCCCTATTCCACAATAAACCACAAACTCAAACTAACCTAACACCTAACCCCCTTCTAAACTAAACCCCCTAAATAAAAAATACTTTAAAAAAATCTAACTGGGATAGCGCTAACCAAGCAAAAGAGGAAAAAAGTTATCAGTGGCTGATCTTATAGGAAGTAGTGTTAATTAGATATGGTCAGGAGTCGAAAGACTCTAGATTTGTGATAAAAATAGAAAAAAATGGGAATGTTCCTTATATGAGTGAATCTATAACTGTGAGTATTAAAGATTGGTGTCCTAACGACTATGTAGGAGTGTTAAAAATGGGTTAGGTGTATATTTCTGATGGGTCAAGTATAATATCTTATCTATGGAGAGAAATATTACAATAAGATAAAACGTATTATATATTTATTACAATATGAAGATAAGATGCCGGCATCAAAGAAACAATAAAATAATTTATCATGATGGAATAAAATATATTAAGAAGGCATATATAATATCTATCACAAAAAATAGAAATACATTGAGGTGAAAAGCTATTGTACAATATTCTATCTATAACAATACTAAGTACCAAGGTAACTGCAGCTTAGTATAAATACCTGATAAAGTATAGAGTAAAAATCAGTCCAAAGTATGGATCGGGACTCTCAAGGCTGTAATGTGCAGGGAGAACGGAGTCGTAGAAACTTCCTCAGACAGTAGTGACTTTGAGTCCTTATGAGTGATGCTACATTTTATAATGATAGTAACAAAGTCCGTCATTGAACTTGAAACTGTTACTATATTGTGGAGAGAGAAGACATGTAGGACTGGAGTGCATGGTTTGAGCGCCAAGGTATAAGTAACAACTCATGGTCTGATTGTAGATTAGTTCCGGTGTAGGGGTCAAAGTGAATGAATCCGATGTAGGAGGGTAGCTGACAGCTCCTTGTAGAATCTCAGTTTTAAAGAAAACAGTCAGAGTTGGTGGGCTAGTAGATCCTGGGGCAGGGATTACACTTGTAGAGACTATTCATGAAATTGTAAATAGCTCATCTTGGGCCTTTATCAAGATGCTCACTAGGGAATTCAGGATACAACATTACCTATTTTAATCTGAAGAAGTCTCTAGTGAGCATCTTGATAAAGGCCCAGGTGGCTGAAATGCGTTGATCTTGCTCACACAGACACAATCTACACTTTGGACTAAGTTGCTAAGAACTTGTAGTAGGCCAGGTACTTTGAGCTATTTACAATTTCATGAATAGTCTCTACAAGTGTAATCCCTGCCCCAGGATCTACTAGCCCACCAACTCTGACCATTTTCTTTAAAACAGAGATTCTACAAGGAGCTGTCAGTCACTCTACTATAAAGGAGATTCTACAACAAGCTGTCAGCTACCCTCCTACTAGATTCAAAGAGTATTCCAGCCACCATGTTTTCTTAAAAGACCTTTATTTCACATGGGGTCCCAAACAAACAGTTACAATGTTTCAAGCCACACCAGGCTCTTAATCATGTATAATTAGATACACAGGTGTATGCCTTATATACCCTTACCTATTATTCTACATCCTGTGTTAGAATCCAACTGCACACCAGTGCCATCTTGTGGATGCAATAATTCAATGCAACTCCAAATTCAACACAGAGGTGAATAAAAACATAGATAAAATCACTTAAAAAGACATATACAACCAAGTACAAATTTAAAAAGAGGAACAATGCATAGCAAAATTATTTCAAACAGCTGATGTTATTTATGTTGTCAATAGAGAAAAAGAATTTTATCTTAATACATTATCACAGATTTTATCAGAGAAAAAGACTCCAGTCAAAATCTTTGTTCATACCCTTTGGCTTCATGCACTCTAGTTTATATACCCAGAACATCTCTCTCATTTTTAATAGTCGTTTCCTATCTCCACCCCTTCTAGGCCTAGGCGACGTTGGTAGCCTCCTGTCATTTGTGCAGGATCTTAATAATTCAGTTACAGGTTTAAAGTTTACACTGAATATGAATGAGGTGAGGATTGAGTATCTTGATACTATTGTCTATAATAAGGAGGGATTTCTATATACTGATCTTTACACAAAGAGTACTGACAGGAACAACTTGCTGAAATATGGGAGTTACCATCCAGAAAATGTCTTTCAGGCAATCCCTAAAAGTCAGTTTACTCGTGTGAAAAGAATAGTATCGGATCAAGAACAATGTAAATATAGATTGGAACAAATGGCGAACAAATTTATAAATAGAAACTATCCTCCATCTTTGATCTCTAAACAATTAGATGCGATCATGAATGAGAACAATTCAGATAATTTAAATAAACAAAAAACGAAGTCAAACCGTATGATTTTTGTCACACAATTTAATAGGTTAAGTAATAAAATTACTGGTATCTTGAAGAAAAATTGGCATATAATAAAAGACTGCCATCCAGAAATTTTGGAATTTAAAGAAAATTTAATGGTTGCTTATAAGAAAAACAGAAGTATCAAAGATGAGTTGGTACATTCAGATATTGGTAGCTGTAAACAAGAGAGTCAGAAAACTATTGGGCCTAAGAGATATGGCTGCTACCCATGTCTGAATTGTTCCCACTGTAGCTCTATGATCAAAGGGGAAATTGTTTATCATCCCATTACTGGGAAGAAATATAAAATAAATAAGTATCTCACATGCAGGGCTACATACTGTATCTATCTTATTAAATGTCCGTGTGGCCAAATTTATATTGGCGAGACCTGTAGAGAGGTAAGGGAGAGGATAACTGAACACAAATCTAATATCAGATGTAAGAATAAAGAAGTGCCAGTTTCCTCTCACTTCCTCTCTATGGGTCATAATATCAGTCAACTTAGGTTTCAAATTATTGAACAAGTAGATAGGCCTAGAAGGGGTGGAGATAGGGAACGACTATTAAAAATGAGAGAGATGTTCTGGGTATAAAAACTAGAGTGCATGAAGCCAAAGGGTATGAACAAAGATTTTGACTGGAGTCTTTTTCTCTGATAAAATCTGTGATAATGTATTAAGATAAAATTCTTTTTCTCTATTGACAACATAAATAACATCAGCTGTTTGAAATAATTTTGCTATGCATTGTTCCTCTTTTTAAATAATTCACCTCCTGTGTTGAATTTTGCATTGAATTATTGCATCCACAAGATGGCACTGTTGTGCAGTTGGATTCTAACACAGGATGTAGAATAATAGGTAAGGGTATATAAGGCATACACCTGTGTATCTAATTATACATGATTAAGAGCTTGGTGTGGCTTGAAACGTTGTAACTGTTTGTTTGGGACCCAATGTGAAATAAAGGTCTTTTTTTAAGAAAACTTGGTGGCTGGAATACTCTTTGAATCTGGATTGACTGGGACCTGGCAAGTCCTTTTTTGTTCCGTGCCCCACTGAAATAGCAAAGGTGTGCTGTTTCTTCAAAATCATTTGTGGATCAAGATTGTTTAGTTTCCTTCCTACATCAGATTCATTCACTTTGACCCCTACACCGGAACTAATCTACAATCAGACCGTGAGTTGTTGCCAATATCTTGGCACTCAAACCAAGCATTCCGGTCCTACATGTCTTCTCTCTTCGCAATATAGTAACAGTTTCAAGTTCAACAAGGGACTGTTACTATCATTATAAACTGTAACATCACTCCTAAGGACTCAACGTCACTACTGTCTGAGGAAGTTTCTACGACTCCGACCTCCCTGCACATTACAGCCTTGAGAGTCCTGATCCATACTTTGGACTGATTTTTACTCTATACTTTATCAGGTATTTATACTAAGCTGCAGTTATCTTGACACTTAGTATTGTAATCGATAGAATATTGTACAATAGCTTTTCACCTCAATGTATTTCTAATTTTTGTGATAGATATTATATATGCCTTCCTAATATATTTTATTCCATCGTGATCAATTATTTTATTGTTTCTTTGATGCCGGCATCTTATCTTCATAGTGTAATAAATATGTAATCTTTTAGCATACTTTTTATCTTATTGTAATATTTCTCTCCATAGATACAATATTATACTTGACCTATCAGAAATATACACCTAACCCATTTTTAACACTCCTACATAGTCGTTAGGACACCAATTTTTAATACTCACAGTGTTTTTTTCTATTTTTATCACAAATCTAGAGTCTTTCGACTCCTGACCATATCTAATTAACACTACTTCCTATAAGATCAGCCACTGATAACTTTTTTCCTCTTTTGCTTTGTTAGCTCTATCCCAGCCCCCCCCCCCCTTTTCTTTTCTGTTGCTTGGTGACTAGTTTGGAGGCCTAATCACATTTTTTGGGATTAGCTATAAAGAGATTAGAGTGTAGCATCTTTAAATACCCCACTTTTCTTCTAAGAAAATAAATTTAAACCTACTCTACCTAACCCCTTTCTAACCTAAACCCCCTCTATACTAACCCCACTAAGTTACAAAAAATAAAAATCTAAGTTACAAAAATAATAAACTAAGTTATCCAAAACAAAATTTATATAGATTTATTTAACACTAAACTACATGCCCCATAAAATAAGCCCCCCCCCCAAAAAACCTTAACTCTAAAATAAATTACAATAGCCCTTAAAAGATCCTTTTGGAGGGCATTGCCCTCTGGTCTTTTGCATAAAAAAATAAAAAAAGTACACCTACATCAAAGTAACCCCCACCCCCCAAAATAAATATAAATCTATCTTTAAAAACCTAGCCTAAGAAATAAAATTACAAATAACAAAGACTATCTGCGCCTCCGCTCCACATCTTCATGCGATCTCTGCCGCACATTGAAATCCTGGAAGCATGAATCCCCAATATATTGGGGTACCACTTAACTCTGATTGGCTGATTTCAAATCAGTCAATCCCTATTGGCTGACTCAAAGAAGAACTTTTAAAGTTTAAATTCTAATCTGTAATGCTTGTGGGATACTTCTCTTTCAGACTAAACTCGGACAGTAGTCTTGTTATCCCGGCGTCGAGCCGGAATGATAGGGAATATCCCAGAGCACAGTAAGTTTGCAAGATGAGATAAATGGCATTCACCACAGGCAGGACAGTCCTTGATGGCAACAGGCAGGAAACCAGAGACAAACCACTAGGGTTGTCAGGCAGGCAGGGTTCGGCAACAGTAAGGCAGTCCAGGGGTAAACCACTAGGAGGGTCAGGCAGGCAGGGTTTGGCAACAGTGAGGCAATCCAGGGCAGATTCGGGTTAACAGGTAGAGTGGTCAGACTGGCAGAGTTCAGCAACAATATCTATCAAGCAGTTAAGGGTTAAAGAGGAAGAGTGATCAGGCAAGCAAAGTTCAGCAGCAGTATCAATCCAGCGGTTAAGGGTTAAAGAGGCAGAGTGGTCAGACAAGCAAAGTTCAGCACCAGTATCAATCCAGCATACAAATCAATAACACCCAGGAGAACAGTAAGTAACACCTATACTTGGTCAGTGATAGATAGAACTCAGGATTCACGCCACAGGTGATCCAGACTGGCATCTGCAGGAGGAAGCGTGCGGCGATGACGTCACCGCCACACGCAGAGAGGAGCCGACTGACCCCTAGGCAACAAGCAGACAGCAAGCGCCGCGTCCCTAGCAACAGCTAGAGCGGTGCGGCGCGACATAATCATCCAATAGAAAAAGAGAATTAGAATATATATATTTATTTAAAAATAAAAAACATTTTCTTCTATATGAAGAATATTAGAAAGTAAGGTTTTCCTAACTCACTTCGGGTTTAGAGCAGAAGTCTATGGGGGAGAAGAAGTTAGTGTGGTAGTGGCATCTGATGTCCTGAAGTTGGCTCAGTCTTTTGCTCTCACACTAAATTTTTACTTTCAATTTGTTATATGTGCAGTATACCAGCTGTGATACATTTTTACGAAAAAGTAATTTAGCATGCTACTTGTAATATGGCCCACTATATTGGTACTTATGCATGTGTGTATGTGCAGGGGAATATTTACAGCAGATACATGTGAGATATGGGTGTCCTTTTAGGACACAAACGGCATATTGTGATTAAAGAGGCTGTACTAACTGCTCAACATGCTATGTAATATATCTTATAGAGTGTACTCAATGTTTTTTACAATATGTGGGTTTGACCACAATGAATGTTAGATCTAGGGTTAATGAACATTTGGGTAAAATTCAGAGGGATGAACCTTATTCAGCCTCGTCTCATCATTTCATTAATGTCCACAAACAAAGAATGAATACCTTTAAATAGTGAGCAAAGAGAGGGGGTGACAGACAGAAAATACTTTAAAGCCAAGAGGTATTTTGGATATTCAAACTTGAAACAAAGCTTCCTAAGGGCTTCAATACTTAATTTGAAGTTATCAGTGTATGACTTATATGACTGCAATATACTGTAACATTATAAATATTATGCATGTTAATTACTCATTGTAACATATTACTAGTAATAATTTTGTTATTATAGGTCTTTTTGTAACAAGTTATAATTAGTATTATTGCAGTCTATTTTATAGGAGTTAATCTCTACCGTAGGAAGTAGATATATTAGATACGGAAGTGAACCAGTTAATACTGGTTTTAAGTATGGGCCAATCAGCTTTGTTTATAACCATTTTTAAGTGGAAATCTAATGGTAGTATATAACAACATATGTTTATGGTCACTGGAGCCAAACAGTGTCAGATTTGCATAACTTACTTACTGATTTTGGTGCTGACTTATGTGGTTTAAATAAACATCAGAATTTTATTTACAATTTAGCCATGGTACTTTTTGTTTGTTATTGACATATTTTGGCTAAGGCAGACAAAAGGCCTGTGCTTAGGGCAGCATGAGTTGGGGAAGGAAGCACTACGGAATTTGGCGGCACTATACAAATAAATGATAATAATAATAATAAGGAAGCAAATGTTGAGAGTTTCTTCTACAGCATGATGTCTTCTAACTCCTAAACTCCTTAAACATATTGTCTTATTAAAAATCTAGTTGTCTAGCATGGATGCATGGCTCTTTCATTTGTCCTTGGCCTGCAGTTGTGAGAAATATATATAAAAAGAAGGAAAAATTAGTGGTGGGAATTTGTTTACTAGTAGATTTTCAACTGTGTAATGTAGCACGAATACACAAATATTAAAAACTCCACTGAGGCCACAACCTTTGGAATTTCGAAATGTTCAGAGATGGAATTCAATGCTACTGAGTGATTTGCAGAATATGTTAGTCAAGACCAACATTGCAAAATGGAAAGAAAAGAGAATGTATGGGGTTGCAGCACAGATTCTTCCCCTACTTCTCACAAAATAAAACATATTTCTAAAATAACCCCATTTAAAATGTAGGAGCATTTGGCAGTTCAGTGTCTTTTTAACTCCTTGAGTGCTTAAAAGCAATCTGGGGGCTCCCATCGACTCCCATCCCGGCGATTGGGCCTGTATAGTGACTTGCGGTGACGTCACGCGCAATGACTTGATGACGTCACTGCGCAACTTTATTTAAAAATTGCAATGGACAAGATAGGGAAAGGGGGCATGCTGCTTAGAAGCCTATATCCCAGGCATCTAAGCAGCTACAGACCCCCAAGAACCACTGTTGGAAAGGTAATCGCCCAACCTTTTCAATGGTATAGGTCTTGGGGATCTGGGGGAAAAAATAGTAAAAAAAAAAAATCCAGCTTAGCACAGGACTGTAAGAAAATGAACTATTGTAGTGTTTCTAATCTCCAGTCCTCAAATACCCCTAACCGGTCAGATTTTCATGATATCTTACTAGTGCACAAGTGAAATACTCAGCTAATGGGTGAGAGCAGGTTAATAACCATGGTTAGTGATGAGCTGATTATTACACGTGTTCCATTACTGCTTGAACAGACCATCTATTTACCCCCCATACAGTGGTAAAACATTTAAAGTTAGCTCCAGAGTGAAAATACACTGTAAACCTGAGCTAAACAAAGTCAGTGACTAGATACACCTATACAGTATATGCTTCCCTTGATTTGCTCTGTGGCTGTGTTCAGGATTACCATGGCATTGCCACTCTAGGGCTTACTTTAACTATGGACTCTATACACTAAGTAGCATATGCTGTTTTAGAGCCCTTTTGGTGCAGGCTTGCCTGTGTGAACCTGCTTACTGCATGTTGTAAAGCAATGGTCATATGACTGCTGATTTGCAACCTTTCCGTCATTTCTGAGGATGAGGAGATAAATCATTTGTTCAGGGTAATTGACAGGCCCTGCTCTTGCAGGCTTGGCACTACACAAGCAAGTATTTGTGCAATAGAAAGTACGAGCAGAAGACCTATAATATTTGCTGCACGTTCGCTGCAAAAATGGACAGACAGGTTCCTAAGTTTGGACCTTTCCCAACTCGTATATTCGTACATGGGGCCCTGTGTGTTTAACATCCTTTAATGTGGGTATGGGCAAGCAATAGTGCAATAACTAAATTCTGTAATATATTGCAGCATTTTCTTATTGATGTTTTATGTCCCTTTAATCTACACACTGTAGAAAACAGACTATAATTCATCTTGCAAGTATTACCTAATATAACAGGTCAAGTTCCTATCAATAAATCTACGGTTACACATTCATTCTTGTTGGCACATTCTTTATCTATTGACTCACTAACACATTGTTGCACTAAACTGTGGTTTATAATCTTGCTTTTAAATATATTGTTGCTTAGAAATCTTGATTTAATTCTTACTGGAATATTATATCCATTTCCCGCATGCTTTATAAGGATACTTTTAGTTTACAGCTTGCTTGTATAATAATATTAGGACATTAAAAGGAGTGCTTTCTTTCATCAAGGATACATATGAATGCACTAATGACTTTGCTTCACATTGGATTGATGCAATTTGGGGTCATGATCACTGGCTTTCCAGAAATCATAGGTTTTCTGGAATACTACACAAAATATAGTGATTTGCTGAATAAAATCACATGAAAATAATCACCAATACATTACAGACCTCGATGCAAATGGGCATTTTAACATCCATCATGAAGTAGAAATGGATAAAGAAAACCATAACGTTTTCTTTCAGATGAAAACATTCAAATAATGGACCTTAGTCAACTAGTGTTGTAAAAACAGTGAAATCATTGAAAAAGTTTGCATTGTATTATCATTTCAAGTCATGCATTTTAAACTTAGGAATCCGTTATATACGCTTTTTTGAAGGTTTTTTTTATAGTGAGGTCAGTTGTTTTTAATATTTTAAGAAATTCTAGTTAATAAAAAAACTGACTTCACTCTATATTTAAGGGCAGACCAATGACTCCTATTTTTTATAGAAAATGCATCGATCTTTGTTTTTTTTTCTTTTTAAAGTGATCTCCCTTCAGCTGAGCACAGTTCTATAAATAATGTAACTATTTTATGTCTTCAAAAAAAAAGGATTAGTTCTTGAATATCAATTCACTCATGAACAGTCAACTTTACATCGTCATTGTTTACAAAACACGTTCCTTGCGAGTAATCTGTCAAATATAGCAACAGGTAATAGTTAACAAGGGCATAGTCTTATAAATATGGGACCTAATCAGGCCAATTAAATACAGCATCAGCAATGGGATCTGTGGCAAAAAAGGACTCATGAACAGGAGCATTGTCTTGGTGGAACATCACTTTCCTTGTCTTTCCTATGTAATTGCATTTTGCAGTTTTCAGAACAACTTAGTGTAGTCCTTTAGAAAACAGGTACACAAACAATCCCCTAAACAGCACTCAATCCCGGAGCTCCTCATAAGAGTTCAGACCAAGACAAAACATACACGAGTTGCACTACTATAGCCCCGCATATCCAAAATCATCTCTATTAGAAGAAATATGGGACTTACTATAATACTGTAGATGGCTACGCATGCTCTCTCTCTAATGCTTGTATGTCTGTATGTAAATATCCTGATCATGGCTTCCTCAGCCTCGGCTCTGTGTTGCCCCACTGACAGGCTCATCCTCATCTTACTAGTCACTCCTGCAAACCGCTATATGTTTCCCAAAACCATAGGTGCAAAAAATCAAAAAGAAGCGCAGCAGTGTTGTCCTATAACGTTACCAGCTCTTACTTGGATGCAACATTTCTGAGGGGAAGGAGAGTTTTGGTGTTTTCACCGCTTGGACTGTGCTTTTGTCTCAGGATAGAAGTGGTGTATCTATTGACAGGATTCCTTTGAATTCTTATCAGCATTTCATGTGAGCCCACTATATTTTTTCTCTTTTGGTCAACATTTGTATGCCCATCTTGCTAACACTTTATTAAGGTTAAATACAGACAGTAAAATAAACTTACTGTGCCATATCACACCTTTCCCTGTGTATTGTCAATCTTTTGTAGCCCATCTGTATGTTATACATTTCTTCATGGTTTCTTAAGTAAAAACAGTTGTTGGGCAACCAGAGTGAGGGTAATCCTCACATTATGTTCTTTTAAAGTCTTGATACCAATTTTCAACTGTGGGATAATATGGAACAAAGTCTCCTAAGGTATCATCCATATCCTGGATTTGTGTTAGAGTTTTTTTTCCATCTAGTATTTGATTACTGCAAAAGTTCTTTGACTTGGGAACCCCAGCTAGCAGTATTCCAATCCATCAGAATAATAATAAAAAAAAAGCTTCACATTTTTCTACTGATCTAACACCAAATCTCTAGAAAACATTTAAAACCCATTGTGGCAGTTTCTTCTAACGTACATGTAACTTTTTTCCCTAGAAATTATGAAATATTTCACTCAATATAAGACCAAAGGTTTGGACATCAGACTCAAATGAATGAAATGGAGCTTTAAGTTAGAGCTTTTTTGATACCAAAGGCTCAGATGTTCTATTTTGCCTAGAGAATCTTTCCAAAAAAAGGCAATATTTTATGCTGATGGCCTTAAAAAAACCCTTGAGTAGATTACGAGTCTTGCGTTATGAGCTGTGCGGTGCTACTGTGCACTTTTTTCTCACCGCTCACTTAGCTACAGCTTTGGTATTACGCGTTTTTACAAACCCGGCGTTAACAGGCAAGAAGTGAGAGTAGAGCAAGATTGTGCTCCATACCGCACTCCAATACCAGCGCTGCTCATGCACAATTTCCCCATAGACATCAATGGGGAGAGCCGGCTGAGAAAAAGTCTAACACCTGCCAAAAAACAGCGTAAAACTCAGTAACGCAGCCCCATTGATTCCTATGGGGAAACACATTTTATGTTAACACCTAACACCCTAACATGAACCCCAAGTCTAAACACCCCTAATCTTACACTTATTAACCACTAATCTTCCGCCCCCGACATTGCCAACACTTGAATTACACTTATTAACCCCTAATCTGCCGCTCCAGACATCGCCTCCACCTACATTATACTTATTAACCCCAATCCGCTGCCCCCAACATCACCGACACCTAAATTATATTTATTAACCCCTAATCTCCCGCCCCAATGTCGCCGCAACCTACCTACACTTATTGACCCCTAATCTGCCGCCCCCAATGTCGCTGCAACTATATTAAATATATTAACCCCTAAATCTAAGTCTAAACCTAGCCCTAACACCCCTAACTTAAATATAATTTAAATAAATCTAAATAAAATTCCTATCATTACCTAATATATTCCTATTTAAAACTAAATACTTACCTATAAAATAAACCATAGGGCCTAGATTTAGAGTTTGGCGTTAGCCGTGAAAACCAGCGTTAGAGGCTCCTAACGCTGGTTTTAGGCTACCGCCGGTATTTGGAGTCACTCAAAATAGGGTCTAACGCTCACTTTCCAGCCGCGACTTTTCCATACCGCAGATCCCCTTACGTAAATTGCGTATCCTATCTTTTCAATGGGATTTTTATAACTCCGGTATTTAGAGTCGTTTCTGAAGTGAGCGTTAGACATCTAACGACAAAACTCCAGCCGCAGGAAAAAAGTCAGTAGTTAAGAGCTTTCTGGGCTAACGCCGGTTTATAAAGCTCTTAACTACTGTACTCTAAAGTACACTAACACCCATAAACTACCTATGTACCCCTAAACCGAGGTCCCCCCACATCGCCGACACTCGAAAAAATTTTTTTAACCCCTAATCTGCCGACCGCCACCTACGTTATCCTTATGTACCCCTAATCTGCTGCCCCTAACACCGCCGACCCCTGTATTATATTTATTAACCCCTAATCTGCCCCCCACAACGTCGCCTCCACCTGCCTACACTTATTAACCCCTAATCTGCCGACTGGACCTGAGCGCTACTATAATAAAGTTTTTAACCCCTAATCCGCCTCACTAACCCTATCATAAATAGTATTAACCCCTAATCTGCCCTCCCTAAGATCGCCGACACCTAACTTCAATTATTAACCCCTAATCTGCCGACCGAATCTCGCCGCTATTCTAATAAATGTATTAACCCCTAAAGCTAAGTCTAACCCTAATACTAACACCCCCCTAAGTTAACACCCATAAACTACCTATGTACCCCTAAACCGAGGTCCCCCCACATCGCCGACACTCGAAAAAAAATTTTTAACCCCTAATCTGCCGACCGCCACCTACGTTATCCTTATGTACCCCTAATCTGCTGCCCCTAACACCGCCGACCCCTGTATTATATTTATTAACCCCTAATCTGCCCCCCACAACGTCGCCTCCACCTGCCTACACTTATTAACCCCTAATCTGCCGACTGGACCTGAGCGCTACTATAATAAAGTTTTTAACCCCTAATCCGCCTCACTAACCCTATCATAAATAGTATTAACCCCTAATCTGCCCTCCCTAAGATCGCCGACACCTAACTTCAATTATTAACCCCTAATCTGCCGACCGAATCTCGCCGCTATTCTAATAAATGTATTAACCCCTAAAGCTAAGTCTAACCCTAATACTAACACCCCCCTAAGTTAAATATAATTTAAATCTAACGAAATTAATTAACTCTTATTAAATAAATTATTCCTATTTAAAGCTAAATACTTACCTGTAAAATAAATCCTAATATAGCTACAATATAAATTATAATTATATTATAGCTATTTTAGGATTTATATTTATTTTACAGGTAACTTTGTATTTATTTTAACCAGGTACAATAGCTATTAAATAGTTAAGAACTATTTAATAGCTAAAATAGTTAAAATAATTACAAATTTACCTGTAAAAGAAATCCTAACCTAAGTTACAAATAAACCTAACACTAGACTATCAATAAATTAATTAAATAAACTACCTACAATTACCTACAATTAACCTAACACTACACTATCAATAAATTAATTAAATAAACTACCTACAATTACCTACAATTAACCTAACACTACACTATCAATAAATGAATTAAATACAATTGCTACAAATAAATACAATTAAATAAACTAGCTAAAGTACAAAAAATAAAAAAGAACTAAGTTAAAAAAATAAAAAAATATTTACAAACATAAGAAAAATATTACAACAATTTTAAACTAATTACACCTACTCTAAGCCCCCTAATAAAATAACAAAGCCCCCCAAAATAAAAAAATGCCCTACCCTATTCTAAATTACTAAAGTTCAAAGCTCTTTTACCTTACCAGCCCTGAACAGGGCCCTTTGCGGGGCATGCCCCAAGAAATTCAGCTCTTTTGCCTGTAAAAAAAAACATACAATACCCCCCCCAACATTAAAACCCACCACCCACATACCCCTAATCTAACCCAAACCCCCTTAAATAAACCTAACACTAAGCCCCTGAAGATCATCCTACCTTGTCTTCACCATACCAGGTTCACCGATCGGTCCAGAAGAGCTCCTCCGATGTCCTGATCCAAGCCCAAGCGGGGGGCTGAAGAGGTCCATGATACGGCTGAAGTCTTCATCCAAGCGGGCCAGAAGAGGTCTTCCATCCGATTGAAGTCTTCATCCAAGCGGCATCGATCCGGAGCGAAGCGGCAGCATCCTGAAGACCTCCACCGCGGAACATCCATCCTGGCCGACGACTGAACAACGAATGACGGTTCCTTTAAATGACGTCATCCAAGATGGCGTCCCTCGAATTCCGATTGGCTGATAGGATTCTATCAGCCAATCGGAATTAAGGTAGGAATATTCTGATTGGCTGATGGAATCAGCCAATCAGAATCAAGTTCAATCCGATTGGCTGATCCGATCAGCCAATCAGATTGAGCTTGCATTCTATTGGCTGTTCCGATCAGCCAATAGAATGCAAGCTCAATCTGATTGGCTGATTGGATCAGCCAATCGGATTGAACTTGATTCTGATTGGCTGATTCCATCAGCCAATCAGAATATTCCTACCTTAATTCTGATTGGCTGATAGAATCCTATCAGCCAATCAGAATTCGAGGGACGCCATCTTGGATGACATCATTTAAAGGAACCGTCATTCGTCGTTCAGTCGTAGGCCAGGATGGATGCTCCGTGGTGGAGGTCTTCAGGATGCTGCCGCTTCGCTCCGGATGGATGCCGCTTGGATGAAGACTTCAATCGGATGGAAGACCTCTTCTGGCCCGCTTGGATGAAGACTTCAGCCGGATCATGGACCTCTTCAGCCCCCCGCTTGGGCTTGGATCAGGACATCGGAGGAGCTCTTCTGGACCGATCGGTGAACCTGGTATGGTGAAGACAAGGTAGGATGATCTTCAGGGGCTTAGTGTTAGGTTTATTTAAGGGGGGTTTGGGTTAGATTAGGGGTATGTGGGTGGTGGGTTGTAATGTTGGGGGGGGTATTGTATGTTTTTTTTACAGGCAAAAGAGCTGAATTTCTTGGGGCATGCCCCGCAAAGGGCCCTGTTCAGGGCTGGTAAGGTAAAAGAGCTTTGAACTTTAGTAATTTAGAATAGGGTAGGGCATTTTTTTTATTTTGGGGGGCTTTGTTATTTTATTAGGGGGCTTAGAGTAGGTGTAATTAGTTTAAAATTGTTGTAATATTTTTCTTATGTTTGTAAATATTTTTTTATTTTTTGTAACTTAGTTCTTTTTTATTTTTTGTACTTTAGCTAGTTTATTTAATTGTATTTATTTGTAGCAATTGTATTTAATTAATTTATTGATAGTGTAGTGTTAGGTTAATTGTAGGTAATTGTAAGTAGTTTATATAATTAATTTATTGATAGTCTAGTGTTAGGTTTATTTGTAACTTAGGTTAGGATTTCTTTTACAGGTAAATTTGTAATTATTTTAACTATTTTAGCTATTAAATAGTTCTTAACTATTTAATAGCTATTGTACCTGGTTAAAATAAATACAAAGTTACCTGTAAAATAAATATAAATCCTAAAATAGCTATAATATAATTATAATTTATATTGTAGCTATATTAGGATTTATTTTACAGGTAAGTATTTAGCTTTAAATTGGAATAATTTATTTAATAAGAGTTAATTAATTTCATTAGATTTAAATTATATTTAACTTAGGGGGGTGTTAGTATTAGGGTTAGACTTAGCTTTAGGGGTTAATAAATTTATTAGAATAGCGGCGAGATTCGGTCGGCAGATTAGGGGTTAATAATTGAAGTTAGGTGTCGGCGATCTTAGGGAGGGCAGATTAGGGGTTAATACTATTTATGATAGGGTTAGTGAGGCGGATTAGGGGTTAATAACTTTATTATAGTAGCGCTCAGGTCCGGTCGGCAGATTTAGGGGTTAATAAGTGTAGGCAGGTGGAGGCGACGTTGTGGGGGGCAGATTAGGGGTTAATAAATATAATATAGGGGTCGGCGGTGTTAGGGGCAGCAGATTAGGGGTACATAGGGATAATGTAAGTAGCGGCGGTTTACGGAGCGGCAGATTAGGGGTTAATAATAATATGCAGGGGTCATCGATAGCGGGGGCGGCAGATTAGGGGTTAATAAGTGTAAGGTTAGGGGTGTTTAGACTCGGGGTACATGTTAGATTGTTAAGTGCAGACGTAGGAAGGGTTACCGCATAGCAAACAATGGGGCTGTGTTAGGAGCTGAACGCGGCTTTTTTGCAGGTGTTTGGTTTTTTTCAGCTCAAACAGCCCCATTGTTTCCTATGGGGGAATCGTGCACGAGCACGTTTTTGAGGCTGGCCGCGTCCGTAAGCAACTCTGGTATCGAGAGTTGAAGCTGCGTTAAAAATGCTCTACGCTCCTTTTTTTGGAGCCTAACGCAGCCTTTATGTGGACTCTCGATACCAGAGTTATTTTTATGGTGTGGCCAGAAAAAAGCCGGCGTTAGTTTTTCGGGTCGTTACCGACAAAACTCCAAATCTAGGCCTAAGATAGCTATAACATAACTAATAGTTACATTGTAGCTAGCTTAGGGTTTATTTTTATTTTACAGGCAAGTTTGTATTTATTTTAACTAGGTAGAATAGTTACTAAATAGATATTAACTATTTAATAACTACCTAGCTAAAATAAATACAAATTTACCTGTAACATAAAACCTAACCTAAGTTACAATAACACCTAGGTTTTATTTTACAGGTAAATTTGTATTTATTTTAGCTAGGTAGTTATTAAATAGTTAATAACTATTTAGTAACTATTCTACCTAGTTAAAATAAATACAAACTTGCCTGTAAAATAAAAATAAACCCTAAGCTAGCTACAATGTAACTATTAGTTATATTGTAGCTAGCTTAGGGTTTATTTTATAGGTAAGTATTTAAGGTTTAAAGGGTTAATACATTTAGAAGAGTGGCGGCGACGTTGGGGACGGCAGATTAGGGGTTAATAAATATATTGTAGGTTGCAGCGATGTCCGGAGCGGAAGATTATAGGTTAATAAGTATAATGTAGGTGGCGGCGATGTTAGGGGAGGCAGATTAGGGGTTAATAATATTTAACTATTGTTTGCAAGGCGGGAGTGCAGCGGTTTAGCGGTTAATATGTTTAATATAGTGGCGGTGATGTCCGGAGCAGCAGATTAGGGGTTAAAAATTTTATTTTAGTATTTGCGATGCGGGAGGGACTCGGTTTAGGGGTTAATAGGTAGTTTATGGGTGTTAGTGTACTTTTTAGCACTTTAGTTATGAGTTTTATGCTAGAGCGTTGTAGTGTAAAACTCATATCTACTGACTTTAAAATGCGTTAGAAATCTTGTCGATATAGGCTGTACCGCTCACTTTTTGGTCTCCCAGGACAAACACGTAATACCAGCGCTATGGAAGTCCCATAGAAAAAAGGCTTTAGGAAATTTACATAAGTCGGTTTGCGGTAAGGCCAAAAACGTGTGCTGTGCCCCAATACCTGCAAGACTTGTAATAGCAGCGGACGTAAAAAAGCAGCGTTAGGACCTGTTCACGCTGCTTTTTCACCTTACCGCAAAACTTGGAATCTAGGCGCCTGTTAAAAATACATTACAATATGGGAAAAAATAAAAGTACTTAGGCTTACAGATGTTATAATGTTCTCACAAGGTTATTGATTACAAAATATTATTTTAACAGACAATAAAAAAACTGTTCTTCACATAATATTAATCTATCAAAGTATTAGAAATCCTCCTCATCTCATAGACCTATATTGGCAACATAAAAAAACACTAGCAAGAAGAGAATTGGAGCCCTTTAAGTAATAAAGAGAAAGTGTGCAAACAACAATTACTAAGCAATCCCAGAGATGTTCTATCACACCAAATAGAAATATCCAATGATAAACAAGTTGATCACAACACAGTTCTATTGCACCTTTAATAAAGCACCATGTTGTATCAAAGGGTTGTCAATTATTACTATAACTCCTTATAGGAAAGCATACCACACCCCTTGCACATAGTAAATCTTATTTGTAGATGTAATCAATTGAACGCATACCAGACTCACAGCTTACTGGTCTACCTTAGTGCCTTACTATGAAACAGTTCTATTTTATCTCAATGAGGATTCCGTATACACAGGAGATGTAATCCCCCATTTCCATAAATCCTTCCACTCTCAACAGCTGGTGCTCCGTGATTACAAGAAGGCTAAATAATCAGCACAATAATACCTGGGGCACATATGTGATACCACTGCTCTTGTGCCAAAAAACTTCAAAGTCCTTCAAAGAACACTAAAACTTAGCTAGGGTAATGAGGGTGTTCAGTTGCATACACCTTTGTTTATGGCGATATAAAATGTGTGGCCAGTATGTCCATCATACCAACATACAATTGGCATTCATATGGTTTATCAGTAGTGCAGATTAAAACAGAGTTCCTATAGAAATACTGTACCAATAGTGGCCTTGACAGCCTTCTTCCTATTCTTTTTGATTTTGGCTGCTGTCGAAGTACTCACAGCTTGCAATGCTTTCTCAAACATCACAAGATCCTGCTTGCAAACAAGAGTACCATTCGAGGCATAAGTGCAGTCAGGTGGCAGTACTTTGTCAGGACAGAACGTAATGCTGGTGCTTGCCCGTACAGAAGTGATGACGGTTTAAGGATTAGGCAAATCATCAGAAAGTTGAGCAGGCGCCTCAGGAGCAAGAGGTGGAGGCATAATCTGGGTCTCAGGGATTTCAGGACCAACAAGAGCAGGTTCCGTAGGTTTACAGGAAATAACAGTCTTAGAGGTTAGTAGACTCCTCTGAACAGCAGAACCTGAACAGTCATAACACCAACCTTGGCAGCTCACAGAATTGCATGTAGAACAAAGAGAGTGAACAAAAACAGTGCCTGTTTCGAGAGCTGGAGACCGAGGTGGGCAAATAGGGCAAAGACAAAGGCTCCTCCTTCTGGCTCTTTCTTGGGGTGCCTGCCTATTCCAGATAACTCCTATCTCCATGGGCTCCTCAATGTCCTGGGGAGGAGTATACGATTCATCAGGAGCATCAAGGTTTGCGGGTGAGTACTGGTAAAAAGCATCCCAGTCACAAGGAAGCCGTGATCTGTGGGAACG
The DNA here is from genome assembly GCF_027579735.1 of Bombina bombina. NCBI lineage: Eukaryota > Metazoa > Chordata > Amphibia > Anura > Bombinatoridae > Bombina > Bombina bombina. Next base: position 911,030,988 of record NC_069499.1, read on the forward strand.
TGGAACAGTCCTAGGAGCCTTAGTTTGCCTTGTTGTAGTACACTGATTGGCCATAGCTGTTATGAAAGCCCCCCAGTTGTCTAGGACAGGACTCTTAGGAGCATCGTGCCCATTTTTTTTATCTGCCCAGAAAGCAGGTTGATGGCTGAGCGGACCATGATAAAGTAAGTGGCATACGTAAGAGGCTTTAAGGCAAACAACAGCTCACAATATACCTTAAAGGACAAGAAGGAGGAATGGCTACCATAAAATCTCTCAGGTAATAGTACAAAAGGTTCACAATACGCTGGTTCTGTAGTGTACCGTACCTTTAAAAGTACAAAGGTCCTGCTGCAAATTCAAAACAGTCTGAGACAAGTTGGATACTTGCTGGGTCAGGGCAGTAAGCATCCTCTTCATCTCTGCGGGCTCCATAATGGTCAGTTCTTATGTAAAGGTCTTACCTGGATTGGAGTCTGTAGCAGAGATATGTGCTCACCCTTACAGGTATCACAGCCCAAAGTGATCAGGTAAGAAAACCACCTGGGCTGTGAATAAATGCACAGGGGCTGTGTGCAAAAACAAAGGATCTGAGTATGCTGTACAAACAAGGGCAAATCCAAGAGAGTAGTCAATGTATTGCAGAGATCAAAGGAAGCCAGAGGTGCAGTTAAATGATGAACAGAGGGTCACAAGCCATGGTCAGCCTTGGGGATTCAGGAACAAAGACGCCTAAACTAGAAACATGAAACAAAGAACTAACACTGAGCAAAGGAAAAGGCATGGTTATATAGCCATCTAATGAGCTGCTAATTGGTAGGAAGTCCCAGGTAAGCCTAGCTGACAGGTTGTAAATGAGCACAGGTGATCCGAGCAAAAAAATATCCAGAGTCCAGTCCCAGTGCTGCAGACAGTATAAGGAAAGGTAATGAAAGGCTTACATACACACTCAAATAGAGAGAAGCAACTGTGGCTTAGAGGAAAGAGAACAAGCCTAGGATACAAGAGGTCCCTCGCTTGCCCCCAAAGGGGCGACCACGCCTAGCTGTCTGCATGGAACCGTGGGAATCATGACAAAAGTACTTTTAGTGCCAAACATGATTGTGCAATTAGAATGAAATAATAATTAAAAAAAAGAAACATATGCAATTTGCAGATGGGGTCCTGCTCATCATGTCAAGATACATATTGCATCATATAATTAATCAGTGATGAGTATGGATTTGGATTACAATAGGTCAATGTCACACATGTAAATGCATATTTCTGTTGAAAAGGCGTTATATGGCTGTGGGGCTATTAACAAACTAGTCCATTTTGTATTGCGATTACCTGAGAAACTGGACGACCAATTCAGGCGGGAAGCAAAAAGGCATTTCAGGATAAAAGATTGCAATTGACTCCCATTTGATTAATTTTGAAGTGTTCATTTAGATAGACAATTTTAATACTCATTGATCCTTGTTGGACATTAGCTATAGGCATGTACATTTGATTTGGTCACAAATGCAAATTCAGGATGAAATGCCAATATTTGTTTCACTTTCACAAAACAGATATCTGAACAAATGCACCAACTAAATTGAAAGAAAATGAAGAAATACTGATGAAATTCTGAATTAATTTAATTTAAATTAAATGAATACCAAATAATGCAGCAGATGAATATTTGGAAAACAAATTTTTTGCCCGTGCACATGTCTAAATAGCTATGCTTATTTTATTTGCTTATAAATATTTATAACTTTTTCACAGCCATGAATTTTGTTTGTAATTTTGTTTGTATTGTATCTTTGTGTCTTTGTTTCTGATGGATATTTAAAAGGAATGAGTAGAAATAAATCAAGATTGATTTTAGCCAGTGCAAATACAAATGCATACGGCCAAAAACTATCCCTCAATTCAAAGCAGGGCTGTGAATATATAAGCAGTGTTAGCCATCCCATGACAAGAACAAAGGTCAACGTCGTTATTACGCTTCACTTTCCCACAACCAGTCAAGGCTGCGACAAATGTGCTTTGAATGTGAGGAAAATGTGCTTTCAGTTTGACAAAACTCTCAGGGCTTTATATATTCTCAGTTGTCACATAAGAGTTGCAAGCTGGATAATAATATTGCCTGTTACAGAATGCTGCTAGAATACTATGGTATCCCATCATGCAGCTGGGCCTAAGTTATCTCATGTCACCACAAACATATGAAGCAAATTATGTTTTGGTCAGACAAAACTACAATATTATGATTTATTATTAAGACAGCAACAGATCTACATTTGTATAGATTGGTGTAGTATATTACTAAGATATATAAACAAGAGTCACAGATTAGAATTTGGGGATAGCACTGGCTCTGCTCATTATTATATGTATTATATGTCTTCTTTATCTGCATCTTCTTAAGTAGAATAATAATAATACCAAAAAGAATAGAAGTTTACAGTCTGGGTGGGCATTTAGTTACATTAGGGTACAGTCAATATGTATGGGTTGCATTAGAGCACATATGAAAACAAATAAGCATAATTTTGTTTCTTTTTTTTAAAATATATATTTCATTAATTAAATCCATAGTTATACTTAAATTGAAAGTATGTTGCTTCTAAGTCATACAGATCATATGCTATTAATAATCATATTTCAGTGTAATATATCTTGTCAGTACTTATGTGGCACAGTTTTGCATGGTAATCACTTCTCATTGCATTAATACGTTTATTAAATTTGTCAATTATAGCACAAGAGAGAAAGAAATGAGGTTTACAATGACTCACTTTTTTTACTTCTAATGGCTGTCCTGGAATGGTTCAGAATCACTGTATTAACCCTAGCTAAGGTATATAAATACTACAACAGAAGAAAGTACAAACCTGTGCAAACTTAATTAAATGTTAAATAATTCAAAATTGTATCACCTTACAGTAATTGCTTTATTTCTAAGCTGTACAGTATGGTGTTTGTTCTTATGTAGAATTAAAAACTATCAGTTTAGATTTCCTATATTAAAAATGCAGGCCCCACAGTAGGAACTCAATACAACAAATGTCTGTACACCTTTCAAATCTTTTTTTTTTTCAATACATCAAATGTCCAACTTTATTTTTGATGGCTGATAGTGATGTCGCAAACCTAAAATTTTCAGTTCGCGAACGGCGAACGCGAACTTCCGCAAATGTTCGCGAACGGGCGAACCGGGCGAACCGCCATAGACTTCAATAGGCAGGCGAATTTTAAAACCCACAGAGACTATTTCTGGCCACAATAGTGATGGAAAAGTTGTTTCAAGGGGACTAACACCTGGACTGTGGCATGCCGGAGGGGGATCCATGGCAAAACTCCCATGGAAAATTACATAGTTGATGCAGAGTCTGGTTTTAATCCATAAAGGGCATAAATAACCTAACATTCCTAAATTGTTTGGAATAACGTGCTTGAAAACATCAGGTATGATGTTGTATCGATCAGGTAGTGTAAGGGTTACGCCCGCTTCACAGTGACAGACCAAACTCCCCGTTTAACGCACCGCAAACAACCGCAAACAGTCCATTTGCACAACCGCAAACTCCCGATTTGCACAAGGTTGGACCTAAGCTCTGCAATGACGGCATTCTGGTGGTGGCAACAGCATGCGTTGATTGGCATGCTGTCTGGCTGACCCCGGGTGCCGATGCATGCTGTCTGTGCCACTAGCTCCTTGCGACGACCTCCCCTGCTTCCAACTCGTCTCCTCCTCCTCTCTGTCTCCCCATCTGAACTTTCCCCCTGTTCTTCTTCTCTTCTAGCGGGCACCCACATGACATCCACGGACGCATCGTCATCATCAACCGCTTCACTTGTATCTGACAACTCAGCAAAGGAAGCAGCAGCGGGTACAACATCATCATCATCACACCGTACGTCCATGTGTGTAATGCTGCCTGACTGAGACATATCCCTGTTATCTACATCATCTGGCAATAATGGTTGCGCATCACTCATTTCTTCCAACTGGTGTGTAAATAACTCCTCTGACAGATCAAGTGAAGCGGCTGTGGTGCTAGTGTCGGTGGTGGCGGTAGGCGGGCGAGTGGTAACTTGAGAGGTGCCGAAGCTAAGCTGGAGGAGGATGGTGCGTCAAGGTTCTGAGCGGAAGCTGTAGAAGATTGGGTGTCCTGTGTTAGCCAGTCAACTATGTCCTCAGAACTTTTCGAGTTCAGGGTACGTGGCCTCTGAACACTGGGCATTATTCTAGGGCCAAAGGTAATCACAGCACCACGACCACGACGGCCCCTGCGGGGTGGCCTGCCTCTGCCTGTCATTTTTTTTTTGATTAGTGGTACTATTCGTGCAAGCTACTGTGACAACAGATATGAGTGGCACTGTGCACTGGCAGAAGTTGGCAGAGTAGACGATGTAGGCCTGACACACACGCTTGCAGACAACTAACTGCTATTCAATCTATTACAGTCAAAATTGTATTTTTTTTTTTAAATGTACCCTACTGTTACACCAGATAAGAGTTGCACTGGTGTGACACTGTGCCCTGGCAGGCCCTGAAACGCACACGTGTGAAAGAAACTGACTGCTATTATTTCACAGTCAAATTTCTAGTTTTTTTTTTTTAATGTACACTACTGTTACACCAGATATGAGTTGCACTGGTGTGACACTGTGCCCTGGCAGGCCGTGAAACGCACACGCGTGAAGGAAACTGACTGCTATTATTTCACATTCAAAAAAGTGTTGTTTTTTTTAAATGTACACTACTGTTACACCAGATATGAGTTACACTGGTGTGACACTGTGCCCTGGCAGGCCCTGAAATGCACACGCGTGAAGGAAACTGACTGCTATTATTTCACAGTCAAATTTCTATTTTTTTTTTTTAATGTACACTACTGTTACACCAGATATGAGTTACACTGGTGTGACACTGTGCCCTGGCAGGCCCTGAAACGCACACGCGTGAAGGAAACTGACTGCTATTATTTCACAGTCAAATTTCTATTTTTTTTTTTTTTAATGTACACTACTGTTACACCAGATATGAGTTGCACTGGTGTGACATTGTGCCCTGGCAGGCCCTGAAACGCACACGTGTGAAGGAAACTGACTGCTATTATTTCACAGTCAAATTTCTAGGTTTTTTTAACCCCTTAATGACCGAGGACGTACGCCATACGTCCTCAGAAAAAAATACAGTTAACGCCTGAGGACGTATGGCGCACGTCCTCAGTTTGGAAAGCAGCTGGAAGCGATCCTGATCGCTTCCAGCTGCTTTCCGGTTATTGCAGGATGCCTCGATATCGAGGCATCCTGCAATAACAAATTTTACCCCTCCGGTGCAGAGAGAGCCACTCTGTTGCCCTCTCTGCACCGGGCATCGATGGCCGCATTCGTTGGTGGGTGGGAGCTGAAGTGGGAGGCGGGTGGGCGGCCATCGATGCGGTCCTTGTCAGAGAGGGGGGCTGGATCGGGGGCGGGATCGCCGAGGGTGCGGGCGCATGCACGTTAGAAGGCGGGAGGGCGCATGCACGGGGAGGGAGCGGGTGGGAACCGCTACACTACAGAAAAAAATGTTTTTATAAGTAGGAGAAAGGGGTGCAAAATATTTAGTACTTGGAAATCTAAGTGATCTGGGAGCGGGTGGGGGATTGGTCTTGTGGGGGGGGGGAGCTACACTACAGAAAAATGAAATAAAAATAAAAAAAAAACATTTTATTTGCAAACTGGGTACTGGCAGACAGCTGCCAGTACCCAATATGGCCCCCAATAAGGCAGAGGGGGAGAGTTAGGAAGCTGTTTTTGGGGGGATCAGGAAGGTTGGGGGCTAAGGGGATCCTACACAACAGCATATGTAAATATGCTAAAAAAATATATATAAGAAAAAAAAATTCCTTTTATTTTAGTACTGGCAGACTTTCTGCCAGTACTTAAGATGGCAGGGACAATTGTGGGGTAGGGGAGGGAAGAGAGCTCTTTGGGAGGGATCAGGGGGTCTGATGTGTCAGGTGGGAAGTTGATCTCTACACTAAAGCTAAAATTAACCCTGCAAGCTCCCTAAAAGCTACCTAATTAACCCCTTCACTGCTGGGCATAATTCATGTGTTGTGCGCAGTTGCATTTACTGGCCTTCTAACTACCAAAAAGCAACGCCAAAGCCATATATGTCTGCTATTTCTGAACAAAGGGGATCCCAGAGAAGCATTTACAACCATTTGTGCCATAATTGCACAAGCTGTTTGTAAATAATTTCAGTGAGAAACCTAAAGTTTGTGAAAAAGTTGACTATTTTTTTTAATTTGATTGCATTTGGCGGTGAAATGGTGGCATGAAATATACCAAAATGGGCCTAGATCAATACTTGGGGTTGTCTACTACACTACACTAAAGCTAAAATTAACCCTACAAGCTCCCTGCAAGCTCCCTAATTAACCCCTGCACTGCTGAGCATAATACACGTGTGGTGCGCAGCGGCATTTAGAGGCCTTCTAATTACCAAAAAGCAATGCCAAAGCCATATACGTCTGCTATTTCTGAAAAAAGGGGATCTCAGAGAAGCATTTACAACCATTTGTGCCATAATTGCACAAAATGTTTGTAAATGATTTCAGTGAGAAACCTAAAATTTGGAAAAATGTAACGTTTTTTTTTTATTTGATCGCATTTGGCGGTGAAATGGTGGCATGAAATATACCAAGATGGGCCTAGATCAATACTTTGGGTTGTCTACTACACTACACTTAAGCTAAAATTACCCCAAAAAACTCCCTACATGCTCCCTAATTAACCCCTTCACTGCTGGACATAATACACGTGTGGTGCACAGTGGCATTTAGCAGCCTTCTAATTATCAAAAAGCAACATCAAAGCCATATATGTCTGCTATTTCTGAACAAAGGGGATCCCAGAGAAAAATGTACAACCATTTATTCCATAATTGCACAAGCTATTTGTAAATAATTTCAGTGACAAACCTAAAGTTTGTGAAAAAATTTGTGAAAAAGTGAACAATTTTTTTTTATTTGATCGCATTTGGTGGTGAAATGATGGCATGAAATATACCAAAATGGGCCTAGATCAATACTTTGGGATGTCTTCTAAAAAAAATATATATATACATGTCAATGGCTATTCAGGGATTCCTGACAGATATCAGTGTTTCAATGTAACTAGCGCTAATTTTGAAAAAAAAAAAATGGTTTGGAAATAGCAAAGTGCTACTTGTATTTATGGCCCTATAACTTGCAAAAAAAGCAAAGAACATGTAAACATTGGGTATTTCTAAACTCAGGACAAAATTTAGAAACTATTTAGCATGGGTGTTTTATGGTGGTTGTAGATGAGTAACAGATTTTGGGGGTCAAAGTTAGAAAAAGTGTGTTTTTTTCAATTTTTTTCCTCATATTTTATAATTTTTTTATAGTAAATTGTAGGATATGATGAAAATAATGGTATCTTTAGAAAGTCCATTTAATGGCGAGAAAAACGGTATATAATATGTGTGGGTACAGTAAACGAGTATTACAGCTAAACACAAACACTGCAGAAATGTAAAAATAGCCCTGGTCCCAAACGGACAGAAAATGGAAAAGTGCTGTGGTCATTAAGGGGTTAAAGTACACTACTGTTACACCAGATATGAGTTGCACTGGGGTGACACTGTGCCCTGGCAAGCCCTGAAACGCACACGTGTGAAGGAAACTGACTGCTATTATTTCACAGTCAAAAAAGTGTTGTTTTTTTTTAAATGTACACTACTGTTACATCAGATCTGAGTAGTGGCACTGGGCAAGTGGGCACAGTATACGCTGTGAGCCTGACACACACGCTGGCAGGTAGGCAACTGCAATTAGATTACACAGAAAAAAAAAAAAAGCAGACTAATGTTCTTGCCCTAAAAAGGGCTTTTTGGGGTGCTGTCCTTACAGCAGAGATCAGATGAGTCCTTCAGGACTGTAGTGGACACTGAATACACTAGCCTAGCTATCGATTTCCCTATTAAATCAGCAGCAGCTACACTGTCCCTCCTCTCACTAAGAATGCAGCTTTCGAATGAATCTAAAAAGGATGCTGACCAGGAGGTGGGAGGGTCTGGGAGGGAGGGTCTGCTGCTGATTGGCTGGAATGTGTCTGCTGACTGTGAGGTACAGGGTCAAAGTTTACTCAATGATGATGAATAGGGGGCGGACCAAACATTGCATATGTTCGCCCGCCGCAGCGAACGCGAACATGCTATGTTCACCGGGAACTATTCGCCGGCGAACTATTCGCGACATCACTAATGGCTGACTAAATCCCCCTCATCATGGAGGATACCAGTGTTGAACAAATATCTGGAGAGATGTTCTGATGTTCTTCAGAGCAGTGTTAATTTTGACGGCAAATTTCAATTTAGTCTTAGTTTTAGTCTTTTGACTTAAATGCCATTTTAGTTTTAGTCGTATTTTAGTCATCAGTATTCTTTTAGTTTTAGTCTAGTTTTAGTCTACTAAATCTCCAGTAGATTTTAGTCGACTAAAATCTAAGGGGTTTCGTTAAAGTGTAATGCATTATTAAAGCATTTCTCTATAATTTACTCCAGAAGTAAACATAACACCTGTTATTATTTATGGTATTAAGGTTTAAACATGCAATACAGACACAGATTTTTCCGTTGTGATATGTAACATCTTTATTAAACTTTAAATTAAATAAACCAAGTTTCAGAAAAAAACAGAAGTGCAACTTTAAAATAAAAAAATAAAAAACTGTAAACTGTATTGGCTGTTACGCCATTGCACATATTACCCAATATAAAAACGTTAACAGTTCTCTGTTAATAATTAAAACAAGTATCAAGTAACTCAACACAAAAAAAAAGTTTCTGCCTCTAGCACAGGCACAGCATAACTTAAACCCATACTCAATTGTTTTTGTCAACAAAATGATCACTGCTTTAGAACTTCCAAACTCATTATATACTCCTGGAGTAAAGGTTTATTAACCTGATTTTATTTATGGTATTAAAGTTTGAACATGTAATACAGATTTAACTGTTGTGGTATATAACATCTTTATCTTAAAATTTAATAAAATTAAGTTTCGTAAATTTGACAAAAGATCAGTCATTAGATATGGATTGATTATAACAAATTTTTATTTAGTTTTAGTCACAGAGGTCCATTTATCAAGCTCTGAAGACTCGCCAGAAACAGCAGTTATGAAGCAAAGGTCTAAAGACCGCTGCTCCATAACCCTGTCCTCCTGCTCTGAGTTTGTTTGTACCTCTTGAAAAAGCCCGGCCGGAGTGCGGGGGAAACGCGTTGAGGATCGTAAGTTGAACTGTATACCTCTCCGTGAGCACGGCTAAACAGGGTCTCCAGCAGGCAGCCGGATGCCGGGGGGACACTGAGGCCATAAAGCGGGATTGATTTTGTCGTATCTTTGGTTCGATTTTGTCGTATCTTTGGTTGAACATCTGCCAAGGACCGTCTATATCAGCCTTACTTGTAAAGTGCCTGTTTTTATCGTGGATCTAGTAAGTGCAATTTAATGTGTTGCGTGTGACCTGTTGTTAATAAACTTCACTTGAATCGTACTCTCTCTGTGTGTGCTTCTCTCTTTTCTTCTCTTATCAGCATTCTACACCCAGAGTCAAAACAAGGATTACCTGACCTGACAGGAGCGGCACCAGAGGCGATTACTCCTACAATAGGATTAATTGGAATATTGAACTTTTGGACAAAAATATACCTGTGGAGATTTTATTATACTACAACCACAAGGTGACACACAAACTTTTTTTATTTACATGGAATATGAACTATCAATTTAATTATCAATTTTAATCTAGTGTTCATTGTATGTTGTCTGGTTTTTAAATTTTTCTGATATTATCATATGAATGATTTTGATGTTTTTTATTAATCAATTGGTGTTTTTTATATGAACTATTGAATTTTGAATGTTTTATAGTGCTAAACAAAGATATTATCATTTTCATACAAGCACGGTTTTCCAAGATCCAATAAGGTTGTTTTAAGCCAATACACATTTTCTTTTCTGGATTTTTATATATTAATTTAACGTGATTATTTATATTTTATTTATTATTTATTTTTAAGATTGAATATTTTAGATCAGTTGTAATAGCTTTGTTAATATTTATAGAATAGCTTTACTAAGGAGAGACAAATTAAGCGCAATATCATTTTATTAGTGTCCAGTTTTGAGCACCACTGTAGTGTTTCCAATCTTTTTCTTTATTCCATGTCACAAGGATAGCAAACAGCAATGGAACAGAACGACGTTTCGGGTTATGTACCCTTATTCATGTTCATACAAAATGAATCATTACACACAAACTTAAATACCTACAGCCAGGTGTGACCACACCTCTTAAGCTAACACCTTCAGGTATACTTTACAATTCTTTATTCCTAAACACTGACACCCAGTGGTCAACACCTGTAAATATTACAAAAATTAAAAAATATTTTATAATTTAAAATTTAAAACATAACTTTAATACAGAAGTGGAGGGGGTAGTTCTAATATAAAGATTACATCAAAGATAATGCTTAACTTATCACTTCAGATACTCCTTGAAACTGACCTTTATTAGAATACACTCAAGTCAATTTCCCTACCTTTGGGAATTAATGATTCTAATTGATTAATCCAAAGTGCTTCTCTCCTTTTGAGGAGAAGTTCCCTGTTGCCCCCTCTCCTTGGGATAGGTATATAATCAATAATCTGGAATCATAATTGTGAGACTGTATGACCCTTCTCTACAAAGTGATATGCTACCGGGGCATTAAGGTCACCATTTCTGATATTTGATTTGTGTTGAAGGATTCTGTCCCTGACCCTTTGGGTCGTCTCGCCAATAAAAATTATACCACATGGGCATTTAATCAAATAAATCACATAAGTGGCATTACAATTATAGTATCCTTTGATTCCAAATTTCTGACCTGTTAGGGGGTGGGTAAAAAAATATCCTTTTATCAAATTGTTGCAGTTCGAGCAATTAAGGCAGGGATAACAACCATTATTCTTAAAAGTAATGAAGCCCTGTTTAGTCTTCTTTGCACTACCTACATCTGCCCTAATTAACTTATCTCTTAGGCTAGGAAGCCTAGTATAAGAAACAGGTTGTCTATATATATTCTGTATAAGCTGATACAGGGGTGCTCAAATACTTGCATGATGTCGTTTTTATACTTCTCCATATATATATTGGCATATGCCGGGGCATTGTTTGACCCCATTGCTGTGCCGGCAATTTGGAGAAAGTATTTGTTTTCAAAGCGAAAATAATTGCAGGTTAGACACAATTCAACAAGTTTGAGAATGTACTCTGATGGAGGACCTATGTAGGGAAAATTATTTAGGGTAGCTTCCACAGCAGCCATACCCTCCCTATGTGGGATGATGGTGTACAGACTGGTTATGTCAAGAGTGACAAGAATCTCATCTTGTATTCCACCGAAATTTTGAAGTGTGGTGATCATGTGTATGGAGTCTCGTATATACAATTTAATGTGCAGTACAAAAGGTTGAAGTAGACCATCAAGAAAAATATCAATCGGTTGAAGAAGGGACCCTCTATCCGAGACTATCGGGCATCCTGGAGGGATGTCTTTATGTACCTTAGGTAAGATATATGGTACTGGACAGACCGGATGAGGAGTTACCAAGAATTCATATGTATCTTTATTCAGGTAATTATATCTGAGGCCCTTATTTAGTATCAGATCAATCTGTGTTTTAAATCTGTGCACTGGATTAGTGTCAAGAGGTTGATAGATCGTTGTGTCTTGCAAATCCACAACAGGCATGCACTCACTGTAATTTGTAAAAGTGTGCTTTATTAGGCACAAAAATCAAACATGCCACGTTTCAGTGTTTAGTTTAATATTCAAATGAATCTGATGTGGAAAAACTCATGTAATATACCCAAGCACACACAGAAATGTTAAACTATAACACACAAAGGGCAAGATTACAAGTCGAGTAGCAAATCAGTTGCGAAAACCCCGTGCGCTTTATGGCTTTTTTGCATTTGGGGTTGCACAGCTATTTACAAGTTGCAAAATAACTTATTTTGCGCACGTGTTAAACTGCGTAATGCAAACAGCCAAATCACGTGCATGTTTATGTTTTCCCCATAGAAGCCAATGGAGAAGACAAATAGAAAAAAACCCACATAAAAACCCTAATATGTTGCACAAAGCCCTTGGGGTATTCTACTCGAAAAGTGTACATGAAAATGCGATTATTTCATATTGTGAAAATGTTTTCGTAATGGAATATGTTCTATTTATTTGTAAATAAATATTTTTCTATATACAGTATGTGATGATTTTTGGACTGATCTATTTATAGTGAGATATGTATATGAATATATATATATTTCTATATATCTCGAGATCTATATACGAATATCTCTTTGAAAATCTCTCTGAGATATTGTTTAATGTGCATAAGATTGTATTGTAAATTATTTTAATTATATCCATAATTAAACATATCTCTATACATATAAATCCATGTTTCTCTATGTATGTGCATTCATGTCAGTGTAAAATCCCTGCGTCAGCTTTTTATTTTCTAACACCTGAGATCTCCTATCTTTTAGCTCTTATAACTTTTGTGTGCAATATTTTTTTTTATTATTATTATTTTTAGACAGTGTTAATATGAGTATAACTGTACTTTGTAATGTATTTTGGAAGTGTTTCGTGAAACGTTTATGTTGTTCAAAACTGTTAACTACAGCTCTTCGAGTGCAGAAAGGATAGTTGAGTAAAAGACGAATGCGCACGCGCAATCACAATTTTTTAAAACTTGTAATTGCTGTGCAATGGAAATTGATTGCGAAAAAAAAACCCTATTGCGCACAGAAAAGTCATAACGTGCGACTTGTAATCTTGCCCAATGAGAATAAAAATATCTGAAATGGACATAAGGACATATTTCATATAAAATGGAAAATTATAAATTGAAAGAAAACAATAAGGCAGGTACAACACTAAATAGGTCACAAATAAGTTATTTTCTAGTTTATTAATATTGTTTTAGTGCAAAAACATATGTTCAACTCTTTTGTTTGCTTGATAGAACATATTAAAGGGACAGTCTACACCAGAATTGTTATTGTTTTAAAAGATAGATAACCCCTTGTTTACCCATTCCCTAGTTTTGCATAACCAACACAATTATATTTATATATTTTTTTACCTCTGTGATTATCTTGTATCTAAGCCTTTGCAGACTGCCCCGTTATTTGTTCTTTTGACAGACTTGCAGTTTAGCCAATCAGTGATGGCTCCCAGGTAACTTCACGTGCACGACTACAGTGTTATCTATATGAAAAACATGAACTAACAGCCTCTAGTGATGAAAAACCTTTTAAAATGCATTTGTAAGAGGCGGCCTTCAAGGTCTAAGAAATTAGCATATGAACCTCCTAAGTTAAGCTTTCAACTAAGAATACCAAGAGAACAAAGAAAAATTGGTGATAAAAGTAAATTGGAAAATTGTTTAAAATTACATGCCCTATCTGAATCATGAAAGGTTTTTTTGGACTAGACTGTCTCTTTAAGTATGAAATATGTTTCATTTAAACATGACTGTACATTAAATATGGATGATAAAATGCAAATTAAAAATACAGATATACACACTAAAATATGATATGCTGTGAGAAGAGTGTGTGTGCACATGCGCACATATACAAGTGTGCATGCGTACATATGTGTGTATCTATGGTTACATGAGTAGGGGTACATAATTAGTCTCATTCATGGATAAAAATAAAATAAAAGACATTAAACAGACTAAACAAAAAACAATAATACAGGTGGACGAGGGTCCTGTTCCAAATATCTTATAATCTACAGGATTCAGAAAAAAATATAATAGAGGTAATAGTGAACTTGAATTTCTTGCATAACTATTTCCTGATATGTATTATAAATGAACAGCAGAAAAAGAAAAAGAAGACAACAAAAGGCTTAAATATTATAGTGCATTTTTAGCCTTTCAAAGTGAATTTTCCTTCTCGGCCACAATATTAGCTTCATTACTTTTTTACCGTGCTCCTTTTTCCGCATGATCATCTGTCTTCCAGATCAATTGCTTCTTTCATCTTCCTGGTCCCCTTTGGTAATGATAGTAATCTATATCCGTACAGCAAATCATTTACAAATACTCCTATCCAATTGATACATCCGCACTTGGGTATTTGAGCCCATCTAGTGTTATTGTTTGAAATGTCAATACAAATACATTTATGTTTGGAAGCCCTTTGGGGTTTCTGTATTAAAGATTGGTCTGTTTTTTTTTATGTTTTCTACTTTAATTTATCATCATGCTATCATTTATTTTCATTTATCACTTAGTTTCCTTGAACCTTTTTTTTACACAGAGGGTAAAGATATTATATGTGCTGCATTCCCCAGTGAATAGATCTAATAATATTATCAATTTTTAATGCACCACATACAATACAATAAAAAAATAAATATATAAATATATATATATATATATATATATATATATATATATATATACACACACACAAATCCAGGTGCACTCACTAAAACCACATAAGCAACTGCCAGGGTGCTGTGTATAATACATAGAGTTCCTTTATCCTATTCAGAATAAAAAGCTGCACTCACCGGTCTTGATATAGTTTATTCACCTCATTTCTCAATGGGTAATTCAAATATATTTTAGTTAATTCATATAATTATTGCACATCTACTTTGGCTATAGTAGGCTATAGTAATTAAAGATACTTGAATCTTGTATTTTTATTTAATTTTATTTAAAAAGAGTGAAGGTGCATAGAGACAATATCATATAGATTGTTTGGAGCAAGAGTAAATTCTCTTTTTTGTTATCAAAATAATGTAATGTTATATGTAAGGCTCAGAAAAGTATGTATTTTAGAAATAAATAATTGTAATTAGATGAACAAACACATGGCCAGGAAGGGGCAAAACAAAAAGAAAAAATAGTAATAAAATAAAAAACTAAATATTTAAGGGTTGCCAAGCTCATGGATCAATAAACACTGTTGGAATACAAGCCCATGCAAAGCAGGAATCACCACTTGTATTAAAACATAAGTGGATATACACAATAGCAGAGTGTATCAAAATATTTATTGAGACCATATAAAATGTATCAAGCAATGCGTTTCTCAGTGAGGCCACTGTTTCATCACGCTATCCTGATGAAACAGTGGCAAGACTGAGAAATGTGTTGCTTAATACATTGTACTGTATATATAGTTCTAATAAATATTTTTATGCACTCCTTTGCTGTGTATATCCACTCATGCTCTAATAGATAGCCTGATGAAACAGTGGCAAAACTGAGAAACACTTTGCTTGATTAATTGTATATAAATCTTTAATAAATTCTTTTTAAACACTCCACCGCTACTGTGTATATTCACTTATGCTCTAATACAAGTGGTGTATCCTGCTTTGCATGGTTTTGTATTCCAACAGCCTATGTTGATCTATGAGCTTGGCAATCCTGTGACGATAGCTGTGGCCATTCCTATTGCGGGAGGTGTGTCTGCTGGGCGACTCAGAGGTCTTGGCTTGCTGTTCTAGCACCAGGTGGTACATCACTAAATGGGAATGATTCTAATATTATTTCTTCTATTGTAATGCTTACATATTACACTATGAGGCACCTTCTTTCATTTTTTAAATTGGACTTATATGGTGGATGGATTGATACTTAAGAAGAGCTGCCAGCGGATTTACAGCCTGGATGTCTATTGGACTGATTTCTATATTTTGTATGATTGTTGCAATTTGGTTGTGAATTAGTGGCATTATCTTTCATTTTAATTGGTATCTTTTATGGCACCGCTGTTTACATCATCCTTTGGTGATACTTATTAAAATATTTAAGATCTTAATGGGGTATTAAAGGGACAGTCTACACCAGAATTTTTATTGTTTTAAAAGATAGATAATCCCTTTATTGCCCATTCCCCAGTTTTACATAACCAACACAGTTATAATAATATACTTTTAACCTCTGTGATTATCTTGTATCTAAGCATCTGCAAACTGCCCCTTTTTTCAGTTCTTTTGACAGACTTGCAGTCTAGCCAATTAGTGCCTGCTCCCAGATAACTTCATGTGCACGAGCACAGTGTTATCTATATGAAATACGTGAACTAACACCCTCTAGTGGTGAAAAACTGTTAAAATGCAATCTGAAAAGAAGTGGGCTTCAAGGTTTAAGAAATTAGCACATGAACCTCCTAGGTTAAGCTTTAAACTAAGAATACCAAGAGAGCAAAGCAAAATTGGTGATAAAAGTAAATTGGAAAATTATTTAAAATTACATGCTCTATCTGAATCATGAAAGTTTATTTTGGCCTAGACTGTCCCTTTAAGGTCTCTAGCCTCAAATCTGCACCTCAATATTTTAACATAAATACACTTGACTGTAGGGCTGAACCAGCTACAAAAGAGTATACATAGTAGCACTCGTCACGGTAAATACCACTAAAAGGTAGAATCAATATGTTTCCTAATGGAAGCAAAAGGTATGTTGTAATGAATTAAGTGTGCACTGGAATTATAACATATTAGGTCCCTTAGAGATGGGAACACATTCGGCTAGATTTAGAGTTTTGTCGGTAAGGACCCGCGTATCTAACGCTGGCTTTTTTCTGGCCGCACCTTTAAAATAACTCTGGTATTGAGAGTCCACAGAATGGCTGCGTTAGGCTCCAAAAAAGGAGCGTAGAGCATATTTACCGCCACTGCAACTCTCGATACCAGAGTTGCTTACGGACGCGGCCAGCCTCAAAAACGTGCTCGTGCACGATTCCCCCATAGGAAACAATGGGGCTGTTTGAGCTGAAAAACAAACCTAACACCTGCAAAAAAGCCGCGTTCAGCTCCTAACACAGCCCCATTGTTTGCTATGGGGAAACACTTCCTACGTCTGCACCTAACACCCTAACATGTACCCCGAGTCTAAACACCCCATACCTACACTTATTAACCCCTATTCTGCCGCCCCCGCTATCGCTGACCCCTGTATATTATTTTTAACCCCTAATCTGCCGCGTAAACCGCTGCTACTTACATTATCCCTATGTGCCCTAATCTGCCCCCCACAACGTCGCCTCCACCTGCCTACACTTATTAACCCCTAATCTGCCGAGCGGACCGCACCGCTATTATTATAAAGTTATTAACCCCTAATCCGCCTCACTAACCCTATAATAAATAGTATTAACCCCTAATCTGCCCTCCCTAACATCTCTGACAACTAACTTCAATTATTAACCCCTAATCTGCCGACCGGAGCTCACCGCTATTCTAATAAATGTATTAACCCCTAAAGCTAAGTCTAACCCTAACACTAACACCCCCCTAAATTAAATATAATTTAAATCTAACAAAATTAATTAACTCTTCTTAAATAAATTATTCCTATTTAAAGCTAAATACTTACCTGTAAAATAAATCCTAATATAGCTACAATATAAATTACAATTACATTATAGCTATTTTAGGATTAATATTTATTTTACAGGTAACTTTGTATTTATTTTAACCAGGTACAATAGCTATTAAATAGTTAAGAACTATTTAATAGCTAAAATAGTTAAAATAATTACAAATTTACCTGTAAAATAAATCCTAACCTAAGGCTGGAGTTTTGCTCACTTCAGACACGACTCTAAATACCGGAGTTAGAAAGATCCCATTGAAAAGATAGGATACGCAAATGACGTAAGGGGATCTGCGGTATGGAAAAGTCGCAGCTGAAAAGTGAGTGTTAGACCCTTTTTTGAGTGACTCCAAATACCGGCGGTAGCCTAAAACCAGTGTTAGGAGCCTCTAACGCTGGTTTTCACGGCTACCGCCAAACTCCAAATCTAGGCCATTGGAAGTTAAAAACAAAACTTTATTAGTTGATATTAAAAATGGGAAAGAACAAATAAAAGAAAAAAGTGAAAAACAAGATAAATAGCACCAGAATTAAAAAATGAGGATCCCATACAATATAGTTATCATTAGCACCTTATAATCTTGTGGGCAACTATGCACCTCTCAGACTAATTGGGAGATATCAATCTATCATTTTTCTCTGAATAATCAGACCTATTCTCGCCATTGGCATGCTAAGTGTGCATTCTGTTTTATTCTACAAGCTAACCGTAGTATAAACTGATACATAGCAGCGCATAATAACGGTTAACTTTGTCTTGAATTTACATGCTGTTTTCGCCACTGGCGTCTTGTTTAATTGGTCCACTCCAGATTTAATGCTTATGCTAACGCTAATGGATAAATGACAGCGTTCAGATATTTATAATATCGCTGAGACTTCCAAGATATTTAAGTTTTTGATTCCTCCAATATTTATTAGCCAGATACCATACTATAGCTGCAAACTTATATAAAATTTATCCATTGTCACAGGTCATATCACTGTGAACAACCTGAGAGTACTTGCAGACGATTTGATACGTATTTGCTACAAATCTCATATGTTACTTTACATTATTTAACTGACGGCAGCGGATACTTAAAGGGATAGTAAACCCCCAAAAAGTATTTTATGATTCAGATAGAAAATACAATTTTAAACAACTTTCCAATTGACTTCTATTATCAAATTTCCTTCATTCTCTTGTTATCCATTGCTGACAGGACAGCAGTGCACTACTGGCAGCTAACTGAAGACATCTAGTTAGCCAATCACAAGAGACAAATGTGTGCAGGCACCAATTAGCAGCAGCCCCCACTAGTGTATGATATATATTCATTTTTAACAAGGGATACTAAGAGAACGAAGCACATTTTAAAATAGAAGTGAATTTAAAAGTGTCTTAAAATTACATGCTCTATCTAAATCATGCAAGTTTAATTTTGACATTCGTATCCCTTTAATTCAACTGCTATTACAATCTCAGAACCTCAATGTTGATCATAGGGTTATCGAACCTGATCAATAATACAGTGACTGTCATATTATGACATTGTATACCTATTCCAACCCAGACACAGCTTATAATCTGGAAATATTTTCAGACAACTGACTTTTGATATTCCAATGAGGCTATTTATGCATTAAAGAGAGAGATCTAGTCTGTATGATGTCACAACAGTGATCATAACGTTTTCACCCACATTAATAGTGTCTGTTAGGTATTGTTTTAATTATACTTTACACATACCAGTTATTAATATATGCACAAGTGTATTATTAGAATATGATTCACCCACTATCATTATAGCAAGTATACTAGTACTTGTACATTCTGGTGCTATTTACCTTGTTTTTTCACTTTTATTTGTTTTTTCCCATTTTTAATATCAATAAACCCTTTCGCCTAGATTTAGAGTTTTGCGGCCAAAGGGGTGCGTTAGCTACGCGTGCTTTTTTTCTGGCCGCACCTTTTAAATACCACTGGTATTTAGAGTTCACAGAATGGCTGGGTTTTCAGTGCGTTAGGCTCCAAAAAGGGAGCGTAGAGCATAATTTAACGCCACTGCAACTCTCGATACCAGCAGTGATTACGGACGCGGCCAGCCTTAAAAACGTGCTCATGCACGATTCCCCCATAGAATACAATGGGGCTGTTTGAGCTGAAAAAAAACCTAACACCTGCAAAAAAGCCGCGTTCAGCTCCTAGCGCAGCCCCATTGTTTTCTATGGGGAAACACTTCCTACGTCTGCACCTAACACCCTAACATGTACCACGAGTCTAAACACCCCTAACCTTACACTTATTAACCTCTAATCTGCCGCCCCCGCTATCGCTGACACCTGCATATTTTTTTAATCCCTAATCTGCCGCTCCGTAAACCGCCGCTACTTATATTATCCCTATGTACCCCTAATATTCTGCCCCTAACACCGCCTACCCCTATATTATATTAATTAACCCCTAATCTGCCCCCCACAACATCGCCGCCAGCTACCTACAATAATTAACCCCTAATCAGCCGACCGCAAAGCTCCGCCACCTACGTTATCCTTATGTACCCCTAATCTGCTGCCCCTAACACCGCCGACCCTTATATTATATTTATTAACCCGTAATCTGCCCCCCTCAACGTTGCCTCCACCTGCCTCCACTTATTAACCCCTAATCTGCCGAGCGGACCGCACCGCTACTATAATAAAGTTATTAACTCCTAATCTGCCTCACTCCCGCCTCAATAACCCTATAATAAATAGTATTAACCCCTAATCTGCCCTCCCTAACATCACCGACACCTAACTTCAATTATTAACCCCTAATCTGCCGACCGAATCTCGCCGCTACTGTAATAAATGGATTAACCCCTAAAGCTAAGTCTAACCCTAACACTAACACCCCCCTAAGTTAAATATAATTTAAATCTAACAAAATAAATTAACTCTTATTAAATAAATTATTCCTATTTAACGCTAAATACTTACCTGTAAAATAAACCCTAATATAGCTACAATATAAATTATAATTATATTATAGCTATTTTAGGATTTATATTTATTTTACAGGTAACTTTGTATTTATTTTAACCAGGTACAATAGCTATTAAATAGTTAAGAACTATTTAATAGCTAAAATAGTTAAAATAATTACAAACTTACCTGTAAAATAAATCCTAACCTAAGTTACAATTAAACCTAACACTACACTATCAATAAATTAATTAAATAAAATACCTACAATTACCTACAATTAAACCTAACACTACACTATCAATAAATTAATTAAATACAATATCTACAAATAAATACAATGAAATAAACTAACTAAAGTACAAAAAATAAAAAATAACTAAGTTACAAAAAATAAAAAAATATTTACAAACATCAGAAAAATATTACAACAATTTTAAACTAATTACACCTACTCTAAGCCCCCTAATAAAATAACAAAGCCCCCCAAAATAAAAAAATGCCCTACCCTATTCTAAATTATAAAAGTTCAAAGCTCTTTTACCTTACCAGCCCTTAAAAGGACCTTTTGTGGGGCATGCCCCAAAGAATTCAGCTCTTTTGCCTGTAAAAAAAAACATACAATACCCCCCCCCCAACATTACAACCCACCACCCACATACCACTAATCTAACCCAAACTCCCCTTAAATTAACCTAACACTAAGCCCCTGAAGATCTTCCTACCTTATCTTCACCTCGCCGGGTATCACCGAATCCTATCAGCCAATCAGAATTCGAGGGACGCCATCTTGGCTGACGTCATTTAAAGGAACCGTCATTCGGCGAGTAGGCGTCGGTTGAAGAGGATGTTCCGCGTCGGCTTGGAAGAAGATGGCTCCTCTCCTCTCCGGAAGAAAGAAGATTGAAGATGCGGCTTGATAGAAGACTTCATCCCGATGATGGACTTCAGACTTCAGCCCGATGATGGACGTCACTCTTCAGCCCCCCGCTTGGGCTTGGATCAAGACTTCGGACCCTCTTCTGGACAGATCAGGACCCGGTGAGGTAAAGACAAGGTAGGGAGATCTTCAGGGGCTTAGTTTTAGGTTTATTTAAGGGGGGTTTGGGTTAGATTAGGGGTATGTGGGTGGTGGGTTGTAATGTTGGGGGGGTATTGTATGTGTTTTTTCTACAGGCAAAAGAGCTGAATTCTTTGGGGCATGCCCCGCAAAGGGCCCTTTTCAGGGCTGGTAAGGTAAAAGAGCTTTGAACTTTTTTATTTTAGAATAGGGTAGGGCATTTTTTTTATTTTGAGGGGGCTTAGAGTAGGTGTAATTAGTTTAAAATTGTTGTAATATTTTTCTAATGTTTGTAAATATTTTTTTATTTTTTGTAACTTAGTTCTTTTTTATTTTTTGTACTTTAGTTAGTTTATTTAATTGTATTTATTTGTAGGTATTGTATTTAATTAATTTATTGATAGTGTAGTGTTAGGTTTAATTATAGATAATTGTAGGTATTGTATTTAATTAATTTATTTATTGATAGTGTAGTGTTAGGTTTAATTAGAGATAATTGTAGGTATTGTATTTAATTAATTTATTGATAGTGTAGTGTTAGGTTTAATTGTAACTTAGGTTAGGATTTATTTTACAGGTAATATTGTAATTATTTTAACTATTTTAGCTATTAAATAGTTATTAACTATTTAATAGCTATTGTACCTGGTTAAAATAAATACAAAGTTGCCTGTAAAATAAATATAAATCCTAAAATAGCTACAATATAATTATAATTTATATTGTAGCTATATTAGGGTTTATTTTACAGGTAAGTATTTAGCTTTAAATAGGAATAATTTATTTAATAAGAGTTAATTTATTTTGTTAGAATAAAATTATATTTAACTTAGGGGGTTGTTAGGGTTAGCTTTAGGGGTTAAAAAAATTATTAGAGTAGCGGTGAGCTCCGATCGGCAGATTAGGGGTTAATACTTGAAGTTAGGTGTCGGCGATGTTAGGGAGGGCAAATTAGGGGTTAATACTATTTATTATAGGGTTATTGAGGCGGGAGTGAGGCGGATTAGGGGTTAATAACTTTATTATAGTAGCGGTGCGGTCCGCTCGGCAGATTAGGGGTTAATAAGTGTAGGCAGGTGGAGGCGACATTGAGGTGGGCAGATTAGGGGTTAATAAATATAATATAGGGGTCGGCGGTGTTAGGGGCAGCAGATTAGGGGTACATAAGGATAACGTAGGTGGCGGCGCTTTGCGGTCGGCAGATTAGGGGTTAATTATTGTAGGTAGCTGGCGGCGACGTTGTGGGGGGCAGGTTAGGGGTTAATAAATATAATATAGGGGTCGGCGGTGTTAGGGGCAGCAGATTAGGGGTACATAAGTATAACGTAGGTGGCGGTCGGCAGATTAGGGGTTAAAAAAATTTAATCGAGTGGCGGCGATGTGGGGGGACCTCGGTTTAGGGGTACATAGGTAGTTTATGGGTGTTAGTGTACTTTAGAGCACAGTAGTTAAGAGATTTATAAACCGGCGTTAGCCCAGAAAGCTCTTAACTACTGACTTTTTTCTGCGGCTGGAGTTTTGTCGTTAGATTTCTAACGCTCACTTCAGCCAAGACTCTAAATACCAGCGTTAGAAAGATCCCATTGAAAAGATAGGATACGCAATTGACGTAAGGGGATCTGCGGTATGGAAAAGTCGCGGCTGAAATGTGAGCGTTAGACCCTTTAATGACTGGCTCCAAATACCAGAGGGCGGTAAAAACCAGCATTAGGAGCCTCTAACGCTGGTTTTGACGGCTACCGCCCAACTCTAAATCTAGGCCTTTGAGTGCTAAGCACTTTCCCACCTGGGTGCTATGCTTTTTTAAGGTTTTTTTTTTTCTATTTATTTTTTTATTTATTTATTTATTTATTTTTAAAAAGTAACTTTTTTTTCTTTTTCAGGTTAGGAGATAACCTTTCCAACTATGGGTCTTGGGGATCTGTAGCTGCTTAGATGCCTGAGATACAGGCTTCTAAGCAGCATGCCCCCTGCTCCTATACTTAACATTGTTAAAGTTGAGCGGTGACATCATCACGTCATTGCACATGACATCACCGTGCATAACATGAAACCCCGGCGATGCCTGTAACTATGCAGGCCTGATCGCCGGGGTAGGAGCGGGTGGGAGCCCCCAGATCTCCCTCAAGTTGGGAGAGTGCTAGCAACGGCTCTGAGCCGTCGTTAGCACCAGAGTGGGAAACTTTGCGACGGCTCAGAGCCGTTGTTAGCACTCAAAGGGTTAAAAAGTTTTGTATTTAACTTCCAATGTGTTCCCATCTATAAGAGACCTAATATGTTATAATTCCAGTGCATACTTATTTCATTACAACATACCTTTTGCTTCCTATTAGTAAACATATTGATTCTAACTTTTAGTGGTATTTATGGTGAAGAGTGCTGCTATGTGTATTCTTTTGTAGCTGGTTCAGCCACTACTTCTCTGCATATTTTGCCTGTGTACAGCACCCTACCCTTATCCAATTTAAGTATACAATTGTATTATATTAATAGGGTCACCATTTTGTAGTGATATTCTCTTTTCTCTATTTTTCTTTATACCTTTCCCTTTTTTTGCATCAAGTGCTTTTTCTGTATGTCTGAAAGCACCTTGTGATAGCCAACTTACAGGGTACGGCAGCTATAGTGAAGGGATTAATAAGGCAGATTTGTAAGATATTCAAATATGGGCTAATAATTAGTTTAATTACTGTGGTCTTGCTATCAATCAGGGGATCCTTACAGAGAGAGAGGAACTTAAGAAGCACTGGCATTTAAAGGGACATGAAACCCAAACATTTTCTTTCATGATTCAGATAGAGAATACAATTTTAAACAACTTTCTAATTTACTTCTATTATCTATTTTTTTGTATTCTCTTGGTATCATTTGCTGAAATAACAGCAATGCACTACTAGTTTCTAACTGCTCACATGGGTGAGCCAATGACAATTTGTATATATATATTCAGCCACCAATCAGCAGCTAACCTAGGTTCTTTGCTGCTCCTGAGCTTGAATAGAAAAACATTTCAGCAAAGGATAACAAGAGAAAGAAGCAAATTAAATAATAGAAGTAAATTGTAAAGTTGTTTAAAATTGTATTCTCTATCTTAATCATGAAAGAAAATGTTTGGGTTTCGTGTCCCTTTAACACATTTTCAGAAAACTGGACTGCTCCTGGATACATTAATGGGACGTAGTGAGAGACTGTGTAGATAATGTTACCACATTATGCAGGTAAACACCCCCATTGTAATGGGTTCTCTCCTGCTGAGCCAGAGGCCTACCTTGTATGCAGACAGAATTGGTTTGGGTGCCTCTAGGGAACTCATCTAAGCACTACCAATCTGAAGCAGCCTCCACTGATGTCCTCACTCCTGCGTGTTCCCACTCCTGTGAGCCCTCTATGTGTTCCCTGCGCTGTGTTTCATCAGACTTGCCTGCCCTGCAACACTTACTTTGAGATCCCATGGCATTGCCTTTCCTATTCCTGCTCCTGCTCATGTTTACGTCACTCAGGTCATGTGCACAGCAAGCAGCATGGCTGCCCATCCTACATTTTATATAATACATGTTTGATACTACATGCTAGAATATTTTTATAAATTTATATTAGAAGGCTGCCCTGGCAGAGTGTGAAAAAGTTCCTCCCCCGCATCTTCCCAAATCTGCCGCCCTAGGCATGGGCTTTGTTGGCCTCAGCCATAATATGCCAATGGTTGCAGTAATATGGGCTGCTACACAGAAAAGTATCAGTCATAAATTGCTGTTGCCCTTTATGTCATGGCTACTCTCGTAGAAAATGATAGCCAGCACTATTTTGTGAGAGTTGCTGTAGTACTTTAGCTGAATAAAATCTATGGGCCCAATATCTAAAGTTCTCTGCTCTGGTGAGATTATCTAAGTAGTCTTGTCAGTACTGCAAGGATTCTCAAATAATTTGACACTACAAATGATAGATTGAGAGCTGTTATATCCATTCATGGGGTTCTGGAAGTGAAGGTGAGACATATGCATTATGTACATTATAATATAATACTCCTTGCTGGGGAGTTTTTGATCATCAGGCAATAGGCTGATTTCTTCTAAAATCTTTTGTTTACACAGTTTTATAATAGTCATTACAGCAGTACTGTAGAATTAGTAGAGGTTTCAACAGGAACATCAGCTATTTCAAATGACAAAATAAAGGTAAGGGAGATATCTGTAAACAATGTAATATACTCCAGTAGGTACAATTGTACACTGTCCGTTTAAGTCCAATAATGCCCTACGAGTCTCTACACACATTTTCATAACACTAGCGCACGTTTACAATCTTCAGCTTTAAAATAAACTCTCTTCTAATATTAATCTGTTTACTTAATGTCTCTGAAATACATTTAAGTAGTTAGCTGTCCGTATTGTTTCTTCTGAAGATGCTGAAAGTTGTTTAGTATAAGGGAACCTTGACGTTGATTCCAGTACTGCATTTATGTGAATCAATTTAATTGTATTAAAAGAGGCCTAGAGCGAATGATAACACATAACAATGTAAATTCCAGGCAAGAAATTCAAGCTCTCAACAGCCACACAATTAGAAAATCAAATCTGACTCTTACTGAAAGTCTGCTGAGCTGTGAAAGGCTTTTGTTTTCTTATCAGCAGAATCTTGCATCCGTAACAATAGGGAAAATGTGCTTGATTACCCTGCTGCTTACATGGTCGAGTTGGCTCAAGAGATAAAGCCTTTTGGGCTCTAAAAATATGCATCTCATATTTATGAATTCTGCTCAAGGTGAGTGTAAACAATATGACAGTGATCTTCATAGTGATATCTTTTTAAAAACAATAACATGTAAAGTTAAAAAGTAAACTATCTCACTAGCCACAAATATAGATGTGGAATATTGATAATATGGAACCTTTGTTACTTTCCGTGTAATAAATCACCTTATAAATTCAAGGTAGCTTTTCTTTATTTTGCAGAAAAGTGTGAAAACATTCTGATGAGTATTTCAATTTTTGCTATGTTTATTTGGAGTATGCAGTTAGTAACTAATTCTAAGAGACATGTTGCGCAATATATTCTATGATGTATATGAAAGATCAGCAGTTAAAGATGTTAAACTATTTTTCTATGAGAAAAGTTAAAAATGACATGAAACCCAAAATGTATTTCATGATTCAGATAGAGAATGCAATTTTTAGAACGTTTCCAATTTACTTCTATTTTCAATTTGCTTTTCCTTCTCGTCTTATTCTTTGTTGAAGAGATATGTGCACATATCTGGGGCACTTACCTGACAGGAAATAGTGGTGCCATCTAGTGCTCTTGCTAATGGAGAACATTGTTGCAAAACTGCTGCCATATAGTGTTGCAAAAGTGCAAACTCCTGAACTTCTGCTTTTAAACAAAGGATGAAAAGAAAACAAGAATAGAATTACACAGAAAATGTGCTTAAAATAGTTTGCTCTATCTGAATCATGAAAGAAAAAAATTGGGTTTCAAATCCCTTTAAATAACCACTGTTTAAATGTAAAGTGGACCTTAATACTTACAGACTGTCAGGGACAATTTCCACTGAAAAAGTTGGTTTATTCACCACAGGAACATTCATCTTATTGTAATAAAGCTCCATAACACATATCGAAACATTCTCTTTTAGACAGCACAGAATTTTATTTTTGGAGTATGATGCCCTTTAAAACAAAATGGAATGCTATTATTTCCAAAAAATCATATTTTCTCCAACATAGGTGTGTCCGGTCCACGGCGTCATCCTTACTTGTGGGATATTCTCTTCCCCAACAGGAAATGGCAAAGAGCCCAGCAAAGCTGGTCACATGATCCCTCCTAGGCTCCGCCTACCCCAGTCATTCTCTTTGCCGTTGTACAGGCAACATCTCCACGGAGATGGCTTAGAGTTTTTTAGTGTTTAACTGTAGTTTTTATTATTCAATCAAGAGTTTGTTATTTTAAAATAGTGCTGGTATGTACTATTTACTCAGAAACAGAAAAGAGATGAAGATTTCTGTTTGTATGAGGAAAATGATTTTAGCACCGTAACTAAAATCCATGGCTGTTCCACACAGGACTGTTGAGAGCAATTAACTTCAGTTGGGGGAACAGTGTGCAGTCTCTTACTGCTTGAGGTATGACACATTCTAACAAGACGATGTAATGCTGGAAGCTGTCATTTTCCCTATGGGATCCGGTAAGCCATGTTTATTAAGATAGTAAATAAGGGCTTCACAAGGGCTTATTAAGACTGTAGACTTTTTCTGGGCTAAATCGATTCATTATTAACACATATTTAGCCTTGAGGAATCATTTATTCTGGGTATTTTGATATGATTATATCGGCAGGCACTGTTTTAGACCAAAATCATTCTATGGGCGGAGTCTCACTCCTGCCACCTGTCTGCTATCCACATCCCAGGAGTGGAAAATTGGGAAGCGGATTTTCTGAGTCGTCAGACATTGCATCCGGGGGAGTGGGAACTCCATCCGGAAATCTTTGCCCAAGTCACTCAACCGTGGGGCATTCCAGACATGGATCTGATGGCCTCTCGTCAGAACTTCAGAGTTCCTTACTACGGGTACAGATCCAGGGATCCCAAGGCGGCTCTAGTGGATGCACTAGTAGCACCTTGGACCTTCAAACTAGCTTATGTGTTCCCGCCGTTTTCCTCTCATCCCCAGGCTGGTAGCCAGGATCAATCAGGAGAGGGCGTCGGTGATTTTGATAGCTCCTGCGTGGCCACGCAGGATTTGGTATGCAGATCTGGTGAATATGTCATCGGCTCCACCATGGAAGCTACCTTTGAGAGACCTTCTTGTTCTAGGTCCGTTCGACCCACTCCAGCTGACTGCTTGGAGATTGAACGCTTGATCTTATCAAAGCGAGGGTTCTCAGATTCTGTTATTAATACTCTTGTTCAGGCCTGAAAGCCTGTAACCAGAAAAATTACCACATAATTTGGTATATCTGTTGGTGTGAATCTGCAGGATTCCCTTGGGACAAGGTTAAGATTCCTAAGAGTCTATCCTTCCTTCGAGAAGGATTGGAAAAAGGATTATCTGCAAGTTCCTTGATGGGACAGATTTCTGCCTTGTCTGTGTTACTTCACAAAAAGCTGGCAGCTGTGCCAGATGTTCTAGCCTTTGTTCAGGCTCTGGTTAGACTCAAGCCTGTTTACAAAATTTTGACTCCTCCTTGGAGTCTCAACCTAGTTCTTTCAGTTCTTCAGGGGGTTCCGTTTGAACCCTTACATTCCGTTGATATTAAGTTATTATCTTGGAAAGTTTTGTTTTTGGTTGCAATTTCTTCTGCTAGAAGAGTTTCAGAATTATCTGCTCTGCAGTGTTCTTCTCCTTATCTGGTGTTCCATGCAGATAAGGTGGTTTTGCGTACTAAACCTGGTTTTCTTCCAAAAGTTGTTTCTAACAAAAACATTAACCAGGAGATAGTTGTGCCTTCTTTGTGTCCTAATCCAGTTTCAAAGAAGGAACGTTTGTTGCACAACTTGGATGTAGTTCGTGCTCTCAAATTTTACTTAGCAGCTACTAAGGATTTCAGACAAACTTTGTCTTTGTTTGTTGTTTATTCTGGTAAACGGAGAGGTCAAAAAGCAACTTCTACCTCTCTCTCCTTCTGGATTAAAAGCATTATCCGATTGGCTTATGAGACTGCCGGACGGCAGCCTCCTGAAAGAATCACAGCTCACTCCACTAGGGCTGTGGCTTCCACATGGGCCTTCAAGAACGAGGCTTCTGTTGATCAGATATGTAAGGCAGCGACTTGGTCTTCACTGCACACTTTTTCTAAATTTTACAAATTTGATACTTTTGCTTCTTCTGAGGCTATTTTTGGGAGAAAGGTTTTGCAAGCCGTGGTGCCTTCCATTTAGGTGACCTGATTTGCTCCCTCCCTTCATCCGTGTCCTAAAGCTTTGGTATTGGTTCCCACAAGTAAGGATGACGCCGTGGACCGGACACACCTATGTTGGAGAAAACAGAATTTATGTTTACCTGATAAATTACTTTCTCCAACGGTGTGTCCGGTCCACGGCCCGCCCTGGTTTTTTTAATCAGGTCTGATAATTTATTTTCTTTAACTACAGTCACCACGGTAACATATGGTTTCTCCTATGCAAATATTCCTCCTTAACGTCGGTCGAATGACTGGGGTAGGCGGAGCCTAGGAGGGATCATGTGACCAGCTTTGCTGGGCTCTTTGCCATTTCCTGTTGGGGAAGAGAATATCCCACAAGTAAGGATGACGCCGTGGACCGGACACACCGTTGGAGAAAGTAATTTATCAGGTAAACATAAATTCTGTTTTTTCCAGTTATATGCTTCCCTTGTGTTACAAATGGAACATATTTAGGACTAGATTACAAGTGGTGCATTATTTAGTGCTCCCGCTCGTGCGTTAACTCTACTAGAAGTAAGGTTCAGATAATGTGTGTTTTACATGTTGAAAGTAAAAAGTTGTCGCACGAGTGCTAACCTGTCGCACGTATAGATATATATATATATAGAAATATATATTTAAAAATTCTTAAAACATATTCCCCTATGTAAAGAACATTGGGATGCAAAACATTTTCAGTAAATACACA
This sequence comes from Bombina bombina, assembly GCF_027579735.1. Lineage (NCBI taxonomy): Eukaryota > Metazoa > Chordata > Amphibia > Anura > Bombinatoridae > Bombina > Bombina bombina. The sequence continues at coordinate 911,061,033 of NC_069499.1, forward strand.
AACACTTTTTAAAATATGAGTATTGCATAAATATGATTTCTCATGTTTTCAGCTACTTGACTGGAAAGCTCTCCAATGCATACACACACACACACACACACACACACACATATATATATACATTTGTATGTACGTATCTCTATATTAAAACTCTTTTTTTCTAATACCTGAGACCTTATATCTTTGAGCCCTTATAACTTTGAATGCATTTTTTTTGTCAGTGTTATGACTGTAACTAAACTTTTCAATGTATTTTTGATTATTTTGTGCAACTTTTTATTCAAGCCTTACAGTTAATCAGAGCTCTAAAGTTTTGATATCCTGACACATGTTAAATTCAATTGCACTCAAGTGAACACGTTTACTTTTAACCTGTAATACGCACGCTACTTCCGAAGCACACAAACACCCGCGGTAAACCCCTTTTTGCTTGCCAGCAACAGTTAGCGTGCTACTCATAATCTAGCACTTTATAGGGAGATTCTAATCAATTTCAACATATAGTCCTAAATTGTATCTATTAACATTATCTTAAAACTATGCAATGCGTTTGTATTTAAATACATATATAGCAGTGTACAAAATTGCCCAGGGTATGCACAGAATGCCTGTCAGTCAAGGAAGAAATTTTTCAAAAAGGTGTGAAAGCATGTTAATGAGCAATTTACTTTTGGCACTGTTTTTCAAGCAAACTCATATGGGGTAGATATAACCTTAAAGTGAATGTAATTAAATCATACTAAAAATATATAATGTGTATGTATAAAATCAAATATATCCTCTTCTGCCATTTTAGGAACATAAAATACTGACACTAAATGCATACATTATGTCTGTCATTCATATTCTTCTAGTGCCATAGGTGCTGTGAATTCACAGTGCATGAGAAATGAGTATCACACGTGCACAGAGCTTTCAACAGTATGCCTTCTTAATTTACATGTATACTGGGCACACCCATAGGCACTATTTTATGATACTAAAAATGTCAAATAAACCATTTTTTTTTACTCACTGCACTTTCTTTTTAAAATTAACACATTGAATATTGTTAGTATGGTTTAAATATGTTATTGGGTTTTAAAGAAAACTGCTAAAATGTTCCATTAATCCCTTAATAATAATATTTGTATTGTTTAATTGTATTATTGTTTGTGACGGAAAGGGGTCACAAGTCACTAGTTTGTCACAAAAAGGGTTAAACTTTCTACCTTAAAAAGTTTGTCAAAGTCTAGCCATTCCAGGCAAGCCTATGACTTAGTTCAGTGGGTGCAAGGGTTAACACTCACTCATCCAGATCAAAAAAATGCACAGACTCTACTTTAATGCCACCCACACTAAACTACCAATGCTGCCACCACTTTAAGATTATTATATAGTAAATCCTAAGGAAAAACCCTAACAGATTAAAAATCTCAAAACACTATTTGGCAGAAATCAATCTAAAAAAACCAACAATGTTATTACTAGTCTCTTTGTTAATGTGATACAGATATTAAACAAAGGTAAAACCTAATAAAGGAATATTTATTATGAACAAAAATAATCACAGTGCATTTATATATAAAAAGGAATTAACAAAACACAAATAAACAACAATGCAACAGTTTAAAATAAAAATTTGTGAATCATAAAACTATTTACAATAGAGGGTCTGTTATAGTAGAATGCTCATTTTGAAAAAACAAAATAATCAAAACTCAGAGAAACAAAGTTAACCCCTCACAACCTAAAATTATGAGGCCCTCGTGACATTAATATTTTTTTTTAATATTTTATATCTTTATTTGAAATACAAAGGTAATAACAACGCTTAGACGTTCAAGCAATAAACATACATATAGCTTATTTTCATGTCAGTACAATACAGTTCTTTCGTAGACCTGTTTAAACCATAAAATGTATCCTCTCTCAGAGTCTAATTAACTATAATGTATGCGATCCCTGTTGCTTTTTATGGTGAATGACTCTCCCAATAAAAACGCATAGTCAGTTCATTATCTTGAAGTATAACAGAGAAGACTTTCAGCTAGATTACGAGTTTTGCGTTATGAGTGGCTTGGTAATAACTTGCAAGTTATTGCCACGCTCACCTTTAATAGCGCTGCTATTACAGGTTTGCAAAAAAATGGCGATATGGCTGCATTGAGCTCCATACCGCACACAAATACCAGCGCTGCTTTGAGCTGGTTTGATGTGCTCGTGCACAATTTCCCCATAAACATCAATGGGGAGAGCTGGCTAAAAAAAAGCCTAACACCTGCAATAAAGGAGCGTAAAGCTCTGTAACGCAGCCCCATTGATGTCTATGGGGAAACAAAATCTATGTTTACACCTAACACCCTAACATAAACCCTGATTCTAAACACTCCTATTCTGCCAGCCCCGACATCGCCGAAACCTACATTATACTTATTAACCCCTAATCTGCCTCCCCCGACGTTGTCACCACCTACCTACACTTATTAACCCCTAATCTTCTGCCCCCAATGTCGCTGCCACCTACATACATTTATTAACCCCTAATCTGCTGCCCCAATATCGCCGCCGCCACTATACTAAAGTGATTAACCCCTAAACCTCTGGCCTCCCATATCACTAACACTAAATAACTATATTAACCCCTAAACCTAACCCTAAGTCTAACCCTAACACCCCTAACTTTAATAAAATTAAAATAAATCAAATTAAAACTTACTATTATTACCTAAATAATTCCTACTTAAAACTAAATACTTACCTGTAAAATAAACCCTAAGCTAGCTACAATATAACTAATAGTTACATTGTAGATATATTAGGTTTTATTTTTATTTCACAGCTAAGTTTGTATTTCTTTTAACTAGGTAGACTAGTTAGTAAATAGTTATTAACTATTTAATAACTACCTAGTTAAAATAAATACAAAGTTACCTGTAAAATAAAACCTAACCTGAGTTACACTAACACCTAACATTACACTAAAATTAAATAAATTACATTAATTAAATACAATTAACTAAATTACAAAAAAAAAAACACTAAATTACACAAAATAATAAAGTAATTATCAAATATTTAAACTAATTACACCTAATCTAATAGCCCTATCAAAATAAAAAAGCCCCCCAAAATAAAATAAAAAACTAGCCTACATTAAACTGCCAATAGCCCTTAAAAGGGCCTTTTGCGGGGCATTGCCCCAAAGAAATCAGCTCTTTTACCTGTAAAACAATACAAACAACCCCCAACAGTAAAACCCACCACCCACACAACCAAACCCCCCAAATAAAAACCTATCTAAAAAACTTAAGCTCCCCATTGCCCTGAAAAGGGCATTTGGCTCTTTTTAGCTGCCCAAAACCCTAAGATAAAAATAAAACCCACCCAATAAAGCCTTAATAAAACCCAACACTAACCCCCAAAGATCCACTTACAGTTTTTGAAGACCGGACATCCATCCTCATCCAGCCGGGAGAAGTCTTCATCCAAGCGAGCAGAAGTCCTCAACAAAGCCGGGATAAGTCTTTATCCAAGCGGCAAGAAGTCATTCTCAAGGTGGGCAGAAGTCTTCATCCAGACAGCATCTTCTATCTTCATCCTTCTGACGTGGAGCGGCTACATCTTTAAGACATCTGGCGTGGAGCATCCTCTTCTTTCGATGGCTATTGAAGAATGAAGTTTCCCTTTAAATGACGTCATCCAAGATGGTGTCCCTTGAATTCTGATTGGCTGATAGAATTCTATCAGCCAATCGGAATTAAAGGGTAAAAAATCCTATTGGCTGATGAAATCAGCCAATAGGATTGAGCTTCAATCCTATTGACTGATCCAATCAGCCAATAGGATTGAGCTTGCATTCTATTGGCTGATTGTTTACCCTTTAATTCCGATTGGCTGATAGAATTCTATCAGACAATCAGAATTCAAGGGACACCATCTTGGATGACGTCATTTAAAGGGAAAAATGGGGTGGGGAGAGATAAGGGACTAAGAGGGGAGTACTAGCACTCAAACTCATATTATTGTAATATGCTGTATCAAGACAGCTTGATAAAGTATCTAATAAGGTATATAAAATTCATAAGCTTTATTAATGCTATTTAAAATAAATAGATTACATAATAGTGATAAAAATCACTAGCTCACACACCGTTATCAAAAAAATATATATAAAACCAATCAAACAAAATTATTTACATAGCACCTAACAGAATGAACATTACCACCAGGTGAAGCCCCCTTGTATTCCTGGCCAATAACCGGATACTTCGGCTTCAGGTGACAGGGTCAACACTGGTAGTTAAGTGTGTATGCAGTCAATTGTGGTGACAAAAAATCTTTAAAGTGGATTGTAAAAACCCCACACAAACGCGTTTCGGCCGTTATGCAGGCCTTTTTCAATGTGTCTCAGATAAAAAATGGTTATTTTTAATCTGCCGTCCCCAACGTCGCCTCCACCTACCTACAATTATTAACCCCTAATCTGCCGACCATAGCTCACCGCTACTATAATAAAGTTATTAACCCCTAATCCGCCTCACTCCCGCCTCAATAACCCTATAATAAATTGTATTAACCCCTAATCTGCCCTCCCTAACATCGCCGACACCTAACTTCAAGTATTAACCCTTAATCTGCTGACCGGAGCTCACCACTACTAAAATACATTTTTTAACCCCTAAAGCTAATTCTAACCCTAACCCTAACACCCCCCTAAATTAAATATAATTTTATTCTAACGAAATCTTTAAAGTGGATTGTAAAAACCCCACACAAACGTGTTTCGGCCGTTATGCAGGCCTTTTTCAATGTGTCTCAGATAAAAAATGGTTATTTTTAATCTGCCGCCCCCAACGTCGCCTCCACCTACCTACAATTATTAACCCCTAATCTGCCGACCATAGCTCACCGCTACTATAATAAAGTTATTAACCCCTAATCCGCCTCACTCCCGCCTCAATAACCCTATAATAAATTGTATTAACCCCTAATCTGCCCTCCCTAACATCGCCGACACCTAACTTCAAGTATTAACCCCTAATCTGCTGACCGGAGCTCACCGCTACTAAAATACATTTTTTAACCCCTAAAGCTAATTCTAACCCTAACCCTAACACCCCCCTAAATTAAATATAATTTTATTCTAACTAAATAAATTAACTCTTATTAAATAAATTATTCCTATTTAAAGCTAAATACTTAGCTGTAAAATAAACCCTAATATAGCTACAATATAAATTATAATTATATTGTAGCTATTTTAGGATTAATATTTATTTTACAGGCAACTTTGTAATTATTTTAGCCAGGCACAATAGCTATTAAATAGTTAATAACTATTTAATAGTTACCTAGTTAAAATAATTACAAATTACTTGTAAAATAAATCCTAACCTAAGTTACAATTAAACCTAACACTACACTATCAATAAATTAATTAAATAAAATACCTACAATTATCTACAATTAAACCTAACACTACACTATCAATAAATTAATTAAATACAATACCTACAAATAAATACATTTAAATAAACTAATTAAAGTACAAAAAATTAAAAAAAAGGACTAAGTTACAAAAAATAAAAAAATATTTACAAACATTAGAAAAATATTACAACAATTTTAAACTAATTACACCTACTCTAAGCCACCTAATAAAATAACAAAGACCCCCAAAATAAAAAAAATGCCCTACCCTATTCTAAAATTAAAATAGAAAAGCTATTTTACCTTACCATCCCTGAAAAGGGCCCTTTGCGGGGCATACCCCAAAGAATTCTGCTCTTTTGCCTGTAAAAAAAAAAACATACTATACCCCCCGCAACATTACAACCCACCACCCACATACCCCTAATCTAACCCAAACCCCCCTTAAATAAACCTAACACTAAGCCCCTGAAGATCTCCCTACCTTGTCTTCACCACACCGGGTCCCGATCTGACCAGAAGACCCTCCGAAATCTTCATCCAAGCCCAAGGGGGGGCTGAAGAGTGACATCCATCCTCCGCCTGAAGTCTTAATCCAAGCGGCGGCTGAAGAAATCCATCATCGGGCTGAAGTCTTGATCCAAGCGGGTGCTGAAGAAGTCCATCATCGGGATGAAGTCTTCTATGAAGCGGCATCTTCAATATTCTTTCTTGCGGATCCATCCTCTTCTACCGACGCCTACTCGCCGAATGACGGTTCCTTTAAATGACGTCATCCAAGATGGCGTCCGTCGAATTCCGATTGACTGATAGGATCGGAACAGCCAATAGAATGCGATCTCAATCTGATTGGCTGATTGGATCAGCCAATCGGATTGAACTTGAATCTGATTGGCAGATTCCATCAGCCAATCAGAATTTTCCTACCTTAATTCCGATTGATAGAATCAGCCAATCAAAATTCGAGGGACGCCATCTTGGATGACGTCCCTTAAAGGAACCGTCATTCGTCGGGAAGTCGTCGGTGAAGATGGATGGATCCGCGCTGGAGTCTTGAAGATCAGCCGGTCGTCATCAGATTGAAGAACATAGAAGATGCGGCTTGGATGAAGATGTTTGCCGGTCCGGATGTCCTCTTCTGCCCGCTTGGATCAAGACTTCAGCCGGAGGATGGACGTCACTCTTCAGCCCCCGCTTGGGCTTGGATCAAGATTTCGGAGGCTTGGATCAAGACTTCGGTGGACGGATCGGTGAACCTGGCATGGTGAAGATAAGGTAGGAAGATCTTCAGGGGCTTAGTGTTAGGTTTATTTAAGGGGGGTTTGGGTTAGATTAGGGGTATGTGGGTGGTGGGTTGTAATGTTGGGGGGTATTGTATGTTTTTTTTACAGGCAAAAGAGCTGAATTATTTGGGGCATGCCCTGCAAATGGCCCTTTTCAGGGCTGGTAAGGTAAAAGAGCTTTGAACTTTTTTAATTTAGAATAGGGTAGGGCATTTTTTTATTTTGGGGTTCTTTGTTATTTTATTAGGGGGCTTAGAGTAGGTGTAATTAGTTTAAAATTGTTGTAATATTTTTCTAATGTTTGTAAATATTTTTTTATTTTTTGTAACTTAGTTCTTTTTTATTTTTTGTACTTAAGTTAGTTTATTTAAATGTGTAATTAATTTATTGATAGTGTAGTGTTATGTTTAATTGTAGATAATTGTAGGTAGTTTATTTAATTTATTTATTGATAGTGTAGTGTTAGGTTTAATTGTAACTTAGGTTAGGATTTATTTTACAGGTAATTTGTAATTATTTTAACTAGGTAACTATTAAATAGTTATTAATTATTTAATAGCTATTGTACCTGGTTTTATTTAATAGCTATTGTACCTGGTTAAAATAAATACAAAATTGCCTGTAAAATAAATATTAATCCTAAAATAGCTACAATATAATTATAATTTATATTGTAGCTATATTAGGGTTTATTTTACAGGTAAGTATTTAGATTTAAATAGGAATAATTTATTTAATAAGAGTTAATTTATTTTGTTAGAATAAAATTATATTTAATTTAGGGGGGGTGTTAGGGTTAGGGTTAGAATTAGCTTTAGGGGTTAAAAAATTTATTAGAGTAGCGGTGAGCTCCGGTCGGCAGATTAGGGGTTAATACTTGAAGTTAGGTGTCGGCGATGTTAGGGAGGGTAGATTAGGGGTTAATACTATTTATTATAGGGTTATTGAGGCGGGAGTGAGGCGGATTAGGGGTTAATACATTTATTATAGTAGCGGCGAGATCCGGTCGGCAGATTAGGGGTTAATAAGTGTAGGTAGGTTGAGGCGACATTGAGGGCATCAGATTAGGGGTTAATAAATATAATATAGGGGTCGGCGGTGTTAGGGGCAGCAGATTAGGGGTACATAGGGATAATGTATGTTGCGGCGGTGTACGAAGCGGCAGATTAGGGGTTAATAATAATATGCAGGGGTCAGCGATAGCAGGGGCGGCAGATTAGGGGTTAATAAATATAATATAGGGGTCGGCGGTGTTAGGGGCAGCAGATTAGGGGTACATAGGGATAATGAAGGTTGCGGCGGTGTACGGAGCGGCAGATTAGGGGTTAATAATAATATGCAGGGGTCAGCGATAGCGGGGGCGGCAGATTAGGGGTTAATAAGTGTAAGGTTAGGGGTGTTTAGACTCGGGGTACATGTTAGGGTGTTAGGTGCAGACATAGGAAGTGTTTCCCCATAGGAAACAATGGGGCTGCGTTAGGAGCTGAACGCTAATTTTTTGCAGGTGTTAGGTTTTTTTCAGCTCAAACTGCCCCATTGTTTCCTATGGGGGAATCGTGCACGAGCACTTTTTTGAAGCTGTCCGCGTCCGTAAGCAACGCTGGTATTTAGAGTTGCAGTGGCGGTAAATATGCTATACGCTCCCTTTTTGGAGCCTAACGCAGCCCTTCTGTGAACTCTAAATACCAGCGGTATTTAAAAGGTGCGGGAGAAAAAAAGTCAGCGTAGCTAACGCACCCCTTTGGCCGCAGAACTCTAAATCTAGCCGAGTAATTTTTATTTAGATTTATTTTATTTATATTAAAGATAGGGGTGTTAGGGTTAGGGGTTAATATATTTATTTAGTGTTAGTGATGTGGGAGGCCAGAGGTTTAGGGGTTAATAACTTTAGCATAGTGGTGGCGGCGACATTGGGGATGGCAGTTTAGGGGTTAATAATATTTAACTAGTGTTTGTGATGCGTGAGGGTGGCAGTTTAGGGGTTAATATGTTTATTATAGTGGCGGCGATGTCCGGAGACGCAGATTAGGGTTTAATAACTTTATTTCAGTGTTTGTGATGCGGGAGGGCCTCGGTTTAGGGGTTAATAGGTAGTTTATGGGTGTTTGTGTACTTTATAACACTTTATTTATGAGTTTTATGCTACAGCTTTGTAGCGTAAAACCCATAACTACTGACTTTAGATGGCAATACAAATCTTGTCAGTATAGGCTGTACAGCGCACTTATTGGCCTCCTAGGCAAAACTCGTAATACCGGCGCTATTGAAGTCCCATTGAAAAAGGACTTTTTGAAAGGTGCGGTAGTTACATTGCATTACGGCCAAAAAGGTGTGCGGTACAGCTATACCTACAAGACTCGAAATACCAGCTGTAGTGAAAAAGCAGCGTTATGAGCCATAGCGCAAAACACGTAATCTAGCTATTTGGCATTAAGTATTCCGTCTAGAAAGGTGATTTCCTGTTCATTACACTCACCATGAGAGTTGATATTTGATCATCCAACATTTAAGTTAGATGAGTAAGAAAAAAAAAAGAAAAAACTATATTCAACAAATACATAGATAGCAAAAACTACAATAAAAGGTAAACCTAAAAACAAAAAACAGAAAAGAAGAAACATTGCCCAGGGATATGCTTATTGCTTATAGCCTTTGATTTGTCTGACAATGAAATGCTATATGTTAACACCCTCTCTTCCATATATGCCATTTTCTAATAGTGTGACTAATAGGGTCACAAGCTCCTCCCCGCTACTCATTGTACATTAGCATATTTGTATTTTTCCCACAAGAACACAATATCATGATATAAGTTTAGAACTTCAGACAAAAGCCTATAACCTCACCAATCACCTTAAATATTTCCCTCCAAAATGGAGACAAGTGTACACAATCCTACCATATATGTAACATAATCCCCTCCTGACCACAACCCCTCCAACACTTATTACTAGCGTTCTTAAACATATGCTTCAATTTGTTGGGTGTTAGGTACCACCTTGTGAGGATTTTTATTTGTTTCCAAATAAGAAGACGAATGTGCAGATTTTGCTGTGGAATAAGCCCATAGTTTCCATTGTTTAGGCGTAACCCGTACATTCATCTCTGTCTCCCATTTTGAACATAAATAGGTCTAGGTGGAAGATATGATGTCAAGAGGTATTGATATATAGAAGACATAATACCCTTTTTTGCTGCATTACGGTTAAGACACATGTCTTCAAAAGCTGTTGGGGGGCGTAGAAAGTCTCCCCTATTTTTGTGAGTTAAAATATGATGCCTTGTCTGATATAACGTGAACCAGTCAGAAAAGCAATCATATCCCAGGTCCTGCAGCTCCTGTCTACTAAGTAGTTTACTTTTATCTGTTAAGTTACAGATTGGGATTAAATCTTGGAAGTCGCTTGGGCCTCTGAGTGATTGCATATTCTTAAGCCTGTTCCCCTCCAATTCTTTATTATCTGTCAATGTTGATAGTGGTGAATATGTAGAGGACAGACTGGTGAGTTTATTTCTAAGGGAAGTCCAAGTGGACCAAGTTTCACTGAAAATAGAGTATGGCTTGCCCTATTTTGATTTGACTGTTAATGGTGGGGTCCAGCACAGACCACCCATATGTGGTACTTTTAACAGTTGTGATTCTTAGTTCACTACTTTTTTATATGATTGCTTACCCTGCCTGCACCAATCCACCACCCTGCCCAAAGAAATGGCTGACCTATACCAATTCAGATTCGGGACCCCCATTCCTCCTCTCTCTTGGGGGGTATATATTGTGTTCTGTGACAATATAGATATTTTCCCTTGCCAAATATATGAGTTTAACATTTCTTGCCATTTTTTAATGTATCTTGATACACCAGTAATAGGCAGGGCTTGCATAATGTATAATGCCTTGGGCAGTAAGGTCATTTTTGCAGCTGCTATTCTACCTAGCCAAGAGATACTATTCTTGGGGATCCATCTAGAGGTTAAGAGTTGAAACTCAGTTAATAGTTTCCCATAATTTAACTTGCGTAGTTGTTCCTCATCGGAGGTCAGTTGAACACCTAAATACTTTAATGCCTTAAGATTAATTTTGAAAGAGCTATTTGTCCTAATCATGTCCAAACTTTCTTTAGGGATGTTGCTAGGATATAGTTCTGATTTGGACGGATTGATGAGAAAATTGGACACTGTACTATAATCTTGGAGTTCCCTCGGGACATTCTCCAGAGACTTAACGGGAGAAGACAAGGTCATTAGTTAGGACATTGTCCGCAAACATGGCCAATTTATATGATTGATCTACAATTTCAATTCCCATTATATTAGGATTACTGCACAGTTTAGCTACCAGGGGTTCTAGAGATAGGACAAACAACAAGGGTGATAGTGGGCAGCCCTGCCTCATCCCATTTTGAATCTCTAAAGCATCCAACAGAAGTCCATTAACCCTAATCTGTGCTGAAGGGTTATAATATCAGGAAAAAAATTGAGATATAAATTTAATTAAAGTGGAATGCAGAAAAATCCAATCTAGTCTGTCGAATGCTTTCTCTGCATCTGTCGACAAAAATACTGCCGGCATTTTAGCATATTTAATGTGATCCAGAAGGGTAATAACTTTACCTATATTGTCCATAGCCTACCTACTTGATTACCGTCAAGCAGAGATGGTAATAATTTATTCATCCTGATTGCTAGAATTTTTGCATAGATTTTAATATCTGCATTAAGCAGAGAAATGGGCCAGTAATTAGCTGGTGAAGTAGAGTGTTTCCCTGGCTTCGGGAGTACCGTTATATGTGCGTGAAGCATAGTATCAGGAAACACATGGCCGTCTGAAATAAAGTTAAATAATGAAGCCAGATGGGGGCTCAGTTTGGATTTAAAGGTTTTCTAGTAAAGAGTAGTGAAGCCATCTGGACCTGGTGCTTTATTAGGTTTCATATCAGCAATTGCTGTTAAAACTTCCTTTACACGTTATTGATAATTCTAGTAATGCTGCATCTTCTGCTAAAATGAGTGGAAGGTGTATATCACGTAAATATTTGTTGCATGCTTCCCTATGCTTGCTAGAGGGCCTGTCCGTATGGATATTATATAACTTGTAATAGAACTTTTGAAAAAGTTTAGCAATACCTCCAGTGTCCTCTATCTGAGACCCAGATTTGGACGCAGCGGAATTATTATATATATTATTTATTTATATTATTATTTAATAATATATTATATATATTATTTATTTTTTCATTAAGTAGGTTTTGCTGAAGGTCATCCCCGGGGTTTAATTTTACCAGATAATCTAATTCCGCTATTTCTTGTGCTCAAGCTGAATATACTCTCCTATTTGCCTTTTGCCTAATCACTCTGGTTTTTATGAATTCACCCCTCATATAAGTCTTATGCGCTTCCCGGATCATATCCAGATTAGTTTCCTGTGTATCATTGATAGAAGTAGGTGTCTAGCTGTTTTGTATAGTTCTCTAATTCTCTTGGGTCCAATATCAGTGCATCATCTAACCTCCAGCAAAATGGTCTAATGGGCATACATGGCCACTTTAAGAAACATTCCACCAGTAAATGGTCAGACCAAGTTGTATGTTTTATGTGGCACTGTGTGATATAGAGAATGATCACTATGATCTGTTAGAATGTAATCCAATTGTCATTAGCTTCTATGTGGATTAGAGAGGAAAGTATAATCTCTGTTACCGGGGTGTAGGTATCTCAAAATTGTTGATCTTATTTTCCAGTTGCAGGATTGTTAAATCTTGTTGAGATAGCTTACTGGAAAAATTGAATATTTCCGTATGTTGATGGGCTGTGTCTTCCTCCAGCTTTTCCAACCTTTGTCCTACCTCCGTAAGGTCTTTCTTAATGGCCGCAATTTCTTCATATATACATTGTTTTAACTGTTGTATAAAAGAGGTTAAATCTTTCTTTGAAGGCAACAAATCCAATAAAGCCTTGGGCACTGTAATGGCTTGTCCTGTGCTTTCTGAGTCAGAGTCCGAAGATACTGAGTCATTTCTTGTTCTGGGCTCTATGTCTAGAGAGACCGGTATTTGTGAAGAGTCTAGACATTTAAAGAATTTATTCACTGACAGTGTCACATTTGCTTTCTTCTTGATGGAGTTATCTCCTTTATTGCCTTTCTTCGGGGATATGGTGATTTACTCCTATTCTAGGTGTGGTCAGTGTATTAGTTTATACTGATCACAATATCCCAGAATGTAAAGGTCGTTGTCTCTCAAGGCTTTAAGGCACCCTCTGTGAACCCGTTGCTATTTTCAGGAGTTGTATAAAATGTATATGCCCCCAAGAGGATGTTGAGAACTCCCACGCTATTTGTTAGGGGTGACCTTCAGCTTTGCACATAGGTTTCTGACTCAGATAGAGGTATACCATCTGCCAGGTGTATGAAGCTTGTAAATTGTATGGGGTGTAATACTGTTAGCGATTACTCTTATACTACAGCTTTCCACGTCCTTCCCCCCTTATCATATATCACCAGAGTCCTTTGATATTATTAGTTTAGCTTATTGTGAGAAACCCTGTCCCATTCAGCATATGTGTCATCTGTGAGGACTCATGTTCTAGTTGTGGCGCAATTAATTTTAATGCATTTACTACGTAGCATCCTGCAGGCCTCTCTGTTCCTTTACCACAGTAAAACATGCCATTAATTGCAATGGGGAGTCCTGGCTTAATAAAAATTGGGCTATATTCCCATGTACATCAGTCTCTTAACAGGGTTCCCTCCATCCCTTAGATTACTCACTGCCTGGCATGGTATTTGGGTCGCATATGTAGTTGGAGCATTGGTTGCAGATAATTTTATGCAGCATATCTGCCATCACGAAGCTGTCATGTGCCTTTGCTGTCCGGCGCTAGGCTGGTATCTCTCGATCAACTATCATCTGTGTCAGGGTGCTCTTTGGCTCTTGGTTCTCTATGATTTCAATAGAGCGCAATTGTGGCCTGCCTGCCATAACTGATGTCTTATGTCACCTGCGTGTATGCGCCTTCAAATGGTGTTCACCTCCTCAATCTCTGCGTTGATTTGTCTCCCAAGGAAGCCACCTAGATTCTGTTAGCCCAAACAGGGCATTCTGCTAATAATAGCCTGGTCTGGACAGTAGGATTGAGTTATTTAGCCCACAATTTTTACGGAGCTCACTCTGGTGCAGCCATCTTGTTTGAGTGCTGGCCCCGCCCCCTCGTGACATTAATGTTTAATTGTAAAAGTAACATAAAATTCTCTAGTGTCCGGGTACATAAATAGGTGGTACATAAGCAGTGGTATACAATGTGAATGTTTTATGTTAAAATAATACAGATACTTGGGGGTAGATTTATCAAAGCCATTCTCCTTTATTCCGTCCAAAATAGCGCATACGAACTGATCGTCATATTCATCAAAGCACTCTGCACCTATAATTGCGCAAACTGAAAGAAACTTCTTCGCACTCCGCTTGCTTTCGCCTAGGCGCACGGGCGTGTTCCCAAGTGCAACAATATACATTAGTAATAGGCGTAATTTAACAGCCCGACCTACAAATATGCCTAGTTTCTTATTTATCATTGCTTTGCGCCGATAGGGAACTGAAATTTCGGCTTCAATTGTGTGTTGTATATTTCGCCATACAGACTGAGGCGAACACCATTATAATACATGCTTTTACATCTTGTGATGCAGTACTTTCTTCTTTTAACTAATTTTTCAAAGGCTCAGCACCAAGAAGAGACTGTTATTGCCAGAAATTTGTGCCTCCACAGGCGCATATGGTTACCAACAGTTTAATATATATATATATATATATATATATATATATATATATATATATATATATATACATATATATATATATATATATATATATATATATATATATATATATATATATATATATATATATATATATATACTATATATATATATATATATATATATATATATATATATATACAGTATATGTATATATATATCAATATATTGATATATTTATTTTGTGATCTTAAATTATCAACATAAAAACATTATATAATATAATATAAGCTAAATAGTTAACTAAAAAACACTTTTTTAATAATCAAAACATGGCGGCGTAAATATTTATAGGGATGTACTGTGATAAATAGGGAGTAAATATGGAGTAAATGCTTTTTCCGACAGGCAAAATCTATCATTACGCGCCAGCTCGCCTGCGCAAAGTTACATCTATTTTTTTAATAAATTCAGGAGCACATGTGCGCATGAGGTGAGCTGGGGCGCAGTTACAGGCGAAGCACATGCAGAGTTTGCCTAGCCTTTGATAACTCTAGCCATTAAGGACTAAACTGCCTAGTCCAGGATATTCATGTAAAATAAAGACACCATCATAAAAATCTTTATTACCCCCAGTATCCTTAAATAACACACACTACAACAGAGATGGAGGAAAAGACCAACCTTGTTCATATTTATTCAAATTGTAGTCACCAGTTGAATAATAATAACCAACTAAGGGCTAGTATATGTATATAATCATATACATACTGTATATATTTAAATTGCTGTCTATGCGAGCACACAGTTCCCATAGACCACAATGTAAGGGCACTTTTTCTAACACCCAACTCCTACCATAGTGCAGTTATTGTTTATTAAAAAAAAGGTATATATATATTTTAAAATAAAAAACAATTTGGGGCACTTTTAGAAAAATAACGAGAAATCTGATCTCTGGTTAATTTTCAGAGAGCTAATTGCTACTGCCCAGTATAAAAAAACAGCCACTTGTAATGGATGGTTAATTATCATTCACTCACAAATGGCAATCATTTAGCACTCCATTTGTAATCTAGCCGTGAACTTTTTATTAATATGCAGTATATTTGAGGCAAGTGAGTCCCTACATTTTTTATAAAGTAAGAGATAACGGCCCAAAACCAGAGGTTGCAATGAGGCCTCTTTGGATGGCTCTGGCCAGAAGAGTGCAGAAAATGGGGTAAAGGAGCACTTCTGGCCTTCTTATTTGTACTTGTTCCTACATCTAGGGCTTGATATAAACCTCGCAATTTCAGACATGATTTTTGTTGGCGAACCCCGCATGGGTTGCCCGGGTGGAATTATTGTTAAAAAGGGGCAGTCCCTGCAATTTTCAAAATCTCCCCTATTGAAAGTAATGGAGCTTGCTGAGAAGGGAAACTTTGCAGATTGGAGTAAAGTAAGCAGTAACCAGGGGGGTGCACTTTAAAAATGAAATCCTGCAACACATATAAATAACATTAAGCTTTCTGCATATAGCATCTTACAATGACCTATATATTTGTATGCATGTGTTTGTCTATTCGGGTTGGAAGTATTTTGAGTGTTTTGAGAAAAGCTTGCCAGCTTTTAGTTGGCGAGAAAAATCATTGAGGTCTGCAGTGCAAAAATCTTTGCAGAATTATGCTGGCATTAGAGAGACAATTTCATATACGCCCATAGAACGCCCATGTTCAGCTCATTTTATGAAAAAACAATTACCTTTTGTATTTTATACTTTTAAGAACAAATTTTTTGCTTTTTTGCTCATCCAGTGTACTTCATTTAGAGTTTACACTGTGCATAGTTAATATGATTTCTTCCTGTGTAATTAACATAATGGAAGATCCGGATGACAGACTGGAAGGGAGGAGCAATTGACCCCACTGGGAAGGGATGAGGGTGAAACTCAGGGCATGAGGTGGGGTTATAAGGGGGGCTTATAAGCCCTAGACAGGAAGTCAGGTGGCCTCTTTGGATCAGGACAGCACGGCAGGACAAGTTCCCGCCCTCCTTCCCTAAGGGTTTGGTTTAGAAGTGGTTGAAGTCGTAGCTTGGCGGGGTGCTTGTGTTAACCTCTAGAGGCTTACACCTGGGAGGAATTGTGGTACCCCCCGGTTGGTTAAAGGGGAGGAGTTATGGAAGATGGGACAACCCACCCCCCCTTCAGGATGGGGGGGCGGGGATTATACAGTGGTTATGGGCAAGCACCATGATTGGTTGAGTTAATGTGTTATGTTGGTTAATGTTGTATTTAATAAATTGAGCTACGGCCTTTTCATACCCAATTTCGGTGCTGTGTATTTATTGTTAAGGTAAGGAAGGACTTGACAATGTGGGGTCATTTATATAACATTATTTCTTTTGTATGATGTTTAAAATATAAATATTATTGTGCATTTTTCATGAGAAATTGAAGTTCATGCCCCTTAGGGTAAAAATTTGTTTTAGATCATTCCACCAGGGAAACAGAAGTACTGGCAAGTCTTTAATAATCTCGCCAGTCTAGACACTTGGCTGCTACGTTATTCTGTAGAAAGGCAACAAAATTATCTTGTATTTGCAAGGTGTTTGTTGTTTCTTTAATAAAAAACCCTTTACCCCTGACAATGTGGAGTCATTCCTAATGGTTCAACTTCCTCAATTCACAATGTTCTACTCTTCCAGTATAGTGATATCTTAATAGCATTCAACAATCTGTATACTCCTAAACATGTTAGACTCTCCAGATTTCTAGACCTGCAGGGTAACTCAAACTTTTTCCTTGGGGGTGACGGCACTCTCTTAGGGTAATCACATCAATTAAACATCTAATAAAATCTAAATATTCATTTATTCCAAGCATGTAATTAAATTCACTCACTGGAACAACAAAAGAAACGTCTTTAGGATACAAATATGAAGGTGTTTTTTGTGATACAAATATGACTGACAGTCTTTACATTATATAAAATTATAAGTTTGAATTGCAGATGTCTCCAAAATAATAAACTAGTAGATGGATGGAAAAGAAGTTCATCTACCAATATTAGAAACAAAAAAATAGGTTCTATCTTTACCCTGGTACTGCACCGGTAGATGCCAGGGAACCCCATCTTAAACATTTACATATATGCATGCATTAATCCCAACATGCAAATCGCAGTACCATAATGTGCCATTCTACCCACAATTACAACTTAACTTCTAGTAATTTCCCCTAAGAGTTTTCATTAAATTTTCATGTTCCGCCACAATTTATTAACACCCCCCCAAGGGACCCTCTACAACAACCCTCTGCAGTACAAAATTCCTGTAATCTGTGATCAAAAGTATTTTATTACAGGGATAAAACAACGATTTGAAATTGTATAATACTTCCTTGGTATACCGATATATGAAATACTGCTTGCTTTCAAAATTTTGCTTTGATTTGCAAAATATAATGGAAACCGTTGTCAAATTGAGTCAAGCTTTCCAAGACAAATAGTGGCAGCTTGTCTATCCCCATATAAAATCCTGTGGGATTGTGTGCTAGTATGTAGTGGCATATATATATATGTATATATATATATATATATATATATATATATATATATATAATTCCAATATAAATAACAGCACTCTCAGGTCTTTTTTTCAAGTGAGAACAGCAAAAGTCTCTTTTTAATGAAACGTTTTCGAGGAGCTTGTCCCCGTCATCAGCATGAAACACTAGTGAAACACAACATATATTTATACAAACAAATCAATATTTTTAATGCCAACAACCTGTGTACCTCTTGGTGTCCCAGAAAACCCGCCAAACACTCATGTTTGGAACGCACTATGCGTTCCAGTGATTTGTGGCCGGAAGTGCCTAATGTCATATGACTTCCGGTCTCTATTATTTTGAGTATATCTTATCCGTGTAACTTATGATTATTATCCGATCGTGATCCAATATATGTCTACTGTGTGTTTATTTAGTGTCTATAATCGGTATGTCCCTGTGTCATTCTTGTGGTATTGTGATCCGCCTGCTTTTCGCCGCTTCATTAGTATATATCATACCTTACGTTAAGATTCTAAACTTCTATGTGCAGGCTTTATATCTATACTAGCCACTCTCTTTGTGTGTTTTATGTGATATATTTGTGTCAATCTGTGGGTATTTATATTTATGTGCATACTTATGATCTTCTTATGTTAACGTTATTTGCCTTTTTTGTTTATCTCGGTTGCCTTGGTTACCCAGTAGCGCTGACTGTGTACTTTCTATATGTCTTGCACTATCTGTTTAGCATTAATTATAAGGCATACCGTATGCTTTTTCATTGTGTTTATAATTTGTTGTAAAATTCTTACCCCACTGTGTGTTATTTACATTATCTTATTATCCACATTTTACATGTTTGTTTATCTCTCCCAATAGTGTGAGTGTCTAGTTGCTCGTGATTGGCCTATTCTAATCTTTGATAATGTCTGTCCAAAGATTAACAGCCAGATTTTGCCTATACAAAACTTAAATTATTTACACACATGGTTCTGACATATAATTTCCCAATTCTAATTTTGCTATCTACATCTCTTGTACATTAATATGTAACTTATCCTCTTAATACTGGTTTTTTATCGTCTTCTCCTATATGATTGTATTTCATATTTGTTTTTCTAAGATTGTCTCTTATATGGGAGATCTTGGAATGTTCCCACTACGGTTCACATTTCTCCTAAAGTCCTGTAAGCCCGATCTATGTTCTTTTGTTGCCATTCCTCTTTTGATTTGTAATTTTGTTCCATCTTTTATGAATTTTGATGATATCCATGTTCTGTGGTTTTCTCTTTGTTACGGTTGGCTACTGTCTATCTAGGTTATGGGAGTGGTTGTTTACTGGTAACATGCCTGTACTGTGTCTTACCCCAAGAGTAGTGGAAGTCACTCTCGTGTCTCCCCTTACTCTAATCATAGGATTATGGCTAGGGCACTGCCCCCCTTGGGGTCTGTGTCCCAGTCTATCCCTGATATGGTGCACAGTATCTGGGCGGCGTACCTTTGTTTGTATCTCCTACCTATATCAGTGCCTTGAAGTCAGGTGCTGTGTTTAGCCCCCCTGGATGTATTGTTCCCAGTCTATACATCCATTCTGCCTCTCTTCTGAGTAGGGCTTTGTTGCGGTCCCCTCCTCTCTCCAGCTGGGGGATGTGATCAATTAAGATGTATCTGATGCTGGAAACTTGATGTTGTTTTTGGGTGCAATGTCTGGCTACAGGTTGATCTGAATTACCTGTGTCAAGTGCCACCCTTATCGCCCGCCTATGGTTGGCCATTCTTTCGCGTAATGTCCCACTGGTCTTACCAATGTAAAATCTGGCACATGGGCAGAAGAGTAGGTAGATTACATGTGTTGTATTACACGACAGAGAGTGTTTGATGTGATACACTCGGTTAGTGTGCGGATGGTGGAAGGTCTTAGTGGCTATTAGGCCATTACATGTGGTACAGCCTAAGCAGTTATATGAACCTTTGATGTTAACCTTTTCTTTTTTTAGATAGCATCTTTTGGGGTCTGTTTTAACCAGCAGATCTCTTAGATTCGTGCCCCTCCTGTATGCAATCATTGGTGTAAGGTTATGAGCAAATCTTAGTTTAGGATCCGACTGTACCACGGGCCAGTGTTTCCTTAGGATGTTGCCAGCCTCAGTGGTATTTGGTGAAAATGTGGTTGCCATTATGAGCCTGTTAGATGGTTCTTTGATCTTTTCCTTGTTCATAAGGGTTGCCTGTGTGTACGGTAGTACTTCTTGTAGGATTGTATCTATTGTATTCTTTTTGTATCCCTGTTGCATGAATTTGTCCCTCATATATTGAAGTTGGGAGACCCCTGTAGCTTTATCTGTGTTGTTGCGTATTACTCGCATCAGTTGTGATTTAATGATCCCTTTGAGTAGAGCTGGTGGTTGACAGCTAGTTGCACATAATATTGAGTTCCTATCGGTGGGTTTGTAATACAGTGTAGTGCCTAATGTGCCGTTTTGTATGTACACATTTAGGTCCAAGAAATGTATTTCAGTTACACTATGTGTTATTTTGAATCGCACCGGTGTGTCTGTGCTGTTGATGTATTGGAACCATTCTAATAATGTGTGCTGTCCTCCCCTCCAAATTAAAAAGACATCATCTATATATCTTACATAGAATATTATAGATGTTATATCCTTGTTCCACAGGAATGTCTTTTCAAAATCAGACATATATATATTGGCATACGATGGGGCCATATTTGACCCCATCGCCGTGCCCGATGTCTGCAGGTAGTACTGAGTCTCAAAGCGGAAATAGTTATGTGTGAGACAAAATTGCATGAGTGTCATGAAGTACTCAATTGGGGGTCCCTCATATTCTGTGTCTTCAATAAGGTGGTTCCTAACTGCTGTTAGTCCTTTGTCATGAGGGATGATGGTGTAGAGACTGTTGACATCCAGGGTTACCAGGATGTCCCCAGTCTCCACAGCAACATCCCTCAATTTACGTATGAGATCATTTGTGTCAGCGATATAAGACGTGGTTTTTTTCACTGTGGGTTGCAGCAATATGTCAAGTAGTTGTGCTACTGGCTGCGTCATGGATTGTACCGCTGACACAATTGGTCGCCCTGGTGGTCTTTCCATGGTTTTATGGATTTTGGGCGTGGTATACAAAATCGGGACTTTTGGATATTTAGTAGTGCAAAATTCATATAAATTTTCATTGAGGTATCCCTGCTGAAATCCAAGTGTTAGAACTTGATCAAGCTCTTGTTTAAATTTACCCGTGGGGTCTCTTGTTAGTGTGGTATATGTTTCAACATCACCTAACTGTTGCAGGATGTCCTCTCTATAGTCTGAATAGTTCAAAAGGACAATTGCCCCGCCCTTATCAGCGGGGCGGATGACCAATGAGTGATCATCCTGCAAAGTTTTGATGGCTTGCCTTTCCTCTTGTGTTAAGTTATATGTCCATTTTTTATTAACCCTTTCTGATTCAAGGTCTTGTGTAGTGAGCCTTATGTAGGTCTTAGTTGACGCACTGTTACTGTGCGGTTCAAATGTGCTTGCCTTTTTGCATTTATCTAATAAAGACATTTCTGTGTCTCGTGTGGGGGTGTCTTGGAAGAATTCCTTAATTTTTAGAACTCTGTTATGTAGGAGATACAAACAAAGGTACGCATGGTACTGTGCACCATATCAGGGATAGACTGGGACACAGACCCCAAGGGGGGCAGTGCCCTAGCCATAATCCTATGATTAGAGTAAGGGGAGACACGAGAGTGACTTCCACTACTCTTGGGGTAAGACACAGTACAGGCATGTTACCAGTAAACAACCACTCCCATAACCTAGATAGACAGTAGCCAACCGTAACAAAGAGAAAACCACAGAACATGGATATCATCAAAATTTATAAAAGATGGAACAAAATTACAAATCAAAAGAGGAATGGCAACAAAAGAACATAGATCGGGCTTACAGGACTTTAGGAGAAAAGTGAACCGTAGTGGGAACATTCCAAGATCTCCCATATAAGAGAAAATCTTAGAAAAACAAATATGAAATACAATCATATAGGAGAAGACGATAAAAAAACAGTATTAAGAGGATAAGTTACATATTAATGTACAAGAGATGTAGATAGCAAAATTAGAATTGGGAAATTATATGTCAGAACCATGTGTGTAAATAATTTAAGTTTTGTATAGGCAAAATCTGGCTGTTAATCTTTGGACAGACATTATCAAAGATTAGAATAGGCCAATCACGAGCAACTAGACACTCACACTATTGGGAGAGATAAACAAACATGTAAAATGTGGATAATAAGATAATGTAAATAACACACAGTGGGGTAAGAATTTTACAACAAATTATAAACACAATGAAAAAGCATACGGTATGCCTTATAATTAATGCTAAACAGATAGTGCAAGACATATAGAAAGTACACAGTCAGCGCTACTGGGTAACCAAGGCAACCGAGATAAACAAAAAAGGCAAATAACGTTAACATAAGAAGATCATAAGTATGCACATAAATATAAATACCCACAGATTGACACAAATTTATCACATAAAACACACAAAGAGAGTGGCTAGTATAGAGATAAAGCCTGCACATAGAAGTTTAGAATATTAACGTAAGGTATGATATATACTAAAGAAGCGGCGAAAAGCAGGCGGATCACAATACCACAAGAATGACACAGGGACATACCGATTATAGACACTAAATAAACACACAGTAGACATATATTGGATCACGATCGGATAATAATCATAAGTTACACGGATAAGATATACTCAAAATAATAGAGACCGGAAGTCATATGACATTAGGCACTTCCGGCCACAAATCACTGGAACGCATAGTGCGTTCCAAACACGAGTGTTTGGCGGGTTTTCAGGTTGTTGGCATTAAAAATATTGGTTTGTTTGTATAAATATATGTTGTGTTTCACTAGTGTGTCATGCTGATGACGGGGACAAGCTCCTTGAAAACGTTTCATTAAAAAGAGACTTTTGCTGTTCTCACTTGAAAAAAAGACCTGAGTGCTGTTATTTATATTGGAATTATTTAAAGCATCATAGCACCCAGGCAGACGACCTTTGGAGGGTATATCCAGTGTTTTATGGACGGTATTATATATATATATATAAATATACCTGTATATATATATATATATATATATATATATATATATATATATATATATATATATATATATATATATATATATATGTTTGTGTATATATATATATATATATATACATATATATATATATATATATGTGTGTGTGTGTGCGTGTGTATATATATATATATATATATATATATATATATATATATATATATATATATATATATATATATATATATATATATATAGCAGAGGGGAACCAGCACACACTTTAACAGCCAGCAGCCGGGGTGCTCTTCAACAAAGCATAGATAATTTGTAGACAATAGGAAGGCACTCACCGTTATAAAAGTTTAACTCTTTATTGCATAGTTAACGTTTTTGGGGTAATAAATAGTTAAACTTTTATAATGGTGAGTGCCTTCCTATATATAATAAAAAAAATGAAATGGATAGAAAGAAAATAGAAAAAGAAGTAGAAGCCAGAGAAAAAAAAGCCAATCTCATCCAGCACTAGGACAGAATGAAACAATAAATATCACATTCCTAAGGGTCTAAGTAATTCAGTAAAGCAAAATTAATCTGCTGGAAAGAGATACAAATGCTACAAAACAGTAGTGAAATAACATTTAATTAATCAAACAATTCATATAATACATTTGCCCTACTTTAAAGTGAAGGTAAACTTTGATGAATGAAAGCCCATTTTTAAAAAAACACTATTAAAAACAGGGGCACTTTCATTCATCAAAGTTTGGAAGGCAGCTGTTTTTATTAAAATCTTACCTTTGTTTTTTTCACAGCCAGAGCAGCTTCCCCCACCCGGAGATCCTCTCTTCACACATCATCAATGACTAATCCAGCTTCCTCCAATCACAACATGGCCTCAGGCAATGACTACCCTGGGGGGAAAGCCGTGATTGGGGGAAGCTGGATTAGTCATAGATGACATGTGAAGAGAGGATCTCTGGGTGGGGAAGCTGCTCTGACTGTTCAAAGAAGAGAGGTAAGCTTTTAATCAAACAGCTGCTTTGTAAAAATTGATGAATGAAAGTACCTCTGTTTTTAATAGTATTTTAAAAAAACGTGCTTTCATTCATCAAAGTTTACCTTTTCTATAAAGCACACACCATAATAAAGATTTTGATACAGCTTATTCACATAAGTGTATAGTCCCAATTTACTGTTTTAATTTAAAAAAAAATCCTTTGAAAGACGATTTTGGGTGTCTGGATTACTGTCCCATAAACAGACCATTATAAAGGCTTTAAAGGGACAGTATACTGAAAAATAGTTTTTCCCTTAATGTGTTTACAATTGCTTTTTTTACCAACTGCAAAGTAAAAAATGTATGAAAATTAGCTTTTTAAGGCTTATTTGTGTATATTGAAGCTCTGATTTTGTGTTTTGAAGCCACAACCTAATAAAATGGGTTGAGCTTGTAGGTATAATCAGATCGCATTACTGTATCACATTGTGCACATATGTCTGCTTCTTTATCTTATATCTGTCCATAAAACAATCACCAGTACTTTTAGAGAACAATGGAAATTCAACATTGTATTACCTTATCTCTGCTATATCCCACTGGGAGTGTAATTTCTTCTGCTGGCTGTGTTTACAAAGCTTATCTATAGCTTGGACCTGTGGCCACAAACTTTCAGAATAGGTGGGGATACCACAGGCTAAATCAGCTATTTCAAATGCCAATATAGGGGTAAAGGAGCTACTTGTAAACAATGTAATACACTCCAGCAGGTTAAGTGGATCATTTTAAACAAATTAAAGGGGAGAAAAATTTTGAGTAAACTGTCCCTTTAAAGTTATAGTGCAGTTTCTTATTTCTATCAAAATATTTGTATCACTTTTAACAGTTCAGGCCTCTAAATTTGTTTCCCCCATAAAAGTGTGTGGGTATTTTATAGGCTGTAGGATAAAAGTCCCCTTTACTTCGAGCAAGTGATTTTCTTCACATGAATAATTAAACAACAAGAGGTATCGGTTACAGGGAGAGTGCTTCACTCAACGAATAATATTATCATTTCTTCCCCTTCACCATGCAGATCCCCACACATTAATATTGGCTACAGGGAGAGCACTCACTCACGGTGTGATGTCATCTTTCCTTTGGTGCTCTGGCGCATGATTATAAAGGTTCCCGGTGACCAAGGTTAACAACAGGTATCCACTTACTACAGGAATATCCTGTTGCACAACAGTGAGTACACTGCAAGTAGACGCTAGTGCGTTGAATATACAGAACATTTTGCATTATAATATTATGTGTTACCCTATCTGCTGAAGATTAACCCTATGATAGGTTTCTCTAAAGTGCTATTAATAGTGCTTTTTGCTATGGTAAAGAGAATCCAGGGATTTATCGCGAATCCCAATATGCCCCAATAGCTCTTATTTGACCTTTCATCTCCCTTTTATCCCTGATGTAGTGATGGAACAGCCTTTGTGCCTGTGAACTTTCAGGACAATGTACATCAGTTGCTTAATATAATTGATAACAGTATGTGGCAAGACAGGTTATTGCTCTGTATTTATATACTTTAAGCTCAATAGTAGTTCCATAGTGCTCTATGGTAATATTTATTTTCCCTCATATTTGGCAGCTGTGACTGTAATACATTGCAAAGAAGTCCAGCAGAGCCTCTTGTTGGGAGTAGTTAAAAAGTAAATACTTTATTAAACAAATAGTTTAAAACAACAGGAATAGGATAATAAAATCTATGGCCATGCAAAAATGTCAGACCGGTTTCGGTCACTCCGAAACCGGTCAGACATTTTTGTATGGCCATGTATTTTATTATCCTATTCCTGTAGTTTTAAACTATTTGTTTAATAAAGTATTTACTTTTTAGCTACTCCCAACAAGAGGCTCAGCTGGACTTCTTTTCAATATTTCTATTAATGGATTTTAGGGATCCGCTGCACTATATATTTTTTTGAGCTCTTGTTTGCCTGCCTATTCAGTGTATACCTACAGTTTCCAGCTGTTGGTTTCCCCCAGCCCATGACGTCAGCACACAGAGCAATCTCCTATACAGATTGGTTTGATACTGATCACGTGGTATGGAAGTGTAACAGAAAGCAGGGATGAACTGATACCGGAGTTGAAAGTTTCCCAGCCGTGCTCAATTAATGCTGCTTAATTCCCTAAACCATGGATCACTGATTAAGGACAAAGGTCTAGGTGTGGGTGAGTGAAGGAATTCTATGAACTTTCACTGCCTGTTTTATATATTCTGGTTATGGGAGATATCATCTGTAACCTAGCAGATAATACCCGCCAAGGCATCAATAACAGTCATACAGGGACTTACTACCTCTACATTTTCCATCTGTATGTGAACTGATGCTCTATCAAGTGTGGCTTTGAAAACTTTCTACATTTTATTTGTTCATCAATTATTGATAGTAATAAATTGCCATTGATGTTCTGAATGGTCATATTATTTTGCTTCTGTTTCTTTTGTGGGTACTTGCTTTTTTTGACATACCTCTATATTATATTATTGCTATAGTAATTAGGTAGTGCTGGGCAGGATAGTCTGTATAGTTCTATTTTTTACTCATTTAATTAAACACTATCCCTGTGCACCTGTATCCTGATATACTTGAACTCAGGTTACAGCCCTAATCAAGTATTACTAACACTTTCTATGTGCTGATATCACTTTATAGTTAATGACTTTAATATACCTTTAATTAACGTGAAAATTGGACAAACTAGATAAAACAATTATTTAGCAAAATGTCACTTAAAGGTTATTGGAAGAATAATGCTAAGAGTAAAATAAAAAATGTCATTTTATTTAAACATGATAGGCTCATAATACAAGTGGATCGCTATTAATAGCAGAGACTGTACTAATCATATTATGACCATGCGCTAAGAATAGTGCATAATCATATTACAAACCCATGGTAAAAAATAATTACTGGAAAAAGTATATATATATATAGTGGTATAGCACTCTCAGAAACATTTTTTGTCACCCTGCCTGGGGTGCATTTAAAGAACAAATCCATGCATCCACAGGTAAAAAAACTCACCAGGTCTTGAATAAATATAACTTATTTATTTACGTGATGTTTCAGGGTTACCCCCGTCCTCAAATAATGATTGTCTGAGGACAGGGGTAACCCCGAAACGTCACGTAAATAAATAAGTTATATTTATTCAAGACCCGATGAGTGCTTTTTACTTGTGAATGCATATATGTATATATATATATATATATATATATATATATATATATATATATATATATATATATATATATATATATATATATCCAAAACACAATCAGTGAAGTCTCACGATTTTATCAAGCAAAGACAATTTTAATTGACGTTTCGTGGATGTATTCTCCTCTTTTTCAGAACAACAATACAGTGTACAATCCACTCTTAAATAGTGTAACAAATAATTACACAATACCTCAATACCTGTGAGAAAAAAACGCCAAAACTTTAACACATATTTTCCGCTCAATTTTGTCAGACTGGAAGTGGAGTGTTAGGCCACTTCTGGTCCGGCATTACAACTTGACTAAGAAAAAAAACATAACAAACAAATACTGAAAGCTTAATATGTCTCTTAAATATTCACCTGATAAGTTATACCTCATTGATATGTGCACCTTTAAAAAACAGACCGATATCGATCCGGTACACCGGAAGTAACATCATAATAAAAAACTGGAAGTGGGGCAAGGAACCTAGTACTGTGTGGCCTTGATTTGCTGGTGCACAGGCAGGAAGTGGGGCAAGTGTGGGGGACAAATATAGTAACTTCAGTGTCAGGCTCTTTGAATGCCTGCTGTGAGTGTGGTATGATACCCAGAAGTGGGGCAATATTAATACAACTGGAAGTGGGGCTAAGTATGTGCACTAAGTGTCTTTGTGTAAGAAACCAATAACAGTGAATTGCATTTAAATGTTATGCAGTCAAATAGGTTAAAACACAAACGACTAGATTACGAGTCTTGCGTTATGAGTAAAAAAGCAGCATTACGCCTCATAACGCTGCTTTTTTACTACCGCTGCTATGACGAGTCTTGCAGATTTAGGGGCACCGCACACTTTTTTTGCCTTACAGCAAATTAACTTACGCAAATTGCGTATGGTCTTTTTTCTATGTGACTTCCATAGCGCCGGTATTACGAGCTTGTCCTGGGAGGCCAAAAAGTGAGCAGTACAGACTACCGTAGAGCCTACCCCGTCAAGATTTTTACACTACAACGCTGTAGCATAAAACTCATAACTAAAGTGCTAAAAAGTACACAAACACCCATAAACTACCTATTAACCCCTAAACCGAGGCCCTCCTGCATCGCAAACATTAAAATTAAATTATTAACCCTAATCTGCCACTCCGGACAGCGCCGCAACTATAACAAACATATTAACCACTAAACCGCTGCACTCCCTCCTCGCAATAATTAGTTAAATATTATTAACCCCTAATCTGCCGCCCCTAACATCGTCGCCACCTACCTACATTTATTAACCACTAATCTGCCGCCCCCAACGTCGCCGCCACTATATTACATTTATTAACCCCTAAATCTAAGTCTAACCCTAACACCCCCTAACTTAAATATAATTAAAATAAATATAAATTAAACCTACTATTAATAACTAAATAAATCCTATTTAAAACTAAATACTTACCTGTAAAATAAACCCTAAGCTAGCTACAATATAACTAATAGTTACATTGTTTCTAGATTAGGATTTATTTTTATTTTACAGGCAAGTTTGTATTTATTTTAACTAGGTAGAATAGTTACTAAATAGTTATTAACTATTTAATAACTACCTAGCTAAAATAAATACAAATTGACCTGTAAAATAAAACCTAACCTGTCTTACACTAACACCTAACCTTACAATTAAATAAATTCCCTAAATTAAATACAATTAACTAAATTCAAAATAATAAGCTAAATTACAAAAAAAACCCACTAAATGACAGAAAATAAAAACAATTACCAAGATCTTTAAACTAATTACACCTAATCTAATAGCCCTATCAAAATAAAAAACCCCACCCAAAATAAAAAAAAACCCTAGCCTAAACTAAACTACCAATAGCCCTTAAAAGGGCCTTTTGCTGGGGCATTGCCCTAAAGAAATCAGCTCTTTTACTTGTAAAAAAAAAATACAAACAACCCCCCCAACAGTAAAACCCTTTTAAGGGCTATTGGTAGTTTAGGTCTATTAGATTAGGTGTAATTAAAGATCTTGTAATTTGTTTTTTATTTTCTGTAATTAAGTGTTGTTTTTTTGTTGTAATTTAGCTAATTATTTTGAATGTAGTTAATTGTATTTAATTTAGGGAATTTATTTAATTGTAGGGTTAGGTTAGGTGTTAGTGTAAGACAGGTTAGGTTTTATTTTAAGGGTCAATTTGTATTTATTTTAGCTAGGTAGTTATTATATAGTTAATAACTATTTAGTAACTATTCTACCTAGTTAAAATAAATACAAACTTGCCTGTAAAATAAAAATAAACCCTAAGCTAGATACAATGTAACTATTAGTTATATTGTAGCTAGCTTATGGTTTATTTTACAGGTAAGTATTTAGTTTTAAATACGAATAATTTAGGTAATAATTGTAGGTTTTATTTATATTTATTTTAATTATATTTAAGTTAGGGGGTGTTAGGGTTAGACTTAGGTTTAGGGGTTACTAAATATAATATATTGGCAGCGACTTTGGGGGTGGCAGATTAGGGGTTAATAAGTGTAGGTAGGTTGCGGCGACATTGGGGCGGCAGATTAGGGGTTAATAAATATAATGTAGGTGTCAGCTATGTTGGGGGCAGCAGATTAGGGGTTCATAAGTATAATGTAGGTGGCGGCGATGTCCGGAGTGGCAGATTAGGGGTTAATAAGTATAATGTAGGTGGCGGCGATATTGGGGGCGGCAGATTAGGGGTTAATAAGTATAAGATTAGGGGTGTTTAGACTCAGGGTTCATGTTAGGGTGTTAGGTGTAAACATAAATGTAGTTTCCCCATAGGAATCAATGGGGCTGCGTTACTGAGCTTTACGCTGCTTTTTGGCAGGTGTTACACTTTATTTCAGCCGGCTCTCCCCTGTGATGCACCAAAGCCAATGCAGAACTTCACTTTACAACTTCGTTAGTGTTGAAAAAACCTGTCAGCAGTTACAAACAGAGCTGCTCCTCCATAGTAACGTTACCAAGCTGTGTGGTTTAATCCAATCATTACGCGTTTCGCCCCTCCTCCCTGAATGGGCTGGACCTAGGGCTTCATCAGATGTGTCATATTACCAGTGCCACTTGTCTTTAAATACTTGTTTTGTTACGTTGTATCTTTTCCCATTGTTACTGGGTCTTAAAGGAAACTTACGCTATTAGGGTGCATATCTCTGGTAATTAAAAACAACTCATAAAAATTAATGTACTACAGAATTGACACGATAATGGCTTATTAAAAAGAGAGAGATGTAAAACAGCATTATTATTTAAATGCACATCGTATTATAATAAAGATACTTATATGAGGTAATTATATTCACATTGCAACATAAACCTTTCCCTATACCGTTGTACACTACTAATGATACTTATGTAACAAAAAGATTGGATTAAATCACACAGCGTGGTAACGCTACTATGGAGGAGCAGCTCTGTTTGTAACTGCTGACAAGTTTTTTCAACACTACCGAAGTTGTCAAATTATGTACTGCATTGGCCTTGGTGCATCACAGCATATGAGATTGCGGAGGTAATTTGTGCCTGGTAGGCACCTGTGCTACGTATCAGTCAAGTGAAGGTAAGCCATGCAGCCATAAGTCTTTCAACCGGTAGACATCCATATGTGCAAAGGCTACAATTGCTGACAACAGTTCATTACTGACATATACAGGGAGTGCAGAATTATTAGGCAAGTTGTATTTTTGAGGATTAATTTTATTATTGAACAACAACCATGTTCTCAATGAACCCAAAAAACTCATTAATATCAAAGCTGAATAGTTTTGGAAGTAGTTTTTAGTTTGTTTTTAGTTATAGCTATTTTAGGGGGATATCTGTGTGTGCAGGTGACTATTACTGTGCATAATTATTAGGCAACTTAACAAAAAACAAATATATACCCATTTCAATTATTTATTTTTACCAGTGAAACCAATAAAACATCTCAACATTCACAAATATACATTTCTGACATTCAAAAACAAAACAAAAACAAATCAGTGACCAATATAGCCACCTTTCTTTGCAAGGACACTCAAAAGCCTGCCATCCATGGATTCTGTCAGTGTTTTGATCTGTTCACCATCAACATTGCATGCAGCAGCAACCACAGCCTCCCAGACACTGTTCAGAGAGGTGTACTGTTTTCCCTCCTTGTAAATCTCACATTTGATGATGGACCACAGGTTCTCAATGGGGTTCAGATCAGGTGAACAAGGAGGCCATGTCATTAGATTTTCTTCTTTTATACCCTTTCTTGCCAGCCACGCTGTGGAGTACTTGGACGCGTGTGATGGAGCATTGTCCTGCATGAAAATCATGTTTTTCTTGAAGGATGCAGACTTCTTCCTGTACCACTGCTTGAAGAAGGTGTCTTCCAGAAACTGGCAGTAGGACTGTGAGTTGAGCTTGACTCCATCCTCAACCCGAAAAGGCCCCACAAGCTCATCTTTGATGATACCAGCCCAAACCAGTACTCCACCTCCACCTTGCTGGCGTCTGAGTCGGACTGGAGCTCTCTGCCCTTTACCAATCCAGCTACGGGCCCATCCATCTGGCCCATCAAGACTCACTCTCATTTCATCAGTCCATAAAACCTTAGAAAAATCAGTCTTGAAATATTTCTTGGCCCAGTCTTGACGTTTCAGCTTGTGTGTCTTGTTCAGTGGTGGTCGTCTTTCAGCCTTTCTTACCTTGGCCATGTCTCTGAGTATTGCACACCTTGTGCTTTTGGGCACAATATATGGCCAAACTGGTGGCAAGTGGCATCTTGGCAGCTGCACGCTTGACTTTTCTCAGTTCATGGGCAGTTATTTTGCGCCTTGGTTTTTCCACATGCTTCTTGCGACCCTGTTGACTATTTTGAATGAAACGCTTGATTGTTCGATGATCACGCTTCAGAAGCTTTGCAATTTTAAGAGTGCTGCATCCCTCTGCAAGATATCTCACTATTTTTTTACTTTCTGAGCCTGTCAAGTCCTTCTTTTGACCCATTTTGCCAAAGGAAAGGAAGTTGCCTAATAATTATGCACACCTGATATAGGGTGTTGATGTCATTAGACCACACCCCTTCTCATTACAGAGATGCACATCACCTAATATGCTTAATTGGTAGTAGGCTTTCGAGCCTATACAGCTTGGAGTAAGACAACATGCATAAAGAGGATGATGTGGTCAAAATACTCATTTGCCTAATAATTCTGCACTCCCTGTATATCTTTTACCGGACTGGCACCTGGATACCAGAATAAAGTCCGGACTCTGAGAGGTTTAAAGGATAGTAATGGTTATATTTAATACCGGAGCGTGTTGTATACACTAAGTGCTCGGTATCTTTCATGGACTGTTTTTTAGCCGGCTCAACCACATGCTAGCATGTATAGGCGTTTTGTTTTTTGTGTTTGAATTGGTTATAACTGTGCGGTACTAAGATCTGTTCTAATAATATGGTAATTAGTGATGTCGCGAACATAAAAATTTGGGTTCGCGAACGGCGAACACGAACTTCCACAAATATTCGTGAACGGGCGAACCAGGCGAACCTCCATAGACTTCAATAGGCAGGCGAATTTTAAAACCCACAGGGACTCTTTCTGGCCACAATAATGATGGAAAAGTTGTTTCAAGGGGACTAACACCTGGACTGTGGCATGCCGGAGGGGGATCCATGTAAAATTACATAGTTGATGCAGAGTCTGGTATTAATCCATAAAGGGCATAAATCACCTAACATTCCTAAATTGTTTGGAATAACGTGCTTTAAAACATCAGGTATGATGTTGTATCGATCAGGTAGTGTAAGGGTTACGCCCGCTTCACAGTGCGCAGTGTAGGTGATATACCTGCCCTGACCATGCTTTGCAGACCAGGTATCAGTGGTCAGATGGACCCTTGCCCCAACACTGTGTGCCAGACATGCCATTATAGCAGACTTATATGGCTTTGGCGTTGCTTTTTGGTAATTAGAAGGCTGCTAAATGCCACTGCGCACCACACGTGTTTTATGCCCAGCAGTGAAGGGGTTAATTAGGGAGCATGTAGGCAGCTTGTAGAGTTAATTTTAGCTTAAGTGTAGTGTAGTAGACAACCCAAAGTATTGATCTAGGCCCATTTTGGTATATTTAATGCCACCATTTCACCACCAAATGCGATCAAATTAAAAAAAATTGTTCACTTTTTCACAAACTTTAGATTTCTCACAGAAATTATTTACAAACAACTTATGCAATTATGGCATAAATGGTTGTAAATGCTTCTCTCGGATCCCCTTTGTTCAGAAATAGCAGACTTATATGGCTTTGGCGTTGCTTTTTGGTAATTAGAAGGCTGCTAAATACCACTGCGCACCACACGTGTTTTATGCCCAGCAGTGAAGGGTTTAATTAGGGAGCATATAGGGAGCTTCTAAGGTTAATTTTAGCTTAAGTGTAGTGTAGTAGACAACCCAAAGTATTGTTCTAGGCCAATTTTGATATAGTTCATGCCACCATTTCACTGCAAAATGCAATCAAATTTTAAAAAAACTTAAATTTTTTCGCACTTTTAGGTTTCTCACTGAAATTATTTACAAACAGCTTGTGCAATTATGGCACAAATGGTTGTAAATGCTTCTCTGGGATCCCCTTTGTTCAGAAATAGCAGACATATATGACTTTGGCGTTGCTTTCTGGTAATTAGAAGGCCGCTAAAT
This sequence comes from Bombina bombina, assembly GCF_027579735.1. NCBI lineage: Eukaryota > Metazoa > Chordata > Amphibia > Anura > Bombinatoridae > Bombina > Bombina bombina. Next base: position 911,095,068 of record NC_069499.1, read on the forward strand.
GCTGCTGCGCATCACACATGTATTATGGCTAGCAGTGAAGGGGTTAATTAGGTAGTTTGTAGAGAGCTTGCAGGGTTAATTTTAGCTTTAGTGTAGAGATCAGCCTCCCACCTGACACATCAGACCCCCTGATCCCTCCCAAACAGCTCCCTTCCCTCCCCCACCCACAATTGACCCCGCCATCTTAAGTACTGGCAGAAAGTCTGCCAGTACTAAAATAAAAGGTTTTTAATTATTTTTATTTTTTTAGCATATTTACATATGCTGTGGTGTAGCATCCCCCCTTAGCCCCCAACCTCCCTGATCCCCCCCCAAAACAGCTCTCTAACCCTCCCCATCTGCCTTATTGGCGGCCATCTTGGGTACTGGCAGCTGTCTGCTATTATTTCACAGTCAAAAAAGTGTTTTTTTTTTTTAAATGTACACTACTGTTACACCAGATATGAGTGGTGGCACTGGGCAAGTGGGCACAGTATACGCTGTGAGCCTGACACACACGCTGGCAGGCAGGCAGGCAACTGCAATTAGATTACACAGGAAAAAAAAAAAAAGCAGACATGTTCTAGCCCTAAAAAGGGCTTTTTGGGGTGCTGTCCTTACAGCAGAGATCAGATGAGTCCTTCAGGACTGTAGTGGACATTGAATACACTAGCCTAGCTATCGATTTCCCTATTAAATCAGCAGCAGCTACACTGTTCCTCCTCTCAATAAGAATGCAGCTTCCGAATAAATCTAAAATGGATGCTGTCCAGGAGGTGGGACGGTCTGGGAGGGAGGGTCTGCTGCTGATTGGCTGGAATGTGTCTTCTGACTGTGAGGTACAGGGTCAAAATTTGAAATAAATGTGATAAAGATGCGAAATAGAAGTGATAAATAGTGACACAAATTAAAAAATATATAATGAAGCATAAACGTGTGTGTAAAGTTCATATAAGGATATATGGATTCTTCCTGAGAATCTTCAATCTTCTGATCTTTCTTGTTTCATCCTCATATAAAAGAAAAAATATGCCACATAGCGTAACTCTGTAACCTTATTTCAGTGCAGAATATGTGTGTACAAATGATTACTCACATGGGATGGAGCTATAACCAAGCTCAGGTGAATGCGCACACCCACTTTATACTGTTGGGTAAAAAGTTACTTGTACAGGATATTTGGATAAAAAGATTTATTAAAATACAAATATAAGGGACTTCCGGTGGAAGATGGCAGCAAGAACCCTTAGCTCTGCAGAAACCCTCATTTAATATCTGCAAATTTGCCTTTTTCTACGCCATCTGCACATCACTTGACAGGCAAGCTGTCCGTGGATCTTCAGCAGATAGAGGCCTCTCAATCGCTTCTCCCCTGGAAGTCAGTTGACTTAAAGGGACAGTCTACACCCAGTATATTTTTTGTTAACTTACTGTTGAATGCCATTTAAACACTGTTTAACATGTCCCTCATCTCTCTGCTTCTATGATGTGCAGGAAAAATTTAAATATCCACTGCTCGTTTGCAGTTAAAAATGGAGGTTAAGCTCCGCCCACCGCTTGGTGTATAGTTTGCTATCTCTAGTGTTACCAATCATGAGCGACTCGTAAATAAGTTTTAACTACCTTGATGTGCATGCGCAGCTGTTATAGAGGAGTGTTTATGCCTAATCATTCCCCAGAAACTGTATGTTAAGATTTTGTTCCGGCTCTGCATAGTGCTATGCTGTCATAGCGGACGGTAAATGCAGAGCCGCATCAGCTGTGGATAAAGTGAGCAGAGGTAGAACTCTCTGCTGAATCTGCTGCTGGTAGCAAAAATGTTTGGAGGTGAGGGGGATTTCTGTATTACTGTCCCTATCGCTGGCATACCCTGTTATATGTTTCCTGAACGCTCCTGTCCTCTCTCCTCAAGCAGCTACGCACAGAAAGCCTTTTGTGAAGGGAGCTGCTGTTACATCTGATCCTTTCTCTTGAAATTCCTATGCCTGTCTCTCGTCACAGCAAACACACACGCTGCTCCAGACCTGCCCTCTGCTTCCTACAACCTCAGTTGTCCGGCTTCACTTAAAGTGGAATAACAAAAATAGGGCTTAGTGTTGACCCTCAAATAATAAATCACCAAACCTACAGACAAGGTTCTGAATCTGTATGAGCACGTTATTGCTGGGGGAGAGATCGAACAGGAGCTTTTAAACAGTCTGGCTAGGATAGTGAGGGGGAGGAGGGGGGTATTAAAATTAAAGGGCTGACAGTGTATTAGATGGTTTGAATCTCCTCATACACTTGATCCATAAGAAATGTGTACTGACTTCAAATTTCCATATGCTGTTAATATATGTTGTGTCTTACGCAACTGCAGTGTTGCAAGTATTGTCTTTACAGTTGTGACCTCCTTTCTATCAGGGGTGATATTATCTATCCCATAGATGCAACACTAAGGACTGCCTGCCTTTAAAAAAAAGTCATGTTATTTGTGGGCATAGTTTCTGGAGTTTGCCAGAGTAAACCAAATGTTTATTAAACATGTTACATTCTCCTATCTGAATTGATTCTGCTAATACTAAGCACCTCTAATGTGTGCATCAAAGTGTGTGTGTGTGTATATTTATGTCTGTGTGTGTGTATCTGTATATGTGTGTGTATATGTGTGTGTATATGTCTATGTGTGTATCTGTATATGTGTGTGTGTATATTTATGTCTATGTGTGTGTAGCTGTATATATGCGTGTGTGTATATTTATGTCTATGTGTGTGTATCTGTATGTGTGTGTGTGTATATTTATGTGTGTGTATATCTGTATATGTCTATGTGTATCTGTATATGTGTGTGTATATTTATGTCTGTGTGTGTAGCTGTATGTGTGTGTGTATATTTATGTCTGTGTGTGTATCTGTATATGTGTGTGTGTATATTTATATCTGTGTGTGTATCTTTATATATATATATATGTGTGTGTGTATATGTATGTCTCTGTGTATCTGTCTGTGTGTGTGTGTGTGTGTGTGTGTGTGTATATATATATATATATATATATATATATATATATATATATATATATATATATATATATATATATATATGTGTGTGTGTGTATCTATATGTCTGCGTGTATGTGTATATATGTTTATGTCTGTGTTTGTATGTGTGTGTAAGTATATACATGTGTGTATCTACAGATATCTGTGAGTGTATGTAAATATATATGTGTGTCTGTATATATGTATATAGCGTATATGCTACAGGGTTTATTACTGCAGTAGTTTTAACCACATACACATTGTTTTCTTTTTTCCATTCTATGCATTGTTCTTGTAGATGCATCCAAATAATGCATTTTTATGTGTGTATGTATAACACACACACACACACACATACATATATATATATATATATATATATATATATATATATATATATATATATATATATATATATATACACACACAGTATATATATATACATATACACACACATATATACATATATATATATATATGTATATATATATATATATATATATATATATATATATGTATATATATATATATATATATATATATATATATATATATATATATATATATATATATATATATATATATATATATATATAAGAAGTCCTGACTGACTGACTCATCATCGCCCAGCTCAAACCATTTAACCTAGAAACGTGAAATTTGGAAGTTACTTTGTTTTTATAACATAGGCACCCACTAAGGAAGGATTTTTGGAAATGACGTCCCTAAGGGAGTGAAAAAGGGGGGTGAACTTTATTATGAGGATACCAATATTTTAAAAACCGACAATGTTACAGACATGAAAATTGGTATTTAGATTCTCCTTGAAAATAAAGAAACAAGTGTTTTACCATTTCCCAAACATCCACTTAAGGGGGGGTCAAAAGAGGGGGCGATTTATGAGGATACCTACTGTATATCTCAAAATCAAAGATGTTACAGACATGAATATTTTTATTTAGATTACAAGAATTAACCAAAACACAAGAAGTTCATGTCAGCGAGTGTGCAACATGAAATGGCACACATGTGAGGGCACATGTCGTTGCGAGTGGTTGTTTTTTTTTTTATTTTTTATATATACAAATCACAAAATCCACGCGAGTGAAGCCACAGGCAACAGCTAGTGTGTGTGTGTATATATATATATATATATATATATATATATATATACACCCACACACACTGTATTTATATATATATATAATCTATACATTTAGGTTAATAAAAGCAAATTAAATCCAATGAAGGGTTGAATGGTTGCCTTTGGGCCTGAGAATCCTCCTTTGTCACAGGGTCTTATCCACTTAAGGTGTAATAGTCCTATTACAGCTGAGGGGAGCAAAATAACCCCAGAGCAAGCCACACAGAAATGTAAGCACCATGTTTTACAAACAGTGCGGGGTGATCACAGAGCAGGACCGCTGACAAGCTTGCATTTAATGTATTGTAAGAAGTGTTACTGCCCATTACTAGAGGATCTCACTATCCCTCTAACCAGACTGTGCTCCTGCTCCTCACAGCAGCAGTGTTTACTGAAGCATTTCTAATCTCTGTCCTGAGGGATGCATAATGTTATCAATGGACAGTAGCTACCGACTCAACTATACACTAAATGAGGGGGAGGTTCAAACTGTGTTAAACTTCATTAGACTTTATTAACAATAATATAATACAATAATATAAATCAATTTTACCAGAGAGATTTTTTTATATGGAAAAAAAATCACAAGTAAAAAGCAAACAGCACTGCCACTAGACAACCACAATAACTATCAATAGTTCTTAGAACTGATGTCGGTGCGGCTACAATAAATGTCCCCTGCATTTCCATCTGAGGCAAAAAACTAAGCATGCACAATTTGAAATAGCTAACTGAAAAATATTAAACGTGCACTGCTAAACTGTCACACAAGAAAAGGACTAACTGGACAAGAAGAAAGCAGTGGGTGGAGCTTGGTGGCCATTTTCAGTTGCTAACAAACGATGATTATTTAAAAGCTTCATGTACTTCTTACAAACCTATAAATGTTTAGACCGTTGCAAGATGCTTGTCTGGTATGTAACAATAAGTATTAAAGAATAAATATTGGGTCTAGACTGTCCCTTTAAGGGATTGTTACTATGCACAGACTCTTCGATACGGCTCCAATGAATACCGCTATGCTAACTAAAGATAGCTAGGTACAGAACGTACTCTCTACTCTGAAAACCATTCCTTTTCCAGCATTCACTAGACTGGAAGCAGCCATGCAGCGCTTATTGGCTGCACGCCATCATCTCCCAGAGGCTCGGCAGCGCAGAGACGATTCGGCTAAAAAACAGACACTTACGAACCTAGAGCAAGACAGGCAAGAAGTGGAAGCTGCCGCAGGCTTCTTTAACAAAATGAGACTACCTATTGCCTTTGGTAAGCAAATAACTGAAAGCTTACACGGCGAAATCGCGACTCAACATGGAGGACGGCATGTCTGGCGGAAAGATGGCGATCTGCAAGAAACGTATATGGCTTTACTTTCTCTGCATATGCGATTCCCATACCACCAGCTTTCTATGGAAAGAAAAAACAGAAGCGCCACATGGCCCAATATTGTTTGGTCCGGAACTAGTAGATCTTAAAGTAATGAGTAAACTCACATTTAGTAGAGCACCTCAATTAGTGCTAAATATGCAGTCTGGGATCTATTCGGTCACCCAGAAGACCAACTTCCTGCACAGGAGCTGATGTCTGTGTAGACAGAAAGGAGACACAGGTGCCTAAATGGCCTAGTATTGCTGGTACAAAGATATAGATACAAACAATGCGAAGAATGGTACTCACAATGGATAAAGCACCTCTTGTGATGCTATAGAGGCATGAAGGGATCAATTCAGTCACCCAACAGACTTGTAGCCACGCATCCAAGTGGATTCAGTGGTACAGAAGGATCCCACAGTATACCGAAAGGAGATATTCCGGATTAGTGTAATTAAAGACCTAGCGTAAAGTGTGAGTTTAAAACAATATTCGTGTTAGAATAAACAGATAAGAACAGTGCTGAGCCCAAATGTTAATATTTAGCACTAATTGAGGTGCTCTACTAAATGTGAGTTTACTCATTACTTTAAGATCTACTAGTTCCGGACCAAACAATATTGGGCCATGTGGCGCTTCTGTTTTTTCTTTCCATAGATTGCTGCTCCTGGATCCTGGCCTGGATCATCACAGATAGCTGCCTCCTTCCTCTATAGAGACTTTCACTTCATTTATCACTTTGTTTGCCTCTTATGATTATTTGTATCATTTTGTATCACATTGTTATTGGTTAACACTGGTTAACACTGTATACTGTATGATATATAACTTTATTATTATATTATCTGTTATTATCCAGTATTATTTTAGATAAATATATGATTGTTGCCCATTATTGACCATTAGTGTCTCCTCCACATATATTTTTACCACTCTACTTGATACCAATTTGTTGGCTACATTTCTACATTCACATTTATTCACTTTCACTAATTTTATTTTTTTACACATTTATATATATATTTTGCAAGTGACACATTAGGAAGGATATTTCCCTTGTGTTATTTAAATCGTCTGACTTATCTATTAGTAGGGCGCCCCCTCACTTTCTTTGTATACCACCAGCTTGCCTTAATCCGTGAGCCCTTCACTGCTCCATATAGACTCACAGCTGCATACAGTGACAGACACGATCACCGCATGCTCCAACCCGTGGCGGATGAGCTTCCGGATCTGAATAAGGTGCACCTGAACAGGAAAATATGTGGTGTGAGTGTGCGGGGCTCCTGCGGCTGTCGTCCCATGCAAGTAAGCTGCATTCTTCTGAGATGTGGTTGCCTCATCGCGATTCGTGTGGGAATCGGGTATTTCATTTACTTAAACCTGCACCTAGGGCCGGGTCACAGCTCGCCCGTGACTTTTGCTGGCTCATGGCACCTTCAGATGCTAGATATGCGGCTGCATGGCGGAGGCATTGTATTACCTGCCTGGCTATGAGAGCTGAATAAACTGGAACCCTGTTTGTTATGTCGTAGGGGGCTCGCTCTAACTACTCCGGCAAAAGTTTGGGTTCTTTATTGTGTAACCCTACAATATCCGCTCTTACTAGTTGAGACGTTGGCTGAATAACTTTAACACATAATATTAACATGTCAGACGTTGTTACTGCAATTCAATGTGTATTGTTTTATTTTGTTTACCTACTGTACTGGGGTTATAAAATTGGGACCTAATGGCCCTTTCCTTTTAAATACTTATATGTATTGATACTGTTTTTTGTTATAGCCCTCTTAGCCAACTAGGTTTTAGTATGTTATTGCTTTAATCTACCTTGCCCTAACAATCCCCCCACTATTCATAAGGTACTTGCCCGATGGAAGGGATGCATATGTATTGTTATAAAGCTTTATCTTTGCCCTGGTTTCGGGAGATATCCCCATCTCCTGTATAAGACATACATATCAGCTACTGTATCATTTGCCATAACTGAGGGCCATATGTATATCCCATATATATCTGTATATATTAACGTTTGGTGCATTTGCTACTGTTAGCTGTCCATACACCACAATACTGTCTGTCTTGACATATTCAATATCAAATATCTCTGGATATATCAACCATATTTCTGGAGGGATTACTATAACCTGCTATATGGTTCAATCATTGGTTTTTTTGTTTGTTTTTTGGTGGGTGTGCTGGCGTTTAGGACTGAGAATGCCCAGATTCATTTTATTTTACCTCTCCAGTAGTATGCTTCTAACAACATATGGGGAACAATCTTATACGTGCTTGGTTAAATTGTATTACAACTTGAGGCAAAAGGCCAACTGATCCTATTGTAACTAATAACTCCCTGCTATATTGCACACTTACATGGAGAGTACTGGGACTACTACACTAATCTTCTTTATTGGTGTATTACCATGTGCAATTAGCTCAAATACTGTGGCTCAAGACGGCTTTAGAATCACTTGTAAATTATATTGCATTTTTGCCATGCCGGGCAACGTATTCATTTACTTATATTGTCTTTACCTAGTTAAGAGCCATATAACTAAGATCATATCTCGCTATAGCACTGGCACACTCACTCTTAGGTTTACTTGGGCATTGTTGTGTTTAGTTTAGTTTAGTTTAATGGTTAGTTTAGTAAATTTAGTAAAAATTAGAGAGTTCAGGCAACAGATATTGATGAAATTTTGGTGAAAATATGCTGTACTTATACTGAGTACTCAGGTGTAAACGCCTGTTTTATACTCTAATTTTGCACTGCTCAGGATGTTAAAAATCTTGGAATTAATTTAGTTAATATGTATCTGCTGTATACACCTTTCAAACAAAACTCCTATTGTAACTCCGACAAATGATAGATCATGTGTGTAGTTGTTTACCTGTTGTATGCTTGAACTCTCTTCAATAAAAAGAATTAAAAAAAAAAAAAAAATACAAATATAAAAAGCGTCACAAGAGCTGCTGAAAACACCATATACAACAGGATTGACAATACAAATGTAGTAATTGCTCAAAGTGAGCTGAACACAATACCAGAGACAGTGGTAAGGAGTGCAGAAACTTAACCACACAACCTCCCGCTTGAATGTCCAGTATATGTTGCTCTCCCTTTCGGTGTGCAGATACTTGAGTGGATGCCAAGGAAAGATATACTGGACATTCAAGCGGGAGGTTGTGTGGTTAAGTTTCTGCACTCCTTACCACTGTCTCTGGTATTGTGTTCAGCTCACTTTGAGCAATTACTACATTTGTATTGCCAATCCTGTTGTATATGGTGTTTTCAGCAGCTCTTGTGACCAGTGATGTGCGGTGACTTCAGAGGCTGGTGAGGCAGTGGCTAGCAATCGGATACGCCTTCATTCTTTAGATATCCTTTGTTGAAGAAATAGCAATTCACATGGGCGAGCCAATCGCATGAGGTATCTATATGCAGCCACCAATCAGTATCTACTGAGCATATTTAGATATGATTTTCAACAAAGGATATCAGATTTTCTTCATTCTTTTGATATCCTTTGTTGAAAAGCATATTTAAATTTGCTTAGTAGCTACTGAGCGTATTTAGATGTGCTTTCCAACAAAGGATATCAAAAGAATGAAGAAAATCATATATCCTTTGTTGAAAATCATATCTAAATATGCTCAGTAGCTATGAGCCTATTTAGATATGCTTTTCAACAAAGGATATCAAAAGAATGAAGAAACTCAGATCTAAATATGCTCATTAGCTACTGAGCATATTTAGATCTGATTTTCAACAAACATACCATAGCATAGCAACTTGCAAGTTTTGCTAGGCTCACACACACAGCCCCCTCACTCTCTAAGCTCTCCCTCACACACACAGCCCCTTCGCTCTCTAAGCTCTCCCTTACACACACAGCCCCCTCACTCTCTAAGCTCTACCTCACACACACAGCCCCCTCACTCTCTAAGCTCTACCTCACACACACAGCCCCATCACTCTCTAAGCTATACCTCACACACACAGCCCCCTCACTCTCTAAGCTCTCCCTCACACACACAGCCCCCTCACTCTCTAAGCTCTCCCTCACACACACAGCCCCCTCACTCTCTAAGCTCTCCCTCACACACACAGCCCCCTCACTCTCTAAGCTCTCCCTCACACACAGCCCCCTCACTCTCTAAGCTCTCCCTCACACACACAGCCCCCTCACTCTCTAAGCTCTCCCTCACACACAGCCCCCTCACTCTCTAAGCTCTCCCTCACACACACAGCCCCCTCACTCTCTAAGCTCTCCCTCACACACACAGCCCCCTCACTCTCTAAGCTCTCCCTCACACACACAGCCCCCTCACTCTCTAAGCTCTCCCTCACACACAGCCCCCTCACTCTCTAAGCTGTCCCTCACACACACAGCCCCCTCACTCTCTAAGCTGTCCCTCACACACACAGCCCCCTCACTCTCTAAGCTCTCCCTCACACACACAGCCCCCTCACTCTCTAAGCTCTCCCTCACACACAGCCCCCTCACTCTCTAAGCTCTCCCTAACACACACAGCCCCCTCACTCTCTAAGCTCTCCCTCACACACACAGCCCCCTCACTCTCTAAGCTCTCCTTCACACACACAGCCCCCTCACTCTCTAAGCTCTCCCTCACACACACAGCCCCCTCACTCTCTAAGCTCTCCCTCACACACACAGCCCCCTCACTGTCTAAGCTCTCCCTCACACACACAGCCCCCTCACTCTCTAAGCTCTCCCTCTCACACAGCCCCCTCACTCTCTAAGGTCTCCCTCACACACAGCCCCCTCACTCTCTAAGCTCTCCCTCACACACAGCCCCCTCACTCTCTAAGCTCTCCCTCACACACACAGCCCCCTCACTCTCTAAGCTCTCCCTCACACACACAGCCCCCTCACTCTCTAAGTTCTCCCTCACACACACAGCCCCCTCACTCTCTAAGGTCTCCCTCGCACACACAGCCCCCTCACTCTCTAAGGTCTCCCTCACACACACAGCCCCCTCACTCTCTAAGCTCTCCCTCTCACACACAGCCCCCTCACTCTCTAAGCTCTTCCTTACACACAGCCCCCTCACTCTCTAAGCTCTCCCTCTCACACAGCCCCCTCACTCTCTAAGCTCTCCCTCACACACACAGCCCCCTCACTCTCTAAGCTCTCCCTCACACACACAGCCCCCTCACTCTCTAAGCTCTCCCTCACACACACAGCGCCCTCACTCTCTAAGCTCTCCCTCACACACACAGCCCCCTCACTCTCTAAGCTCTCCCTCACACACACAGACCCCTCACTCTCTAAGCTCTCCCTCACACACACAGCCCCCTCACTCTCTAAGCTCTCCCTCACACACACAGCCCCCTCACTCTCTAAGGTCTCCCTCACACACACAGCCCCCTCACTCTCACACACATCCCCCTCACTCTCTAAGCTCTCCCTCACACACAGCCCCCTCACTCTCTAAGCTCTCCCTCACACACACAGCCCCCTCACTCTCTAAGCTCTCCCTCACACACACAGCTCCCTCACTCTCTAAGCTCTCCCTCACACACACAGCCCCCTCACTCTCTAAGGTCTCCCTCACACACACAGCCCCCTCACTCTCTAAGGTCTCCCTCACACACACAGCCCCCTCACTCTCTAAGGTCTCCCTCACACACACAGCCCCCTCACTCTCTAAGCTCTCCCTCTCACACAGCCCCCTCACTCTCTAAGGTCTCCCTCACACACAGCCCCCTCACTCTCTAAGCTCTCCCTTACACACAGCCCCCTCACTCTCTAAGCTCTCCCTCTCACACAGCCCCCTCACTCTCTAAGGTCTCCCTCACACACAGCCCCCTCACTCTCTAAGCTCTCCCTCACACACAAAGCCCCCTCACTCTCTAAGCTCTCCCTCACACACACAGCCCCCTCACTCTCTAAGCTCTCCCTCACACATACAGCCCCCTCACTCTCTAAGCTCTCCCACACACACACACAGCCCCCTCCACAACCTCTCAGCTGCTTCATGCAGACACAGCCCCCTCCTCACCCTCTCGGTTCCTTCACACATGCACAGCCAACTCCTTAACCTGTCAGCTACCCTCTCCCACACACAACCCCCTCTGCACAATCTCATCCCCCTCTCCCTAACACACAGCCCCCTTTTTACCCTCTCAGATCCACTCTCTCACAAACAGCCCTCTCCTCACTCAGTCATCCCCTCTCCCTCATACACAGACCCCTCCTTACCCTGTCAGCTCCCCTCTCACTCACTCACAAAGTCCCCTTCTCACCTTCACAACCCAACCTCAAACCAGGCAGCTCCTATCAGCTATCTCCCTGAATCCCATTCTCTCTCTCCCTCGGTCCTGACCCTCTCAGTCCACCTCTCACTCACACACAGCCTCCTCTTTACAAACATATGCAATCTCTCATTCACACACCACTCTCACCCCCCCCTCTTACCCCTCCACATGCACACACCTCACACACCCTCATATACACATGTCTGTCTCAAACGTTTTCTGTCACACTCACAGGCAGACACTGAGTACTGACCTCTCAGTTAAAATCACTGATCAGCAAATAATACACACACATAGCTTCTGTAAAGGGACAGGGAGAAGATCAGTGTGTGTTCTGTGCAGACCGGAGGGAGGAGTTCATTCAGGTTACTTCCTGTGTTGAGCAGTGGTGCTGATCTGAAGCAAAATATTGTAAACATGAGACACAATTTCCAGGATGCCTAATTTTATAGGCATTGCGCATATACTCTTTAGCTTCAGCTGTACAGTGTAGAGATTAGCATAAAGATGAAATGCTGAACGGCTACAAGTAAAAGACAGTGGATCATGTTAGAGGAGGAGTGGGGGACAATAACTGCAGCTTGGAACAAGAGGTTAATTAGAGCAGCAGTATAAGGCTAATACTACTTCTCTAATTAACCTCTTGTTGCAAGCTGCAGTTATTGTCCCCCACTCCTCTAACAGGATCCACTGTCTTTTACTTTTAGCTGTTTAGCATTTCATCTTTATGCTAATCTTTCTCTACGCTGTACAGCTGAAGCTAAATTCATTATCTGCAGCTCCATTTCCTCTCTGGCAGCGCAGGACTCACTGAGAAGGGGCTGGGAAGCATCACTGTCATATCGATAGCTTTACCAGGTGAGCTAATAGTGCAACTGCAGTCCCGGCTATCAGGGGTTCTTGTTGCCCTGCCCCCACCCTTGATCTACCACTGGTGCTGCATCTAATAACGGAAGCCACCAAAATTTCCCGCATCATTTAAAAAGATAAAAACTGAAGTTCCTAGCTTGTTGTACACTATTAAAAGCCGTGTGCGCTAAGATGCCTCTGTAAGATTGTGCTGATGAGTGCTATTTGTAATTTTATTAATAAGTAGTACCATTACTCTATTAGCGGGAAGTATCAGCAATGTGTACCTTACCTTAGTAGACTGTCACTGACTACACGGTGACTCCTAGTCCTGAGTCTGACTCCTCAGTCTCTGGCAGGCGCTGGCAGCACCTCCTTCGGCGTCCACACAGTCCAGCTAGCTAGGCAGCACGCAGAGACTCTCTCAGCAGCAGCTCCCTCCACTACTGAGTCTACTCTTCCCGCCAGTTGATCTGTCAGCGCGCGCAACGTCAAAATGGTCACATGGCCCACACCTGTCATTCACCAGCCCAGCAGGCACGCCTCCAGGCAGTGCTGCTGAAGCTGTGATTGGCTGAGGTGACCTAGCTCATCATGGAGGCGGTTTTGAGAACCGCCTCCATTGGAGCTTGTATCAGGGCCAGGCAAGTCACCAGTGGGTGGCGCAGCTCCAGATCTATGTTGCGCAATGAATGGAGGGCAGCGGACTGGCTCACTGCCTCCTAATTGCGCAACAATGGAATATGGAAGCTGAATATTTGCACAGCGCATGCGCAAAGCGCAGTAACATAATGAGTTATCCCAATGGGCGAGGGTGGGCGTGGCCAAAAAAAGAATGAAGAAACAAACACTTTTTTTTTTTAATAAATATGAATAAAAATCTTTTTTCCCCTCATTGGACAGGGGAGGCGCTGCCTCCCCTGCCTCCTATTACTGCACGTCACTGCTTGTGACGCTTTTTATATTTGTATTTTAATAAATCTTTTTATCCAAATATCCTGTACAAGTAACTGTTTACCCAACAGTATAAAGTGGGTGTGCGCATTCACCTGAGCTTGGTTATAGCTCCATCCCATGTGAGTAATCATTTGTACACACATATTCTGCACTGAAATAAGGTTACAGAGTTACGCTATGTGGCATATTTTTTCTTTTATATGAGGATGAAACAAGAAAGATTAGAAGATTGAAGATTCTCAGGAAGAATCCATATATCCTTATATGAACTTTACACACACGTTTATGCTTCATTATATATTTTTTAATTTGTGTCACTATTTATCACTTCTATTTCGCATCTTTATCACATTTATTTAGCATTTTTTTCTTTTGTGATACTATGGTATTTGTTATCATAGGGTCAAAGTTTACTCAATGATGAGGAATAGGGGGCGGACCGAACATTGCATATGTTCGCCGTCCGCAGCGAACGCGAACATGCTATGTTCGCCGGGAAATATTTGCCAGCGAACTATTCGCGACATCACTATTGGTAATATATTTTAATAAAACATATATGTAAAGGCAGACCTGGTGCGCGTATCATTGCTACATATGCAGTGTTGTTTAAGTGTATCCTGTGCAGCCTTGTCCTTCTTTGGTTCCTCTATCTTTGAAGCTGTATATATATATATATATATATATATATATATATATATATATATATATAAAATACTGTGTAAAGAATAAAACTCTGCTAAAGCCAGGACCTGGGTTTTGTAGCACACCCCATAGAAGTCTGTTAGGGACCTCTAGATATTAGCATAATTGAGGATTTTGCTTGAGTGCGATCATTTTACTTTTACCGCTTTATAGTACCGATATTTTTGCTTTCTACTAGTAATCTAGGCCATAATTGCTTTAAAATCTCCTTAAATGTAACTTGAGACTTAAACAATTGTATCAATCATTTATTTCCTACTCAATGCCTGTAAATTAAAATTTGTATAACTTTATTGGTGAGGAGAGACAAGCCTCTGCAGCCCTGATAATAAAATAATTGATTATTAAGACAGGAACATATATTTTTCACTTATCTTAAAACTGTAATTATAAGGTTAAAAATGGAACCAATGCTTCTGGAGATATGTTGCAGGCAATAATCAGGCCAATGGTATCATCAGGTAGACAAGAATAGGCATCAGCATCCATGGAATTTTTAAAAGAACCATTAGGAATCAGGCCTGGGCGCAGTACCAGACAGAAACAGGAACACCAGGACTTACATAGAGAATAGCAAAGCACAGATTGACACTAGCCGGGGCCTTTTAACAGTTCCCCATAGGTCTTGGCACCAAATCAGCTCCCGGGTGACTTCCAACAAAAAGGCCACAAATCACGCTACCCTTAGCACAGGTCACACAGTTAACAATGGTATAAGATGAAGTCTTCTGGTCCTGTGCGCTAAACTTCACTTCTCTGATTCCTCTTCTGACATTGAGATGCACATAACTCACCCTGTGCAGTCTTCAGTGCTTAACCTTATCTTCTTAGCATAGACCTGAGCTCCAGTCACACTTACAATTCTCTGCTGACTCATGGGTCCGTCCACACAGATCTACCAGTGATAAACATAGCATGGCCTCCACCAGGCTCAAGTAGACTTCTAGGGGCTTGAAATGAATTCATTTTTAAAATGTTGAATTTCATATTAATTAAATTAATAATTACTACTATGTCCCTTTAAGATTTAAGGTTAGTCATAGGATAAAAAAATATGGTTAGAGTTGGAGCTATAGCTTGTGTTACGGAAAGTCTAAGGTAATAAGAGCTAGAAATTGGTACAAATATAAACTCCGTGAAATTGTATATATTACAGTTATTTTATGTTATTTGTTTATGCAAGACAATGTCATTCTCTTAGGGTTTCTCATTGATTTACAATGCTTGATAACTTTATATCAGATTCTTCTCAATACCCCTTTGCATTGCTGCCTGCACTTATCATTATTAGCTATGCAAAATTTACCTTGTCTGAACTTTACCTGACCTGCAATTGAACCATATTCTAACAATTCATCCTGCTACTTCCTCAGACTGTGAGCACAGGAGTTTGTCAACCAGATCCGTTAAAGCGAAAAACACAGGAGTACTTAAATAGCAGGGTAACAGCAAGAATTTATATAAATGAACAGAACATGTGATATAAACAAGAGAGAGTGTTTTTATATTCAGCACTCTAAAATGTGTCTCCGTGCCTCAACATTTGCTAAACAGTATTAGATTTTGAAAATTATTTTTGTTTCTATTTTAAACAAATAAAAATTAATAATTTGTTTTATAAATATTAATTAGTACAACAAAATTAAAATTCACTGTATATGACTTTGCTAAAACTACTTTTTACTTATTTATAAATTAAACTGAACATCCCCAAATTGAAATTAAAGGGACATGCTACCCACATTTTTTCTTTTATGATTTAGAAAGAGAATGCAATTTTAAACATCTTTCTAATTTACTTATTTTATCTAATTTGTTTTATTCTCTTGATATTCTTTGATGAAAAGCATATCTAGATATGCTCACTAGCTGCTGATTGGTTGCTGCACATAGAAGCCTTGTGTGATTGGCTCACCATGTGCATTGCTTTTTCATCAACTAAGGATATTTAAGAAATGAAGCAAAATAAATAATGGAAGTAAATTGTAATGTTGTTTAAATTTCTATTCTCTATCTGAATCATGAAAGAAAGATTTTGGGTTTAGTGGCTCTTTAAGTCTGTCACTGGGAGCACTACCGAGTCGTGTTGATTAGGATGAATAAAGTTATTTTTCAGCCCCACATGCATTCAATATAGAGGGTAGCAAAAAATCTGTAAAACACCCAAGAGTGTAAAAAAGGTGAAGTGGGCAGACCAGACCAGATCATTAGTGACCCCAGAGATTCAAGAATGACCAATAATAACTCAATGCGGGGTAGTTATCAAGCCGTCTACTTTTCTGGCTTCGCCGGCCCAATACGTCCGCCTAAGCTCGCCTACCTTCGTCGCCGCGGACCTTGAATACGTTCGCCTAAGTTATCAAATAAAGCTGTCAAAAAGCCGCGGGGCGATGAGCAGCGGACTGTGACAGTTATCACTCAACCGATCTCGCTGCCCTTCGGCTTTTTCCCAGCTTTATTGCTAGCCTGTCACTAAGCACTCACACTAAACTACACTGTTCTACCCCCTATACCGGCGCCCCCGGAGGCCCCCGCAACTAAATAAAGTTACTAACCCCTAAACCGCCGCTCCTAGACCCTGCCGCAACTCTTATAAATGTATTAACCCCTAAACCGCCGCTCCCGGACACCGCTGCCACCTACATTATACCTAGTAACCCCTATCCTGCCCCCCTATACCGTCGCCCTCTATTATAAAATTATTAACCCCTATCCTGCTGATCCCGCACCTCTCCGCAACTAAATAAATAGTTTAACCCCTAAACCGCCGCTCCATGAACCCGCCGCAACCTATAATAAATTTATTAACCCCTATCCTGCCCCCCACTACGCCGCCGCCACTGTAATAAAATTATTAACCCCTAAACCTAAGTCTAACCCTAACCATAACGCCCCCCTAACTTAAATATTAATTAAATAAATCTAAATAAATTAACTCTTATTAACTAAATGAATCCTATTTAAAACTAAATACTTACTTATAAAATAAACCCTAATATAGCTACAATATAAATAATAATTATATTCTAGCTATCTTAGGATTTATTTTTATTTTACAGGTACCTTTCAATTTATTTTAACCATGTACAATAACTATTAAATAGTTATTAACTATTTAATAGCTTACCTAGCTAAAATAAAGAGAAATGTACCTGTGAAATAAATCCTAACCTAAGTTACAATTACACCTAACACTACACTATACTTTAATAAATTATTCCTATTTAAAAATAAATACTTACCTGTAAAATAAACCCTAAGATAGCTACAATGTAATTAATACTTATATTATAGCTATCTTAGGATTTATATTTATTTTACAGGTAACTTTGTATTTATTTTAGCTAGTTAGAATAGTTATTAAATAGTTATTAACTATTTAATAACTACCTAGCTAAAAGAAATACAAAATTACCTGTAAAATAAATCCTAACTTAAGTTACAATTAAACCTAATACTACACTATCATTAAATTAACTAAATAAACTACCTACAAAGAACTACAATGAAATACAATTACATAAACTAACTAAAGTACAAAAAATAAAAAAAGCTAAGTTACAAAAAATAAAAAATTAAGTTACAAACATGTTAAAAATATTACAACAATTTTAAGCTACTTACACCTAATCTAAGCCCCCTAATAAAATAACAAACCCCCCCAAAATAAAAAAAATCCCTACCCTATTCTAAATTAAATAAATTTCAAAGCTCTTTTACCTTACCAGCCCTTAAAAGGGCCATTTGTGGGGGCATGCCCCAAAAAGTTCAGCTCTTTTGCCTGTAAAAGAAAAATACAACCCCCCCCCCCAACATTAAAACCCACCACCCACATACCCCTAATCTAACCCAAACCCCCCTTACAAAAACCTAACACTAATCCCCTGAAGATCATCCTACCTTGAGTCGTCTTCACTCAGCCGAGCCACCGATGGAACTGAAGAGGACATCCGGAGCGGAAGAAGTTAATCCTCCAAGCGGCGCTGAAGAAATCTTCCATCCGATGAAGTCATCATCCAGGCGGCGCTGAAGAAGTCTTCGATCCGGCCGATGTCATCTTCAAAGAGGCGCTGAAGAGGTCTTCTATCCGGGCGAAGTCATCTTCCAAGCCGGGTCTTGAATCTTCCTTCCACCGACGCGGAACCACCTTCTTCACCGACGGACTACGACGAATGACGGCTCCTTTAAGGGACGTCATCCAAGATGGCGTCCCCTCAATTCCGATTGGCTGATAGGATTCTATAAGCCAATCGGAATTAAGGTAGGAAAATCTGATTGGCTGATGGAATCAGCCAATCAGATTCAAGTTCAATCCGATTGGCTGATCCAATCAGCCAATCAGATTGAGCTCGCATTCTATTGGCTGATCGGAACAGCCAATAGAATGCGAGCTCAATCTGATTGGCTGATTCCATCAGCCAATCAGATTTTTCCTACCTTAATTCCGATTGGCTGATAGAATCCTATCAGCCAATCGGAATTGAGGGGACGCCATCTTGGATGACGTCCCTTAAAGGAGCCGTCATTCGTCGTAGTCCGTCGGTGAAGAAGGTGGTTCCTTCAGGGGATTAGTGTTAGGTTTTTGTAAGGGGGGTTTGGGTTAGATTAGGGGTATGTGGGTGGTGGGTTTTAATGTTGGGGGGGGGGTTGTATTTTTCTTTTACAGGCAAAAGAGCTGAACTTTTTGGGGCATGCCCCCACAAATGGCCCTTTTAAGGGCTGGTAAGGTAAAAGAGCTTTGAAATTTATTTAATTTAGAATAGGGTAGGGCATTTTTTTTATTTTGGGGGGGTTTGTTATTTTATTAGGGGGCTTAGATTAGGTGTAAGTAGCTTAAAATTGTTGTAATATTTTTAACATGTTTGTAACTTAATTTTTTATTTTTTGTAACTTAGCTTTTTTAATTTTTTGTACTTTAGTTAGCTTATGTAATTGTATTTCATTGTAGTTCTTTGTAGGTAGTTTATTTAGTTAATTTAATGATAGTGTAGTATTAGGTTTAATTGTAACTTAAGTTAGGATTTATTTTACAGGTAATTTTGTATTTCTTTTAGCTAGGTAGTTATTAAATAGTTAATAACTATTTAATAACTATTCTAACTAGCTAAAATAAATACAAAGTTACCTGTAAAATAAATATAAATCCTAAGATAGCTATAATATAATTATTAATTATATTGTAGCTATCTTAGGGTTTATTTTACAGGTAAGTATTTATTTTTAAATAGGAATAATTTATTAAAGTATAGTGTAGTGTTAGGTGTAATTGTAACTTAGGTTAGGATTTATTTCACAGGTACATTTCTCTTTATTTTAGCTAGGTAAGCTATTAAATAGTTAATAACTATTTAATAGTTATTGTACATGGTTAAAATAAATTGAAAGTTGCCTGTAAAATAAATATAAATCCTAAGATAGCTAGAATATAATTATTATTTATATTGTAGCTATATTAGGGTTTATTTTAAAGGTAAGTATTTAGTTTTAAATAGGATTCATTTAGTTAATAAGAGTTAATTTATTTAGATTTATTTAATTAATATTTAAGTTAGGGGGGCGTTAGGGTTAGACTTAGGTTTAGGGGTTAATAATTTTGTTACAGTGGCGGCGGCGTAGTGGGGGGCAGATTAGGGGTTAATAAATTTATTATAGGTGGCGACGGTGTAGGGGGGGCAGGATAGGGGTTAATACATTTAATATCGTTTGCGGCGGGTTCAGGGAGCGGCGGTTTAGGGGTTAATACATTTATTATAGTTGCGGTGGGCTCCGGGAGCGGCGGTTTAGGGGTTAATATGTATAGAGTAGCTTGCGGTGGGCTCCGGGAGCGGCGGTTTAGGGGGTAATAACTTTATTTAGTTGCGGCGGTGTAGGGGGGGTCAGATTAGTGGTGTTTAGACTCGGGGTACATGTTAGGGTGTTAGGTGCAGACAGCTCCCATAGAAATCAATGGGATGTCTGTCAGCAGCGAACTTGTACTTTCGCTATGGTCAGACTCCCATTGATTCCTATGGGATCCGCCGCCTCCAGGGGTGGCGGATTGAAAACCAGGTACGCTGGGCCGTAAAAGTGCCGAGCGTACCTGCTAGTTTTTTGATAGCTAGCAAAAGTAGTGAGAATGTGCCGCACTTGTGTGCGGAACATCTGGAGTGACGTAAGAATCGATCTGTGTCGGACTGAGTCCGGCTGATCGAAGCTTACGTCACAAAATTCTACTTTTGCCGGTCTCGAGCCTTTGATAACTAAGGCAAATCAGCCTCGCCACAAATACGCTGCGGAATTCCAGCGTATTTGAGGTTGACGGCTTGATAACTAGGCCCCAATGAATTAACTTGCCACAATATCATAATTTTTCACCCACACCTCATCAATGCATCCATTTCTAAGTTTAGCTCCATTAAAATCAATAAAGGCACATTCTGTATTGCATAGAACAAGTTTCACTGACAATAATACCGACATCAAAACTAAACACATTAGAAAACGGAAAAATACAGAGACAAGAAGGTGCGACAAGATACTTTACGGGATCATTATGAATTTAACTTGTTTGTCCAACGTTTATGAATTCAACTTGTTTGCTGCCAGAACACCCACAGTCAGCCCCCTTATTCTTTGACAACATATAGCATGAATAAGGGCTAAGTGTGTGCCCAAAATGTTGCTATATGTTGGTGGACCCTGTATGGAAATAAAGGTCTTTAAAATTCTTCACAGCTGGAGACTTCCTTTACTTGTTTATAATTTTGAACATCTTATGTCTATTTGAATTGCCTCTTTTATTTGGTATCCTTTGTTGAAAGCATACCTAGGTATTCTCAGGAGCTGGGAACTAGCTGCTTTTTGGTGGCTGCACATATATGCCTGTTGTAATTAGCTTTCTGGTGTAGTCAGCTAGCTCCCAGTAGTACATTGCTTCTCCTTTAATAAAAGATGCTAAGAGAATGAAGCAAAATTGATACTAGAAGTAAATTGAAAAGTTGTTTTTTTTTATTGTATATTTTACCTGAATGATAAAAGAAAACTTTTGGGTTTCATATCCTGTTATCCTGTTTAAATTATTATAATTGTAATTTAAAATCAATTAAAAGCAATCATAAGTAATCAAGTCAGCAAACGAGAACAGCAAATAATTATAATTAATTGGTTTCATATTGAAGCATAACTATTGGAATATTGTTTGAAGAATAGGTGACCTTCTATTAAAATAGAACACTTTTATATTATCAGGCCTGCCAATAAAAATAGAAATGTAACCCAGATCTAGGATTAAAGGGACAAAGTGGTCCTGGGACAAAGTTTAATTAGCCTGGAGTAGGACTACTTGTTTTGGGGCAAGGTGTCTGTAGTGTGAAGTGGCGTTTACTCAACAAGAGAATTATGCAGTGTGGGATTCTGAAATACAGTTAAATGCATTGGTTTTAGAAATGATAAATGACCTTTATAACTAGAACTCTACCTTTCATGGTTCATGTAAATGCCTTTTCATTATTGTATTTTGTAATTTTATACCTAATGTCATAGTGCTGCATGATATGTTGTCTCTTTATAAATACATTTTAAGAATAATATGCAATACAATACTCCCCTCTGGGCCTAGCTGCAGCATCCCACAATCTCTTCTCAGTTGTTCCAAACAAATGTACACAAGAAGGGTGCAGTTCAGATCCCAGTGAACATTATGGTAAAGTAGAAAAATAATATTAGGACCAATGGTACCGTATCATAGCACAAAGGAAAAAGTACTGTGTTGTATGCATAAAGCATCAGTATAAGTGATGCTCATCAAACGATCTTAATATCTTCTTTGTTATCCTTTATTCTTATGTAATCTTTTACTGTACAAGAGAAGTGTAATTTCAAAAATGCAAAACTTTACATTAATGCAATATATTTAAACTAAGGTTTTAAAAGTTGATCCATACATTTATTAAAATAAATATCATAGCTGTTCACAAATCTCAATGTGTATTTGTATAAAAAAAACTTCAATCAGAAGCTGATCATTTGTATGTTTTCCTTTATGTGAAATTCTGCATTATTAGTGTTGTTTACTCTGTCCCTTTAACCTTTTAACTGCCAAACCTTTATGTATATTTTTATGAAAATGTGAATAAACAAGGTTGTAAAAAGTATTGTGTTTTTTTTTTTCTAAACATCAAATTAGGGCCTGTGGATATATGTATAGAAACTTGATCTGTACATAGGAGCTCTTCTGAGCATTTACTTAAATAAATGCACATTTATTCAGACCAGCTGATCAATATTATCACACCGATCACCTGTCTATAAAAAATATATAGGGGGTTTATTTTAAAGAGGAGTTTCTGGGCTTTAAACCAAGGGGTCATGGGGATCCCACTTTTTGATGACCTCTTATTAGTGCCTAAAGACCCCTTGCCTGCAATGTGGGGAAGTGTAGTTTTTTATTTTATATATATATATATATATATATATATATATATATATATATATATATATATATATATATATATATATATATATATATATATATATATATACACTGTGTATATATATATATATATATATATATATATATATGTTTAACAAAATATGAGCATAAACATTGTAAACCCAAACGGTGGTTCTTGGGTGTTTCTAATACTTAAGGGAGCAGAGATTGAGTGGTTGAAATGCTTACCCCCCATGTCCTGTGCAGTTACCCAGCCCTTGTGGGTGCAATCTTGCTTTCTGCAATGTAAGAGTCACCCAACCACTGCTTCCTACCCTCTTCGCCACCTATTTGTTTGCGGTGATGGACAAACTCTTCTCTTGTGCAATTGATTGCAAGTGCTTCTGTAATGACATATCAGGGCATTGGACGTACAGTGTCTTCTGCCTATTCGCTGTAAAGCAAGGTAGACAGTTTTCCAAGTCAGAAGCTTTGTCCGCCCCCAACTTCGTACATGTCGTCCACTGTGCGGATGACCACCATGTATCGTTATCCGCAATTAAAGGGTTAAATGTTGTCTTTTAAAAAAAATCTAAACAACAACAGGACATTAAGGAGAAAAGGGGGATTATGAAAAGAAGATCTTAATGTGCCCTGCACATTGTAGGATAATTAAGGAAATCTATGTATTCACTATTTCATTCCAATGTTTTATCACACACCCACTTTAAACAATATTATATGAAAGACTGAACCTTTATGCTTATTCATTTTATTAGAATCTTGCCAGTATAGAAAAGGTTAATTTTATTAGCATGTTCTTATTTTACCTCTTACATGCTATTGAACAGGAACTTATGATCTCCATTTGTTATGTGAGAATAAAATCAATATAGTGATTTCCTGACAAAGAGTTTTCCCATCTCTTATACTTTTCACTGAGCAAACTAGAGATCATTTACTAATTTATGGGAATGCAGGATATACATTAATAGAATATATAATAATAGAAATGCATGTGTGCGTTTCAGAGATAGATAGATAGATAGATAGATAGATAGATAGATAGAAAGATAAATGATAGATAGATAGATAAATGATAGATAGATGATAGATAGATAGATAGATAGATAGATAGATAGATAGATAGATGATAGATCGATAGATAGATAATAGATAGATAATAGGTGATACAGTTGACAGTGAAATTGAAGGAAACTTTAAAAATTAAAAATTGTAGTCATAACAACTGTTACAATGACCTCTATTTATCAAGCCATCAACTTACCTGCATTCGACGGCACCAATACGCTCGCCTAAGTTCGCCTAACATCGCTGCCGCGGACCTGAATACGTTCTCCAAAGTTACCAAAAAAGCTGTCAAAAAGCTGTGCACCAAGTACAGTGCGATGAGCAGCGGACTATTGTTAACTAACAGTTATCGATCTCGCTGCTCTTCGGCTTTTTTTCAGCTTTCTTGGTACCCTGTCACTAAGCACCCACACTATACTATACTGTGTACCCCCTAAACTGCCACTTTCGGACCCCGCCGCACCTAAATAAATTGTTTAACCCCTAAATCACCGCTCCTGGAGCCCACCGCAACTCTAATAAATGTATTAACCCCTAAACCGCCACTCACGGAGCCCACCGCCACCTACATTATACATATTAACAAGGAAAAACAAAAGGGGATCGAAATCTCCAGAAATTGTACACATGGGTAGCACTCAACTTCCCTGAAAGGTGGAATAAACAACAGAGTTGCAAGGTAGCGGATATATGGGATAAATTAAAACATAACTTTTATAATGGAAAGACACTAAAATTAAAAACCCAGGAATGGGTCAACTTTAATCTTAGTAACAAGAGGACAGATGATGACCGGGTATATCAAAAATAACCCCTCAGAATACAAAATATATAAATAACATTATCTCTTGGGGTGAGTAAGTTAAATAAGAAGAAAAGCCAAGATAGGCTAATTTCCATAAATCAAAAGAGCTACTTAAACTTGATTGGTAACATAAGGTTATCAAAGTAAAAAAGTCAGGCAATACTCAGAGGTGATATTATAAAGAGAATGTTAGAAATATAATGCCAGGGATTATTAATTTAATTAGTGCATAATATTGCTGTAATAAGGTGTGCCACAGGTAATATATAGATGTTTATGATATATTGTGGTATACCATGTACTTTTGTGTTATACTATATCACAAACACAATTGTTACAAATAGTTACTAAACTTTTATTCAAAGAAGGATATAGGCTACATATATTGTTTTTCCTTGTTGACTAGTACACAGCACCTATAGTGATACTTTAGCTATTATAACAAGAGGAGAATATGAGATAATATTCTCCCATTTATTATCTGTATTTACTAGTATCGATTATTATATTCCCTGTTACTACCCAGTGGTGCCATTGGGCCTCCTGTCCTTTATTATACATATTAACCCCTAATCTTCCGCCCCCTATACCGCCACCACCTACATAAAGTTATTAACCCCTATCCTGACGCTCCCTGACCCCACCGCGACTAAATAAAGTGTTTAACCCCTAAACCGCCGCTCCCGGACCCACTGCCACCTACATTATATTTATTAACCCCTAATCTGCCCCCCTACACTGCCGCCACCTACATTATATTTATTAACCCCTCATCTGCCCCCTACACCGCCGCCACCTACATTATATTTATTAACCCCTAATCTGCCCCCCCTACACCGCCGCCACTATATTAAATGTATTAACCCCTAATCCTAAGTCTAACACTAACCCTAACACCCCCTAACTTAAATATAATTTAAATAAATCAAAATAAATTATTCCTATTTAAAACAAAATACTTACCTATAAAATAAACCCTAAGCTAGCTACAATATAACTAATAGTTACATTGTAGCTATTTTAGGATTTTTTTTTATTTTACGGGCAACTTTGTATTTATTTTAACTAGGTAGAATAGTTATTAAATAGTTATTAACTATTTAATAACTTCCTAGTTAAAATAAATACAAAAGTACCTGTAAAATAAAACCTAACCTAAGTTACAATTACACCTAACACTACACTATAATTAAATTAATTACCTATATTAACTACAATTAACTAAAGTTAAATAAAATTATCTAAAGTACAAAAAAAACAAAACACTAAATTACAGAAAATAATAAAATAATTACAAGTTTTTTTTAAACCAATTACACCTAATCTAATCCCCCTTATAAAATAAAAAAGCCCCCCAAAATAATAAAAAGCCCTACCCTATACTAAATTACGAATAGCCCTTAAAAGGGCCTTTTGCGGGGCATTGCCCCAAAGTAATCAGCTCTTTTACCTGTAAATAAATCTTCATCCATCCGGCGCAGAGCGGGTCCATCTTCAAGACATCCGACGCGGAGCATCCTCTTCCAACAACATCCGACGACTGAATGACGGTTCCTTTAAATGACGTCATCCAAGATGGCGTCCCTTGAATTCCGATTGGCTGATAGAATTCTATCAGCCAATCAGAATTAAGGTAGGAAAAATCCTATTGGCTGATGCAATCAGCCAATAGGATTCAAGTTCAATCCTATTGGCTGATCCAATCAGCCAATCAGTCAATAGGATTGAGCTCACATTCTATTGGCTGATTGGAACAGCCAATAGAATGCAAGCTCAATCCTATTGGCTGATTGCATCAGCCAATAGGATTTTTCCTACCTTAATTCCGATAGAATTCTATCAGCCAATCTGAGTTCAAGGGATGCCATCTTGGATGACGTCATTTAAAGGAACCGTCATTAAGTCGTTGGATGTCGTTGGAAGAGGATGCTCCGCGTCGGATGTCTTGAAGATGGACCCGCTCCGCGCCGGATGGATGAAGATAGAAGATGCCGTCTGGATAAAGACTTCTGCCCGTCTGGAGGACCAGTTCGCCCGTCTTCGTGGAGGTCTTCGGCCCGGTTGGGTGAAGACTTCTCAAGGTAGGGTGATCTTCAAGGGGTTAGTGTTAGGTTTTAATAAGGGGGGATTGGGTGGGTTTTAGAGTAGGGTTGGGTGTGTGGGTGGTGGGTTTTAATGTTGGTGGGGGTATTGTACTTTTTTTTACAGGTAAATGCCCCGCAAAAGGCCCTTTTAAGGGCTATTTGTAATTTAGTATAGGGTAGGGCTTTTTATTATTTTGGGGGGCTTTTTTATTTTATTAGGGGAATTAGATTAGGTTTAATTAGTTTAAAAAACTTGTAATTATTTTATTATTTTCTGTAGGTTAGTGTTAGACTTAGGTTAGGTTTGATTTTACAGGTACCTTTGTATTTATTTTAACTAGGAAGTTATTAAATAGTTAATAACTATTTAATAACTATTCTACCTAGTTAAAATAAATACAAAGTTGCCTGTAAAATAAAATTAAATTCAAAGATAGCTACAATGTAACTATTAGTTATATTGTAGCTAGCTTAGGGTTTATTTTATAGGTATTTAGTTTTAAATAGGAATAATTTATTTAGAATTATTTAAATTATATTTAAGTTAGGGGGTGTTAGGGTTAGTGTTAGACTTAGGTTTAGGGGTTAATGCATTTAATATAGTGGCGGCGGTGTGGGGGGCAGATTAAGGGTAATAAATATAATGTAGGTGACGGCGGGGTCCGGGAGCGGCGGTTTAGGGGTTAAACTATTTATTTAGTTGCGGCGGGGTCCAGGGGGTGGCGGTTTATTGGTTAAACACTTTATTAAGTTGCGGTGGGGTCCAGGAGCGGTGGTTAAGGTGTTAATAAGTATAATGTAGGTGGTGGCGGTGTAGGGGGGGGCAGATTAGGGGTGTTTAGACTCGGGGTACATGTTAGGGTGTTAGGTGTAGACATTACCATAGGAATCAATGGATATCGGGCAGCAGCGAACATGAGCTCTCGCTGCTTTCCGACTCCCATTGACTCCTATGGTATCCGCGGCCTCCAGGGCAGCGGATTGAAAACCAGGTACGCTGGGCCGGAAAAGTGCTGATCGTACCTGCTAGTTATTTGATAACTAGCAAAAGTAGTCAGATTGTGCCGAACTTGCGTTCGGAACATCTGTAGTGACGTAAGCATCGATCTGTGTTGGACTGAGTCCGGCAGATCGTATGTTACGTCACTGAATTCTACTTTTGCCGGTCTGTAGGGTATGATAATTAAGGCGAATCAGGCTCGCCAAAAATACGCTGCGGAATTCCAGCATATTAGCGTTTGACAGCTTGATAAATAGAGGCCAATGTATGAGTACACAAATTCCGATTGGATAAAACCTAAATCATCTGCCCCAATGGACCCCCTTTTGGAATTTTTTGGGGAAGGACAATGTTCCCAACTAGGGAACCTGTCCCACAATCTTTGAAATTGGACAACAAAAAAAGTTTAATGCCCGCAGTTATCATTGCACAAGGGTTTCCTTGTGCAGTGCCGTCCCCTACTGTCATCCAACCAATCGCACAAGATCAGAGCTTGTCAATCACTCCAAATGAACAAGTTCAGGGGGGTTTATCTCCACTGTCTCAGAGGTGGTGAAAGGTTTAACGCTTTAACTTCTGAGCCATTTCCACCCATGTGATGAGCTTTTTTGTATTTTTTAGATGCTGCTCATATTTAAGCCGTGTAGGTAATTTTTTTGTGAGAAACACACACATTATAGGTTTTTTTTTCCAGCAAATACTGCAGCTCACACTATACCCTTATTTTATGTATTCATCATAACACATGAGATCTCAACAACAAAGTATATAAAAATAAATTATATATTTTTATTAAAATTTGTGAACATAGGGGCTCCATGAGCCTCTACTCAAATAAATGCACATTTATACACCAGGCAATCACTATAACCACAGGGGCTTTGTTTTAAAGAGGGGGTTCTGAATGTAAAAACAAGGGGCCATGGGGTCTCTAAGCATTTTTATGACCTTTTATAAGTGCATAGAGACCCCTAGCCTGCAAACACTGTGGGGAGCTGAGACTGATGGCTTAATTTGAATACTTACCCTGTTTTAGCTCCCTTAAGTCCTATGATTTCCAGGGCATGGTGACATCACCGGCATCCGCAGATTCTCTAGGTGATGCAGATCCATTAGACCACCAGGGATATGGAGTAAGTGTAGGGCGGAGCCACAATGAGTTCTGAAAGCCCCCCTATTGCAACACAAGGTTGTCATCAGCACTTAACTTAGCAGTACGTTACATCTTAACATCCAGTAAGCAAGCTTCCACCACATGGGCTCTAAAGCAACATCTGTTTCATTGTAAATGGAACCCAAATAGTTAAAATTGATATCTATAAAATATAGCACTTTGACAATTAAATTGATGCAGATTTTATCTCTATGTGAAGTTTTCGTCAGCATCCTCATGTATTTGCTTTCTGAGAGCTGTTATAAGTGTACCATGAAAACGTTTGCAGTAAAAACAGTTTTAATTTTTGACATGCAGCCTTCACATACATAATTGCACCTTGTATCTATGTACGTGAATTTGTTTTATACTAATACTGTAGCTTCTTGTCATTCCTATTGGCAGTGTGGTGTTGGCTATTCACAGCATGACCCATGAACAGAGACTGTATCATTTCACTAGCAATGGAATCCTAGAGAACTAAAGAAATGCTTTTTATCTTTTATCTGAATGAACAGATACCAGGTTCATATATCCATGAAACTAAAACTTGTGTGTCAGTGTTATTTTCATCAAACAAGCCATCTGTACTGCTGACTGTTGATTTTTTTCTAAATGATTTAGATGTTTCTATGTAAGACTGAAAGTTTTGAGTGCACATATATTTCAGTTAATGAAAGTAGCGTGTCGACAATACTCCAACAAAAATAAAAGCAATTTCTGACAGAACTTGAACAGTGCTCTTGAGATGCCAACTTTGCAATCAACTTATATTTTTAGATAGTGAATCTGAAAAAAAAAAGTTAAGAAATAATGTGAATTTGTGTTTTATCACAGTCATATTTTATTCCTCAGTCTATACAATTGTATGACTAAAAAGGAATGAAACCATAGTTTGTTTTTAATGGTTATTTTATCTAATAGAAAAACAAAACTGCCTACATTTGGCCTTAGACTTCTAACAAACTATGAACATTTTAAGAAAATCCGTAGTGTTAGTTATAACTTCAGCAAAATTAAAAAAAAAAAAAAATCAGAGAAAAAAAAATACACTTTGCAGTTTGAAAACAAAAATAGCAGAGTATATTAAAATCTTTTGCATTGAATTACTTCATGTCTGACTATAGGTAAAGGCATCATTTTAGCTTAAAGCATCCAAATCCAAATCTGCTCAATCTGGCCAGGAAAACAAAAGCAATGTTTCCTGAGTTAACACTCTAATTTATAAGCTGAAATGTGCATTTCGGAATGTTAAGACAGATGGAGATTGTATCAATATATTTATGGAACCAAAAAGGAGTGTTTGGTTCCCGGGGGAAGTTTAATATATGTTGCACTGCAGTTCAGCAGGAAATAGTTCATGAGGCAGTTACATGGACATTAACTGTAGCAAGAGCTGAAGTTTATGCATTCTGCTATAAGATGTTATTTTAATAAATTTGTCAAAACACTGCAACTGGAGTCTGAGAGACCATCTTATAAACAGCAGCTTTATACATGGTGGCAGCAGATGTTATTTAAAGAAATACACCAAAAGAGGATATGGAAGGTTTAAAACCACTAGGTCTGCTGGATTTTCAGGCAAGGAATCTGTCTCAGGCATGGAAGAGATGGAAAGAAGCCATTCTTCTATACACAGACCTAATCATGGCTAACAAACCAGAGGAGATGAAGGTAAAGTTGTTCCTGTACTTAATTGGAGAAAAAGTCAGAGAGGTAAAGGACACCCTTCTCCCAGAAGCAGCAGCTCCCACACTGGCTCTGCTAATTAAAGCATTTGATGATTATTGTGAGCCAAAGCAAAATGAGACTGTGAAAATATATATTTTTTTTCTAGAAGTCAGAGGGAAGATGAAGGAATTGATGCATATGTCACAGATCTGCGTACACTGGCAGCCACTTGCAGCTTTGATAATAACAAAGACTCATTAATCAGGGATAGGATTGTATGTGACACAAGAGACTCTAAACTTAGAGAATGCCTACTGAGAGAAGTGTATTTAACACTGGAAAATGTATTCAAATAGGTAGAGCTGCTGAGCTGTCTAAAGAAAGGTTGAAGATCATTGAGAGCTCCAGCACTAGTGCAGTGTCAGTTCATGGGATGGACACAAGTTACACCCTTAGGAAGGGTCATAACAGAATGACAATGACTCCAGACAAGACAATACAGTGTATTTATTGTGGAAAGTGTCACAGGAATCTGAAAGAGAAATGCCCAGCATTTGGAAAGCAATGTAAAGAGTGTTGTAAAGCAAATAATTTCATTAGTCAGTGTCGTGCCAATACACAACAAAGAAAGCCAACAGTACAAGCTGTCTATAGAGAGACTGAAGACTTAGAGGAAGGAATATGAAGACATTCTGGGTCTGACCTTGGAACCAGCTTTTCAGATTTGTACACTTAAGAAAACAATAAGCAAATTTCCATCAGATTTGTTTGCTACTATGCTAATTGACCAGAAAGCAGTTAGATTCCAAATGGATAGTGGAGCAGACTGTAATGTCATACCAGCAAATTTGGTGAAAGACAAATCTAAAATTCTACATTGTGATAAAATGCTAAGGATGTATAATAAGAGCACACTGAAACCAATAGGGATATGTAAGCTCAAAATAAGAAACCCATGCAACCAAAAGTTATATCAGGCTGAGTTTATAGTAATTAAAACAGAGGTGTGTAATCCTATACTAGGAAGTAGAGCTATACAAGCTATGGATCTGATCTCAGTGCAAGACCAAAATATCCTAAACGTGGAACAAGATGGCAACCACCCAGATGCCACTGTGGTCAGCCATCAATAAAGAGTATGCAGATATTTTTCAAGGAGTAGGCTGTCTAGTAGGAAAACTGAAATTGGAAGTGGATGCTCTTGTACAGCTTGTTAGACTTCCAAAAAGAAAGGTTCCTGTGTTATTACTTAAACCCCTTAGAAAAACAGGGCATTATAACCCCTGTAGAGAGAAGTACAGACTGGAATAGTAGTATTGTGGTAGTGAAAAAAACATCATGGAAGTTAGAAATTTGCATTGACCCTAAGCCTCTGAATAGGGCTTTGAAAAGAAGCCATTATTCTTTGTCAACAATTGATGATATACTTCCTGACCTAGCAAGAGCAAGAATTTTTTCAGTATGCGAAGTTAAGAGTGGATTTTGGCTAATTGAATTAGAGGAAGAATCCAGCTATTTGACCACTTTCTCTACTCCTTTTGGCCGATACCGATGGGTTTGAATGCCTATGGGTATTAGTCCGGTCCCAAAAGTTTTCCAGTTAAAACTAAATCATGCACTGGAAGGGCTACCAGGTATCAGGATTATTACAGATTATATTCTAATTGTAGGAGAAGGTAATACCGAGCTGGAAGCTATTCAAGACCAAAATCAAAAGTTGAGGAAATTGCTCAATCATTGTAGAGAAAGACACATCAAACTAAATCCAGAAAAATTTCTGCTAAGGAAAACAGAAGTGCCATATATTGGTCACTTATTATCAGCCCAGGGAATTCAAGCAGATTCAAGCAAAGTAAAAGCCATTACTGAAATGCCCAAACCCTCAGATGTTAAAGGAGTACAGAGATTTTTGGGGATGGTGAACTGTCTTTCTAGGTTTTGTGAAAACCTCTCAGATGCAGCTGAACCACTGCGCCAACTAACCCAGAACAGTACAGTGTGGGAATGGACAGAGGTGCAGGAAGAGGCATTTCAGCAGATCAAATACAAAATCAGCAGTACACCAGTGCTTAAATATTATAACCAAGACGAACCATTAGAATTACAATGTGATGCATCAGAGAAAAGTCTGGGAGCAGCACTGTTGCAAGGTAAACAACCAATCGCTTTTGCAAGCAGAGCAATGACGAAGACAGAGCAAGTTTATGCACAGATAGAGAAGGAGCAGTCCTATTTGGAATTCCACCAATTCATATTTGGGACAGTAGCTGTACAATCAGACCATAAGCCCCTTGAAAGCATTATGAAGAAACCCTTACTTAAAGGGACATAAAACCAAGTTTTTTTCTTTCATGATTTAGATAGAATATAACATTTTAAACAACTTTCTAATTTACTTCTATTATCATATTTTCTTCATTTTCTTGTTATACTTATTTGAAAAGCAGAAATGTAAGCTCAAGCATGTGCACGTGTCTGCAGCACTATATAGCAGAAGATTTGCAACAATGTTATACATTAGCAGTAACACTAGATGGCAGCACTAGTTCCTGTCCTGTAGTGCTTCAGGCATGTGCATGCTACCTACCTAGGAATCTCTTTAACAAAGAATAACATAAGAATTAATCATTTTTGATAATAGAAGTAAATTGGAAACTTTTTAAAAATTGTATTCTCTATCTGAATAATGAAAGACATTTTTGGGGTTTAATGTCCCTTTAAAGCACCCAGTCATCTTCAGCATATGATGTTACGGCTTCAAATATGTATGATGCATGTATCAAATACTGCCCAGGGAAGTCTCTGGCGGTGGCAGACACATTAAGTAGGGCTTATTTAGAATAAGGTTTCATGGAGGGTTCTGTGGAGCACTAAATTGAAACTATAAACATGCTCCAATATCTACCCATCTCAAACAGGAGACTTGTTGCTATACAACAGAGCACAGAAAAAGACAAGATTTTACAAGCAGTAAAGCGAACTGTGATGAGTAAATGGCCTCATGCTAAGGAACAGGTACCCCTAGAGGCTTCACCTATACTACCACATACATGATAAACTGAATGTACAGGATGGTGTTCTATTCAAAGGTGAGTAGTTATTCCATCTGATCTTCACATTTTGGCGTGGAAGGATGTCTACTCAGAGCCAGGGAGAGCATTTACTGGCCAGGAATGGATGCACAGCTAAAATAATATATTGACCAATGTGACATAAGCCGTTCATTCGATACTAAACAACAGAAAGAGACATTCGTTCCTCATGAGATCCCAACAAGACCGTGGGAAAAGCTTGGCATTGACATTCCAATATGATAATGACCCCAAAGACACCTCTGAGACGACCACTGCTTTGCTAAAGATGCTGAGGGTAAAGGTGATGAACTGGCCAAGCATGTCTTCAGACCTAAACCCTATTGAGCATCTGTGGAGCATCCTCAAATGGAAGGTGGGGGAGCGCAAGGTCTCATACATCCACCAGCTCCCTGATGTCATCACGGAGGAGTGGAAGAGGACTCCAGTGGCAACCTGTGAAGCTCTGGCTGAACTTCATGCCCAAGAGGGCTAAGGCAGTGCTGGTAAATAATGGTGCCCACACAAAATATTGACACTTTGGGCTCAATTTGGACTCTAGGGTGTACTCACATGACATTAATGGCTGTGTGTTGAGTTATTTTGAGGGGACAGCAAATTTACACTGTTATGTAGGTTGTACACTCACTACTTTACATTGTAGCAAAGTGTAATTTCTTCAGTGTTGTCACATAAAAATATATAATAAAATATTTACAAAAATGTGGGGGGTGTACTCACTTTTGTGAGATACTGTATATATATATATATATATATATATATATATATATATATATATATATATATATATATACTTAGTTTTCATCTACTTAACTGCAAAGGGCTTATGTCCATATATGTCTGTAAATACATAAGTACACATATAAATACATAGATACATATCTACACACACACACACATATATATATATATATATATATATATATATATATACATACATACATATATTTAGACCTGTATATTTTTTATTTTATTAGATGGTGTAATTATGAGTGTAAGTGTACTTTGTAATGTATTTTTTAGGTGTTTTGTGACACTTTTTTATTTTGCGAAACCGTCAACCAAAGCTCTGAGGAAGCGGTAATCATTCTAGCGTTAATTGCGATTGTGCTCAAGTGATCGCATTTATTTTCAACTTGTAATACGAGCGGTAACCCGAAGAACACAAACACCAACGATAAACCCTTTATCACTCGCGCTAAACTGTTAGCGCTCCACTCATAATCTGGCCTATAGTAAGAAAATACATAAACTATCTTTTTATTTAAAGGGACATGAAACACAAAATATTTCTTTCATGGTTAAGATGTGTGCAATTTAAAAAATATAATTATATATACAATAATAATTTTACTTTTGATATTCTTTTCATTTTGGTATCCTTTGCTGAAAAGTAGGTAAGTAGGTGCAGATTTCTGGAGAACTATTTGGCAGCAGTTTTGGAGGAATGCTAAGTAAAACAGATAATAGAACTAAAGCAGAAACTGATGTAACTTAATAAGCTCCATCAGAATCATGAAAGAAAAAACGTGGGTCATATGTTGCATATATGAACTATACTTCTGAACTGTTTATTTTATTTTTTTGCAACTGATTTTAATGATATTATTTCACTGGTATCAGTAATGTAAAATGATTAAAGCGTCAGTAGTCTGCTGGAACTATGATGTAGAAACCCAGAATACTTTGCAACATATTTTTGTAACTACTCTCTTGTGCACAAGTTTGATTGACAGAAAAGTTAATGCAATGCACGTTCACACCAAACTGTCTAGGACTCACATTAACCACGTGAACAAGATACCAAACTAAGAGCTAAAAAGGCTAAATGAGTCTTTTTTTAACACACTTTTGTATTGTAACATGCATTAAAATAATGTACTATATACTTTTATGTCCCTTTAGGAAGATAAGAGATTTAGATGTTTATTTCACTGTTTCTGAACCAGAATATTATATTTTAACATAAATAAGTTTTGTAAATCATGTGTCAGCAGTGTACAAACACACTAATATACACTAGGCAGGGATTAATTCCTATACTTATCTAGATGATGCTCTTAAAACTGTATGCCATTGATTATACCTGACCTTTAAACCTTCTCCTTATTAATGCATTATCAATTCTACAAACATAATTTGTTTTTTATTTGCATTTAGAGAGAGTGATACAGACCCACGGCACACATAAGTGATTTATTATTTAGAATACTCATCCAGAGGATGATGTCTCCATTTATTAAAAACCATGGGACATATTTTAACACGTAAAAATGAATTTGTTTGTGAGAATGTTATTTAGAATTGGTTTTGCTATTGTTCTTCAATAAAAAGTCATACAAAATAGTCATTACAATCCTGTAAAAAAGTTTAACAAATTATTTATCTACAAAAATCTACATAGACTTTAGTGGTGTTGTTCTGTTGAAAATAATTTAAGGTTTTCTAAAGCATTGTGATTGACCCCTCAATGTGAAAACTACAGTTTTCCAGTCCTGTTTTTAACAAAAATATCTAACTCTGGAGGGGTGGAGTCAGCTGCCTAACAGCATGGCCGTACTTTAAGTAAACTCCGGCATCTGTTTAGGAATTTGGATCAAGTTGGCTATATACAATGACTAAGCCTAAGGACTTTGGGACAACCGGCACCTACTTTTCGAAACAAAACGAGCAGGATTGCTGTAATGCAGGCAGCCAGAAAGTCCCGGTAAAGATCTGCAATGGTGGAATGAGCTGTGTCACCTGGGCCTTCTAGAACATCTGTGCTACAGACCCTTGCTACCGGAAAAGAGGTTGTAGTATATCTGGCATAATCTGTAAACCGGACTTGAAAGGAAGGATATAGAAATTACAGAGGTATCCAGGTAAGGCGATCTCCCCCTCTACTGCCGGGAGCAACTAAATGGTGCTCCTATTTTCCATCAGGAACCCGCCATTACACAGGCCTAAAAAAAATGGAAAAGAGAAACGTTTATACAAAAAATATAAAAATATAAAAAGAATGAGAGAGTAGTATATACCACTTCTAAGCCTCACGGTGCCTCCCTCATAGAAAATTATATATTATTTGGAAAGAGAGAACATTTATTAGAGAATACAATAATCCTCTAAAACAGAAAGGGAATAAAAACGGCACACATAGGAGGTAAATTCAACCATTTATTGGACTCATATAGCATTTACAAAAGAAGTTGGCCCAAAAGTGCCCCGCTGTCTCCAAATTGGGCAGGAACATATAACCACACAACTATATACAAATTAAAAACCAGAACTAATCTTATATCGATATGACACAGGCCTGTATCATTGAATCACATAAATAGCAACAGTATCTGGATCTGATTATAAATAACCCAAAACAGTTAGAGCTCTAATTTATCATATATCCATGCAAGGATGGAGTAAAGCCACAAAGCTGCATGAGTATCTGATATATATACACTCTATATCAGTCATATATAGCAGAGTACAAACAACAAATATCAATAGTTATGTCTAACAAAACGATCACACATAACCTTTTATGATGAACTACCAAATGTATAGCAATGACATAACCCTCCTCTTGTCTCAATTATACGGTAACCTGTCTTGTATAATCATAAGATAAATGTATACAGTCTTATTAGGGCAAGTACATGAGTTCATACATCGTTAACAGAAAGTTCACTTGTCACCTCCCTGTGAATCAGCCTACAAGGCTCTCCTGATTGGACAAGCCGTACTGTTAGCAAGGAAAACAATCTTCATATTGGATACTATGTACCCATTCTTACCAAAGATGTACCTTAAACACCAGATTGTATTTCTAAGCATATATAAGATATCCACATGATCTTACCACAGATGTACCAAATCTATTATGCAAGTAATCCACTCTGCTGCACCTTGTATTTACACAGGTAGTAGGCCACGCCTCACGCTGGATACTTTGTATAGCCAATGCGGGAATCTTTGTATTAGACACTATGTATCCGTTCTTTACCAAAAGATATACTTTAAACAAACGATTGCATAGTGAGCATTTATCGGATATCTTACCACAGATGTACCGATCTTTATCAAGCAAGCCATCCGTTCCGCTCCACTTGACAATCACACAGGTAGTGTAGTAAAAAATAGGGTTAGACTGTCTAATTGGTAGGGAATCAAGCACACCTGAAATAAACTTTATCCCAAAGTTATGTAGTTAAAGATAGTTGTGGTAGGTGGCGCAAAATAGGATTGCTGTTCCCGATAGGTGTCTGATATTGATGTTGAATTATATTGATGTTGAATTATATTAGTGATTTCAGGTTATGTTCTTAACAAATCGATATAAGTATATATGGAGCTGCTGTATTCTTAGTGTTTTCTAATTTTTATATTTTTTTTTGGATAAAACGATGCTGACACATCAAATAATATAAAATATGCTCCTTTATTTCTATTCGATAAAGATAACCTAATGTCTAAAAAGTATCTAAAAAGTATAGTTCACAATATTCATAAAAAATGTTAAAAAACATGACACCGGTGTCTGATATGATTACTATCTCGTATTTGGACTCATATAGTCTGTATTACAGTAATCTTAATTGTTTTAAATTGCTAAACAGAAAACGCTAAAACATTATATGTTGCATAAAGTATAGTAACTTGGTTATAATTCTATACCATCTGTTAGTGGATATTGCTACACATATTGAACTAAACATTCATTTTTAAGGCGTACATATTACAAGTAATATTCGTGTATCAATAGAAGGTTTACTTATATTTGTATCAATATATGGATGGTTTTTACAGTCTTTCCATATGTTGCACACTGACTTAATTCTTATAGTTTGTAATGTTACCTTCACAGTGTATCTGTTAGATTACACTTGAAAGAGAGAGATAGTCCGTAGTGGAAGTAATAAACTGGATTGATGAGCTTATTTTCCTAGAGTCTGCTGCTGCGGTGAGGATTGTATTCCGTTTACTGATCTGTTTGATCTGACATTCATGGGGTCAGGGGTGGGTGTTCTTTCGGTCAGTGACCGATATCCTTTATAATGAGGTAGCTACCAAGCTTGTGATGTTCCTGTGGCGCTTGTTATCCAAACGTCTTAGTTGCTTGTCTTTGAGTCTTCGGATGTTTCAGTGACACTTCACTGGTTGGTTGTCTGTGCCTTGTCCTGTTAGATATTAGTACTTCTTTCGGTCAGTGACCGATTCTTTGCCGGTTATTGTAGTTG
The DNA here is from genome assembly GCF_027579735.1 of Bombina bombina. Taxonomy (NCBI): domain Eukaryota; kingdom Metazoa; phylum Chordata; class Amphibia; order Anura; family Bombinatoridae; genus Bombina; species Bombina bombina. The sequence continues at coordinate 911,133,903 of NC_069499.1, forward strand.
GGCTTCCTCAAGTCTTTTTGGTTATTTTTGTAGCGGTTTTCCTCGCTAGGCTGTGAGGTGTATTTATTGCAGGATAGGACACATAGGGCTCAGATTAACCCCCATGTACCGTAAGCAGATAAGTGTCCAATTTAGGTGCTTGACAGAGCTGAAGTGTCACTGAAACATCCGAAGACTCAAAGACAAACAACTAAGACGTTTGGATAACAAGTGCCACAGGAACATCACAAGCTTGGTAGCTACCTCATTATAAAGGATATCGGTCACTGACCGAAAGAACACCCACCCCTGACCCCATGAATGTCAGATCAAACAGATCAGTAAACGGAATACAATCCTCACCGCAGCAGCAGACTCTAGGAAAATAAGCTCATCAATCCAGTTTATTACTTCCACTACGGACTATCTCTCTCTTTCATGTGTAATCTAACAGATACACTGTGAAGGTAACATTACAAACTATAAGAATTAAGTCAGTGTGCAACATATGGAAAGACTGTAAAAACCATCCATATATTGATACAAATATAAGTAAACCTTCTATTGATACACGAATATTACTTGTAATATGTACGCCTTAAAAATGAATGTTTAGTTCAATATGTGTAGCAATATCCACTAACAGATGGTATAGAATTATAACCAAGTTGCTATACTTTATGCAACATATAATGTTTTAGCGTTTTCTGTTTAGCAATTTAAAACAATTAAGATTACTGTAATACAGACTATATGAGTCCAAATACGAGATAGTAATCATATCAGACACCGGTGTCATGTTTTCAACATTTTTTATGAATATTGTGAACTATACTTTTTAGATACTTTTCAGACATTAGGTTATCTTTATCGAAAAGAAATAAAGGAGCATATTTTATATTATTTGATGTGTCAGCATCGTTTTATCCAAAAAAAAAATATAAAAATTAGAAAACACTAAGAATACAGCAGCTCCATATACACTTATATCAATTTGTTAAGAACATAACCTGAAATCACTAATATAATTCAACATCAATATAATTCAACATCAATATCAGACACCTATCGGGAACAGCAATCCTATTTTGCGCCACCTACCACAACTATCTTTAATCACACAGGTAGTACCTTGTATTCACACAGGTAGTAAACAACGCCTCACGCTAGATACTTTGTTAACAGATGCGATGATCTTCGCATTGTATAGCCTTGTTTACTCGTTTACTCCAAGCGAAGTCGCTCATACTGTTACAAACAAATGATCACAGGTAGTCATAATAAGAATAGTTCACACATTGAATATCATGGAGTTAGTCGACACCCCTCCACAACAAAAACACACAAGTTAACGATGTATGAACTCCTGTACTTGCCCTAATAAGACTGTATATATTTATCTTATGATTATACAAGACAGGTTACCATATAATTGAGACAAGAGGAGGGTTATGTCATTGCTATATATTTGGTAGTTCATCATAAAAGGTTATGTGTGATCGTTTTGTTAGACATAACTATTGATATTTTGTTGTTTGTACTCTGCTATATATGACTGATATAGAGTGTATATATATCAGATACTCATGCAGCTTTGTGGCTTTACTCCATCCTTGCATGGATATATGATAAATTAGAGCTCTAACTGTTTTGGGTTATTTATAATCAGATCCAGATACTGTTGCTATTTATGTGATTCAATGATACAGGCCTGTGTCATATCGATATAAGATTAGTTCTGGTTTTTAATTTGTATATAGTTGTGTGGTTATATGTTACCTGCCCAATTTAGAGACGGCAGGGCACTTTTGGGCCAACTTCTTTTGTAAATGCTATATGAGTCCAATAAATGGTTGAATTTACCTCATATGTGTGCCTTTTTTATTCCCTATCTGTTTTAGAGGATTATTGTATTCTCTAATAAATTTTCATTTATACATAAACTTACCCTAATAACACCTAATATAGGTGGTAACATGTTACAGATGTAACAAGATACAGCTATCAATAGTGGCATGAAATACGCCTAAAATATTTGTTAAATAAATCCTGTTTTTCACAGCAAAGACAATGTCAGTGTCATTAATTGTAAAGGCATACTGAGGACTCAGTTAAACATAAAAAAGGGTTATATCCTTGTTGTTGTATATGCCAAAGCGAGAGGCAGAATGAATTCCTAACAAGAAGAGTGGGTTATCTATTTGTGCTACTGGTTTACAGACACATAAATCTAACATTAACCAGCCATATACTTGATCAATTTTACTCAGTGATAGATTTGGGTCATTTATTCTTATACTCACATCCCCTTATTATACCTAGAAAACCTCTTATGATATCTGAATACATTTTATCACTGAGCTAAAGAGAGCATAACAATTAACTCAAGTGGTGTATTGTCGAAACTGACATTCTATACAGAACAATGTCATCCAAGAAGCAAACTAAACTGAGGAAGAGTGGCAAACAACCACAATTAAACACCTCTCAATTACACCCCAATGTTTAAAATCTTTGGCCAAACTACTAACACTTGGAGTCAGTCACCCTCACCAAATAGTGAGAGCTCTGAAGACATGAATTTGACGGACGTGGTACACATTTCCAAATCCTTTTTGGAGTCACTACCTTCTAAGCAAGATTTCACTGCCCTGATTTCCCAGGTCAAATCCTGCATAAAAGAAGAGATATCAGCTCTTACAAAAGAAATTCCCAAAATTGGAAATAGAGTGGAAACCCTGGAAGGGGACATGGAAACTCAACTATCTGACATAGTCACCATCTGTCAATTGCAGGACAAATTGGAGGATATCGAGAAAAGGAGCCGCAGAAATAATAGTAGACTCAGAGGCATTTTGCTAACAGATAATTTACACACATATCTGCAGGAGCTCTTCAAATTCCTATCAGGAACCTCTGCCTCTACACCCATTACTCTTGACAGATATCACAGGGCGCTACGGCCTAAACCTAATGAAGGATTACCTACTCAACACATCATTATCAGGTTCCAAGAATACCAAGAAAAGGAAAACATAATGAAGTTTGCCTGGAACCACTCTCCACTAATCTTTCAAGGATCATAAATCTCTGTCTTTGTCGACCTTTCACAAAGGATGCTTCAAAGACGCAGAGAGTTTGCTACACTCACATCACTTCTTTGTCAGAAAAAGATCTTATACAGATGGGGCTTTCCTTGCTTCCTACAAATCACTTGGGAAGGGAAAAAAACAGTGTGTTGAATCCTTATGTGGGCAACTTCAGCTATCACCTCCAATGCCATCGCAATCAACCACATCTACTGAGAGCCCAAAAGAATCTCTGACATCCATAGCACCCAAAACCCAACGCCAGCCATGGGTAACCTCATATTCAAAGAGACAAAAATGGTCTCAAAAAAGCCAGATGGACACTGGGTGAGATCTTTCTAACTTTGTTCATGCCTTTGTTAATGTTATTTAACTTGTTCTAGAGTAATAAGAACACTTTTAAGTATATGCTTCTTGTATACTGTAAAAAAACTCCTTAGTCTTATGTGTCTATTTACAAGCTGTTTAAACCGTTATGATTGAAATCTTATTCCTAGTCGGTTAATGACCCTGTAATAGTTACCACTGCTCATGAGGGGCGGTTCATGATTAGTTTTGTGTTATATTTACTTACTTGTTATTTTTTCTAACATGTTAGCATTTTTCTCCCTTAGGGAGTTTTTAGATAATTGTATGCATTTTTCATACTTGCCAATATCGGTAAAATTGTTAATTGAGAATCATTTCCAAATAATACTCATTGCAATAATAAGGATGAGTTGCTTATATTATATGTTCTTCATAGGTCACCACAAATATGGCTACTAAACTTAAAGACCAAAGGTTTACTTTGGTAACACAAAACCTTAAGGGTTTTAATTCGCTGTATAAGAGATCCAAAGCACTTCATGATTTCCTACATAAAAACTATTAAACCCGGCGGCGGAGCCTGGCCACGCAGGAACATGGCCGATTAAACCCTGGCTCCTAAGACCCACACCAGATGTTAACCAGATCTAGGGGAAGAAATTGCCCAAAATTTGCATTAAACCCCGGGAACCTATGTAAGAAGGCACCGGGCATATAATGAGAGAGCTTTAAGAACCTCTAACTCTCACCGCGACGCTGCAGGGCACAGAGACCGGCCAGATCACATGGGGCCTTATGGAACGGAACTCCCCGACAAGAAATTTTAGCTGCAGAGTCCCAGAGAGCCCTCCCTCACAAATGGGACATCAGTGGTGAGCGGAGACCTAGCACTTGCAGACCTGGCAACGCGGGAGCACAGGGGACACACCAAACCCCACGCAAACAGAGCGGACCGACCGAAACCGCGGCTACCCGCCGCCACAAGGCATCACTGGGAGCGGAAACTTGGGCCGCACCCAGACAGAGCAGGCTTTCCCAGAGTTCACTAGCAGAGGGGCCTGGACAGGAGCGCATGAGGTTATTGAGCCACGGAGGCCATACGCAGGTAATCGCAGTACAGGCCAGCACTGTGGGGACAACCTGACATATAAGCATACAAGCCTCTGAATACACGGTACCTCTAGGCCTGCCCAGACCGCTGGCAATATACACTTCTGCCACACATTACACAGTGAACGAAGGAGGGGGAGATGACAGAGGGGTCCCACATGTTATATTCACTGCTGCAACAGAAAAAATAATAAATAATTAATAAAAGGTAGCGCATTAAGAGCTTGTCAGCTTTGCCTCTGCACATAACCTGAGGAACCACGTGGGGATTTTTATGTCTTTTGCTGAACTGAGAGGGAGCAGAGGACATCTGATAACCTATTAGCTGAACTGAGCCATCACCCCCTATAAGCAGAAAAACACTGGGTTTTCGCAAAACAGTCACAGGGAGGAAATATACCACATCCCCAGGCATGTCTAATAGGAAAAACACTAAGGGTAATAAAGGCCCTAAAAGTGCCAATCTTACCAACTACATAAAAATGGTTAATTCTGGAATTGAAACCGGTGGCTCAGAGCCTCCAACCCCTATCCCAGCCCCTGACCCTGCGGGCCCCCCCTCTGAAGCACTGACTCAGGAACCCTTGACCAGATATGATCTCAATGTTATCTCCTCCAAGGCGGACATAAATGCTGTCCTGACTGAAATGAGATCCCTGTTTGGGGACCTTAAGAAAGATTTCCATCAGATAAGTCAGCTAGTGCAGACACTGGAGAAGCGACAGGACTCTATGCAAGCCCAAGTAACATCCAACTTCCAACGCACATATGAACAGGGGGAGGACATACAGTTCCTGTTGTCTAAAATAGAGGACCTCGACAACAGAGGGAGAAGGAACAACTTGAGAATCAGGGGTGTCCCAGAATCGGTTAACAACACTGCCCTGGAGGGATATCTACAGGATCTATTCCGCACTATAAAAGGCACGCCAAGCTCAGCGGATGTCCCTCTAGAGAGAGCGCACCGGGCCCTCCGTCCTCGTCCCTCCTCCAAAGCACCCCCAAGAGACATTATCATCAAATTTCTCAGCTACAAGGACAAGGACACAATCTCCCAGAAAGCAAGGGCCATCAAGGATCTCACTCATGCAGGAATCCCTATACAGGTCTTCTCAGACCTGAGCCAGATTACCCTCCAGAAGAGGAGGGACCTTAGATTCATCACCTGCCAGCTCCAAGCCCACAGGATCCTTTACAAATGGGGTTTTCCTGTGTGTATCATCGCTTCACGAAATGGCAAACAAGCTGTCTATAGGACATAAACGGATTTAAAAGACTTCTGCAGGATCCTAGAGATCGATATACCACCCCCGGCTGAGGAGGACTTTCCCTCATGGGGCCAAAATGGACCAGAGGACGTCCTTGCCAAGAACACAGCTAAGTAGCAGTATAAAGACAAATTCATGGACTCTATGTTGCTGACAAAAACTGTTCCAGCGGACACCTGGGGACCCAGATAAGTGTTGCATTTTCCTGTTGAATCAAGTTGAATTACCTCTCTTTATTGTTTAGTGCATTTTTCTGTTTATTGTTTGTGAAATGTTGATGAGGTGTAGACAGAGGGGAGATTAGGCGCATCGGGGGTGCTTGACATGGCGCTATACCACCTGCCCCTGAGTATTATGCCACAGCATCACTTAGACCCCAAGTTCACTGAATAATTAAATTTATACTCACACTAGAGGATACTGGAGTTTATAACAATTAGTACTCACCCAGATAACACTAGATGGCACCTCACCCCAGTTAGATAACTGCGCAGGCGGAAACTCTGCACCATATAAGGGCCTATCAGGACACACAGTAGACAGGTCCCCATCTTACACGCCTTCTTCTCAGAGATAAGGACGCCACAGTGAGTCTTATGATAGAGTCATAGATATATAAAGGTAGCCTCGTAGGGCAGGAGCGGATCTTCACCGCAAATTGCATGCACCATTGCTTCACACTGAATCCAACACAGGCGGAGGAGTCAGCTAGGTACATATGCAAGGGGCCCTCTGTCTCAACTTGCGACGCTATAGATTGTCTCCTCTTTATGTTATTTGCTGTTATTGATGTTTTTGTTCCCTTGTTGAAATTAGCATAAAGAGTTTTAATGTTACAAATTAGGGGTAAGTGAAATGTTCAATTGACTGCACTCCCACATGAGAAATACTCCTGCAGCACTACCTGGCTCATTGCCTATCTGGGTAATTTTAACATCTCCTTCACAATTTTATTTCTTTTTGCTTTATTACAACATCTGGTGTGGGGATACAGATCCCACATTTTACATACCTTTTCCATTCTCCTTTTCTTACTGACCTCTCTCTTGGTCTTCGCTGACTAAAGACTCTCTAGGTATCTGTATAAGATACTGCAACTGCTCAAAAGATATCATCTATCTTCTTTTCTCTCAGAGATACCTTCTACTTAGACTATATTTCTAACTCCTTTTCTTCATTTGCTTTCTTACTTTTCTGTTTTATTTCCTTTATTTACACCACTTTTTTTTTTTTCTCCTCTCCCCCCCTCCTCCTCCTCTTTCCCCCCCCCCCTCCCCCGCAGACATGGACATAACTAGGGTACCCGACTTGACATTGATGACCATTAACGCTAAAGGGCTAAACATCCCCCAAAAAAGAACCCATTTAATTAGGGATGCCATCAGAACACATTGTGATGTGCTCTTTATACAGGAGACACATTTCCGTAAGGGTAGGGAACCGACTTGGACTATCCCTAAGTTCCCCACCTCCTTTTTCGCCTCAGGGCCTACAAAAAAAAACGGAGTGGGCATTATATTCAAACACTCCTCTCCATTCGCCCCCTCACTGGTGGAGAGGGACTCGGAGGGACGGTACTTGATCCTGGTGGGCACCCTGTTCAACAGGGTGGTCACTTTGGTGAATGCCTACTTCCCAAACCATCGTCAAAACAAATTTATGTCTACTCTTACCAATAAACTCCTGGAACTTCAAAAAGGAGCCCTAATCCTGGGAGGGGACTTTAATCTCCCCCTTGACCCCACTCTGGATACATCCAGGGCACTAACGTCCATCCCCAAAAAAATAATTAGACAATGCAACTCCAGTCTTGAAGAGCTAGGTGTACACGACACATGGCGCTTTATGCATCCTCTCAGACGTGACTACACCTTCTTCTCACACCCGCACGACACTTTCTCAAGAATAGATTACTTCTTAGTAGACCAGATCACACTGGCAGGCACTGTAAGCACCCAGATACTCCCGGTGACGTGGTCCGACCATGCCCCAGTAGTCTGTAAATTAAAATGGCCCACTAGGCCGGACAGCCCATTTATCTGGAGATTTGATGACTTCATGATCAACAATCAGGTCGTCAAAAATAGCATAGAGAGAACCTTGAATGAATACTTTCAACATAACGAGACGGGGGAGGTGTCGGGCCAGGTCATCTGGGAAGCCCACAAGTGTGTAGTTAGGGGAGAGCTAATCAAACAAAAGGCCGTTCAATCAAAACAAGTCAGACTTAAATACACATCTCTCCTCACTAAAATACGTGAGACAGAAAAGAGACACAAAAAAATGCCCACAAACACACAAGTCCAATTAGAACTCCAACAGCTCAGGAAACAGATACAGGACATGCACACAGCTGACCATCAGAAAATGGCGTTAAAACTGCAACAAAAATATTTTGAATTAGGGGATAAACCAGGCAAACTGCTAGCAAGAGCCCTGAAAAGAAAGCAGCTGAAATCCCACATCCACTCTATGTTTAACCAAAATAACCAGACATGCACCGATAGCCCGTCCATAGCAGAGGTTCTAAGATCTTACTACCAATCCCTATATAATTTGAAGGACAGTGAAGCACCCTCCCAGGGTAACGCTAAAAATGTAACCCAAGCCACTATTGATTCTTACTTAAATTCTATGACCCTTCCTGTGCTATCTCAGGAAGAGAGAGAAGGCTTAGATACTGACATATCACTAGAAGAGGTGACCAAAGCATTGGATAGCCTACCAACGGGCAAAAGCCCTGGCCCTGACGGTTTTAGCACTAAGTACTATAAATTGTTTAAAGACATTCTGGCGCCACGCTTGACATTCCCCCCGTCCATGCTCCTCGCACACGTCACCACTATTCCTAAACCAGGAAAAACAACAGATCGACCGGAGAACTTTAGACCTATATCCCTTTTAAATGTAGATCTTAAGATCTTCGCAAAAATACTTTCCAGTCGACTGAATAAATTTTTGCCACAACTAATCACTCCTGATCAAGTAGGCTTTGTTCCTGGCCGCGAGGCAAGGGACAATACCCTGAAAGCCGCTCTACTGGTGAATTATGCCCAACAAAATAATTTCCCATCAATTCTTATCTCAACCGATGCCGAGAAGGCTTTCGATAGGGTTAATTGGGCCTTTTTGAGAGCCGTCTTGAAGAGAATGAATTTCGGCCACTCCTTCATACACAGAGTTTTTTCCCTTTACGCTGAGCCCACTGCACAGGTTAAAATAAATAATATATTATCTGACCCCTTCAAAATAACCAATGGCACCCGACAGGGCTATCCCCTGTCACCGCTGCTGTTTGCCCTCACGATTGAAACACTAGCACAAAAAATCTGAGAGAACCAAAAGATAGCAGGAATAAAGATAGGCACCCACGAGCATAAGCTGTCCTTATATGCGGATGACGTCCTCCTCTCGGTGACGGACCCTCTGGTCTCACTCCCCGAGATCCTTAAAGATTTTGGGGAATATGGAAAGGTGTCTAATTTCCACCTTAACCAAACCAAGTCCGAAATATTGAACATTAATTAGGCCAGATCCCGAGCATCTGCAAGTTGCGAATAAAAACTAGCACACTCAAATATTTAGGGGTCCAACTCACACCAAAAATAAGCAGCCTCTATGAAGCAAACTATACACACTTACTAACATCAATCTCAGGAGACCTCTCCTCGTGGAAAAACAAAAGAATCTCCTGGCTGGGCAGGATAGGGGTGGTAAAAATGAACATCCTTCCCTGTATTCTGTACTACCTGCAAACCCTCCCTATTCCATTCCCAGCCCAATATCTATTAAAGTTACAGGGAACCATAGAGGGGTACATCTGGGGGGGAGCACGACCTCGAGTTCCAAAAAAGACCCTCTACCTGGCCAAAGACAAAGGGGGTCTGGGCATCCCAAACCTTGTCATGTACAAAAAGGCTATTAATCTCCAGCACAAAGTTGAGTTGTGTAATAACTCACAAGATAAAACATGGGTTCAGGTGGGTAAATCAATTCTGGGCACAAACAACGCGGGCTCCCTGGGGTGGATCTCTAATAAAAACAGACCTAACATAATCAGCCAATACCCCCTTTTACGGGAATTCTTCCGACAATGGGATAAAACCCTGATTGAACACCCACACATTTCCACTAGTCCCTCCCCCCTGACGCCCTTCATACACAATCCAGATATTTCATTCACTGTTGCACAACAGATGCACTTGGACAAAGCACAAATAGACCAAACTATGTTCCACAGGCTCCTGACAAACAATAAACTCAAAACCCTAGAGGAAATACATGGTTCGGGCCTGGGCATCTCCTGGTATTTCCATACACAATTGCAGCACTACTTATCAACTCATAAACAAGTCAAGAACATTACTAGACAGCTAACTCCCCTTGAAATGCTTTGCTTATTACCACAATCCCCAAATCACATAATCTCAACCATGTACAGACTCCTCACATCCCACAAAGTTACTTACACACCCACTTTCATTAAACAATGGCATTGCGAGCTGGAACAGACTTTCTCTGATGCCGAATGGCAGAAAATAATCTGCAACCATAGCAGGGCATCTATATCTGCTAAGATCTTGGAAACCAATTATAAGTTTCTATCGTTTTGGTATCTAACACCTGTTAGAATAAAAAAAATCTTTGGGAAAACAGACGGGAGATGTTGGAGAGGATGCGGGGAACCAGGCACGACTCTACACATTTGGTGGGCGTGCGACTTAATAAGGCCATTCTGGCAATCCATACTGGACGTAATGGATTCTAAACTAAATACTACCTTATGCAGGAATCCTCCCCTTTTGTTGTTTCACGGCTTACCCAAGCTTGTGGAGAAGCCCAAAAAATGTCTACTTTACCTCATGCTTAACGCTGCTAAGTCCCTTATCCCTAAAAACTGGAAATCAGCTAACATCCCACAGGTCTCAGACTGGGAGAATCAGGTAGACAGGTATTTGTCCCTGGAGAGATACCGTTACTTAAGGGATGATAGGATAGAGACTCATGGATATATGCTAGAATACTGGAAACCCCAGCAGAGGTGAAGGCTGGCAATCTTTGTTCCTGCCGTGGCCAACAGAGCAGGGCGACCACCCGGTCTGCTTTCTCCCCTCTGCCAACCCCCCCCCTCCCCTTCTCCCCTGCCTTTCTTTTTTTTTTTTTTTTTTCTCTCTCTTTCTCTCTTTTTCTCTTCCCTTGCTAATTATTAGAATCTGCTCTTTTTCTCTTTTCTTTCCATTCTCTATAATTACTTATAGCAGGCATGTGTCGATGGTTCTGATGCATGCCAATACCCAGGTTTCACAGGGGTGTATGCTATCACACCCAAGTTTGATTTAATTTGTTGTTTTATGGTTTAGCACTGAATACAGGAGTCATCATGAAGATAAAAGCGGAACAACCTAAATGTGCTAACTGGTTGTTAAGACTGTGCATTATCAAACATATATTGTGATAAAAGGGTCTTTCTGTTTGAAATCGACCCTATGCTCTCCACAGAGACTTAAGATGATAAGCTAAAGTACAATGCAAACTTCTGTGTAAAATGATTGACTCTGTATGTTTATTATTTATGTATTGCTTTTGAATAACCAAATAAAGCTTTTTGAAAATGAAAAAAAAAACAAACTATTAAACCCTAATCTGCTGCCCCTAACATCGCCGCCACTTACATTACAGTTATTATCCCCTAAACCGCCCCCTCCTGCATTGCAAACACTATTTAAAGATTATTAACCCCTAATCTGCTGTCTGCCCACAACCCCTAAACCTAACCCCCTAACTTAAATATAATTAAAATAAATCTAAATAAAACTTACAATTATTACCTAAATAATTCCTATTTAAAACTAAATTTACTAACTACCTAGTTAAAATAAATACAAACTTACCTGTAAAATAAAACCTAACCTGCCTTACAATAAAACCTAACCTGCCTTACACTAAAAACTAACATTACAATAAAATAAATTAAATTAATACATTTATCTAAATTACAAAAAAAATAAACACTAAATTACAAAAAATAAAAAACGAAATTATCAAAAATAAAAAAGAATTACTCCTAATCTAACAGCCCTATCAAAATAAAAAAGCCCCCCCCCCCCCCCAATAATAAAACCCTAGCCTACACTAAACTACCAATGGCCCTTAAAAGTGCCTTTTGCGGGGCATTGCCCCCCAAAAAATCAGCTCTTTTACCTGTCAAAAAAAATACAAACAACCCCCCAACAGTAAAACCCACTACTCACACAAACAAACCCCCCAAATAAAAACCTATCTAAATAAACCTAAGATAACCATTGCCCTGAAAAGGGCATTTGGATGGGCATTGCCCTAAAAAAAAGGGCATTTAGCTCTTTTACTGCCCAAACCCTAAGCTAAAAATAAAACCCACCCAATAAACCCTTAAAAAAACCTAACACTAACCCCTGACGATCCACTTACAGTTTTCGAAGACCGGACATCCATCCTCATCCAGGCGGCAGAAGTCTTCATCCAAGCAGGTAGAAGTCCTCTTCGAAGCCAGCAGAAGTCTTCATCCAAGCGGGAAGAAGTCTTCATCTAGACGGCATCTTCTATCTTCATCCATCTGGTGCGGAGCGGGTCCATCTTCAAGACATCCGGCGCGGAGCATCCTCTTCTTCTGATGTTCAACGAAGAATTAAGTTTCCCTTTAAGGTGCATCATCTCATCCTAGATGTCATCCCTTACATTCCGATTGGCTGATATAATTCTATCAGCCAATAAGAATTAAAGGCTAAAAAATCCTATTGGCTGTTGCAATCAGCCAATAGGATTGAGCATTCATCCTATTGGCTGATCCAATCAGCCAATAGGATTGAGCTCACATTCTATTGGCTGAATTTTTTTATTTTTTTTATTTTGATAGGGCTATTAGATTAGGAGTAATTCTTTTTTATTTTTGATAATTTCATTTTTTATTTTGTGTAATTTAGTGGGGGTTTTTGTAATTTAGATAAATGTATTGTATTCATTTAATTTATTTTATTGTAATGTTACTTTTTAGTGTAAGGCAGGTTAGGTTTTATTGTAAGGCAGGTTAGGTTTTATTTTACAGGTAAGCTTGTATTTATTTTAACTAGGTAGTTAATAAATAGTTAATAACTATTTACTAACTAGTCTACCTAGTTAAAATTAATAAAAACTTACCTGTAAAATAAAAATAAAACATAATATAGATACAATGTATCTATTAGCTATATTGTAACTAGCTTAGGTTTTATTTTACAGTTAAGTATTTAGTTTTAAATAGGAATTATTTAGGTAATAATTGTAAGTTTTATTTAGATTTATTTATTTATTTATTTTTTAAAAGGATTTTTATTGAAGTCAAAAACAAATACAACATATAGGGTATGCCCCAAAACAATTACAGATAAGTGTGTACACAGTATGATAATTAGAAAGGTATGGCAAAAAAAAAAACATGTAGAAAAAGCATTATGTATCCATATATCTCAAGCGTTATTATAAAATTTGAGCTATCTATAGGAAGACTTCAGTTTTATAATAGGATATCATAAATGTAATATAAATAGAAATGGTCCTCTCTGTGCCATATAAAAAGTAAATTAGGGTGTCTGCTCAGGTAAGATTGCAGCGGGCGAGAGCAGCTCAAAATAGAGTAGGGGGGGAATGGGGGGGGGAGCCAGTCAGCATGTCGGGTTTGTAAATGCACTGGGATATCAGAGCTTTCAAGTACACCACTCATGGGGCCATCTTTTGTTTACGCCGTGAGTAAATTTAAGCTAGGGAATGTAAAAATAAGGGTAGCTTCCTATAGAGGATGCAAACAGGGGGAGGTATTTATATATATGGAGAACAGAGGACCGCTACCTGAGCCCCTGTCCTGGGGAGATGCCAGCTATAGGCGATGTGGGTAAAAGGATTGGGGGTATGACCCGCAGGTAAAAAATGCCGGCGGGAAAGGGAGGAGAGGGTTCAGATGGAAGAGATAGATGAGTGGGTATAAATGTAGAGGAATATCACTAAATGTGTATTAATACTATAGCCATAATCAAATAATAGAATAGTGATGTAACTAGGAGTGGGCTACGTAAAATAAATATTCAGTAACGTGTATAATAATCATGCAGTTAAATAAAGGGGAACATTTTAATACAAGGTATATATAAATATGTGATAAACTAGTCTCTATAACATCTACACTATCTGAGTTCTATACTATAGAAGCTTTAAAGATTGAAAATATACATTGAGATATATGTGGGACCATGTAAGAACATTAGTGAAAGCTCCTGAAGCAATATATATGATAAGATAAATATTGATTGTAGATGAATTATTCCAAGTTGTAGTGGGCTTTTATGATGCTCACATAAGGTAACATAGATTGTACAATAACCAGTTTAGAGCCTAAATTCCCAAGTGGCAGTGACCCCTTTTATTACCCGGAGTTGTGTTATATACCTCTTAAACATGATGATGTAAACCCAGAATAAAATAGTGAGCCGTAAGAAACCTGAGCCATGGTAGTCCAAGCGACCCCCTCATCTAATATATGCACTGTCCTGGGTAGCGTAACTTGTAACTTCTACTAGCCAGGACCATCTATAAGTAAATTCAAAGGGATTAGCCCCAGGAGTAGAGCACAAGGAGCCCAGAGTATATTATGGGGCAAGCATTAACTTCCTGAAAAGCTGTTAGAAGTCCACTTACACATAAAACCCAATGAAATTATTGTATATAGATAGCTATAACATATTTGAATAAACAAAAAAGGAACATATTATACTAACCCTCTGGGTCTTGTAGCTAGTGAAGGTAGATGCGGGAATATTGTAAGTGATCATTCAATACAATAGTAAGTAGCTACTAAGGTAGAGGCAATAGTTTCTCCTAAAGTGTAGCATATTTGGCCTTTTAAGACTTAATATATAAAGCGGATAGTATTTACCCAAGGCCGTGCAACGAATACACTATCGTGGGATAGGTACATACATCTACTATGTAATTATATTTAGATTTATTTTAATTATATTTAAGTTAGGGGGGTTAGGGTTACGTTAGGGTTAGGTTTAGGGGTTAATAGGTTTATTATAGCGGCGGTGTGGGCAGACGGCAGATTAAGGGTTAATAATATTTAAATAATGTTTGCGATGCGAGAGGGCAGCAGTTTAGGGGTTAATAGGTTTATTATAGTGGCGACGATGGCGGGAAGTGGTGGAATAGGGGTTAATACATTTTTTCAGTGGCGGCGATGTCCGGAGCTGCAGATTAGGGGTTAATAATTTTATTTTAGTGTTTGCAATGCGTGAGGGCCTCGGTTTAGGGGTTATAGGTAGTTTATGGGTGTTAGTGTACTTTGTGACAGTTTAGTTGTGAGTTTTATGCTACAGCTTTGTAACGTAAAACTCATTACTACTGACTTTAGATGGCGGTGCGGACCTTGTCATTTTAGGCTGTACCTCTCACTTTTTGGCCTCAAAGCAAAACTTGTAATACCAGCGCTATTAAAAAACCCATTGAAAAAGGACTTTTCTTAAAGTGCGGTACTGACGTTGCGCGACGGCCAAAAAAGTGTGCGGTACATCTATTCTGACAAGATTTGTAATAGCAGCGTTAGGGAAAAAGCATTGTTATGGGCCATAACGATGCTTTTTCACTCATAACGCCAAACTTTTAATCTAGCTGAAGGTTATCAAAAACAAGCAGAATAAACAAAAATATCTTGAACTCTCACAAAATATGTTGAAATTATACTACTCTCACAAACGGCATCCTTTAGATGTAAATATTAAAGAAAATGTAAATCAAGCTAGAGAGCAGTTAAATGACCTTTTGGACATTAAAGCACAAAGTGCAGCTTTCCTTCTACGACAAACATACTACATCCAAGGAAATAAACCTGGCAAGCTTCTTGCTAGAACATTAAAATGCAGGATCATGAACAACAAACAAACTCTAAAACTATAGCCAATGCTTTTAAGAAATATTACTCCAATCTTTACAATCTTTTCCCTAACAGAAACCAAATTGAACACCGTCAAAAATGCTTTGAATATCTAGACCATATAATTCTGCCTCAAGTAAATACTGAATATATAGAATCTCTTAAATTACCAATAACGCCTCAAGAGCTTGGGGATGCTATATCATCAATAAAACAAGGTAAAAGTCAGGGGCTGGATGGATTTAGTAGTCTCTATAACAAGTTTTATAAATCAACCCTCTCACCCTATTTATTAACTCTATTTAACTTGGCTAATCTCGTAACTTCCTTACCCTCCACAATGCTTGAAGCACATATTACAGTGCTACCTAAACCTGGAAAACATGCAGATACACCCTCAAATGTTTGCCCCATATCCTTTCTTAATATAGATTTAAAACTATATGCCAAAATTTTGGCGAACCGCTTAAACCCTATCTTACCTCATCTGATTCACAACGACCAAACTGGGTTCGGACAAAATAGAGAGGCTAAGGACAATACAGTCAAAATACTACACTAACTAGAATATGAGGATTCCCATAATATCCCATCACTATTTGTCTCTACAGATACCAAAAGGCTTTTGACCGTTTAGATTGGTCCTTCCTTAAATTTACTCTAAAAAATTTGGTTTCCCAGATGAATTTATTTCCAAAATATTGGTGTTGTATACACAACCCACTGCTAAAGTCAAAGTAAATGGCCTTCTATCAGATCCCTTCTCTATATACAATGGTACTATACATGGCTGTTCCCTTTCACCCTTACATTTTGTCCTATCTATGGAAGTGTTAGCATCAAAATTATGCCATTCTCCAGACATAAAAGGATTCTTTATTGCAAAGACAGACTATAGGTTAGCATTATTGCTGACAACCTGTTAATGACACTTACATCCCCATAAACCTCTATTACTGCAGCTTATAACATTTTAAAGATTATGGCTAAATATCCAATTTCTCTGTACATTTTAGTAAATCCGAGATATTCCCAGTTTCTATTTCTGGATCGGAATTGTCCTCTTTAATATCTGAAACTGGATTTACATTTAAAATACATGCCTTTAAATATTTAGGTGTTCAGTTATCAACCAACCTTACTAAAATACAACAACTAAATTATGAAACTCTGCTAAAAGACCTCACATCCAAAATATTACAATGGCTCCCTTAAACAATTTATTGGATGGAAAGAATTGGAGTGGTAAAAATGTCTATTTTACAAAAAAGTTCTATACACACTACAAACTCTCCCCATACCATTACCTAACAACTATTTACAAGCCATTCTTACATTTGGAAAAAAAAACACCTCATATATCCAAACTCACCCTATACTTTAACCCTTTACAGGGGGGACTAGGGGTTTCTAACTTGGACGCATACTGTAACACTGTCTTCTTCAACAGAATCATAGACTGGTGTTATTTTTGCGAGCTACACATTAAACAATAGGCCCAACTATAACATGATATTACACAAATCCCACAACTAGGTAGTTACTGTTGGTTGGAGAACCCTCAAAATAGTTTAAATTGATCTACTAACCACATTATCTTAGAAACCTTTAAAGTTTGGAAAACAACTCTTAAAACACATCCTCAACTCTCCACTTTACGCTCACCACTCACTCCCACCCTTTGTAACCCAGACTTAGTGCCAGGGAAAATATTGCATTGTACTATAACACGAGACCTAAACTCTCTACTTCCGATACACCTTCTCCTAGAAAGACAATACTGACTAAACAGTCGATTGAACACCTGGGAGAGGGATTTTTTGGTTTAGAGATCATCAACTCCACCATTTTATATCTACACACCCACACAAATCTGATTTCTTGAGAACAAAAACCCCATTTGAAGTTTTATGTTGTTCTACAATGCATATAAAACACACAACTTTCTTAATTTACAAAATCTTATCAATGCCCCCTGCTAATTATTTACCTTCATATACTAAAGCATGGAACAAAGAGCTACCCTTTACCCTATCAATCAAAGAATGGAACTTAATCTTTGGAAAATTCTGCAAGTCAACTCATTCTACCAAGCTAATAGAAATAAACAGTAAATTACTAACTAGGTTGTACCTAACACCAAACAAATTGAAATATATGTTCCCAGGGGCCTCTTAAAAATGTTGGCGAATGTGCCAAGAAGAGGGTACATTATTCCATATTGGTTGGGGATGCCTCAAAATTCAAAACTTTTGGTCTGTGAGACTACATGCAAAGTGCACTAAAATGCTCCATTCCACTAGATTCTTAAATATTGTTATTAAAATTTGCTACTAATATTCAGTCTAAACTACATATAGATTTATTTAACCTTATGATAAACAGTGCCCATCAACTGATACCTAGGATCTGGAAAAAGTCAGAGACACCTTCTATACAAATGTGGATCCAAGAATTTTGTCAAAATCTTAAACTGGAAAGATACCATTATCTATTAACTAACACTCTTGACCAGTATCATGACTTAGTGTTTATATGGGAGTCTCACTCTAATTCTTAACACACCTACATCAAGAAACCCACAGATCACCTAAAGTCACAGAACCTCCTTTTTAAACAACATATACCAATGTACCACCAACACTCTACATTCCATGTTTTAAAAACTTATTCTAAACACATCATTTGATGATTCTTAAATATTTAATGTTATAGTTATTTTTATTGTTTTCTTTAATATTTTATGTTCCTCGTTATTGTTATTATTATTTCCTATTGCTGTATGCTCTTGATTATTACCACCTAAATTTGGCGTATCTTTAAAGGGACCGTTTACTCAAAAAAGTTCTCCCGTTAACTTTGCTCCCACTGATCCACTTTACCTGCTGGAGAGTATTAAATTGTTTACAAGTATTTCCATTATCCTTATATTGGCATTTGAATTAGTTTATGTAGCCTGTGGTATCCGCACCCATCCTGAAAGTTTTTGGCCAGGAGGCCAAGCTGTATTAACACAGCCATTAGAATAAATTAAACTCCCAGTGGGTTATAGAAGAGATAAGGTAATAAAATGGTAATTTTTCATTGTACTCTCCAAGTATTGGTGACTGGTTTACAGACAGATATAAAATAAAGAAGCAGGTATATTTACACAATGTGATAAAGTAATGAGATCTATATCTACAAGCTCAACCCATTTTATTAGGTTGTGGCTTCAAAACACAAAATCAGCTAATTCATATACACAAATAAGCCTTAAAAGCAAATCTCATAATGTTATACCCTGCAGCTGGTAAAAAAGTAATTGGAAACACATTAAGCAAAAAACAATTTTTTAGTATACTGTCCCTTTAAGACACAGAAACCAGTAATTCCCTACATACAAGCCTACTTTTACTAGGAGACAAAACTATTTGCAGCTTTACACAGCGAACTATATGGTTTGACTGTAGAGTACTCAACATTTTTGTTTAACTGTGAGATAGATAATCAAGAACTGAAATATTACAATTTTTTACAGGAATAATTGCACTATGTAAACGTTACTACTGTGCTTGATGTACCACAAACCTGTAAAGAAACAACATATTGGCCTCTAGTTATCAAGCTCCGTAAGGAGCTTGATGGCCTCCGTTTCTGGCGAGTCTGCAGGCTCACCAGAAACAGCAGTTATGTAGCAGCGGTCACAAAGACCGCTGTTTCATAACCTGTCTGTCTGCTCTGAGCAGGCAGACAGTCATCGCCGGAAATCAACCCGATCGTACTATTGGCCGCGAGTCTGCAGGGGGCGACGTTGCACCAGCAGCTCTTGTGAGCTGCTGGTGCAATGCTGAATACGGCGAGCGTATTGCTCACTGTATTCAGCGAGGTCTGGCGTACCTGATCCACAGTGTCGGATCAGGTCCGCCAGACCTTAATAACTAGAGGCCATTGTATTTTATTCAAAATAATTTTTTAATTAAAAGCAGTTTTTTTTTTTTTTTTTTAAATCTAACTATAGAAAAGTTGACATAACATGTTCCTCCCCATCTATCTGATAAAGTAGTATCAATTGAACACAAAAAGTAAACACTAGTATTGAATAAAAAAAAGTGTCAGTTACATTTATTAACAATAATACAGCACAAGAGGCAGAAAAACATTTAAAGAGGGAGGAAATAGCAAGATTAAAGAGATATATCAGAATATACAACCAAAGTGATGGCCTTGTACAGAGTGACCAACCTACCCTAACCATCAATAGTTTTCCAGACAATCATGGCTTTCTGAATAATTATTCTGGACATAAAATGAATATTTGAATTAATACTTTCAGCATGAGAAAGGGGATTATGATTTACAGTATTTGTTGTATATTGTTATCACATCATTTTGTGGAGCCCAGAAGATTTCATACCTCTTCTTTCTGTATTGTGTTTTCATAACAGATGGGTTTATCTAGAATCTGGAGCCAGATAAACTCAATGTTAATTAAATCCTATAGAGGGTAGGCAGTCATCTAATTGGCTAATGTGTTCATCTAACTGATTTCTGAACTAACGATCAGGCTGGTGACAGATGACTTTCTCCTATTGGCAGTTTACCATAGGCCGCTAATTTGTTACACTTACTCAATATTAGATTTCCTAGTTGCTACTTGATGTGAACGTGATGTTTAAAGAAGACTTGATTTTATTGTTAAATTGCACCTAGATTGTTAATACGAGGACTATTTTTACCCCTACATTCCTATCAATTATATAGACTTGCCAGGCAAGATACAAGTTTTGGCTGTTTTACTAGCATAATTGAGCTAATATCACTTAGTCTAAGCTAATTTCCTGTTACACTGAGAAGGCTGTGACATACCGTGGTGCTGAATATTGCTGGATTGCACATGAGAAAAATTGGTCCATTCAAGGACCCGTGAAGCCCATTCAGACTTCAGAACTGACTACTTCTCCATCCAGCTACCTCCAGAAACTCCCGTCCCATAGTCCACACCATATAATAGATAATTTCTGGTGTCTTAGGATGAGGGACTTTCTGCCTTGGGCAACATTCATTAAACCATCTCCACCCTAAACTAGGCAAGCACCCCCAATGGAAGGAAACCAGAGAGAAATGCATGTGCAAAAGTGCTAAATTGAAATAGTGCATAAACTAGATGCACTCACCTTACACATTTCTAAATGGCAGCCAAGTGTTAGGGTTGGTGCGAAATGCAGTGGGACTTGTATTACATGCGTTAAACATGGTGATATTAGATTGCTCAAAAAAAAGGAGTTAGCCATAGTATGTAATATATTTTCTTTAATTTGTATCCCTATGTCTACTAGTCCTGCTGCCAGACAGACATTAACTGTCATTAAAACTACTTTTGAAATTAATCTGTCCCTTGAAATTACATGTGATTACAATATTATTATTTAACATATTAGTTAGATACTGAAAATGCATCTTTGTTGTCTGTCACCTAGATTACGAGTTTTGCGTTGCAGCTTTTAAATGGCAATTTCTGCGTAATGGCAGTAGCGCAGCTAATGCGAGTCGTGTCGGTATAGCTATACCGCAAGCATTTTAGCCTGTAACGCAATGTCCATTCTGCACTTAAAAAAAATGACGTTTTTGCGTGGGATTTCCATAGCGCCGGTATTACAGGTTGTGCGGTAAGGCTAAAATGCTTGCATTACAGTCTATACAAACACGATCCATACCACCATCTGAGAGCAGTAGTTATGAGTTTTGCGCCACAAAAATGTTTCACAAAACTCATAACCAAAGTGTTCCAAAGTACACTAACACCCATAAACTACCTATTAACCCCTAAACCGCCACCCTCCCACATCACAAACACTATATTAAACCTATTAACCTCTAATCTGCCGCCCACATCGTGTCTATTCAATAAAGTTATTAACCCCTAATCTGCCACTCACCCACATCGCCAACACTATTTAAATATATTAAACCCTATTCCCCTGCCCCGACATCGCCACCACTAAAGTTATTAACCCCTAAATCACCGGCCCCTCACATCGCAAAACACTAAATTAAACTTTTAACCCCTAAACCTAACACCCCCTAACTTTAAATTAAAATTACCACAGTGTATCTAGGAGCACGGTCAATGTAGTTGCAATGCAATCCCTCTAATTACACCTTTCTCCAATAGGTGTAATCAATTAGCACACAGAACAAAAAAGATTGAGGGATGCGCCCAATCAGGCTAACTACTTCAAATATCCCATTAAAAAAATCCAAATTGGAGTTGAAACTATGCAAAAGATTTCAGATAATCTTGTCAGAAAATGAATCCAGCCAACAAAGGTTTATATATAATTAACCTTCAATATTTATTAACATAAACTAACATACACAGAAAACAAATATAACAGACACTGGTGTCATTAAAAGCTGAATAATTTATATATTATAAATGCACTCTAAAAACAATTCATATACAATTAATTCTCAACTGGTCGTTGGTTCACAGTAAATTGATGACAAACTTTTATAAATTTATAGTATCACAATCTTAAGGGATTTATTGAAATACCTTTAAATTTGTATTGTTAAATGTTATACGGTTCTTTGCGTCCTTTAGACTTCTTAACAGTGTAAGCTGAAATCACGTTTGCCGACAGTGTTGGTAACAAGTGTCAAGATTTTTATAAATGTGTAGCAATCTCAGATTGTTATTGCTTAAATACAATAGCAAAGTCTCCACGTCCTGTTACTTCATAACCATGTAAGAAGAAGTAATGTGGTTGTTAAGTGTATGCTCTTCTGAGCTGTCTTTAAACAAAACACAGATTTCTTGTATAATGCAGAGATAAGCGTTACCTTGATTCTTTTAGTCTGGTATACTTTAATTCTTTCCCGGTACCTTTTGAGCCGGGTATGCAGTGTAGTCCTCAGTCACTTTAAGATGCCGCTCGTCAGCGGTTGTTAAATCTTGCGGCTTGTCTGTTCTGGTGACGCCAGCAATCCGGTGCACCAATCGACTCCTTTCTATTCCTTCAGGTTCAGTGTGCACACTTCTTTAAGATAATTACTCCTATCGCCCCAACAGCATAACTCGGCAAATAATTTTCAGAAAGCTGGAGTTGCAGTTTTGGGAGTGTAGCTCTGCATCAAATTTTCAGTACACCCTGTTGGGGCAGGGGAGCTAGCTGAACACATCATTAAGTCACTGACAAGAGGCATATATGTTCAGTTACCAATCATCAGCTAGCTCCCAGTTCCTGAGCCTACCTAGGCATGCTTTCCAACAAAGGATACCAAGAGATCAAAGTACATTTGATAAAAGAAGTCAATTGGAAAGTTGTTTAAAATGTATGCTCTGTCTGAATCATGAACAGAAAATGTTGTGTTTCATATCCCTTTAAGCATTTCTCTCTAAACCTTCTACAATATTGTTTGGCTAATGTTGCTAAATAAATAGAGGCCGATTTATTAACTCTCTGTCTGACATGATCCACTCAGCGGATCATGTCCGAAAGACATCGCTGAATGCCGACAGCGTCCGATGTCGGCATTTAACATTGCGCTAACAGGGAGTGTCAATCAGTCCAATCGTATACGATCGGTGGATTGATGTCCGCAGCCTGGAGGCAGCGGACCAGGTGAGGAGCAGTGGTCTTAAGACCGCTGCTGCTTAACTGCTGCTTCCGGCGAGCCTGAAGACTCATGCGGAAACATGGGGATCAGGGGCCATTCGGCCCTTGATAATTCAGCCCCATAGAACATAAATAGAACTGAGTGGGGGAAACAAATTCTTGAATAATAATTCAAGAAACACAATACAACAAACTTTTTAGAAATCTTTCTCGGAAACGAGTATTTTTTATTAATCTTTTCTGAAAACACAACTTACAAAACCAAAGTCTGGTTTTCTATAGTGATATACAACCAAGTTCAAATTCAAAACAAACTAATTTTTGATGCTAGAGGGGAATGCAACATATTGTGGTAATTAATTCCATGCCCTCTTAAACCAAACCTTCTGTTGATGAAATTTATTGTAGCTTTCAAATGAACATGCATTATGAACTGCTTCTATTCATTTCATATCAAATATTGTTTCCACAGTTGTCATAAAACTGTCAACTCTGTGCATGACCTATTCAACTATAATATGAATTTTGAGAAAATGAAATGACAAGTTAGCATATTTGTTCATTGTTAATGATCAGCTGGATTTTATTCCAATGTTTTATTATGTACTTGATTGTTAACAAACAATAAATAAATAGGGCATTCAATTTATTTTTCCTCATTTCATCTAAAAGAGGATATTTTAAAATGTTAATTTTGTTTAAGTGTTGGTTATGTGGAGGGTAAATTTAAATTTTAACAGGCTTTTAGAGGTTTGTCCATATTAGCTAGTGGAAGTGAATGCTTGCATTACCTCTATGTTAATTGTAAATTAAAGGAATGTTATTTTTATATATGTGTAGAACATATAACAGTAACTCATTTTTATTACAAAAATATCTGGTGAAAAAAATAATTATTACAATTATTTTGAGTTTGCTTTGTAAATACTTTAAACTTAAAATGGCGGATTTGCCTTCCACTTTATGGCGTTCTAATTCATTAGAAGCCCTCCTATTTAACGGCTAGATTACGAGTTGTGCGTTAAGGTAAAAAAGCAGCGTTAACAGGTCCTAACGCTGCTTTTTTAGGTATAGGTGTACCGCACACTTTTTTGGCCTTACCGCAAATCAACTTACGTAAATTTCGTAAAGGCTTTTTTCTATGGGACTTCCATAGCGCTGGTATTACAAGTTTTTCCTGGGAGGCCAAAAAGTGTGCGTTTCACCTATACCGACAAGATTCATTCATTTTAAAGTCAGTAGTTATGAGTTTTATGCTACAAAGCTGTAGCATAAAACTCATAACGAAAGTGCTAAAAAGTACACTAACACCCATAAACTACCTATTAACCCCTAAACCGAGGCCCTCCCGCATCCCAAACACTAAAATAAAATTATTAACCCCTAATTTGCCACTCCCTACATCGCCACTACTATAATAAACATATTAACCCCTAAACCGCCACACTCCTGCCTCGCAAACACTAGTAAAATATTATTTACCCTTAATCTGCCACCCTATTATCTCCGCCACCTACCTACATTTATTAACCCCTAATCTGCTGCCCCCAACATCGCCGCCACCTACATTATACTTATTTACCCCTAATCTGCAACTATTTTAAATTTATTAACCCTTTAAACCTAAGTCTAACCCTAACACCCCCTAACTTAAATATAATTTAAATAAATCTAAAATAAAACCTAACCTAAGTTACAATAACACCTAACACTACACTACAATTAAATAAATTCCCTACATTAAATACAATAAATAAATTAAATAATATTAGCTAAATTACCAAAAAAACAAACACTAAATTACAGAAAATAAAAAACAAATTACAAAATCTTTAAACTAATTACACCTAATCTAATAGCCCTATCAAAATAAAAAAAGCCCACCCAAAATAAAAAAAAAACACTAGCCTAAACTAAACTACCAATAGCCCTTAAAAGGGCCTTTTTGCGAGGCATTGCCCCAAAGAAATCAGCTCTTTTACCTGTAAAAAAAAATACAAACAACCCTCCAACAGTAAAACCCACCACCCACACAACCAACCCCCCAATAAAAGCCTAACTAAAAACCTAAGCTCCACATTGCCCTGAAAAGGGCATTTGGATGGGCATTGCCCTTAAAGGGGCATTTATCTCTATTGTAGCTCAAGCGGCAAGATGTCCTCAACGAAGCCGGCAAAAGTGGTCCTCCAGACGGGCAGAAGTGGTCCTCCAGATGGGCAGAATTATTCATCCAGACGGCATCTTCTATATTCATCCAGACGGTGTGGAGAGGCTCCATCTTCAAGACATCCGGCGCAGAGCATCCTCTTCCAACGACGTCTTCTTGATGAATGAAGGTACCTTTAAATTACTTCATTCAAGATGGCGTCCCTTAGATTCCGATTGGCTGATAGAATTCTAGAAGTCTGGAGGACCACTTCTGCCGGCTTCGTTGAGGACATCTTGCCGCTTGGATGAAGACTTCTCCCGGTAAGTAAAACTTCGGGGGTTAGTGTTAGGATTTTTTTAAGGGTGTATTGGGTGGGGTTTTTTTTAGGTTAGGGCTTTGGGCTGCAATAGAGATAAATGCCCTTTTAAGGGCAATGCCCATCCAAAAGTCCTTTTCAGGGCAATGGGGAGCTTAAGGTTTTTTTTTAGTTAGGCTTTTATTTGGGGTGTTGGTTGTGTGGGTGGTGGGTTTTCCTGTAGGGGGGGTTGTTTGTATTTTTTTTACTGGTAAAAGAGCTGATTTCTTTGGGGCAATGCCCCGCAAAAGGCCCTTTTAAGGGCTATTGGTAGTTTAGTTTAGGATAGGTTTTTTTTTTATTTTGGGTGGGCTTTTTTTATTTTGATAGGGCTATTAAATTAGGTGTAATTAGTTTAAAGATCTTGTAATTATTTTTTTATTTTCTGTAATTTAGTGTTTGTTTTTTTGGTAGTTTAGCTAATTTTATTTAATTTATTTAATTGTATTTAATGTAGGGAATTTATTTAGTTGTAGTGTAGTGTTAGGTGTTATTGTAACTTAGGTTAGGTTTTATTTTACAGGTTAATTTGTATTTATTTTAGCTAGGTAGTAAGTAAATAGTTAATAACTATTTAGTAACTATTCTACCTAGTTAAAATAAATACATACTTGCCTGAAAAAGCTACAATGTAACTATTAGTTATATTGTAGCTATCTTAGGGTTTATTTTATAGGTAAGTATTTAGTTTTAAATTGGAATTATTTAGTTAATGAAAGGACATTTTCTTTACATTTATTTAAATTAAATTTAAGTTAGGGGTCTGAACTAGCTCGATTTACTTTGTGGCTGATTAAACAATAATTTGCTCGGACTAAAAGTAAACCGATATGTAAGAACATATTACCCCATAGTTTAGAAAATATTTAAGCTTTCAATAGTCCAACCACCAGGGGTCAATGTCCCATGGATATCTGCTAATTCATAGTAGCTCAGTAGCAGCAATATACAGAGGATGTAAACTCAAGCAAAACAGTAAAGGTAGAGGATCGTGCCGGGAATGTATTCTCAGTGGTGATGTGAGTACAGACAGCAAGCTCCACTGACCTAAAATGAATGGTATTTCTATTGTGCTGTTTTATACCATTGAATTGTTAACTATGTGTTTCTATAAATATTCTATAAGTATTCAATATTTTTTTTGTGTTAGTTCGCTACATAAGTTTGCAATACATAATTCTGGTGGTTCCTGTTAGCTCACTTGCATGCTTTATTTTGGTACTCATTCTCAACAGTGTATGGCTACCCAACAGGTTATGCTCACTCCACAATATTATACACAATGTCATGGTAACTATACATGTACTTGTATGCATTTGATCTGTTGTACCTGTGCTTCTTCAATAAAAAGAATTAAAAAAAAAAAAAAATTAAGTTAGGGGGTGTTAGGGTTAGGGTTAGACTTAGATTTAGGGGTTAATAAATATAATATAATGGCGGTGACGTTGGGGTGGCAGATTAGGGGTTAATAAATGTAGGTAGGTGTCAGCGATGTTGGGGCGGCAGAATAGGGGTTAATAATATTTAGTGTTTGCCATGCGGGAGGACGGCGGTTTAGGGGTTAATATGTTTATTATAGTGGCGGCGACGTTGGGGGAGGCAGATTAGGGGTTAATCAGTATAATGTAGGTGTCGGCGATGTCAGGGGCGACAGATTAGGGGTTAATAAATATAATGTAGGTGTCGGCGATGTTGGGGGCAGCAGATTAGGGGTTAATCAGTATAATGTAGGTGGCGGCGATGTCCGGAACTGCATATTAGGGGTTAATAAGTATAATACAGGTGTCGGCGATGTCGGGGGAGGCAGATTAGGGGATAATAAATATAATGTAGGTGTCGGCGATGTTGGGGGCAGCAGATTAAGGGTTAATCAGTATAATGTAGGTGGCGGCGATGTCCGGAGCGGCATATTAGGGCTTAATAAGTATAATACAGGTGTTGACGATGTCGGGGCGGCAGATTAGGGGATAATAAATATAATGTAGGTGTCGGCGATGTTGGGGGCAGCAGATTAGGGGTTAATCAGTATAATCTAGGTGGCGGCGATGTCCAGAGCGGCAGATTAGGGGTTAATACGTATAATGCAGGTGTCGGCAATGTCGGGGGCTGCAGATTAGGGGTTAATAAGTGTAAGATTAGGGGTGTTTAGACTTGGGGTTCATGTTAGGGTGTTAGGTGTAAACAGAAATGTAGTTTCCCCATAGGAATCAAAGAGGCTTCATTACTGAGTTTTACGCTGCTTTTTTGCAGACCTTTTCTTAGCCGGCTCTCCCCATTGATGTCTATGGGGAAATCGTGCACAAGCACGTACAACCAGCTCACCGCTCACTTAAGCAGCGCTGGTATTGGAGTGCAGTGTGGAGCGCAATTTTGCTCTACGCTCACTTTTTGCCTGTTAACGCCGGGTTGATAAAAACCTGTAATACCAGCGCTGCAGGAAAGTGAGCAGTGAGAATAAACTGCAAGTTAGCAACGCACCCCTGTTAACGCACAACTCGTAATCTAGGCGTAAGTTAGTAAGGCACCTGAAGTATAACTGTAATAAATCTGATTTTGCTACTTTACAATTGGGTAAACATGCATGTGAAAGGACCTCTGAATGTAATCACCTGTAAACTAGGTGACATTTATGGTGCTTTTGGCTTTTAAATGGACTCTAGCACCCTTCTTTCTTTTTTTTTTTGTATACTTCAAGGCATATACAAATGATATGGCGGCGAGAGCCATAAAGAAAAAACATGTCAAAATATACAGAATAAACAAAGCAAAGTAACAGTACATGTTAACCTGACAATGTATGTACATGGACAATGGTGTATGAAGATGTCTGCCACTCAAGTTAAATATCCTCAAAATAAGAGCTAAGGGGGCCCATTTATCAAGCTCCGTACTGAGCTTGTGGTCCCGTGTTTCTGTCGAGTCTTCAGACTCGCCAGAAACAACAAGTTATAAAAGACCGCTGCTCCATAACCCTGTCCGCCTGCTCTGAGCAGGCGGACAGGAATCACCGGAAATCAACCCGATCGAGTACGATTGGGTTGATTGGCAACTCCCTGCTGGTGGCCCATTGGCCGAGAGTCAGCAGGGGGCAGAGTTGCACCAACAGCTCTTGTGAGAATGTTAAATGCAGAGAGCGTATTGCTCTCCGCATTCTGCGAGGTCTTGAGGACCTTATCTGCAGTGTCGGATCAGGTCCGCAAGACCTTTAATAAATAGGCCCTAAGGCCTCTTTTGGACCTTATAATAATATAAGATGTTCAGCGTTACAGAGGGTAATCTTAGAACTAACAGGTGCCACTATTGGGTCTCATATAATAAACCTCATTTTGTTTTTTGCATGGCACACACATTCTATTAATTACTATAAAACAGCCAGTTAATACATGAACATAAAATGAAGGTAAGCACACTGATGATCAATATTAGGGGGTAGGGGTACAATATTGACAAGAAGGAAGCATACTAAGGCATATACATAGACACCAAGGCCTCTATTTAACAAAGTCTGGCGGACCTGATCCGACAGTGTGGATCAGGTCCGCCAGACCTCGCTGAATACGGAGAGCAATACACTCTCCATATTCAGCATTGCACCAGCAGCTCAGAGCAGGCGGACAGGTTATGGAGCAGCGGTCTTTGTGACCGCTGCTTTATAACTGCTGTTTTTGGCGAGCCTGCAGTCTCACCAGAAACACGGGGCATCAAGCTCCATTCAGAGCTTGATAGATAGGCCCCCAAGTGTTGTAGAGTTAAGTACAAGAGTAGTTAGCACTGATTAGTAGCATAAAATAATCACATAGATCCTCACTTGTGCTAGTTAAAGGGTAAATGTTATGGTTGCTAGGTAACTTTAATGGAAACCCAAATATTATTGTGCTGTTATATAAAACCTTAGTCTCTAGCCTAGAATATAAGTTCAAATCTCTATTCTATATACCCATCACTTGATGACATATCTTCTCATAACACTAATGTAGGCATTTGCTTCTAGAATAGTATGTATAGTTTAATAAATCAGGAATATAGAACTTAGGATACATTTTCCTACTTTTATTCAATAAACAATCTCAAAGGGGGATAAACAATCTCAAAGAGTAGTCATGTTAAAATAGGAGCAATAAAACATATGTAACGAGTAGGCAGATCCCTCTTGGACTATGTGTAAATATGTGATATCTAGGTGAGGACTAATAATTATGCTTCGTAGGTTCACAGTTGAAATAAATATATACATATGTCTTATCAAAATGTAATGGCTATGGGGTATGTCTGTATAGATATAAAGTAGTAGATAGTTTCCAAGTACATACATAGGACTATAGGGAATTAGTGCTCTATTTCCCTGGAATACAGTGGATATATTGGGTTTTAACTTTAATAATATTAGCCATGTTATCTTGGCCGCTGACAACACAGCAGTGTCACTTCCAGTTTGAATGTCATATAAAATACCCAGGGAGACATACTTTCTCAAAATTATATGAAAACCCCTATACGCAAGACATATTGATATTAGTTCAGTAGTACAGTAAGTATTAGATACCTCATAGTTCACATCCAGTAACTGCTTGTAGAAACATCAAAACAAATATGACTGTCTAGCAAACATCTGTACACTCGCCACTAAGTTGTAATAAGTTTCCTTGAACCTACATATAATATTATGAACCTAAAGGAATGTTAAAGAGCAAGTTCTAATACACTCAACTAAAAAACTTTTGTAATTAGGGACAGGTTAAATATGTTTGGGTAGATTCTATTGTATGTACCATGTAATAATTACTAATAAGTAAACGCTAGCCAACTAAACTAAACTATATAGTAAAAAGGGTGTTATGAAGATAATTCCCAGACTTCTAGATTCCTACTTTGGATCCAGCTAATAGCCTTCATATTGTACAAGGTGGTGGAGGGTAAAGCAAGATCAACAGCTCCATTTTTACATCAATTGTCTGGCAGACTGTAAAGAAAAGTCAGCCAGTTCCTTCTCTACTAGAATTAAGTGCAGGCATAACACCAGGATGAGGTGGACCAATAAGCTTGAGGGTAAGCCGTTTAGTGACTAAAGGACAATCTCTTCAGCCTGTTCTGCACTTGTCTCAGATACCATCATGACGTCTGGACTGGCCATTTGTCTCATAACTTTTGCAGTGGGTGAGTATTCACAGATGTGAATCGTGTTTGGAGAGTGAATCTAGTGGGTTCTATGCTGTCTAGCTGGGAGAATGGTGGGTAGTGATTCTGTCTGGGTGGCTGATGCATCTCAGGAAGGTATGTTGCTAGTGCGTTGAGAAAAACTGTAGTCTTACTGAACACAGCCAGGCTTTGTGTGTCAGCACTCACACCGCAAAGCTCAGTAGTTTTAGCAGTGTGCAGTAGTAATCCGGTGCCATCTTGGGAGATATGGCGTATATTCAGTTTCTCGCACCACTGTGTAATTAGTGTGCGCAGTCCAGACAAGTGGTCTCTCAGCAAGTCGCACATCCCTTCATCAAGTGGCTCTACAATCCTTATTGTTAGGAGAGAGTTTGGTACATGGGTTCCTTCTATGAAAATTGCGTCCACAATGCCAGCTACTGCTGCCTCATGGTCTTTTCAAGTGACTGCCTGAAAAATAAAAGTAAATGATGCTCCCGGAGTTTCCGGAGACTGTAGTATAAGCCCTCAGTTGGGGATCTAGTATATAGTTCACATTCCAAGAGTTTAGGCAGAAAACCCCCTAAAATCTATATTAACTCCGGTAGCTCCTTCAGTGTGCGTCTAGTCGCTACGGCAGTCGGCTCTGCATCTAGCATCCCTATCTCTTTCATAAGCTGGTGAGAGTCCACAAGCCATTTCTCCTGGGATTTAACTCCTGGCCACTAGGTGGAGGCAAAGATTCCCAAAGAGCATTTAATCCCTCCCACTTTTCTTTCTGGTATTACAATCTTATATTTCCCTCCAGAGGAAGTAGGTGAAGAATTTAGGTGGTCCAGATTATTCATTCATTGATATCCTCTGACTGATTTTAGGCCCGTTTTCCCCCTCAGATTGCATTTACTTGGAACATAGGGTAGAGTGGAGTATTTAATGCAGTGACACAATTACACCAAGTGAGGAGTTAGTCACAAGCCTACCACAGGTCCCTTAGCCTTCTCCTGTTAGATTGTCGATATACGCCAAACACAGATCCTCTGCTGTTATGTTTACAGAACTAGATGGGCTCTCTACTGGAATAAATAATTTCTGTAGCTGTTAAACATGGTAGAGTGGGTGCATCTAAAGGTAGTGAAGACATTTTCATGCACTCACATAGCCTGCAGACTATTTGTTGTACAGAATAGCTAGGGCACATACATATGCGACAGACTAATTCCACCTTTATTACTTAGACTTTTCATACTTAGTCTAGTTATTATGGAAACTTTATTATGTGTTAATAGCTGTTATTTACTAATAAGCTAATTTACCTGGGAATTACAACTTTTACCCTCTGTTATATATATACAATAAAGGTATTTAACTGTTTGGCAATATGAGGGGAAGTCTCTTTTATAAAAATAAATATATTTTTTAATAGATTATCTAATAAATTATTTTATCCTTTATTGTATTTGTCCCCCCCCCCCCCTCATTTAATCTAATGCACATTTTCTCTTCTTATCCATCCAGATATAGGTAATGGATCTGAGCACTTCTATCTATATATAATTCTTCCATAGGAAAGTCCTCTAGTCAGCAGTGTCTGAAAATTAGGTGCTTGAAATTTAAAAAAAAATGTTTTTCCTGCCCAAATTACTTGTGGACTCCACAGCTTGAGAATTAGTTCCCAGGAGCAATGACTCCTGGACTCTAGGGGACAAAGGTAACAAGGGGTTAATCACTCTCAAGCCCCAATTCACTTTTATCCACTATCCCCTGGATACCAACATGTGCACTTAATTGATTCCCAAATCACTATCACTATAACAAGTATCAATAGTTTATCACGCAGGGTTAAACAAACTTAACAGTCTACTTAAGCCAGATAGGGCAAAATGCCAGCATCTGCCTCAAATGTTCCCACTACTTGTCCAGCTGTGAAAGTGTAAAAGTGCAAGTAGGAAAGGTTTAACAGTAAAGGACTTCCAGCTACAGTGTCTCTTATTTGCTTTAAGTCCTATGAGCCATCCCAATAAACCCTCAAATCTTACCTACACCACCCCAAAACTTAAGGTTCACAAATATCTACCTCTTGCCACAAGCAGAGCTACTTGCCACGCTGTGAAAACAGTGAGATTGTGGGCATTAAAGGGTTAACCTCATAGGGTTTCCATTCCAGCTCACTATAGTGTTCAAATTCCTTTAGGACCTATGAGTAATCCCAATTAACTCCCAAATCCAACCTATTTTTCCCAACACATGAACATTTGCTGCCACCACCCAAAAAATATTACTCAGGTCTTGTTGGGACTACATCTAAATTACAGTTGCGTTAACACCTAAATTAAAAACATATGTTTAAAAATAATAATTTGGCATCATTACCAAACTTATGGAAGCCGTGAATTCAGTTTCTAGAGCACAAAGACAGATCTGATTAAATTTATAGTTTAATCTGAAAAAAGGTTCACAGTGCCAAAAAAATACATGCAATTAGATGGCATATACAGTATCCCACAAAAGTGAGTACACCTCTCACATTTTTGTAAACATTTTATTATATCTTTTCATGTGACAACACTGAAGAAATGACACTTTGCTACAATGTAAAGTAGTGAGTGTACAGCCTATATAACAGTGTAAATTTGCTGTCCCCTCAAAATAATCCAACACACAGCTATTAATGTCTAAACTATTGGTAACAAAAGTGAGTACACCCCTAAATGGAAATGTCCAAATTGGGCCCAATTAGCCATTTTCCCTTCCCGGTGTCATATGACTCGTTAGAGTTACAAGGTCTCAGGTGTGAATGGGGAGCAGATGTGTAAAATATGGTGTTATTGCTCTCACACTCTCTAATACTAAATGTGTAGCAGTGGATACAGCACCAAATAGTGGGTGCTTGTGAAGACCAGGGGATAATATGCCAAATCCCCAAACTGTAACAGGAAGGACGGTCCACAGCACTTAGTAACATAATTAATTTATTAGTAACAGATTTACACGAAAAAGTGACGCTTCGGAGTTGCCTCCTTAATCATACCATGGTGAACTCCATGCCCAAGAGGGCTAAGGCAGTGCTTGATAATAATGGTGACCACACAATTTTGACACTTTGGGCCCAATTTGGACATTTCCACTTAGGGTTGTACTCACTTTTGTTGCCAATGGTTTAGACATTAATGGCTGTGTGTTGAGTTATTTTGAGGGGACAGCACATTCACACTGTTATACAGGCTGTACACTCACTACTTTACATTGTAGCAAAGTGTCATTCCTTCAGTGTTGTCACATGAAAAGATATAATAAAATTTTTACAAAAATGTGAGGGGTGTACTCACTTTTGTGAGGTACTGTATGTGTGTATATAGTTTTATATATATATATATACAACAACAATTAAAATTATGGGGAGGAGAATAGTAAGTTTAAAA
The DNA here is from genome assembly GCF_027579735.1 of Bombina bombina. Taxonomy (NCBI): domain Eukaryota; kingdom Metazoa; phylum Chordata; class Amphibia; order Anura; family Bombinatoridae; genus Bombina; species Bombina bombina. The sequence continues at coordinate 911,168,255 of NC_069499.1, forward strand.
TCCTCCACTAAATACAAAATGTAGAGAAAATAACTCATTGTGGCCTAGATTTGGAGTTTGGCGGTAGCCGTGAAAACCAGCGTTAGAGGCTCCTAACGCTGGTTTTAGGCTACCGCCGGTATTTGGAGTCACTCAAAATAGGGTCTAACGCTCACTTTCCAGCCGCGACTTTTCCATACCGCAGATCCCCTTACGTAAATTGCGTATCCTATCTTTTCAATGGGATCTTTCTAACTCCGGTATTTAGAGTCGTGGCTGAAGTGAGCGTTAGACATCTAACGACAAAACTCCAGCCGCAGGAAAAAAGTCAGTAGTTAAGAGCTTTCTGGGCTAACGCCGGTTTATAAAGCTCTTAACTACTGTGCTCTAAAGTACACTAACACCCATAAACTACCTATGTACCCCTAAACCGAGGTCCCCCCACATCGCCGACACTCGAAAAAATTTTTTAACCCCTAATCTGCCGACCGCCACCTACGTTATACTTATGTACCCCTAATCTGCTCCCCCTAACACCGCCGACCCCTGTATTATATTTATTAACCCCTAATCTGCCCCCTCAACGTCGCCTCCACCTGCCTACACTAATTAACCCCTAATCTGCCGACCGCAAAGCGCCGCCACCTACGTTATCCTTATGTACCCCTAATCTGCTGCCCCTAACACCGCCGACCCCTATATTATATTTATTAACCCCTAATCTGCCCCCCTCAACGTCGCCTCCACCTGCCTACACTTATTAACCCCTAATCTGCCGACCGCAAAGCGTCGCCACCTACGTTATCCTTATGTACCCCTAATCTGCTGCCCCTAACACCGCTGACCCCTATATTTTATTTATTAACCCCTAATCTGCCCCCCTCAACGTCGCCTCCATCTGCCTACATTTATTAACCCCTAATCTGCCGACCGGACCTGAGCGCTACTATAATAAAGTTATTAACCCCTAATCCGCCTCACTAACCCTATCATAAATAGTATTAACCCCTAATCTGCCCTCCCTAACATCGCCGACACCTAACTTCAATTATTAACCCCTAATCTGCCGACCGAATCTCGCCGCTATTCTAATAAATGTATTAACCCCTAAAGCTAAGTCTAACCCTAATACTAACACCCCCCTAAATTAAATATAATTTAAATCTAACGAAATTAATTAACTCTTATTGAATAAATTATTCCTATTTAAAGCTAAATACTTACCTGTAAAATAAATCCTAATATAGCTACAATATAAATTATAATTATATTATAGCTATTTTAGGATTTATATTTATTTTACAGGTAACTTTGTATTTATTTTAACCAGGTACAATAGCTATTAAATAGTTAAGAACTATTTAATAGCTAAAATAGTTAAAATAATTACAAATTTACCTGTAAAAGAAATCCTAACCTAAGTTACAAATAAACCTAACACTAGACTATCAATAAATTAATTAAATAAACTACCTACAATTACCTACAATTAACCTAACACTACACTATCAATAAATTAATTAAATACAATTGCTACAAATAAATACAATTAAATAAACTAGCTAAAGTACAAAAAATAAAAAAGAACTAAGTTACAAAAAATAAAAAAATATTTACAAACATAAGAAAAATATTACAACAATTTTAAACTAATTACACCTACTCTAAGCCCCCTAATAAAATAACAAATCCCCCCAAAATAAAAAAATGCCCTACCCTATTCTAAATTACTAAAGTTCAAAGCTCTTTTACCTTACCAGCCCTGAACAGGGCCCTTTGCGGGGCATGCCCCAAGAAATACAGCTCTTTTGCCTGTAAAAAAAAACATACAATACCCAAGCCCCCCAACATTACAACCCACCACCCACATACCCCTAATCTAACCCAAACCCCCCTTAAATAAACCTAACACTAAGCCCCTGAAGATCATCCTACCTTGTCTTCACCATACCAGGTTCACCGATCGGTCCAGAAGAGCTCCTCCGATGTCCTGATCCAAGCCCAAGCGGGGGGCTGAAGAGGTCCATGATCCGGCTGAAGTCTTCATCCAAGCGGGGCAGAAGAGGTCTTCCATCCGATTGAAGTCTTCATCCAAGCGGCATCCATCCGGAGCGAAGCGGCAGCATCCTGAAGACCTCCACCGCGGAACATCCATCCTGGCCGACGACTGAACGACGAATGACGGTTCCTTTAAATGACGTCATTCAAGATGGCGTCCCTCGAATTCCGATTGGCTGATAGGATTCTATCAGCCAATCGGAATTAAGGTAGGAATATTCTGATTGGCTGATGGAATCAGCCAATCAGAATCAAGTTCAATCCGATTGGCTGATCCAATCAGCCAATCAGATTGAGCTTGCATTCTATTGGCTGATCGGAACAGCCAATAGAATGCGAGCTCAATCTTCAGGGGCTTAGTGTTAGGTTTATTTAAGGGGGGTTTGGGTTAGATTAGGGGTATGTGGGTGATGGGTTGTAATGTTGGGGGTCTTGGGTATTGTATGTTTTTTTTACAGGCAAAAGAGCTGTATTTCTTGGGGCATGCCCCACAAAGGGCCCTGTTCAGGGCTGGTAAGGTAAAAGAGCTTTGAACTTTAGTAATTTAGAATAGGGTAGGGCATTTTTTTATTTTGGGGGGCTTTGTTATTTTATTAGGGGGCTTAGAGTAGGTGTAATTAGTTTAAAATTGTTGTAATATTTTTCTTATGTTTGTAAATATTTTTTTATTTTTTGTAACTTAGTTCTTTTTTATTTTTTGTACTTTACCTAGTTTATTTAATTGTATTTATTTGTAGCAATTGTATTTAATTAATTTATTGATAGTGTAGTGTTAGGTTAATTGTAGGTAATTGTAGGTAGTTTATTTAATTAATTTATTGATAGTCTAGTGTTATTTGTAACTTAGGTTAGGATTTCTTTTACAGGTAAATTTGTAATTATTTTAACTATTTTAGCTATTAAATAGTTCTTAACTATTTAATAGCTATTGTACCTGGTTAAAATAAATACAAAGTTACCTGTAAAATAAATATAAATCCTAAAATAGCTATAATATAATTATAATTTATATTGTAGCTATATTAGGATTTATTTTACAGGTAAGTATTTAGCTTTAAATAGGAATAATTTATTTAATAAGAGTTAATTAATTTCGTTAGATTTAAATTATATTTAACTTAGGGGGGTGTTAGTGTTAGGGTTAGACTTAGCTTTAGGGGTTAATACATTTATTAGAATAGCGGTGAGCTCCAGTCGGCAGATTAGGGGTTAATGTTTGAAGTTAGGTGTCGGCGATGTTAGGGAGGGCAGATTAGGGGTTAATACTATTTATGATAAGGTTAGTGAGGCGGATTAGGGGTTAATAACTTTATTATAGTAGCGCTCAGGTCCGCTCGGCAGATTAGGAGTTAATAAGTGTAGGCAGGTGGAGGCGACGTTGTGGGGGGCAGATTAGGGGTTAATAAATATAATATAGGGGTCGGCGATGTTAGGGCAGCAGATTAGGGGTACATAGGGATAATGTAAGTAGCGGCGGTTTACGGAGCGGCAGATTAGGGGTTAATAGTAATATGCAGGGGTCAGCGATAGCGGGGGCGGCAGATTAGGGGTTAATAAGTGTAAGGTTAGGGGTGTTTAGACTCGGGGTACATGTTAGAGTGTTAAGTGCAGACATAGGAAGGGTTACCGCATAGCAAACAATGGGGCTGCGTTAGGAGCTGAACGCGGCTTTTTTGCAGGTGTTTGGTTTTTTTTCAGCTCAAACAGCCCCATTGTTTCCTATGGGTTAATCGTGCACGAGCACGTTTTTGAGGCTGGCCGTGTCCGTAAGCAACTTTGGTATCGAGAGTTGAAGCTGCGTTAAAAATGCTCTACGCTCCTTTTTTGGAGCCTAACGGCGTTAGTTTTTCGGGTCGTTACCGACAAAACTCCAAATCTAGGCCTACGTAAACTATTTACAAATCTAGACAAGTCAGAAGACTTGCTTTTCCCACAGAAACTCTCTGATTACATTTTTTCCAGCAAAGGATTCTAGGTGAGATATGCAAATGAGGTTCACAATGACTCACTTTTCTACTTTTAGCCTGCTTTTTAAGGCAGACTTCCCTTTACGCCATAACATCGCTGCATTACACAGCTTTTAAGATTAACTAGGGTAAGTGCAGTGATTCAGAGCAATCCCAGGACAGCTGTTTCATGGTTCATCAGCTGGGAGTAGGTTGAATCACTGCTTGGTAAAGTTGATTTCTGGGCAAAATACAACAACAATTAAAATTATGGGGAGGCAAAAAGTGAGTTTAGTATCCTCCACTAAATAAAAAATGTAGAGAAAATAACTTGTGTAAACTTTTTAACAAATCTAGACAAGTCAGAAGACTTGTTTTTCCCACAGAAACTCTCTGATTACATTGTTTCCAATGCAGCAAAGGATTCTGGGTGAGATATGCAAATAAGGTTCACAATGACTCACTTATTTACTTATAGCCTGCTTTTTAAGGCAGACTTCCCTTTACGCCATAGCATTGTCACATTACACAGCTTTTAAGCTTAGCTAGGGTTAGTACAGTGATCCCAGGACAGTTGTTTCGTGGTTTTTGCCACTCATCAGCTGGCAGTAGGTTGAATCACTGCTTGGCAAGTAAAGTTGATTTCTGGGCGAAATGCAACAACAATTGGTCTGAATCACTGTACTAACTGTACTAAGGCCCTTGGGTCTTATCCACCGCCAGTGGAACATCAAATTCCGGCATTAGGCAACGCATGACCACCATAAGCCTGTCACATTTCCGGGAGCCCACCAGACCCACCAACAGAAAGTCATCCAGGTAGTGGGCTAACATACCAGCCCCAGCCATTGTTTCTACAGCCCAGTGCAAAAATGAGCTAAACGCCTCAAAATATGCACATGAAACCAAGCAACCCATTGGGAGACATCTGTCGATGTAGTATTGCCCCTCACACTTATAACCCATCAACTCAAAAGACGAAGGGTGGATGGGCAGCAGCCATAATGCAGACTCAATGTCCAGCTTATACATGAGGGCCCCGTGTCCCACCTCCCTGATGAGCGCCATGGCATTATCAAAGGATTGGTACCTAAAAGAGTTAACCTCTGGGGCTATCATGTTAATCACCGACCTGCCCTGAGGGCACCTGTTAACAGCAAGGTTTCTTAGCTGACCCCTGCCTTGTGGCTCATCTCTCCTATGCTGACACTCGACACCTGGATGTGGCCCCCGGCAGTATAAGCATATGTGCTGAAAGGAGCAAGATAATCCTTTGTCACACTGTTTGTCATGCCCCTTCTTTTAAGTGCCCCAACCTGCCTAGCAGGTCCAGCTCACAGTGGAGGCACCGGTAGAGTGGATCGCTCGTGCCCGAGCAGAGACCAAAGATCCAGATCCCTGGACTCAAAAGTCAGCACCAGATTGCCCACCATCTTGCACTGGAATTCCGAATCGTAAGTCCTCCAAACTCCATCACCAAAGTTACGATGCACGTGATCTATGGTGTCCCAGTATTTAAACATATCTATCGCTAACTCCGGCCTAGCCTCAATATGACAGTTTGAGAACACACAAACACACTTTATCCACTCATCATAAGTGTCAGGGCGTTTCACATTTTTTGGTCCTGTCCCATCCGTGCTCCGCTCTTTGTCCCTATAGTCCTCTACTGAGAGCTCGAAAATATTAATGTATTTCCCTTCATGGATTTTTGCAACTATCTTTTCCTTTAAATGCCCATGTAAGGAATGTACAAAGAACGGGTATGAGTCCCCTTGCACTGCTGCCTTCCTAGCCACTGCCCCCCTTGCTCACTGACTAACTGAAAAGCTACACTGCCCTGAAGCTGGCTTCCTATACTCTTTTGAGAGTGGCCCTGAGGCCCTGCCCCTGCCAAAGGTGCTAGCAAGGGGACAGATGGTATCTCAGCACCAGATAGCACTTCCCCTGAGTCTGTGGGACCTCTAACTCCCCCACCCTGCCCCAGGACTGACACCACCTTGCGCAGCATCCTGTACATCCTTCTCTGACAGTTATTAACAAACCTAAGGCCCTACCACTAACAGACTCCAAGTCTGAACTGGAGTCCCAAGACGGGACCTGTAGAAAAGAAAGAGCAGTTAAGTCACCAGCACCCGCAGCTCCGGTCATCGCTCCAGGTCCTGCTGCACCTGCAGCACCGGCTGGGGATCACCTGCGCTCTGTGCTGACCAATCAGTCGGCAGCTCCATGCCAGTTCCGGATGAACCCACCTGGAGGAGAGACATAAAGGAGAGGGGAGTACCCAATCTAACCACGTCTGTCCCATGCCCCCATTAAATTAGTGTCATGGGTAGAAGTCATCCCCCATGTGTACCATTCTTCTCAGCCAACACAGCACACAAATCACTCCCACCAGACTCATGCAGAATATCAGTTGAGGCCTGCCCTGCTATTGGTTCCTGCGCAGTCACACAAACTCTGGCATGCTGACCAGCCAACACTGTTACACCACACTCTCTAGCCCCTTTTTATGAGCCCCCACTCTGCCACTCGCCACATTTGCCATCTGCCCACATGCGGTTTGTCTGGGCTCTGATGCCCTGCTAGGGACCGCCTCACCTGAAGTCACAGACCTTCCCGGCCTACTAGGCCCCAATTTAGATGTCCCCTTTTCAGACCCCTTTCTTATGCCTCTGCCTTGCGAAGAGGGCCCAGCCCCTAGTTTCCTATGCCAAGCTGCTTGAGCATTTTTTTTTTTTAAATATTTTTATTTTTGGTCATCTCCAAAGGCTTACAAATATGCACACAAACACATCAAATAAAGAAAAGAAATGAAGTCATTTCGGTTACATGTGCAAGAACAAGCATTCACAATTATTGCAAGGGAAGTTCAAGTTGACTAGAATACATTTACACAAGTTAATTCCTGCTTAACTTATTACATGTGGACTCCTTTGGAAGACTACATTTTAAATTTTCATCAACATCCTAACAACAACAAAATTAAAAAAAACAAAAAAAAAAAACCACTTAAGCTCACAGTGTGCTCTCCTCCGTCCGGTGCCCCTCCTGTTGTCTCTCTCTTACACAATGATCTGTCAACTTATCTAACTCTTCACCTCTCAATCTCGCATTTAGAACATAATCTGTGTCTTTGAATGGTGTGATTATGAGATCTCGTGTTCCCTTAGGTAAGCAGTGAAGGTAAGGTTCCCATTTAGTTAGAAAGGTTTTAATTCTCTTCACTATGTCCCCCATCCCATCAAATTGCTCAATGAATAATTGCTTAAGCAAAGCATTTTTTAGTTGTGTGACAGTAGGCGGATTTCTTTTCAGCCAGTTCTGAAATATCAGACTTCTGGCGACTAGTATTATGTTATAGACACAGGCTCTCTGTGGTCGTGGGATATTGGGAATGTTTAGAAAGACTACATTCTGAAACGTCAAAGCTAGCTCAGGGAGATGCATTGCGGTACGTATCCAGTATTGTACCATTTTCCAAAATCTCATTATGTGAGGGCAACGCCATGTCATATGGACAATGTCTGCTTCTAAAAAGGTGCATTTTGGACAACTTCTTTCTCTTTCTTTTTTCCGATACATGAATTTATCTGGGGTTACATAGACATTATGCAAAAGTTTGAGATGTGATTCCCTTACATTGGAAGAGAGTGTGGCCGTTTGGACTCTACCAATGCTCTCAGTGAACACCCTTTCCTGAATCTGTTCTCCCAATATTACTGTCCATGTCTCTATAATCTTATCTATACATTTTGTATTTATTGGTTGCAGCAGTTTTGTGTATATTGGCGAAACAGAGGAAATTCCCTTTGCTGCCAGGGCTATGATCTGCATGAGTTGTGGTTGTGTACTCTGGGTGTTGGTTGCCATAATAGAGTGTAGGTAATGTCTGGCCTGTAAATAAGCATAGTGATGTGTTGTTGGAAGTCCAAATTTAGACTGTAAGGCTGCGAAAGTCATCATGGTCTTATTGTCTTCTAATAAAGTTTGTCCTATAGTATGCAGTCCCTTTTCTTTCCATAGTCTAAAGGCTTTAGTGGAAATTCTGGCTGGAAATTCAGGGTTCCCCTGCCACGGGAGAAGTTGAACTATTCTGTGATTTTCCCCTAACCACTTACTCATTAGCCTCCAGGCTCTAGCTGGCTGATTAAGGAGCTCTAGCTCTCCCACCCATCTGTGTGCTTGCACTTGCATCATATGTGGTATCATCTGTAGTGACCAAGGTTGGAGAAGACTACTCTACAGTTGTGGGTCTGTGAATTTCTCTAGACCAGTAAACCAGTCCACTATGAATTTTACCTGGGCTGCCCAATTGTATAACTCAAAATTTGGGGCAGTTTCAGGTAACTCATCCTGTGTTTTTTATTGTTCCATACAAATCCTAGGACCATTTGGGTTATAGTCTTTAAGTCTGTTTTTTTAAGAATTCCCGGGACCGACTGGAAGGCATATAGAAGCTTTGGGAAGTAGACCATCTTAATGAGTCCTATTCTGCCTGAGAGGGATATCGGCAGTTGTTTCCAGGCCTGTATCAGATTTTTAAGCTTTTGCAGCAAGGGCTTATAGTTAATAGAATACCATTTACGTGGGTCAATGTGCAGCATAATGCCTAGGTATTTAAAACTATCTTGAACAATTTTGAAATCATATCCAGGGATCGATTCACCCCCCCTATTAAGTAGCCAGATTAGCTCCGTTTTGTCTGTCTTTATTGTATACCCAGATACCAGCCCAAATTCTTTTATTAGGTTCATTATTTTGGGGATGTTTGTTTTGGGATCTTGGATGAATAGAATCATATCATCGGCAAACAGGTTCAGATGGATTTGGGAGTCTCCTATTCTGAGACCTTCTAATTGTTGTCTAATTTTCCACGCCATGGGTTGCTATATCAAAAAGGAGTGGAGAAAGAGGACACCCCTGGCGTGTACCTCTATAGAGGCGAAAGGGTTGAGTTAGCATGCCATTGACTATTAGTGAGGCCTGTGGGATTCTATATAAATTGTGGATTGCTGCAACAAACTCTCCCTGTAATCCTATCTTCTCTAGTGTAGTGAATAAATGGTCCCAAAGTACCTTATAAAAGGCCTTTTCCGCGTCTAGCATTAGTAAATCCGCATCTTTGTGTACTATTTTGTTGGTGGCCTCCTGCTTAACTGTCCAATAATGTTGTATTACTGTCTGCACTTTTCTAATATTAAGGGTGGATGATCTCCCTTTGACAAACCCAGTTTGGTCTTTGTGAATTATAGTGGGCGGTATCTCTGCCAAACGATTAGCTAAAAATTTTGTGAGGATCTTGTAGTCCTGGTTCAATAGTGATATAGGGCGATAGGAGTGTGCTAACAGAGCGTCCCTTCCTTCCTTGTGTATGATGCTTATATTCACTTCAGCTAATCTAGAGGATGGTACCACAGTATTTTCTAAAATACCGTTGTAAAGTTGTTCCAGGGTGGGACACAGCTCTGGGCCTAGAATCTTATATAACTCCGCCGGGAGTCCGTCCGGGCCTGGGGTTTTATGCTTGAGCATTTTTTAATGCTTTTGCAGAGCGTTACGCAGTGGAGTCCATGGCCTTGGGTACCCCCTTCTCACCTGCCTGTCTCATCTTCTTCCTGGATGTTCCAACCGCTGGCAAACCTGAAGCCGCCGATGCCTCCACGATCACTGACGATCGAGAGCAGGCAGGAGAGGAGCCACCGCCGAAGGAGGAGTCACTGCCGGAGACAGGCTCACTGCACCATGTGGCAGCAGCCCACTAAAGGCCCACAATGGCTTCCACTGCCAGCGGCGCTATACAGGATGTGGTAAGGGCCAAAATCCCAGCCACGAGCACACCCTCCAACCCACTCTGCCCTAGAGGGAGATTCCTAACACCCTGAACCATGGAGAGGGAAGGGTACTCCATAACCGGCCCTGAAGGGGGAAGGGGAGAGAGCCTATCAAGGGGAGGGACGGCCCACTAGTGGAAACCCCAGCCCCATCTCTTATCTGTGTGTTGACAGGTGTCCCACACTGCATCACCAGATCCACTGCATCCCTGAATCGCTTTGGAGGAACTGACGTTCACCTGCCACAAACCATCCTGACAAGACACAAGATATTCCAAAGTCTCCAGGAAGAAGAAGAAAGAGGCAGAGATGGACACTCCTCTCACTTAAATAAGGTAAGGCTGACTCCTCACCTTAACCTGCAACATTGTTGCAAACCCTCCTAGGCTTACATGTCTGCAGGGAGCAGGCCCTTAATAACGTTCCTGGATACAGGCTCCCTGTATCTTCCATTATGATTTCTACTGTGCACATTAAAACATTTATTTCCTGTGTAATTGCAATATAATTAATTCATTTTACACAATTTATAAAATACATTTTTTTTATTTTTTTTTTCAAATGTAAGCATTGCCAACACATCAGGGAACAACCCTTTGCAAGACATGCTGTCCTTAAGGTACAAACTGTCTTCAGAGTATTAAGACAGGGGCTTTAGTGTGCTAGTGAGTACAGGATAACGGAAATGTTTTGAAGTGTTAAAAACCTAGCATATTTTGTATGGTTAGATATTGTATTTTCTATTTATTTTGAAAATCCAAGATAGTGCAAAGTGATAAAACATTTAGGGCCAGATTTTGAGTGGAGAGCAAAATTGTGTTTTCGCAAGCGTGATAATTGTGATCACTAACACCCCACATTGCCTCACTTTCAGTGCCGTTTTTTTCTAACACCTCACATTCCCTCACTTTAACACCTAAAAACTGCTTTGAGCATTATTTTTTATTTAAAAAAAAATTCTACATTTTTTTTAAAGAAAACAACTGCACTACACCTAAATTTGGGGCCAATATGGGCACATTTAGAAAATTAACCAGAGATCTGATCTCTGGTCAATTTTCAGAGCATTAATTGCTACCGCAGGCTTGCGGTAGCAATAACCAGCCACTTTGCCATTTACACGCAAGATAAATTAGTGCTCCACTTGTAATCAGGGGCCCGATCCGATATGCAGCGTCGCCCGCAAAAGCCGGCGACGCCGAATTTTGCGCGGGTTTGGTATCCTATATACGGCGTAACCTAGAAGTTACGCTCGTATATTTCTGCCTTCGCCCGTAGTTTTTTGGTCCATAGACAGGTATACCAAACCCGCGCAGTTTGGTATCCAATATACAGCGTAAGGACTTACATGGCGAAAATGGAGAAATCTTACTCCATTTTCACCTCGCCACAAAATGCAGCGTAGTAAGCCTTATGCTGTCTATTGGAGCCCCGTAACTCCCTAAACTACCTGCTAAATAAACACCTAACGCATGCGCAATGTCTATCTACCTGTCAACCGCGATCTGCTAAAAATAAAACCTAAAACCTAACGCATGCGCAATGTCTATCTACCTGTCAACTGCGATCCCCCGTCGCAATCCCTAATAAAGTATTTAACCCCTAAACCGCCGCTCCCGGACCCCGCCACCACCTACATTAAAAGTATAACCCCCTAATGTGATCCCCCTACACCGTCGCCAGCTACATTACATACCCCCTAATGTGAGCCCCTTACACCGCCGCCATCTACCTTACCTACCCCCTAAAGGGAGCTCCTACCCCTTCGCCATCTACCTTACCTACCCCCTAAAGTGAGCCCCTACCCCCCACCATCTACCTAACCTACCCCCTAAAGTGAGCTTCTACCCCGCCGCCATCTATTTTAAAAATATTAACCCTTAATTTAATCCCCCTACACCGCCGCCACCTATATTAAATACATTAACTCCTAATTTAATCCCCCTACACCGCCGCCACCTATATTAAACACATTAACCCCTAATCTAATTCCCCTACACCGCCGCCAGCTATATTAACTATATTAACCCTAATTATATTAGGGTTAATATAGTTAATATAGTTATTATATTATATATATTAACTATATTAACCCTAATTATGTTAGGGTTAATATAGTTAATATCGTTATTATATTATATATATATATATTAAGTATAATAACCCTATCTAAGTCTAACATCCCTAACTAAATTCTTATTAAAATAAATCTAATTAATATTAATATTATTAGTTAAAATATTACTATTTTAATCTAAATACTTACCTATAAAATAAACCCTATGATAGCTACAATGTAATTAATAATTACATTGTAGCTATTTTAAGGTTTATATTTATTTTACAGGTAACTTGGTATTTATTTTAACTAGGTACAATAGCTATTAAATAGTTAATAACTATTTAATAGCTACCTAGTTACAATAATTACCAATTTACCTGTAAAATAAATCCTAACCTAAGTTACAAATACACCTACACTATCAATAAATTAAATAAACTATAAATATCTAAACTAAAATACAATTAAATACACTAAATTAAATTACAAAAAAAACAAACACTAAATTACAAAAAATAAAAAAAGATTACAAGATTTTTAATCTAATTACACCTATTCTAAGCCCCCTAATAAAATAATAAAGCCCCCCAAAATAAAAAATTCCCTACCCTATTCTAAATGAAAAAAGTTAACAGCTCTTTTACCTTACCAGCCCTTAAAAGGGCCTTTTGCGGGGCATGCCCCAAAGAAAACAGCTCTTTTGCCTGTAAAAAAACCCACAATACCACCCCCCAACATTACAACCCACCACCCACCTATTTTAAACCCACCCAAACCCCCCTTAAAAAATCCTAACACTACCCCCCTGAAGATCTCCCTACCTTGTCTTCACCCAGCCGGGCAGAACTCTTCATCCGATCCGGGCGATGTCTTCAATCAAGCAGCAGAGAAGTCTTCTTCCATCCGGGCGATGTCTTCAATCAAGCGGCAGAGAAGTCTTCTTCCATCCGGGCGATGTCTTCAAGCAAGCGGCAGAGAAGTCTTCTTCGATCCAGCGATGTCTTCAAGCAAAGTGGCATCTTCAATCTTCTTTCTTCGCTCCTCCGCCGCGGAGCATCCATCCGGCACGACGACTGAACGAGGAATGAGGTACCTTTAAATGACGTCATCCAAGATGGCGTCCGTCGAATTCCTATTGGCTGATAGGATTCTATCAGCCAATCGGAATTAAGGTAGAAAAATCTGATTGGCTGATTGAATCAGCCAATCAGATTCAAGTTCAATCTGATTGGCTGATTGGTAATAGCCCTATAAAAATAAAAAAGCCCCCCCAAAAATAAAAACACCCCCTAGCCTACAATAAACTACCAATAGCCATTAAAAGGGCATTTTGTAGGGCATTGTCCTAAGTTCAACAGCTCTTTTACCTGTAAAAAAAAGTCCCCCCAACAGTAAAACCCACCACCCAACCAACCCCCCAAAATAAAAAAACCTAACTCTAAAAAAACATAAGCTACCCATTGACCCTAAAGGGGCATTTGAATGGGCATTACACTTAAAAGGGCATTCAGCTTTTTTTTATATTGCCCTTAAAAGGGCATTTAGTTTTTTTCAAAAGCCCAAACCCTAATCTGAAAATAAATCAGCCCCCAAAAAAATACCTAACACAAACCCCAGAATATCTTTTCATGGTTGCTGAAGTCCGGACATCCAGGCGATGAGAAGTCTTCATCCAGGCGGCGACATCTTCATCCATTGTGGGGGCATCTTCTATCTTCATCCCTGTGGCATGGGGCGGAGCAGCGAAGACATCCAGCGCGGATCGTCCTCTTCAAACAATCCCCGCTGTACACTGAAGCTTCAATGCAAGGTAGCCGTTTCAAAATGGCGTACCTTGCATTCCTATTGGTTGATTTGATTCTTCAAATTCAAATCATCCAATAGGATGAGAGCTTCTAAAATCCTATTGGCTGTTCAAAACAGCCAATAGGATAAGAGCTACTGAAATCCTATTGGCTGATTTGAACAACCAATAGGATTCCAGTAGCTCTCATCCTATTGGCTGTTTTTAACAGCCAATAGGATTTTAGAAGTTCTCAGCCTATTGGCTGATTTGAATTTGAAGAATCAAATCAGCCAATAGGAATGCAAGGTACTACATTTTGAAATGGCTATCTTGCATTGAAGCTTCAGTGTACGGCGGGGACCGTAGGAAGAGGACACGCTGCGCTGGATGTCTTCGCCGCTCTGCACAGCCAGGATGAAGATAGAAGATGCCCCCGCAATGGATGAAGATGTCGCCGCCTGGATGAAGACTTCTCACCGCCTGAATGAAGACTTCTCGCCGCCTAGATGTCTGGACTTCAGCAACCGTGAGCAGATTTTCTGGGGTTAGTGTTAGGTATTTTTTGGGGAGGTTTTTTTAAGATTAGGGTTTGGGCTTTTGAAAAAAGAGCTTAATGCCCTTTTAAGGGCAATGAAAAAGAGCTGAATGTCCTTTTAAGGACAATGCCCATACAAATGCCCCTTTAGGGGCAATGGGTAGCTTAGGGTTTTTTTTTACAGTTAGGTTTTTTTTTATTTTGGGGGGTTGGTTGGGTGGTGGGTTTTACTGTTGGGGGGACTTTTTTTTTTACAGGTAAAAGAGCTGTTGAACTTAGGACAATGCCCTTTTACAGGTAAAAGAGCTGTTCAAAGGGACACTGAACCCAATTTTTTTCTTTCGTGATTCAGATAGAGCATGCAATTTTAAGCAACTTTCTGATTTACTCTTATTATCAAATTTTCTTCGTTTACTTGCTATCTTTATTTGAAAAAGAAGGCATCTAAGCTTCTTTTTTGGTTTTGGACTCTGGACTGCACTTTTTTATTGGTGGATGAATTTATCCACCAATCAGCAAGAACAACCCAGGTTGTTCACCAGAAATGGGCCGGCATCCAAACTTACATGCATTTCAAATAAAGATACCAATAGAATGAAGAAAATTTGATAATAGGAGTACATTGGAAAGCTGCTTAAAATGTTATGCTCTATCTGAATCACGAAAGAAAAAAAAATTGGGTTCAGTGTCCTTTTCAACTTAGGATAATGCCCTACAAAAGGCCCTTTTAAGGGCTATTGGTAGTTTATTGTAGGCTAGGGGGTGTTTTTATTTTGGGGGGACTTTTTTATTTTTATATGGCTATTAGATTAGGTGTAATTGTTTTTAGTTTTTATTACTTTTGTAAGCTTAGTGTTTTTTTCTTGTAATTTGGTGTTTATTATTTTTGTAATTTTAGATTTTTTTATTTTTTTAGTAGTGTTAGGTTTTTTTAAATTTGTAATTTAGATATTTTAATTAGTAGTATTTTTTATTTTATTAGAATAATTATGTTAGGTTAATTTATAGTTTAAACTTAGTTTTTTTATTTCAGAGGTACATTTTTTATTTATATATTATTTATATTGTAAATGTAATGTAAGTTAGGGGGTGATAGATTTAGGGGTTAATAGTTTAATTTAGTGTTTTGCATTGTGGGGGGCCTGCGGTTTAGGGGTTAATAGATTTATTTACTTGTGGAGATGGGGGGCGGAGATTTAGGGGTTAATAACTTTATTATAGTGGCGGTGATGTCAGTGAGCTGCAGAATAGGGGTTAATAACTTTTTTTAGTGTTGGAGATGTCGGGAGCGGCAGATTAGGGGTTAATAAATGTATTTAATAATCACGATATGGGTGGGCAGCTGATTAGTGGTTAATAAGTTTTAAATAGTGTTTGCGATGCAGGAGGGTGGTGGTTTAGAGGTTAATAGGTAGTTTACGGGTGTTAATGTACTTTATAACAGTTTAGTTATGAGTTTTGTGAAACATTTTTTGTGGAGCAAAACTCATAACTACTGCTTTCAGATGACGGTATGGATCGTGTTGGTATATTCTGTAATGCAAGCTTTTTAGCCTCACCGCACAACCTGTGATACGGCGCTATGAAAATCTCATGCAAAAACTTCATTTTTTTGAGTGCGGAATGGACGTTGCGTTACAGGCTAAAATACTTGCGTATAGCAATACTGACACGACTCACAATAGCTGCATTTTTCAGAGTTAAAAGCCTTAACGCAAAACTTGTAATCTACCTGTAAGTATCCATTATGAAACAAAAATCACCAAAACAACATAGAGGCCAAAGCAAATAAATAAATGTTTAAACTATAATATGAACAATTCTGGTTGTTGTTTTGGTGATTTTTTATCTCAAGGATATTTAAATATTCTCTGAAATTATTTATTATCATAATTATGCACTTTGAAGTATTATTGTTCATCTTTGTGTTAACACCTTTTAATTACTTTTAATTGCCATTTACTTATGTATCTGTGCAAAATTTGTCATTTTTCTTAAGTAAAATTGAGAATAATTGTTTTGGTCCCAATTCAGATAATTCTCTTAATTAAAGCTGAGGATTACTACTTTTGCTTGTGATAATATATGCATTTTCAATAAGACCTTATTTTCAACTTGCTTTGTTTTGTACTATTTTGATCTGTTCATTTGTTCTTTCCATTCAATGTCAGCGTAATTGATTCACATACTTTTTAATGTACACAGTACTTTGTTTTTAATTTGCTAATTAGAGGTTGAGCTCCCTTTAAATAGGGAGTTTGCGCCTTGCAAATGTATCCTATGATTAAGCGCTCAGGAGAGCACAAAACTAGTCAGGATGTTTGCCTGCCATGTACCTTTGTTTTTATGATGTACTAATAAGTAAAGTAAACTAGGAGTGCGGATAACGTTTTTGGAAGGAATGTTTTTCATGCTTAAATGAGAGGTACACTTGGCTTCTTTTTGGGTTTAGGAACCCACATGGCTAGTTTGAGACCGCTCTGGTGCGGTTCATTTGGGCTGAGAGACATCAAGTGAGATGGGCAGGGCCTATTTTCGTGCCTCAGTTGCGCAGTTGTATTTGACAGGCAAGCAGCAAGCTCCAACTCCGGTGGGCCCTTGTGAGAGTATTGGGCCAAATTGAAGCTTTAACCCTGTTTTACAGATCCCTGAGGGCAGGTAGGCGCCACAGCAGGGCTGTGGCGAGGTGCAGGGGGTGTTTTTTTACGGATTTAAACGTTTGTTAATTATACGTTTTTTCCAGTAAGGGTTAAGTGTTCCTTTCCTTGTGGGGCAAACTTAGCTACATAGTTTGAATGCTTATATCATAAAATTTAAACAATTTGATTGTTTTAAAGCAGTTTTGCAAAACGTGTATGCTTTTTTTCTCTTAAAGGCGCAGTACCGTTTTTTTAAGATTGTTAATTTTTCACTAAATAAAGTGTTTTCAAGCCTGTTTGTGGCCATTACTAGCCTGTTTAACATGTCTGACATTGAGGAAAGCCAATGTTCAATGTGTTTAGAAGCCATTGTGGAACCCCCACTTAAAATGTGTCCCTCATGCACTGAAAGGGCAATAAATTGCAAAGAACATATTTTATTTGATAAAAGTATGTTGCAGGATGATTCTCAGTCAGAAGAAAATCAGGTTATGCCATCTAATTCTCCCCAAATGTCACAACCATTAACACCGCATGGCCGCATTTATGTTTACTACCCTCACTGAGGTTTTATCTAAACTGCCTGGGTTGCAGGGGAAGCGCAGTAGGTCCGGTGTGAGAGTAAATGCTGAGCCCTCTGATGCTTTATTAGCCATCTCCGATGTACCCTCACGATGTTCTGAGTTGGGGATGAGGGAATTGCTGTCTGAGGGAGAGCTTTCTGATTCAGGAAAGATGTTCCCTCAAACAGACTCAGATATGACGTCTTTTAAATTTAAGCTAGAACACCTCCGCTTGTTGCTCAGGGAGGTTTTAGCGACTCTGGATGATTGTGACCCTATTGTAATTCCACCAGAGAAATTGTGTAAAATGGATAGATATCTAGAGGTTCCTGCTTACACTATTGTTGTTCCGGTCCCTAAGAGGATTTTGGACATTGTTACTAAGGAGTGGGATAGACCAGGTATTCCATTCTCTCCCCATCCTACTTTTAAGAAAATGTTTCCCATATCAGACACCATTCGGGATTCGTGGCAGACGGTCCCTAAGGTGGAGGGAGCTATTTCTACCCTGGCTAAGCATACAACTATACCTATTGAGGACAGTTGTGCTTTCAAAGATCCTATGGATAAAAAATTAGAGGGTCTTCTAAAGAAAATATTTATTCATTAGGGTTTTCTTCTGCAACCTATAGCGTGCATTGTTCCTGTAACTACTACAGCTGCTTTTTGGTTCGAGGCCCTAGAAGAGGCTCTTAAGGTTGAGACCCCATTAGATGATATTCTGGATAGAATTAGGGCTCTCAAGCTAGCTAATTCTTTCATTACAGATGCCACTTTTCAACTGGCTAAATTAGCGGCAAAGAATTCAGGTTTTGCCATTTTAGTGCGTAGAGCATTATGGCTTAAATCCTGGTCTGCTGACGTGTCATCAAAATCTAAGCTTTTAGCCATTCACTGGAGGAAAAGGCCATGCCCTTCCTCAGGATAAGACAAATAAGATGAGGACCAAACACAATAATTTCCATTCCTTTCGAAACTTCAAAGGTGGTCACTCTACCTCCTCCCCTGCTGCAAAGCAGAAGGGGAATTTTGCTCAATCCAAGTCAGTCTGGAGACCTTACCAGACTTGGAATAAGGGTAAACAGGCCAAGAAGCCCGCTGCTGCCACCAAGACAGCATGAAGGGGCAGCCCCCGATCCGGGACCGGCTCTAGTAGGGGGCAGACTTTCTCTCTTTGCTCAGGCTTGGGTAAGAGATGTTCAGGACTCATGGGCTTTAGAAATCGTGACCCAGGGGTATCTTCTAGACTTCAAAGATTCTCCTCCAAGGGGGAGATTTCATCTTTCTTGATTGTCTGTAAACCAGAAAAAAAAGAGAGGCGTTCTTATGCTGTGTAGAAGACCTATATACCATGGGAGTAGTTTGCCCAGTTCCAAAAGCAGAACAGGGGCAGGGGTTTTACTCCAATCTGTTTGTGGTTCCCAAAAAAGAGGGAACCTTCAGACCAATTTTAGATCTCAAGATCCTAAACAAATTCCTCAAAGTCCCATCCTTCAAGATGGAGACCATTCAAACTATTTTACCAATGATCCAGGAGGGTCAATATATGACCACCGTGGATTTAAAGGATGTGTATCTTCACATTCCTATCCACAAAGATCATTAACAGTTCCTCAGGTTCGCCTTTCTGGGCAAGCATTACCAGTTTGTGGCTCTTCCCTTCGGGTTGGCAACAGCTCCCAGAATTTTCACAAAAGTGCTTGGGTCCCTTCTGGTGGTTCTAAGGCTGCGGGGCATAGCAGTGGTGCCTTATCTGGACGATATCTTAATTCAGGCGTCAAATTACCAACTAGCCAAATCTCACACGGACATTGTGTTGGCTTTTCTAATGTCTCACGGGTGGAAGGTGAACATAAAAAAGAGTTCACTTATCCCCCTCACAAGAGTTCCATTCCTGGGAACTCTAATAGATTCGGTAAACATGAAAATTTTTCTGACGGAGGTCAGGAAATCAAAGATTTTAACCACCTGCCGAGCTCTTCATTCCATTCTTTGGCCGTCAGTGGCTCAGTGTATGGAGGTAATTGGACTAATGGTAGCGGCAATGGACATAGTTCCGTTTGCTCACTTGCATCTCAGACCACTATGCATGCTCAAACAGTGGAATGAGGATTATACAAATTTATCTCCTCAGATAAATCTGGATCAAGATACCAGAGACTCTCTTCTTTGGTGGTTTTCACAGGATCATCTGTCCCAGGAAATGTTTTTCCGCAGGCCAGCATGGGTCATAGTGACAACGGACGCCAGCCTATTAGGCTGGGGTGCAGTCTGGAATTCCCTGAGAGCACAGGGTGTGTGGACTCAGGATGAGGCTCTCCTCCCGATAAATATTCTAGAACTGAGAGCGATATTCAACGCGCTTCAGGCGTGGCCTCAGCTGGCTTCGGCCAGATTCATAAGATTCCAGTTGGACAATATCACGACTGTAGCATATATCAATCATCAGGGGGGAACAAAGAGTTCTCTAGCGATGATAGAGGTTTCCAAAATAATTCGATGGGCAGAGACTCACTCTTGCCATCTATCAGCAATCTATATCCTAGGAGTGGAGAACTGGGAAGCGGATTTTCTAAGTCATCAGATTTTTCATCCGGGGGAGTGGGAACTCCATCCGGAGGTGTTTGCACAATTGATTCATCAATGGGGCACACCAGAATTGGATCTGATGGCATCTCGTCAGAATGCCAAACTTCCTTGTTACGGGTCCAGATCAAGGGATCCTCAAGCAGTACTGATAGATGCTCTAGCAGTACCTTGGTCGTTCAACCTGGCTTATGTGTTTCCACCATTTCCTCTCCTTCCTCGTCTGATTGCCAGAATCAAACAGGAGAGAGCTTTGGTGATTTTGATAGCGCCTGCGTGGCCACGCAGGACTTGGTATGCAGACCTGGTGGACATGTCATCTCTACCACCGTGGACACTGCCACTGAGACAGGACCTTCTCATTCAAGGTCCGTTCCAGCATCCAAATGTAGTTTCTCTGCGGCTGACTGCCTGGAGATTGAACGCTTGATTTTATCCAAGCAGGGATTTTCTGAGTCGGTCATAGATACCTTGATTCAGACTCAAAAGCCTGTCACTAGGAAAATTTACCATAAGATATGGCGTAAATATCTTTATTGGTGCAAATCCAAAGGCTACTCATGGAGTAAGATCAGAATTCCTAGGATTTTGTCCTTTCTCCAAGAAGGATTGGAGAAGAGGCTATCAGCTTGTTCCCTAAAGGGACAGATATCTGATTTATCAATTTTACTGCACAAGCGGCTGGCAGATGTTCCAGACGTTCAGTCGTTCTGTCAGGCTTTAGTTAGAATCAAGCCTGTGTTTAAACCTTTTGCTCCGTCATGGAGTTTGAATTTAGTTCTTAAAGTTCTTCAAGGGGTTCTGTTGAACCTATGCATTCCATAGATATTAAGCTTCTATCTTGGAAAGTTCTGTTTTTAGTTGCTATCTCTTCGGCTCGAAGAGTTTCTGAACTACCTGCATTGCAATGCGGCTTGCCTTATCTTGTTTTCCGTTCTGATAAGGTGGTTTTGCATACCAAACCTGGATTCCTTCCTAAGGTTGTTACTAATAAGAATATTAATCAGGAAATTGTTGTTCCTGTGTCCTAATCCTTCCTCTAAGAAGGAGCGTCTGTTGCACAACTTGGACGTGGTTCGTCCTTTGAAGTTTTACTTGCAAGCGACCAAAGATTTCCGTCAAACATCTTCTCTGTTTGTTGTCTATTCTGGTCAAAAAGCTATGGCTACCTCTCTTTCTTTTTGGCTGAATAGCATCATCCATTTGGCATATGAGACTGCTGGACAGCAGCCTCCTGAAAGAATTACATCTCACTCTACTAGAGCGGTGGCTTCCACATGGGCTTTTAAAAATGATGCTTCTGTTGAACAGATTTGTAAGGCTGCGACTTGGTCTTCACTTCATAACTTTTCCAAATTTCACAAATTTGATACTTTTGCTTCTTTGGAGGCTATTTTTGGGAGAAAAGTTCTTCAAGCAGTGGTGCCTTCTGTTTAGGCATCTGTCTTGTCCCTCCCGTTCATCCGTGTCCTATAGCTTTGGTATTGTATCCCACAACTAAAGGATGAATCCGTGGACTCATCGTATCTTATAGAAGAAAAGTAAATTTATGCTTACCTGATAAATTGATTTCTTCTATGATATGATGAGTCCACGGCCCGCCCTGTCAATTTAAGACAGATTATATTTTTTTGATTTAAAACTTCAGTCACCTCTGCACCTTTTATTTTCTCCTTTTTCTTCCTGTACCTTCAGTCGAATGACTGGGGGGTGGAGTCAAGGGAGGAGCTATATAGACAGCTCTGCTGTGGTGCTCTTTGCCACTTCCTGTTAGCAGGAGGATAATATCCCACAAGTAAAGTATGAATCTGTGGACTCGTTGTATCATAGAAGAAATCAATTTATCAGGTAAGCATAAATTTACTTTTTGCTGGTGCCTCTTGCTGGGCGGCTGTTCCTCCTTTGTTTTTGCAATTTCTTGTTCAGATTCTTTGGCCGTATTCAGCATGCACCCCCCCCCAGCTGAGTAAAAATGGTTCAGTCCAATCTCCGCTCCACCTTCACATCATAGCGTCTGTTCCGGATCTGCAGCAGTGAGGAGAGTGTGTTTGTTGATGCTATTTATGTATTATCTCCACTGGTGGATTTGCTTTTTTTTATTTATATATATATATATATATAAATATATATATATATATATATATATATATATATATATATATATATTTTTTTTTTTTTATTTGAGGTTCATTTCAAGGCAAACAACAAAGTAAAGTAAAATCACATGCCATATAAGATACAATATCAATTTTACAGCGAATACATACAGTAAAATAAGGAAATAATAAACAAAAGGCTAGCAACAAATGTATTATGTGACCATTATAATAATAGAGATAGGTTGCCAATCAGTCTCAAAACTTTCTAAATGGCACAGAAGGCCACTCTTGGACCTTAAAGAATAAAGGAAATTTTTAAACCAACAGAAGGTGATTCAAACAAAGTAGAGCATTTATGGATCTCAAATGGTGAACCTCTTTTTTTTAATATACTTTATATAATAAATAGTAAGTACAAATAGTAGGTATTAAAGCTTTAAGGGGTAAAGAACAACTCAGCCAACAACATATGAAGATGCTACTAAGATAGGTAATATATGTAAAAAAAGATAGAAAGAAACTGTGGGGGAGTTATAGCACTGACCCAGATTTCAATAAATTAATTCCCAACTGTTTAGTTTAACTGCAGCTGAGGGGGAGGGGGGAGGGAGTTTGCATATGTAGTATTTATGTTATTATCCCAGCATAAAAGTTGAAAATGCGAATACTACAGAAGGTGCTATTTCTAAATTTTAAATATGGATTGTGGGTGTTGACTGAAGATTGAGGCAAAGGGGGATCACTTTACTATTGGCTGCTGCTCCCAGAAATACGGTTTTTAATGATTATGGGCTAGGGCAGTAGGTGAGTAAGTAAACCATGATGTCTCAGCCGCAGACAACACAGCTTAGAATATAAATAGTAATTGAGGGAAAAGCTTGTAGAAGTATTGTAAGACATTAACCTGTTCTTAAAGGGCCATAATACCCAAATGTTTAAACACTTGAAAGTGATGCAGCATAGCTGTAAAAAGCCGATTAGAAAATATCACCTGAACATCTCTATGTAAAAAAGAAAGATATTTTACCTCAAAAGTTCCTCAGTAGCCACCTCCCATTGTAAAGGATTTCTAAGCAGCATATTAGTATGTCTGTCCAGGGACAACTGAAAGGATGAGCATCGTGCACTCTCATATTATTTCACCAATCAGGTAAAGGAAGCTTACTATGAAATCTCATGAGAGTTAAGTCAAATCTCATGAGATCACAGTAAGAGTTCATGACCTCAGCACTGCTGATGCTGATTGGCTGCTGTTCATTTCTTCATTTTTTTAATTTTTTTTACCTGCAGCAGGGAGCAGCTGAGTATAACTTTTTACACAGAACTTACTCTGCTGAGCTGAGGAGATTGTGAGGTAAAATATCTTCCTTTTTTACATAGAGATGCTCAGGTGATATTTTCCTGTCAGCTTTTTACAGTTATACTGCACCAGTTTCAAGTGATTTAGCATATGAGTATTATGTCCCTTTAATATAGTGATAAGCAATACATTTTGTGTGTAAAGGGAATACAGCTCTACTTGGAAAAATCCAAACTTCTATAGATAACAGTTTTTCATGCTCATTATCATCATCTTCATTTGTGGATATTAAAATCTTAGTAAAAATCTATATAAACTCCTGCGTATAAGTACTCAAGTCTTTTGAATATATAGAAATACCAGCAGGAAACTGAAATAACCAAAAAAGGAGAAAAAATATATATAAGAAAAAGTCCCCTTGGAGTCTGTAGGTTTAAGGGTAGAAGAGTGTACCTTAGGGTGATCTTCTCTAGTCACTTTATTAGCTTACACCACTCCAGTTTTGCAGGTTGTTCCTGTACACTTTAGGGGGACAGTCCATAGTGCAAGTAGCAGGGAATGAGACTCTGCTGAAGTAGGGTCATGTAGGGTGTTGCATAGAGCGTCAGTAAGGTCACACTTCATCAGCAGTAGAGGATCTGGTCTCATTGCGCCCTCTTTAAGATCATGGCCCCAAGAGAGACAAATTTGCATCTTAGTAAAGGTAGCAGCAGAGACCCTTATCAATGGAAGCATCACGGGAGCGTCACATCCCCTCCACTGGCCACCGACCGCTACACTGAATTGACTCCCTCCAAGGGAGCCTGTTTGCGGCTGAGAGATGGTATGCGGGTTCAGAGGCCAGTGGCATTTATGGTAGATTTGAAGGCTTTCATTTTGTAGTGCTAGCACCACTGTTTAACTATAGACACAATCCGCCGGGGGATAAATTGTAGGCCGCAGCCTGGCGTGTTCTCCGGAGGACCCAAGCTGCATCAAATGTTGAAAATAATAGCTTTAGACAAAGGTGCTTAGTCTGTTGGGAAATATAGAGTAGGTATCGACATCTGATGAAGCAATTAAAGGAAGATTTTAAGCAGATTTGTTTTTTCCCCTATGCAGCAAGCAATCTTGCGACCTGAAATGGCCGCTGCCCGGAAGTTCCCCCAATTTGCTATATTTTTAATCAATTCATTGCTTGATAAATATCCAGTATTAAACTTTTTGATACTATTTAGTATTTAATATATTCCTACTTTCTGATACTAATCAGTATTTAATATATTCCTATTTTTTTTGTTTATAGTGTGAGAGTGTCTAAGCGCATTTGATTGTACTTGCACAATGTCCTTTCAAGCAGTTTTAAGAGAGCTGCTACATTATCATTTGCCTGGACACTCATTCCTCCCCTCTAATTCGCTATCCTCTTTGTCTGTTTTTTACATTCCAATGTTCTTTACATAGCAGAATATGTTTATTCTTAAATATTTAATTTTATATATATATATATATATATATATATATATATATATATATATATATATATATATATATATATAGAAGAAGGCACTCACTGGTCTTTTAGAAAAGTGAATTTTAATCTTTACAGTGTGACATTTCTGGGACACACTCCCCTTCCTCATGCTGTAAAGATTAAAATTCACTTTTTCTTAAAATTCACTTTTTATTAAGGTGAGAGTGCTCTCATTTAACATAGTGTATGTATATATATATATATATATTCGAGAACTCTACGGAGGGGACGCAATTGCTGAGTGAGCTATAGCAAAGAAAGGTAAAGGTATCAGGCAACTACGTGCTACAATATACCTAGAAATATATATAAGTATGGTGCAGACCCATATAAAAATATGTAATGGGAAAAGGGAGAGGAGAGATAACCAGGAAAGAAATCCAGGTTTCAAAAGACAGGGGATTCAGCACTCTTTTGTGAAAGAAGCTCACAGTAACACTCAATTACTAGTTTGTAGACGAGCGGGTGAAATGCGCGTCAGCATTGGCTCAGCCGACCGGATCCTGCAATAGAAGGTGTGTAGTGGAAAAAGCCTGTTATGGAGAATGGGGACTTGGCTCTTCGCTAATGAGACGAACATGGCTCAGCATGACCAGTAACGCCAGACCTCAGGATATCAAGGTTGTATGAACTTTGCTTTCTGTTCCTCCAGAGACTGCCTTGCTAATTTATACACTTGGAGGTTTTGTGTGTGACTCCCTGTAACAAGGGACTTCCTGCAGGTGAT
The DNA here is from genome assembly GCF_027579735.1 of Bombina bombina. Classification (NCBI taxonomy): domain Eukaryota; kingdom Metazoa; phylum Chordata; class Amphibia; order Anura; family Bombinatoridae; genus Bombina; species Bombina bombina. Next base: position 911,193,882 of record NC_069499.1, read on the forward strand.
TCTGAATAAAATCAACATCTTAGAGGGTTCATGCTGCATATGGATTACAAACCCTGATACAAAGTGCTGCTGCTTATACACATGTCTGAATGAATAACGCTAGCATTTCTCTACATGCTGCTTGTTTTCTATGCTTATGCCTAATAACTTTCTATGTGCATGTAGCCTATGTGTGGCCGTAAAACATTAAGCTTTAATGAAGCATATCATGCTACTACTTTGAACTATCGCTACTTATAAGCTATCAGCAACGTTTTGCATGTTTTTGTCTCATTCTGCTTTTGTGTACATATCCAGGGGGCCCTACTTCTAGACTACTTAGATCCTTTTTTCTTTCTGCCCAGTATGTGATCTCCTTGATTGGAGTACTGTGAGCAGCCGGGTGTAGTTAGTATAGCTAGGGATCATCCTGGGTATACTGATGTATTTCTATTTGCATCTCATACTTCATGCTCCTTGTACAGCTTGTCCACCTTGCATATATACATGAGTGCTATCTTTGGTTTCTTAGATCCCTATTATTTAACCTGCCCAGAATATACCTCCGCATAATCTTGACATAGGGGGTTCTGTGTGCAGCTGGGTGTAGAAAGCTAACTTAGTACCCTTTACTCTGTGCATTGTGGCGATTATAGGCTGCTCACTTTCAAGGATTTTTTGTGTGCACCCCTGACCGGTCAGGTTCATTGATATTTGTATTGTTTTGTTACCATCTATACACTTCAAGATTCTGGTATATATTATGACTTGTACATGAAATTGCTATGTATCTTTTCTTGAGTGACAGTTTCCTGGTTATCTCTCCTCTCCATTTTCCCATTACACACATATATATATATATATATATATATATATATATATATATATAAAAGAAAAATTCATAGGTATATGCACTCTCACCAACAATTCACCTGCCAGGGTGCTCTCAAGGGGTATGTAAGAGTGCGTAGGACAAAGCACTCACTGGACTTTAGACATCAAGCGTGAAAAAACTTTAATGTGAAGTTTCGGGACTTCAAACGTCCCTTCCTCTGACAAACAAAAAATGCAAATAAACAGGCTTATAAAGGCCTACATAACCCTCCCCCAGGTGAAGCTCCAATCACTGGAGATCATGTGCAAAACTCATAGACAAAACCAAATCATGTTTAGGTGAAATCTCATTTATATTCAATGTAAATGACCCTATAATAAACGTGTCATAAATAAAAATGATATTGAAAACTGATAATTTATAATGGATCATAGATGATAAGTGAAAATAAGTGAAAATTATAGTGAATATGTGGTTAAAACTTGATCATGCCCGAGGAGGCGGAGCCAGCCAGGAACCAGCATGGCTGCAAAATTGTGATGTTCCGTGCAGCTTTCCCCCTTAAGACACAAATGAAGGGCTAAAGGCAGGAAAAGGGAGCCGGTACAACACCCACAAGCGGCTTAACACTCAGAGAGCCGACACAGAAAGAATCGGACACCGGGAGTTGGTGTAGCTGATGAAATAAGGACCGCAATAATACCCACCAGAGTCAGAGTGAAAGAGGCGCCGCCATCTTATCCCCAAACAACTGCGACACAGAGCGGCTAAGAGATACAGCTCGGCTAACGGAGGAGCACACAGCACAATACTCAGGTCGGAACACCACTGAGGTAAAAACGGAAAATAAATAAAACCGGACACACATACTAATCCCCGGTGAGAATATGTGAGGTGCTTCCATTATAGGCCCAAACTAAAGTGAGGGGAAAAGATAATAGGCGCACGGGAGGCAGAGGGCCTTGTACCTGTATTGCATGTCACACGTATAGGGGTCAATACAAAAGACACATAACCAAGCTGATCTTAACCACAAATAGGCGTTAGTAGCCAAAGAGAGACTCTGCCTCATAAAAGCTTATTTGCGGATCAGAAAAGAAGAACACCAGGTGTCTTGCTAAATCCGAATCATCTTCCATCACATTTGCACAGACTACAGCAGGCAGACTGATCATCATCCCCACCTGCCTGTGCAATATCAGTAAAAGACACAAAGAACAGGTTTATCACTGACTGCCCTCACACTTTGCATAAGCATCTAACTTTGTAGTAGAACATTAATGGCATCCAAACGCCCCCCTAAAGGGGATAAAACCAGCAAGCCTATTACAGCTACAACTTCTAAATTGAACTCCTATTTCAGAGCTGTGGACACAAATACCACTAACTCACTTGACACACCACAATTAAACAGTGACATGCAGGAAGAGGACACTGACACTATTTTAACTGACCCTAACCTCCCTATTACAAGAGCAGATTTGAGAGCTCTCCCCACAAAAGAGGACTTTGCTACCTTCATGAACCAGGTCATTCACCTTATAAAAGAAAGCTTAACAGAGGTCAAGAAAGATGTCACAGACCTGGGTAACAGGGTGCTGCAACTAGAAGAGCATGCAGAAGAAATCTCTGAACCAATTAACCTGCATAGCATGCAACTTCAACATCAAAATAGCGAAATTAGGCAAATGCAAATAGAAGATTTAGATAACCGCGGCAGACGCCAAAACTTAAGGATAAGAGGGGTGTCCGAAAATATCCTAACTGCTGCACTACCACAATACATACAGGCCCTCTTTGGTTTTCTCCTGAACACTAAGGAGGGGACCAACATATCCATAGATAGAATGCACAGGGCATTGAGACCCAAACCCTCGGCCAAAGCACCCCCAAGGGACATTATACTTCGCTGTCATAACTTCAAAGACAAAGAACAAATACTAGCCGCGGCCAGAAAGAAAGTACCAATACGCAAAGATGGCGATACAATACAAATATTCGCAGACTTAAGCCCGTTAACCCTTTCTAGGCGATGAGAAGTCAAATTCCTCACTACGCACTTACAGGAGCACAACATTCCCTATCGTTGGGGGTTTCCCTTTGCCCTGAGAGTGGTCAGAGAGAATAAAGAATCTATATATAAAGATCTGGAAGATTTGATCTCTTTTTGCTCCCAACTGAACATTCCATTACCGAAGCAAATTCCACAGACATCAGACCAAACAGAAGAGAATCAATCTACAGAATCTTCTCTGTCCAAGTCACAACGCCAAAAGTGGACCACTGTTAACAGGAAAAGTAAAACAACATCCCTCACACCAGGCAATTCACGGGCACCGACCACAGAACCACCTTGAGAGACTAGACCAACTTACCGGTCATTACTACTTATATAGTCCAGAATTGGAATAACAGGAACACTCTGGTTTTGAGCAAAGTTGACCTCTGCCCCAATGGTTTATAGATTAAGCATTAGTCGGCCAACTTAAAAGAATAAGTGCTAAAACTACCGGCTCACCCTTACTTTAACATATTTAACAATCTTGTTTATGTACAAGATACCCCCATAATAAGGGGGCCCCCCTTCATTGAACTCACTTTGCATTAGCTAAGGGGGAATGTTAGTGGTATACCCTTACTACTACCTCTCCTCGAATACTTTATTGTTAGGATACGGAAAATATTTCCCATTCCTAGATCTAATTTTAATTTATCTTTCAAATGTTAGTTAACCTTGTTTATTATTTGTTGTATTGTTCATTTTACTGTTTGTTGTTTCATTACAGCATCCTCTTAAGGTTCAAACTATATCACAGGTTCACTTCCTTCACTAACGGCAATACCGGCACATCTCTACGCTCTATAAGGTATTTACAACACAACGTAATGGCAGGTCCTTCAGGCAGGATAAGGCAGCACCCCAGGGTAAGAAATACGCTACATATTGTATTTACAAAACATTTGATAAAGAATAAAAATAAAAATGACACATAGATCAATATTAATAACTTCACAAAACGCTAAGGGTCTCAACTCCCCCACAAAGAGGTCAGTAGCGTTACAATGGTTTACCAAACAAAGGAGTTCAGTGGCATTTATACAAGAAACTCACTTCCCTAAAGCAAACGAGCCTAAATTCCATAACAAAAATTTCCCACTCGGTTTCTTTAACTCCCACGAAAAGAAGAAAAATGGGGTTGGGATTCTTATCCACCGTTCTCTCCCTTTTAAACTTCTCCACTCCACTCATGATACAGAGGGCAGGATCCTTATACTAGTAGGCCTTATACATAATAGAACCATCACATTAATTAACGTATATGCCCCCAGTACACGTAGGACCAAGTTCTTTAATAAGTTGAAAACAATGACTCAAGAAATACGTAAGGGTCCTATAATTTTGGGAGGAGACCTCAACACTACACTTGATCCATCCCTGGACACTACATCCAATAACACCAAGGTGCCGCCTCGCCCCCCTAACTCTGTACTTAACTGCATTAAATACCTGGGACTAGTGGATACATGGAGAACACAACACCCTACACAACAAAACTTTACTTTCTATTCCTATCCCTGGGCAATGTACTCCAGAATAGACCACCTCTACTTAGACCAGGCGAGTCTTTCTCTGTTAAAAGATTCGGACATTGTCCCAACAGCATGGTCAGATCACTCCATGATAATCATGGAAATGGATTGGCCAGACTCCCCGATTCACCCTTTTGTTTGGAAACTAGATGCATACCTCTTACATCACCCACTGATAACACAAAAACTTACGTCTACACTAATAGAATACTTTAACCTCAACGCTATTCCTGAGACTCAACCCCTTTATGTATGGGAAGCCCATAAGGCGACGTTCCGAGGAGAATGCATTAAGCACAAAGCACACCTCAAAAAACAACATGACTCACAACTAAACTCTCTGATATCAAAAATACACACACTAGAGTCACAACACAAACTCTCACCCTCTGACCACATCACCCTACGAGCTTTAACAACCGCTAGAAATGAACTGAAAACACTACTTTACTCTGAGGCCCAGAGAAAAGCTCTGCAACTCAGAAAGAAATATTTTTATGAAGGGAATCGTTCGGGCAGAACACTGGCGTACACTCTTAAGGACAGAAATTACCTAACACATATCTATAAATTGAGAACCCCACATGGCAATTTTATACACGACAGTAAGGCAATAGCTGCGCATTTCCAGAACTTTTATCTCCAGCTATATAATCTTGACACTAACACCTCTCCGACACACACACAAAAAATGGTGGATTACATAAACTCAGCTAACCTAAATAAATTAACAGAAGCACAAACATTAGATTTGGAGAGACCTATAACTTTGTCAGAGATATTGAAAGTCATTAAAGACTTACCAGTAGGGAAAAGCCCAGGACCTGATGGTCTCACGAACTTATACTATAAGACATTTAGAACCATCATTGCCCCTCACCTACTGAAACATTTTAATGCTCTGGACGAGAATTCCCATTTCACTATTGACTCCTTAGCAGCACATATATCGGTGATTCTAAAACCTGACAAACCACAAGACGAACCGGCCAGTTACCGACCAATATCACTTCTTAATGTTGACATAAAGATACTAGGTAAAGTTATAGCAAATCGTTTGAATTTGGTCCTGAATGATATTGTGCATACGGATCAGGTGGGTTTTGTCCCTGGTCGCGAGGCGAGAGATAACACCCTTAGAGCTATAACACTCATAGAGTACGCAAAACACCATAACATTGAGTCAGTGCTGATGGCCATAGACGCCGAAAAGGCATTCGACCGAACAAATTGGCAATTTCTAACATTAACCCTAAAAAACATAGGATTCGGCCCGAAAATAATAAACAGAATTTTTAGCTTATATACTCAACCAAGTGCCAAGGTGAAGGTGAATGGGATTCTATCAGAAGCGCTACATATTAACAATGGTACACGACAAGGGTGCCCCCTATCCCCAATTCTCTTCATCTTAATGATGGAAGTATTTGCATCTAGGGTACGCCAGAATCAAAACATCAAAGGGATAACAATAGGCCAACAAGATTATAAAATCGCAATGTATGCGGATGACATACTGTTTACTGTCTCGACTCCATCCTCAACTATTCCAGAAATTCTTGTAGAACTAGACATATTTGGAAGCTATTCTAACTTTCTCGTCAATAAGCAAAAATCTGAGATCCTAAATATTACTCTACCCATCACTAAATTCAATTCCTTATCGTCGATTTGCCCGCTCCGGTTAAAAACAGACTCAATCAGATATTTGGGGATCCACCTCTCCCCCAGACAGACAACACTGTTTGACAAAAATTACAACACATTGCTACTCAACACCCAACGCGACCTTAAAACATGGTCGAACAAACCACTGTCCTGGTGGGGAAGGGTTCAAGCCATAAAAATGACTACATTGCCCAGAATCTTATACATTCTACAAACTCTCCCACTTCACCTCCCACAATGGTACCTAAACAGGATACAGAAATGCCTTAATACATTTGTATGGGGTAAATGCAGACCAAGAATTAATAAGAACACAATGTATAGATCAAACATAAATGGGGGACTGGGTTTGCCTAAGATTGAGGAGTATTACCAGGCAGTGACTCTACAAAGAGTATTAGATTGGCACAAGACTCAAGAACGCAAGGCATGGGTTACATTAGACTCACACATTCTCAGAGCCCCCTTAGTACACGCCTTATGCTGGGTGTCCAAAGACCTTAGACCCCCCCAATATCGACACCTTGAAATCCATAAACAGTTGTTCAAGAGTTGGGATCATATAATCACCACCAAACCACACATTTCCACTTATAGATCCCCTCTCTTCCCAATTGTGTTAAACATAGAAATGGTGGGAGGCCTAGACAGAGGTTTCCAACGATTAACGGAATGGGACTATACCATTCCATTACTTAAATTCACAGAAGCAGGCAAGTTATTAGAGAGAGACAAACTAGGGGGATTGGCAGATGGGAAATTTACCAAATGGCTAAAATATGCCCAATTACACCATTATATACATACGTCACCATTTAAATCAGATCTGCTGAGAAAGCCCACTGCCTTTGAACAAATGTGCTTTTGTGGCGTTATGCCAAGAGGAACACTAGCCACATCCCGTAAGTTACTAACAAACACCTCAGTAGACATCTTACCAACATACACAACTAAATGGAATATAGACCTTACTGAAAATATAGAAACAGAAACATGGTACAAAATTTTTAGTTCAGTTAAAAAATCCTCTACTTCCCCAGAGATTCTGGAGTTAAATTTTAAAATCCTACTTCGGTGGTACTTAACCCCATCGAGGTTGGCTAGCATATACCCTAACACGTCTAGTCTGTGCTGGAGAGGCTGTGGGATGCATGGCACTTTGATTCACATGTGGTGGCACTGCCCTAAGGTCCGTCCATTATGGGAAGCAGTAGAATCATATTATAAAAAAGGTATCACAAAGGATTTTGCATTAACTCCAAATATAGCCTTATTAAATGATTTGCCCAAGTTACCCTGCCGCCTAAAACTGCTAGTTCTGCAGGTTGGCCTCAATAGCGCACGAAAATTAATAGCCCACCATTGGAAAACACCTAGAACTCTGAGTAGAACTATGTGGGTAGAGGAAGTGGAGGAGCAATTTTCCCTAGAAAAATACGGCTACCTTTGTCGTAATAAAACAGACACCATACTAAACGCCAGGTTTCTATGGCAAGAATACCTAGGTGATCACCCGCCACATCTACCATAAACACGCTACAAAGTATTAGTCCCCGGTTTCTAGCTGCCCCAAACCACAGATAAATGTTAACTAGATAGGGACCAGAGGACCGTAGCCAAGAATAAATTCAGTAACACGAGAGACTGAGAGTGCCGGACCGTTTCAACTGGTGTAAACACCTGTTTCAAGTGAGATAAGTTTACCAGACATTAACTGATTTAGAACTAGAGGATTATCCTAATGGCTTAAATGTGATTCTGTATAATTTACCAATTCTGTTAGAACTATTACACGTTATTTGGTTGCCACACTTTTTTAAGCTGTATTTAACTATGATTTGAATAATCTCCTGTCCACAGGATTGACTAATTATTAGGACTCTGTGCATCTCGCCTGGAAGAAATCTCATATTTTGTACACATAAGGAGAATTCATTGTAATGTTGAACCTTTATTGTATACGAATGTCATGCTGAAACATTCATTATTGTTGTACCTTGATTTTTCCTTTTTGTTTTTGTCTACCTTTTTCATTTTGTTATTAAAAATAATAAATAAAAAAAAAAAAAAAAAAAACTTGATCATGCCCATTGTTCATAATCCCAAATCGCAATACACCCCTGTGCAAAATATGGAATGTCCCAAATCGGATTCAACAATCTTGCACGTCTCGCTAAACACCACCCAACATCTCTAATTGTTTAGAGTGATGTGTTACTAAGGGCAATGTCACAGCTACCACTCAGCACTCACGCCATATTTTGAATATCGGTGTATATCACATCAAAACCTAGCAAGAATAGACCACCTGGCCCCTTTACTTAAGTACAACGAGTAATATCAGGGTAAAACCCACTGGCCATAATTACAACTATTGCCGATTTGTATATATTGCAGAAAAAGGACAGCACTTACACACGCCCCCTCAGGTCACACCTCCTATTTCATAGGCTAAGTGTTCACGTTGCCTAGGCAACATGTTTCAACAAACACCGACACATCCCATTCTGGAACAACTATTGCCGATTTGTATATATTGCAGACAAAAGAGGGCACTTACACACGCCCCCTCAGGTCACACCTCCTATTTCATAGGCTGAATGTTCAAGTTGGGCAACGCTTGATGTCTAAAGTCCAATGAGTGCTTTGTCCTACGCACTATTATATATATATATATATATATATATATATATATATATATATAATGTTTTTTGGTAAAAAAAAAAACCTCTCTCTATCTATCTATCTATCTATCTATCTATATATATATATATATATATATATATATATATATATATATATATATATATATACATATGTATTTATTAGAGATGTTCATTCATTTTTTGCACATTCGTTTCAAAATCGGATTTCCGTTTTAGAAAAACCAATATCCGAATGAATACACCAACAAAATTAAAGGAAACATAAAAACACTAATGGAAATTGTCAGTATTCATTTGTTTACTGTATTGTATTTTTTTTTACACAGTTAATACTTAACTTAGCACGCTCTCCAGCGCACATTAAGGTAAGTATTGTAGCTACAGATGAACTTTTCACTTGTAGCTTTGAAACATTAACATTTGTTTTATCAAAAATAATGTAAATGTTTAACAAAAAATCCGTATTCATTTCGCTTTAAACAAAACAAATACTGAATAGTGCAGCCATTAAATATTCGGGGAAACAAATTTCACTGAATATTCGGAACTAAAGTTTCATCCGAAACAAAATTTTCTTGGCTGCACATGGCTAGTATTTATGTGTTTATATGTATATATGTGTGTAAATACATATGTACACACATTAACATATATATTTATTTATTCAAGCACAAAACAAAGTGGGAAGCAAATGCTATGGAAGAGCTATATTGAACACAAAAAGGGTAAATAAGTATAAGTAATACTATAGAAAATACCCTTTACCTGTAGCCATTTAAAGGCCTATGGTGCACACCCTTCAAATAATATATCAAGAACATACTAAGAGTAGAAAGAAGCAGAGAGAGTACTTTGCTTCAAAAAGACAGGGAATTCAGCACTCTTTTCTAAAAAGATACATAACTCTATGGCCTAGATTTGGAGTTTGGCGGTAGCCGTGAAAACCAGCGTTAGAGGCTCCTAACGCTGGTTTTAGGCTACCGCCGGTATTTGGAGTCAGTCAGGAAAGGGTCTAACGCTCACTTTTCAGCCGCGACTTTTCCATACCGCAGATCCCCTTACGTCAATTGCGTATCCTATCTTTTCAATGGGATCTTTCTAACTCCGGTATTTAGAGTCGTGGCTGAAGTGAGCGTTAGAAATCTAACGACAAAACTCCAGCCGCAGAAAAAAGTCAGTAGTTAAGAGCTTTCTGGGCTAACGCCGGTTCATAAAGCTCTTAACTACTGTGCTCTAAAGTACACTAACACCCATAAACTACCTATGTACCCCTAAACCGAGGTCCCCCCACATCGCCGCCACTTGATTAATCGATTAATCAGCCAATCGGATTAATCTTGATTCTGATTGGCTGATTCCATCAGCCAATCAGAACATTCCTACCTTAATTCCGATTGGCTAATAGAATCCTATCAGCCAATCGGAATTCGAGGGACGCCATCTTGGATGACGTCAATTAAAGGAACCGTCATTCGGCGAGTAGGCGTCGGGAGAAGAGGATGTTCCGGGTCGGATGGAAGATGATGGCTCCCGAAGAAAGAAGATTGAAGATGCCGTTGATAGAAGACTTCAGCCGGATCATGGACCTCTTCAGCTCCCGCTTGGATGAAGACTTCAGCCGGATCATGGACCTCTTCAGCTCCCGCTTGGATGATGACTTCAGCCGGATCATGGACCTCTTCAGCCCCCCGCTTGGGCTTGGATCAGGACATCGGAGGAGCTCTTCTGGATCGATCGGTGAACCTGGTATGGTGAAGATAAGGTAGCAAGATATTCAAGGGCTTAGTGTTAGGTTTATTTAATGGCATTTTTTTATTTTGGGGGTCTTTGTTATTTTATTAGGGGGCTTAGAGTAGGTGTAATTAGTTTAAAATTGTTGTAATATTTTTCTGATGTTTGTAAATATTTTTTTACTTTTTGTAACTTAGTTCTTTTTTATTTATTTTTTTGTACTTTAGTTAGTTTATTTCATTGTAGTTATTTGTAGATATTGCATTTAATTAATGTATTGATAGTGTAGTGTTAGGTTTAATTGTAGGTAATTGTAGGTATTTTATTTAATGAATTTATTGATAGTGTAGTGTTAGGTTTAATTGTAACTTAGGTTAGGATTTATTTTACAGGTAATTTTGTAATTATTTTAACTATTTTAGCTATTGTACCTGGTTAAAATAAATACAAAGTTACCTGTAAAATAAATATAAATCCTAAAATAGCTATAATATAAATATAATTTATATTGTAGCTATATTAGAATTTATTTTACAGGTAAGTATTTAGCTTTAAATAGGAATAATTTATTTAATAAGAGTTAATTAATTTCGTTAGATGTAAATTATATTTAATTTAGGGGGGTGTTAGGGTTAGACTTAGCTTTAGGGGTTAATACATTTATTAGAATAGCGGTGAGCTAGGGGTTAATGTTTGAAGTTAGGTGTCGGCGATGTTAGGGAGGGTAGATTAGGGGTTAATACTATTTATTATAGGGTTAGTGAGGCGGATTAGGGGTTAATAACTTTATAATAATAGCGGTGCGGTCCGGTCGGCAGATTAGGGGTTAATAAGTGTAGGCAGGTGGAGGCGACGTTGTGGGGGGCTGATTAGGGGTTAATAAATATAATATAGGGGTCGGCGGTGTTAGGGGCAGCAGATTAGGGGTACATAGGGATAATGTAAGTAGCGGGGGTTTACGGAGCGGCAGATTAGGGGTTAAAAATAATATACAGGGGTCAGCGATAGCGGGGGCGGCAGAATAGGGGTTAATAAGTGTAAGGTTAGGGGTGTTTAGACTCGGGGTACATGTTAGAGTGTTAGGTGCAGACGTAGGAAGTGTTTCCCCATAGCAAACAATGGGGCTGCGTTAGGAGCTGAACGCGGCTTTTTTGCAGGTGTTAGGTTTTATTTTCAGCTCAAACAGCCCCATTGTTTTCTATGGGGGAATCATGCACGAGCACGTTTTTGAGGCTGGCCGCGTCCGTAAGCAACTCTGGTATCGAGAGTTGCAGTGGCGTTAAATATGCTGTACGCTCCTTTTTTGGAGCCTAATGCAGCCATTCTGTGGACTCTCAATACCAGAGTTATTTTAAAGGTGCGGCCAGAAAAAAGCCAGCGTTAGCTACGCGGGTCATTACCGACAAAAACAGAATTTATGCTTACCTGATAAATTACTTTCTCCAACGATGTGTCCGGTCCACGGCGTCATCCTTACTTGTGGGAATATCTCTTCCCCAAGAGGAAATGGCAAAGAGTCCCAGCAAAGCTGGCCATATAGTCCCTCCTAGGCTCCGCCCACCCCAGTCATTCGACCGACAGACAGGAGGAAAAAATAGGAGAAACCATAGGGTGCCGTGGTGACTGTAGTTAGAGAAAATAATTCATCAGACCTGATTAAAAAACCAGGGCGGGCCATGGACCGGACACACCGTTGGAGAAAGTAATTTATCAGGTAAGCATAAATTCTGTTTTCTCCAACATTGGTGTGTCCGGTCCACGGCGTCATCCTTACTTGTGGGAACCAATACCAAAGCTTTAGGACACGGATGAAGGGAGGGAGCAAATCAGGTTACCTAAACGGAAGGCACCATGGCTTGCAAAACCTTTCTCCCAAAAATAGCCTCCGAAGAAGCAAAAGTATCAAATTTGTAAAATTTGGCAAAAGTATGCAGTGAAGACCAAGTCGCTGCCTTACATATCTGATCAACAGAAGCCTCGTTCTTGAAGGTCCATGTGGAAGCTACAGCCCTAGTGGAGTGAGCTGTGATTCTTTCAGGAGGCTGCCGTCCGGCAGTCTCATAAGCCAATCGGGTGATGCTTTTAAGCCAAAAGGAAAGAGAGGTAGAAGTTGCTTTTTGACCTCTCCTTTTACCAGAATAGACGACAAACAGAGAAGAAGTTTGTCTGAACTCTTTTGTAGCTTCTAAGTAGAATTTTAGAGCACGGACTACATCTAAATTGTGTAGCAAACGTTCCTTCTTTGAAACTGGATTCGGACACAAAGAAGGTACAACTATCTCCTGATTAATATTTTTGTTGGAAACAACCTTTGGTAGAAAACCAGGCTTAGTACGCAAAACAACCTTATCTGAATGGAACACCAGATAGGGCGGAGTACACTGTAGAGCAGATAACTCAGAAACTCTTCTAGCAGAAGAAATAGCAACCAAAAACAAAACTTTCCAAGATAACAACTTAATATCTATGGAATGTAAAGGTTCAAACGGAACCCCTTGAAGAACTGAAAGAACTAAATTTAAACTCCAGGGAGGAGTCAAAGGTCTGTAAACAGGCTTGATCCTAACCAAAGCCTGAACAAATGCTTGAACATCTGGCACAACAGCCAGTCGTTTGTGTAGTAAGACAGATAAAGCAGAAATCTGTCCCTTTAGAGAACTCGCAGATAATCCTTTATCCAAACCTTCTTGTAGAAAGGAAAGAATCCTAGGAATTTTTATCCTATTCCATGGGAATCCCTTGGATTCACACCAGCAGATATATCTTTTCCATATTTTATGGTAAATCTTTCTAGTTACCGGTTTTCTGGCTTGAACCAGAGTATCTATCACAGAATCTGAAAACCCACGCTTTGATAGAATCAAGCGTTCAATCTCCAAGCCGTCAGCTGGAGGGAGACCAGATTTGGATGTTCGAATGGACCCTGAACAAGAAGGTCCTGTCTCAAAGGTAGCTTCCATGGTGGAACCGATGACATATTCACCAGGTCTGCATACCAAGTCCTGCGTGGCCACACAGGAGCTATCAAGATCACCGAGGCCCTCTCCTGTTTGATCCTGGCTACCAGCCTGGGAATGAGAGGAAACGGTGGAAACACATAAGCTAGGTTGAAGGTCCAAGGTGCTACTAGTGCATCCACTAGAGTTGCTTTGGGATCCCTGGATCTGGACCCGTAGCAAGGAACCTTGAAGTTCTGACGAGACGCTATCAGATCCATATCTGGAATGCCCCATAGTTGCGTCAACTGGGCAAAGATCTCCGGGTGGAGTTCCCACTCCCCCGGATGGAATGTCTGATGACTCAAATAATCCGCTTCCCAGTTTTCCACACCTGGAATGTGGATCGTAGATAGGTGGCAGGAGTGATTCTCCGCCCATTTTATTATTTTGGTCACTTCTTTCATCGCCAGGGAACTCCTTGTTCCCCCCTGATGATTGATATACGCAACAGTCGTCATGTTGTCTGATTGGAATCTTATGAATCTGGCCTTTGCTAGCTGAGGCCAAGCCCTGAGAGCATTGAATATCGCTCTTAGTTCCAGAATGTTTATCGGGAGAAGAGACTCTTCCCCAGACCATAGTCCCTGAGCTTTCAGGGATTCCCAGACCGCGCCCCAGCCCACTAGGCTGGCGTCGGTCGTGACGATGACCCACTCTGGACTGCGGAAGCTCATTCCCTGGGACAGGTGATCCTGGGTTAGCCACCAACGGAGTGAGTCTCTGGTCTTCTGATCTACTTGAATCACTGGAGACAAGTCTGTATAGTCCCCATTCCACTGTTTCAGCATGCACAGTTGTAATGGTCTTAGATGAATTTGCGCAAAAGGAACTATGTCCATTGCTGCAACCATTAATCCAGGAATCTATTATTGTTCCCAAGAAGGGAACTGTTGTCGACGGAAACAGGGAACTTTTTTCTATGTTCACCTTCCATCCGTGAGATCTGAGAAAGGCCAGAACGATGTCTGAGTGAGCCTTTGCCTTTGAAAGAGACGACGCTTGTATTAGAATGTCGTCCAAGTACGGTACTACTGCAATGCCCCTTGGTCTTAGAACCGCTAGAAGGGATCCGAGTACCTTTGTGAAAATCCTTGGAGTAGTGGCTAACCCGAATGGGAGGGCTGCAAACTGGTAATGTTTGTCCAGAAAGGCGAACCTTAGGAACTGATGATGTTCTTTGTGGATAGGGATATGTAGATACGCATCCTTTAGATCCACGGTAGTCATAAATTGACCTTCCTGGATTGTGGGTAGAATCGTTCGAATGGTTTCCATCTTGAACGATGGTACTCTGAGAAATTTGTTTAGGATCTTTAAATCCAGGATTGGTCTGAAAGTTCCCTCTTTTTTGGGAACTACAAACAGATTTGAGTAAAATCCCATTCCTTGTTCCGCCGTTGGAACTGGGTGTATGTGAAAAAATATGTGAAAAAATATGAAGGAATTGTTCAAAATTTACCAAAATTTCACCGTGTCTTAAAGCATTAAAAGTATTGCACACCAATTTTCAGAGCTTTAACCCTTAAAATAACGAAACCGGAGCCGGTTACAGTTTTAACCCCTCTACAGTCCCAGCTACAGCCTTTGCTGCAACTCTACCAAGCCCAGAGGGGAATACGATACCAAATGACGCCTTCTAGGAACTTTTCCAACTATCTTCAGGTCCTCACACATGCATCTGCATGTCTTGCTCTCAAAAACAACTGCGCAGTAATGGCGCGAAAATGAGGCTCAGCCTACAACTGGGAAGGCCCTTCCTGAATGGAAAAGGTGTCTAACATAGTGCCTGACGTTAAAAAACGTTCCCCAAGTTTATAAGTGTGAAATACCAGCATAAACATGTATAAAATGCTCAAATAAAGCAATCAATTTTGCCCATAAAAGTGTCTACCAGTTTTATAGCCCATATTAAGCCCTTTATTCTGCTTGAGACTAAGAAAATGGCTTACCGGTCCCCATGAGGGGAAATGACAGCCTTCCAGCATTACACAGTCTTGTTAGAAATATGGCTAGTCATACCTTAAGCAGAAAAGTATGCTAACTGTTTCCCCCAACTGAAGTTACTTCATCTCAACAGTCCTAAGTGGAAAACAGCAAAGGATTTTAGTTACTGTCTGCTAAAATCATCTTCCTCTCACAAACAGAATTCTTCATCTCTTTCTGTTTCAGAGTAAATAGTACATACCAGCACTATTTTAAAATAACAAACTCTTGATAGCAGAATAAAAAACTACAACTAAACACCACATACTCTTAACCATCTCCGTGGAGATGTTGCCTGTGCAACGGCAAAGAGAATGACTGGGGTGGGCGGAGCCTAGGAGGGACTATATGGCCAGCTTTGCTGGGACTCTTTGCCATTTCCTGTTGGGGAAGAGATATTCCCACAAGTAAGGATGACGCCGTGGACCGGACACACCAATGTTGGAGAAACTCTAAATCTAGCCGTATATTAGGCAAAATATCAGTTTATTGATACAAAAAATTTGCTACTAAAAGACTTACTACTGTGTTGTCTTTTTCACAGAGGATGGAATGTGTCCTAGTAGCAATTTTTTTGTATCAATAAACTGATATTTTGCCTAATATAGAGTTATGTAACTTTTTAGAAAAAAGTGCTCAATTCCCTGTCTTTTTGAAGCAAAGTATTCTCTCTGCTTCTTTCTTCTCTATGAATGTTCTTGATATATATTTATTTATATATATATATATATATATATATATATATATATATATATATATATATATATATATATATCCTATAATATAAAAGGCCAAGTGTGTTTTTCCAAAGCTGTCATGCGCAGTAGAGACAGCACGAGGACAAACATACCTGGCCTTTGAATCCTACTCCCTAGCTGATCTGTGGCAGAAGTGGGCATGGCCGATGTGAGCGAGGGGCGTGACTGACATGAAGGGGGCATGGCCGGGCATGAATGTCTGTGAAGGGGGCGTGGCCGGGGCACAAAGTGGGCATGGTCGGGCACGGTTGCAAGATAGAGAGGTGAGAGAGATAGAGAGGGGGGAGAGATAGAAAGAGAGAGAGGAGGGGAGAGAGAGAGGAGAGGGGGTAGAGAGAGAGGAGAGAGAGAGAGAGAGAGAGAGAGAGAGGAGAGGGAGAGAGAGGAGAGGGGGGAGAGGAGAGGGGAGAGAGAGAGGAGAGGCGGGAGAGAGAGAGGAGAGAGAGAGGGGAGAGAGAGAGAGAGAGAGAGAGAGAGAGAGGGGGGAGAGAGAGAGCTCAAAAGAGAGGGCGAGAGAGAGCTCAAAAGAGAGGGGGAGGGAGAGAGAGAGAGCACAAAAGAGAGGGGGGAGAGAGAGAGCAAAAGAGAGGAGGGAGAGAGCACAAAAGAGGGGGGGAGAGAGCGCAAAAGAGAGGGGGAGAGAGAGAGCACAAAAGAGAGGGAGGAGAGAGAGAGAGAGAGTAAAAAAGGGGGAGAGAGAGAGAGAGGGGAGAGAGAGAGGGGGAGAGAGAGAGGAGGGGAGAGAGAGAGAGGAGGGGAGAGAGAGAGAGAGGAGGGGAGAGAGGAGGGGGGGGAGAGAGAGAGGGGGAGAGGGAGCACAAAAGAGATGGGGGAGAGAGAGAGCTCAAAAGAGAGGGGGAGAGAGAGCTCAAAAGAGATGGGGGAGAGAGAGAGAGCAAAAGAGAGGGGGGAGAGAGCACGAAGAGAGGGGGGAGAGCGCAAAAGAGAGGGGGAGAGAGAGATTTCAAAAGAGATGGGGGAGAGAGAGAGCACAAAAGAGAGGGGGAGAGAGAGCGCAAAAGAGATGGGGAGAGAGAGAGCAAAAGAGAGGGGGGAGAGAGCACAAAGAGAGTGGGAGAGAGCGCAAAAGAGAGGGGAAGAGAGAGATTGCAAAAGAGATGGGGGAGAGAGAGAGCGCAAAAGAGATGGGGGAGCAAGAGAGCACAAAAGAGAGGGGGGAGAGAGAGCGCAAAAGAGAAGGAGAGAGAGAGAGAGCGCAAAAGAGAGAGGGGAGAGAGAGAGCGCAAAAGAGAGGGGGAGAGAGAGAGCTCAAAAGAGAGGGGGGAGATAGAGAGAGAGCTCAAAAGAGAGGGGGGGAGAGAGCAAAAAAGAGGGTGGAGAGAGAGAGAGCAAAAGAGAGGGGGAGGGAGAGAGCGCAAGGGGTGGGACCGCTGTACTGCAAAAAATGGCCCGTGTGAACAGGCTTTAGGACTAGTATATATATAACACGCATTTATATGTATGTATGTCTATGTTAAAGCCCCTTGCCTGCCTTTGAAATATAATACCTGAGACCTCATATCTTTGATCCCTTACAACTTTTTTATGCAATTTTAAATAATTTTAACTACTTTTAAATGTATTTGTGATGTGATTGTGCAATGTAGATTTTTTTACTTGTGTACCAGTTAACCAGAGCTCTGAACTTGCTAACCTGAGGCGCGTTAAATTAAATTGCCCTCAAGCAAACACATTTGCTTTCATCTTGTAATACACGTGCTACTTCTGACACAGGCAAACAGCCTTGATATACCCTTATCGCTCGCATGCAACAGTTTGTGCGCCATTGGTAATCTATCCCTGAGTTGGTTAGGCAGAAGATTTCATCTATGATTGGCCCTTTTATGTCATATTTTGAAGGTATTTTTCTACTTTTCTCAGATCCAAACACATTTAGTAATGTAAATATAATATTCTCAACTGATATCACTTCACAATAAAGTACATTACTACTTTTTCACAATAAACTCACAGAGTAATCTCTCTGCTGTTAAACTTTCTCTTTGCTGTTCAGCCCTGTCTCTGCTTTTCAACTGCACTCTGATGTTCAAATGCTCTTTTTCTGAAGACCAACTCTCTATCGCCCTCTATTGTTCAATTCTCTTTTTGCTCACAAGCTGCTCATTCCCATTCCCATTCCCAATAAGACATGGTCAGCACAGACTTCTTCCACCTCTTATTGCACATGTTTACCACCGCAGCATGTTAGCACGCAGAGTTGTTAGCAACTGCAGATATTGCATGCAATAGCACTGGGATGGACATAACAATAATAACAGTATGAGCAATGTGCATATATACCTTTAGTGTAGCCTTCTCTTGGGCCTCCTACCCATGTCACTAACTGTCTTTCTCACATCTCCAACTGGATGTCCTCTCACTACCTCAAGCTAAATCTCTCCAAAACTGAGCTCCTTATTTTCCCCCCTTCTTCTAAACTCTCCTCCCCCAATCTCTCTATAACTGTCAATAACTCCATCATTACTCCTACCCCGCATGCCCAATGTCTCGGGGTCACATTTGACTCAGATCTTTCTTTCACTCCTCACATTCAGTTATTGGCTAAAGCCTGCCACTTCCACCTTAAAAACATCTCTAAAATTAGACACTTCCTTACACAAGACACAACTAAGATTTAAATCCACTCTCTCATTCTCTCCCGCCTCGATTACTGCAACTCTGTCCTCTCTGGTCTCCCCACCTACCGCCTAGCTCCTTTACAATCCATAATGAATGCCTCTGCCAGACTCATCTTCCTTACACGTCGCTCTTCATCTGCTGCACCTCTCTGCCAATCTCTTCACTGGCTTCCTCTTGCCTCTTGGATCAAACACAAAATTCTCATTCTGACATACAAAGCCCTCAACTGCACTGCTCCCCCTATATCTCAGACCTTGTCTCCAGATACTCTCCCTCCCGTCCCCTTCGCTCTGCTCATGACCTCCTACTCTCCTCCTCTCTTGTCACCTCATCACACTCCCGTTTCCAGGACTTCTCCAGACTGGCTCCCATCTTGTGGAACTCTCTGCCTCGCTCCACAAGACTCTCTTCTAGTTTTAAAAGCTTCAAGTGCTCCCTAAAGACTCTACTGTTCATGGATGCATACAACCTACGCCAACCTTTCTTTATACCAGTTCCTCTCCTCCATTGCTATCCCCTGAACCCCCTTAGCATGTAAGCCTAAGAGTCCAGGTGTTTTTTGATCACCTTTTCAAGAGCTGACTACAACAGTGCAACTCTTGGCAGAGCCCTCTACCCATTTGATCCCTATAATTGTTTTGTTGTTCTCTGTCTTTGTTAATAGCGCTGCGGAATCTGTTGGCACTCTACAAATAACTGATAATAATAAAAATAATAATAATAAATAAAAAAAAGAAATAAGTAAACAGTCATGATAAAAAAACGGTACCAATCTATCGGAAATGTGGCATTCAGATAGGTGTTTTTTAATTTTTTTTTTTTTTTTAATAAAGTTTTATTTGAGGTATAACAGGCATACATGGGACATATAATGAAATAGCACAGCATGAATTTTGGAATACAAATAATATAAGACATAGCATTGTGCATTGATGTTATGCATTCCAGAGAAATGTAAACAAAAAAGAAGAGGGTGCAATAAGGAAATTGTATACCAACTATGCTATATACCTCCGAACTGATATATGAGGCCACTTTTGGACCTCAAAACTACAGAAACATATTAATGGAGGTAAATACCAACTAAGGAGACCACTTTTGGATCTCATCTGAATAACCTCATTTTCTGTCAATATAATAACATCAATATAACCAGATATAAATATAATAACATATGGAGAGCAACACCAGGGAGCCTACTACTTTAGTCAAGTATAACATTTGATTAGCACTAATCTGTACTTTGTTGGAGGGAGCCCTTTTGTTAACCTTGCTAAACAACCTAATCATATTGGGTGCTATATAATGTAGAAGTAACTCCTAAAAGAGGAGTAATGTACTTTATAGGGCATATAAAATGTGTCTACAAACCATCAGGTACTTAAATATGCACAGTAGGGCTCCCCTCCAGGAACTGATTACATTTTCTGCTAAAATGGCATAGACTTAATATAATGTGAAATTGACAATATATACATTTTGTACCTGCATAGTAGCCTAAGTTATATATATATATTTATATACACATATTAGCATTGTGATACACTGTAAGGCCTACCAATTCTAACAATCTAAGTAAGGCACCATCCATCTACAGTATCAGCACATATTCAGATATAAGTCATAGGTACTAGGATCTTAACCCTGAATAGAATTAATTTGATAGCCAGCAATTGCAGTCTACTTAGAAATGTACACAGAAAGTTAACTTCGCCACCTAGCGAGAGTAGCAGTTTTGGAACGATAATGTTTTAGCGGTTTATATGAGTACATATTTATAGTCCCCACAGATACAGTGGTTTATAAATGCTATGGAGAGTTTTCAGATTATCACTGAAGCTTAAAAACTCTGACCTCATGGCACCAGTAAGCTAACGGTCTATCTCACCTCCCCAAGACACTGCAAGGACCTGAACTAAAAAGCCACTTTTTCCATTAATTTCTGTGGTGGGGGTACTTGTTGGTTAGAGTTTAGTAATGAATGAGAAAAGGAGAAAAAAGATATAAACAAAAAAAAAAAAAAACAGCATTACCAATGATAACAATAGTTGTACTTAGATCAAACATGGCTATGTTAGTTTGAATAAACAGTCCCGGAAATTAACCCCATAGTGCCCAACGGCTTATGAGATGTCCAGTTATGGGCCTAGATTCAGACCTGTCCCATTATGCACAGCTTACCCAATTCCAAGTTTTACCAGAGTCAAATGTTGTGAGATGGGAGAGTTACAGCGATAATGATGGCTCCTTTGGGCGGCGGCAGAGCGGTGTGGTACTAGGAACTCAACCGCACTCCATATCGCAATCCATGTGATGGGAAACCGGGGATCTTTCTTACCAGCGGTTGTGGTCTTGACTGGAATCTTTTGAGGCTTCGTGAAGTTACTCCGGTGCCACGGAGTGTTCCTTTGAGCAGGTAAAGTGTTCTCGGCCCCAGTCTGATCCTGTACTTGTGATGTCTGTGCCGTAGCTTCGGCGCTCCACGCCCTAGAGTGCTCATCCGGTAAATCTAGGGCTTGCTTGTTGGGCATACTTGCAAGACCATCTCCTCTTCCCTCTGTCTCACCTTGCTCGATTTGGATAGCTTGCTGAAGTGTAAATATGCCACTGGTAGCAGCCGGGACTCGGTCTTGGTATAAGGGCACCACTTGATCAGAAAAGCGCTCATGTGTACTATCTCCTCCGTTTATGGGCATATAATGCTTGAGATCACTTCTCACTGTAACTGCCCGTAAGTCCTCCCATGCAGTGGACCATGTATGGAGAATATTCGCAAAATGCTCATCCAGCAGTCGGGCTACAGCTTCAAGCAGCATAGTGCTATTTGGCGCCATCCGGTCTGCTTACTAAGTGAATGTAAGAGAGCTGTGATATAAGTATATCTAGTGTACAGCTCGCCTGGTGTCATCCGAATTAAGAGTCTGTTGAGGCAGTGGTAAACTCCTGCCTTGTAACCCAGTTTCCTGGGGGAGGTATAATACGGCAGCCCTGGTCACGCAGACGGTCGGCCTTGTAAAAGGTAGCGATCACTTTGTGGCACAACTGAAGAGCATAGGCTATCAGCAATTTCGATGTGGGTGTGAACTTCCAACTATCCCAGACTGTTGTAGAGCCGAAATTTGCTCTGTTTTAAACGGCAATCATGCAATTAAGGCTTTTAAAGATAATTAGTGTCAGGAGCTCCACAGAAATGCGTCCTGCTGCTTCGGCTATAGGCTCCGCCCCCCCAGGTGTTTTTTAATTTGTAGCAAGATAGATAGACAGATAGACAGACAGATAAACAGACAGGCAGGCAGGCAGGCATACAGAGTGCTATTCTTCTTGTAGTGGATTATGTATATAAATTATATCTATAACTATCTTGTTATAGATATAATGTATATATATATATATATATATATATATATATATATATATATAATCAACTACAATAAGAATAGCACTCACTGTATTTATACAATATGCTCACATTATTGTGATAGTGACATTTTGGAGATGTTTTCCCTTCTTCTGACTGTAAATCACATGATAAAAAAACTTACTCACTGGACTAGTTTGGTAAGTAAATTAATAAATACATCTATTATAGTTACATTTCATGGAACAAACTCCCCTTCTTCTGAAATTCTATTTTGTTAATATAGGATACTTAAAGGGACAGTCAAGTCCAAAAAAATATTTTTTGTTTCAAATAGGGCATGTCATTTTAAACAACTTTCCAATTTACTTTTATCACCAATTTTGCTTTGTTCTCTTGGTATTCTTAGTTGAAAGCTAAACCTAGGAGGTTCATATGCTAATTTCTTAGACCTTGAAGGCCACCTCTAATCTAAATGCATTTTGATATTTTTTCACCACTAGAGGGCATTCGTGAATTTACCATGGAGACAGCTCTGATTGGCTAAACTGCAAGTCTGTCAAAAGAACTGAAATAAGGGGACAGTCTGCTGAGGCTTAGATACAAAGTAATTACAGAGGTAAAACGTGTATAATTATAACTGTGTTGGTTATGCAAAACTGGGGAATTGGTAATTAAGGGATTATCTATCTTTTAAAACAACAACAATTCTGGTGTTGACTGTCCCTTTAAAACATTACCTACAAGATAGAAATGGTCTATTTGTTGCTTTTTTAATATTATGGGACACCAACACTTTGTTATGCTAGAAATCATTTTAAGGTAAATATTTTTAAAGACAAATATTTTGAAGATTTCCATGCTCTGAATATCACAAGATTAAAGTTTTCAATATAGGTTGAAAAATGTTCTTGCATTCACAATTCTTCTCACTCTAATTTTGAGGCTTCAATTCCTGGACTTGCACTTCCTGGATTTCATACTAAGCAATAATTTATCTGTCTCAAGACTTACCTGGTTTCTTTGTCAGAGGAGTTTTATTGCAGAGGTGTTTCTGACAATGCAATATTGTCTATTTTGCACTCAGGGTAATACTTTAATACAGTTCAGCTGCAACCATTTCCTGGTATAAAGTAAAGACTTGTCTGGCCAGAGCCCAACTAAAATACTTTCTTTCATCAGATCAAAAATATTTGGCAAAAGATATGAAATGTGGTTAGTAGATCATTTTACTGGACATGAAATGTATCCAGTCATTTATCTTTGTTTTTATTTTCCATGCATATATATCCTGAGTATTTTGAAAGCTGACAATTGTTTGGATTAGCAGTGTAGAAATGTGTTGCATTGTAATGAAATTAAAGAAACAGACATACATTATATATAAAAGTATTGTGTGGTTAAGTACAGTGAATGTATTTCTTTATGTGATGAATATACTATATATATATATATATATATATATATATATATATATATATATATATATATATATATATATATATACATACATTTATTATAGATGGCATTTTTATATTCCCTGCCTGTATGCATACACACACATGTTTACAGACTGATATGTAGCTATATATCTTTGCGTCAGCCTATGCCACAAGTATGTTATGTCTCTCTTTTGTTTGATTTCTTATACTGGCTATTTTCAGCCTCTTTACAACTTTCACCTCAGATCCTCTCATGGGTCTACAACATCCCCTGCTTTCCCTGTACTCAGACTTATGTAACCCTTTTTGCCCTTTTTTACATCCTGTTATCAGAGCTGTCAAGTTACACTATGAGACAGAGTAACACATTTTTTTTCTTTTCTGTACTTTAGATCACACTAACATTATTAAATTCACACTGTAAAATGAAAACAAAAAGTTTTACAATTGAACACTTAGAGCACTGAAATCTGCATTAAGTTTATATGTAGCATATCTAATGTATCATATCTGATATCTAATATGGTCCTGTGACATTAAAATCAATACAATGCTATTAAAAAGGTTAAATATTACAAAAATGTGTGCCAGTAAATATATATATATATATATATATATATATATTTATTTCTGTGTGTTGTGTTTATAATGTTTGTAATGCTTCCCTGCAGGCCTGTCACCCAGGCTGTTCAGGGGTTAACTGCCTGGGTTGCTGGGAACTGTGTAGCTGTCTGTCAGTGTTCAGAGCTGTGGAGTTAACAGTGGCTTAGGATGTGTACCCAGTCCAGTCTGTGAGTGCGGTCCATTCCTGTGTTTTATATATATAATATATATATACACACAGGAGGCAATCAAAATCCCTAAACTCAAATTACTAATACCATAAAACAGAATCTTGAAATCCAGAAAGATCATAATCCCTAAAGTCTAAAATCCAGACAATCAAAATGCAGAAAGAACAAAATCCCTAAATTATAAAATCATGAAAATCAAAATCCCAAAAATGTAAAATCCCTAAATGTAAAAAACCTTTAGATATGATGTGCTGTGATGTCCCAATCTTCACTATCATTTTGCCTCCGCCTGGGGGGTTCAAGGCAAACTAAATAAATAGATATTGCCTTCTAAGTACGCCTAAGGCCAATAGTTATGGATTTTGGGAAACAAAAATGTTTCACAAAACTCATAACAAAAATTCTACAAAGTACACTAACACCCATAATCTACCTATTAATTCCTAAATGCCCACCCCCCACATCTCTAACACCTAAATAAAATTAATGTCCCCTAATCCACTGCCCCCCCACATCGCAAATACTAACCTAAACCTATTCACCCCTAAACCGCCAAACACCCACATTAGAAAAATTCAACTAAACGTATTAACCGCCAAACTCTCACATCGCAACTACCTAAATTAAACTATTAACCCCTAAAGCTAACACCCGCTAACTTTAAATTAAAGTTACAATATAACTACCTTAAAAATAAATAAAAATTTACCTGTGAAATAAAAAAACCTAATCTTTAACTGTAAATAAACCTAATATAACTATTTAAAAAAAAAAAAATACAAAAAATAAAAAACCTAAATTATAAAATTAGAAAATCCTAACACTACGAAAAAAAACAAAAAAAACTAACATTCCAAAAAATAACAAAGCCTAAAATTCTGAAAAAAAAATTAAATCTAAGATTCCAAAAAATAATAAATGAAATTATCAAAAAATAATAAATAAACTTAATGTAATAACCCTATAAAAACAAAAAAGCCACCCCAAAATAAAACACCACCTAATCTAACACTAAACTACCAATAGCCCTTAAAAGGGCCTTTTTTAGGGCATTGCCCTAAGTTTAACTGCTCTTTTACCCAAAAACATACAAATTACCCCCTAACAGTACAACCCTCAAAATAATAAAGACCTAATCTAAAAAATTTTTTAACACAAACCCCGACATAGGTACTCACCTTTCCTGAAGTCTGGCAGTGAAGGTCTTCTTCCAGGCGGATCCATCTTCATCCAAAGCGGGACCATCTTCTTTCTTCATTCCAGTGGTACGGAGCTGGAATGGCGGCTGCGCAGTCATCCAGCATGGAGGGTCTACTTCATGCAATCGTCCGCTGCACACTGAAGATTGAATGCAAGTTATCCTTTTATATTGGGGTACCTTGCATTCCTATTGGCTGAAAATTTCAAATCAGCCAATAGGATGAGAGCTACTTAAAGACCTTCTGTTTTGATTCACTTTCAATTTCCAGAAGCCACTGGAAGTCCATAAGACCAATCATACCACCACCAAATTTCAATTTAAAAGCAATCAACTGTTGGTTGTAGATTTGAATTAATTTTTTTCTTCAAAACATTTATCTTATTTTAACTATTTACAAGTAATGGTTAGTGGACTTTTGTTTTGCATCTTCTCACTGGATGCCACCATGTTTTAGTATTTTTTAACACTGTGACTTAAAGAAGTGCATATACACAGATCAAAGAGGTTGTTGTTTCTTGACAAGCAACATTATGCACTGCAGTTCAGCATGCACAATACAGAGGCTGTATTGCTCTGTATTATTGTTGTGTGTTTTTTATTATTATTTGTTATGTAACCTTTAAACTGTGTTTAAACTTTCTATTGTGCAATCTAAACCAAAGTGCAAGGCATAGCTGTCAAAAAACTGGTAACATCATTGATCTCTGAAAGTGCACTGTTCCAGTCACAGGATGCACTAATACCCACGTTACAAGATAGCACCCCCCACATCTCTAACACCTAAATAAAACTAATGTCCCCTAATCCACCGCCCCCCCCCCCACATCGCAAATACTAACCTAAACCTATTAACCCCATAAACTGCCAAACACCCACATTAGAAAAATTCAACTAAACGTATTAACCGCCAAACCGCCAAACCGCCAAACCCTCACATCGCAACTACCTAAATTAAAATATTAACCCCTAAACCTAACACCTGCTAACTTTAAATTAAAGTTACAATATAACTACCTTAAAAATAAATAAAACTTTACCTGTGAAATAAAAAAAACTAATCTTTAACTGTAAATAAACCTAATATAACTATTTAAAAAAAATAAAATATACAAAAAATAAAAAACCTAAATTAGAAAATTAGAAAATCCTAACACTATGAAAAAAACAAAAAAAAATAACATTCCAAAAAATAACAAAGCCTAAAATTCTGAAAAAAAAATGAAATCTAAGATTACAAAAAATAATAAATGAAATTATCAAAAAAAATTAAACCTAATGTTATAACCCAATAAAAACAAAAAAGCCACCCCAAAATAAAAACACCACCTAATCTAACACTAAACTACCAATAGCCCTTAAAAGGGCCTTTTTTAGGGCATTGCCCTAAGTTTAACTGCTCTTTTACCCAAAAACATACAATTTACCCCCTAACAGTACAACCCCCCAAAATAAAAAAGACCTAATCTAAAAAAAAAATCTAACACGAACCCCGACACAGGTACTCACCATTCCTGAAGTCTGGCAGTGAAAGTCTTCTTGCAGGTGGATCCATCTTCATCCAACGCGGGACCATCTTCTTTCTTCATTCCAGTGGTACGGAGCTGGAATGGCGGCTGCGCAGTCATCCAGCATGGAGGGTCCTCTTCATGCAATTGTCCGCTGCACACTGAAGATTGAATGCAAGGTATCCTTTTATATTGGGGTAACTTGCATTCCTATTGGCTGAAAATTTCAAATTAGCCAATAGGATGAGAGCTACTTAAAGACCTTCTGTTTTGATTCACTTTCAATTTCCAGAAGCCACTGGAAGTCCATAAGACCAATCATACCACCACCAAATTTCAATTTAAAAGCAATCAACCGTTGGTTGTAGATATGAATTAATTTTTTTCTTCAAAACATTTATCTTATTTTAACTATTTACAAGTAATGGTTAGTGGACTTTTGTTTTGCATCTTCTCACTGGATGCCACCATTTTCAAGTATTTTTGAACACTGTGACTTAAAGGAGTGCATATACACAGATCAAAGAGGTTGTTGTTTCTTGACAAGCAACAATATGCACTGCAGTTCAGCATGCACAATACAGAGGCTGTATTGCTCTGTATTATTGTTGTGTGTTTTTTTATTATTATTTGTTATGCAACCTTTAAACTGTGTTTAAACTTTCTATTGTGCAATCTAAACCAAAGTGCAAGGCATAGCTGTCAAAAAACTGGTAACATCACTGATCTCTGAAAGTGCGCTGTTCCAGTCACAGGATGCACTAATACCCACGTTACAACATAGCAGTGCCTAGTAGAAAGATGCAGAGCTTTGCCAACTGGCTTCTGTAATGAGTTAAAAATAAGAGAAAGGCTTTATTAGCTTCAGGTACACAAGGAAAAAAAATAGCATGGTGAGTTTGCTCCTTTGATTATGTTAAAGGGGCCACTTGTTTTGCTTTTTTGAAGCAAATGCAAAAATTGAGTGAGTTTTTTAATTCATCCAACTCTGAATGCACATGTCTAATAGCTATCTGCATATTTATCAGTGGCGGCTGGTGAACTAGTATTTGGGATGGTGAGGGTTCAGATATTTTCCTGTTAATTACTAAAAAAAATTACTTTCATTATTCTGATAGATCTTACCAGTTTATTATTTAATTTACTTTGTTGTCTTGGTATCCTTTGTTAAAAACTATAGCTAGGTAGGCTCAGTGCCAGCAATATATTACTTTGAGCTAGCTGCCAGTTGGTGTCTGCGCATATATCCCTCTTATCATTGGGTCACCTGATCTGTTCAGCTAGATCCCAGTAGTATATTACGGCTCCTTTAACAAAAGATTACAAGAGAATGAAGCAAATTTAATAATAAAAGAAAATTGAAAAGTTTATTATTAATTTGTATGCTTTGTCTGAATCATAAAAGAAACATTTTAGGTTTCATGCCCCTTAAAGTACAATTCTACAAAATCTGGGACTAGAGTAACTTTTAATGATGAGCAGTTTATTTTCTTATTTGGACTCAATGCTGGTCTGCAAAGAATCAGCTTTACCTTTTTTAAATCTGATATTCAACAGGTATCACCATCTACATATCTCTAACATAAATTTAGGATACATTTGAATTACTTTATGTTACTGGCTGACTAAATATGACAGACATGTCTTGTCTGTTATCTAAATAATACACATTTCCACAATGTGATTGGTCATAAGCTTATTATTATAAAATGTACCAAAATAAAATTATAATTTGTCCTATTATTTGTCCTTGACCCTCTCTAAAAGTGGACTAGCCAGCAACTTTAGCTGAGCCAAAACAAATATTTAATGTATAATTCTGCTTAATAGTAGGCCATTTCACATTTTATTTTAAAATGCTCGCAGATTATATATAATATAAAACACGGAAATGGACTACACTCTCAAACTGGACTGGGTACACATTTCATGTCACTGCAAAATATACAGCCCTGGGTACTCACCAGAACTCACAGCGTAACTCTAGACAAGTCTGTGTGCAAAGCCCATAATTAAATCTACAAAACAAAAATATTAACAGAACACATAGGGGCCGATTTAACAAGCTCCGTATGGAGCTGTTTGCAGCTGTTTCTGCGCGAGCCTTCAGGCTTGCTGGAAACAGGAGTTAAGAAGCATGCAATTGGGTTGAAAAACACCCCCTGCTAGCGTGCAAATGTGCACGGTGCAGCATTGCACAAGCATTTCTAGTGAAATGCTTGTGCACGTATAAATGCCGCTACAGCGGATCATGTCCGTCCGCACATTTATAATTCGGCCCCTTAAGATGTTTTGCACTCTCTTTCAAGCACACAGCTAGATTAAAAGCAAAATAGAAGAGGTAGTTACAGAAATTGGCCAAATGAGGATAGGCCCAGGACCACATCAAAGTATTTTCCTTCCTAGGTCCCTTACTTACAGCCACACAATGTATATCTTCAACCAAACAAACAAAGATGCATACAAGGGTGACACAGGCCTCTCCCTAGACACATACAAAACACTGAAAGGTGCTGCACTCCCAAGCGAGGTACACTTCCCATGTCCCTGCAAAACCCCTGGGTACTCACAACCACCAACTGCTTTAAGTGACTTAGGCAGTAACCCCAGACAAGCATATAGAAAGTCTAGAACTCATCCATTGTCAGCAAATTATTTATTGTAAACAATTGTAAATTGTAAATAAACAAATTAAATGTAGTGTTTTAACTTTCAACAACAATGAAATATATCTAATTTTTTGGGGGGGCACTACCCCTTTTACCCCCATGCAGCAGTCACCACTGCTGTCTAGCTTTAAATACAGTATTTCTATTTATCTATCATCTATCTATCTAATCTATCATCTATCTAATCTATCTATTATCATTTATCTTCTGTTAGTGTCACAAAAAGAATTTAGCAGTGCCAGGTGCTGTCAACAAAACAGAAAACAAAAAAAACTTCTCTGTGATCGTATGTTAGTCAACCCCCCATAATCTTCATTCCTAAAAGGACATTAAACACCTCTTGCGTTTGAGTAAAATGTGTTCTTGTCCTACACTCCACAAGGCCAAAAAACTGAAATGGATAAGATAAAAAATAAAACTGGTGCAGTGGGAAACAGCTAGGATAAATACTACTGCAAATTAAAATGATTTGTATCTAAAATTAAAGACCTATATAGAAATAATGTAAATGTTTAAAAACAAATGAACATATGTTAGAATAACAAAACTGTTTAATATATGTACAATGAAATATTATAACTCACTAATGTCTAAAACGCATATGGTTCATAAAAATGTAGGGACGTCTCCCTATGTTAAAATCCAATAAGTGCAGATGAAACAATGTAAAATGCTTGTGAAGCACAAATAATGCACTTGATGTATAGGCGCTTTAAAAGTGTGAAGTATCAATGTTAAAAGTGAACAGTAAGGTACCTTACTCCTTGATGTATCAAAACCAGAAACCTCCTTGTCGATATGCGGCTCCTTAGCTTGCGGTTTTGGGCGTCTGATTTCCTTGACTGGGGTAATCCATAGCTGTTTCCGGAAGGCACACCTCTAATTCTATTGGTGGTCAGGTGGCACATCCATCCTCTGATAGGTTGATGTATGTACACGCTTCGTAAGCTGTGTAAAAGAGTCCACCGATTGCGGTGACGATTCCTGTATTTTAAACGTACTTTGATGCTGCTTGGATCCCTGGTCCTTAAAGTGGCTTTGTCTCCTAAGCCATATATAAACTATAGAGTCCACGAAAAGGGGCTGGATCGCAGCTTGCAGTGCGTATATGGGTCGTGAATCCTTTCTTAATGTTGATAAGATAGCTGGAGTAAATCTATGCGTTTCACCCTAAGAGGGCTTTGTCAAAATCAAAAAACTGAAATGCACATAAATGCATTTGAATTTTGAATAAAAGCAAATACGCAAAATGTACCTAGTAAAATTGACCACATATGGATTGTGTACAGAGAACATACAGAGAGCCATTGGCCATGGCTCAATATGCATCATTGTTGATTAACAAATGCCATTGCTTGCTCTCTAAGCAGGTGGCTTAGTGTTTAAGTGCACAAGGAATATGTACATATGCTCTGTGCCCTGCAATGATTGGCACTATCTAAGTCATAATTTTTAGTAGGAACATTTTTGCTAATATTTTTGCTTGAATTTTTCTGTTTTTTTTTTTTTTTTTTAAAGGTTTCTTTATTTGATATCAAACAAAACATTAACAGAATGTTTCATATTCTTGAATAACGTAAAGTAAAAAATTCTAGTTACAAGATTAATATATGCACAACAGTAAGGTTTAAACTCTTCCAATTCCTGATTTTTTTTGCCAGTCTTTTTGAGACTCCATTTTGAAATTTCCAGGCGCTGATTATCTGTGAATTATATTTCTATCAATTATATCATATTAGGCAATATCTAAAGTGTGGACAATACTTTGTGTGATGAGTGTATGGGCCAGTGTGCGATAAGTGACCTCAACACATTGGGGGCCTGTCCATTTATGTTTCAAAAGGCGTTAATTTTCTAATCAGCTGCTGTTTGCTAGAATGGGTGTCTACAAAATGGCACATCTGCGTGTAAGACTACCAGTTTATGGAGATGTCTGGATGATTTTCTCTAATAGTTGCTAATGATCTAAGTTTGCCATCTTGGTAGAACATTGACAATATTCAGTTTTTTATATGACTCCCTTATTCTATCTGTGTGTCTTTATGATTCCAGGGTAGTGCATTGTTGTGACATATAGGCAACATAGGGGAGAATATATTGGAAATGTTAGTGGAGGTATTTGTCAGTTTATCCCATGTTGCAAAAAACTCTGTCAATAATGGGTACTGTTGTATTATTGCAGGCCTGTGCTTAGTAGGGATCCATACGGCTATTCCCACATTGCTCAGTCCTAATATGTGCCTGTCAATTTGAACCCACTGTTTGTGTGTATTATTTGTACACCAGTCTATTACTTTATGTAGGGCTATAGCTATTTTATATGTGTGTGTATATTGGGTACACCTAGACCACCTTTTCCCCTGGGTATGTACATTGTTTGTTTTGCAACTCTTGGTCTGATGCACTCCCATATTAATTGCTCTATTAGCAATTGGATCTTGTTTAGATATTGATATGGAAGTTGTATAGGGGTAGTTTGTAGCAAATATAATATTCTAGGTAGGACATTCATCTTTACCACATTTATTTTGCCTACCCAAGAAATAGATTTATTTTTCCAGCTCGAGAGATCCGCAATTAAAGCTTCCTCTAATTTTTTGTAGGTAACTTGAAATATTATTTTTGGGTCTGGGGCTAAGTAAATGCCTAAATACTTAAGTTTTTTTTTTTTTTTTGTATCTTTAGGAGACAATTTTGTGTCATTTGGTTTAGTAATTTTTCTTCATAAGTTATGTTTATCATTTTGAATTTTTCTGTTTTATGTCCCTTTAAGAAATGTTTTAGGTAAGCGTGTGGCATAGTTACTTAGGAGACTTGCTAAAGATTGTAAACTCTCAAGAGAAGAGCTCTTGTCATTAACAGTATTGATTCAACATTCATTGCAGATCATTTGTGCATGTCATATAAGAGTGTAGAGTATTTTAGAGAATGTCAGCGCTGTATAAATAAATTATGATAAAAATAATTAATAATTACTCTCCCTGCTTAGTCTCTTTACTTGTTATACCATAGGAAGCACTTACATAAAATCTTATACTGATTGTATTCTGCATTAACTAAATTGCTCACTGTCAGACAGGTGTTCAATCACAATGGTCTATTCATTTTTTAATTATTGATATTGTACATTTTCTACTTTGCTAATGCAAAGTTTGTTCCCCAAGAGCAGAAAATCTCACTTTATGCTAAATTTGTATATAGAGACATTCATTTAAAGGGCCATAATACCCAAATGTTTAAACACTTGAAAGTGATGCAGCATAGCTGTAAAAAGTTGATTAGAAAATATCACCTGAACATCTCTATGTAAAAAAGAAAGATATTTTACCTCAAAAGTTCCTCAGTAGCCACCTCCCATTGTAAAGGATTTCTAAGCAGCATTTTAGTGTGTCTGTCCTGGGACATCTGAAGGGATGAGCTTTGTGAACTCTCATATTATTTCACCAATCAGGTAAAGGAAGCATACTATGAAATCTCATGAGAGTTAAGTCAAATCTCATGAGATCACAGTAAGAGTTCATGACCTCAGCACTGCTGATGCTGATTGGCTGCTGTTCATTTCTTCATTTATTTTTTATTTTTTTACCTGCAGCTGGGAGCAGCTGAGTATAACTTTTTACACAGAACTTACTCTGCTGAGCTGAGGAAATTGTGAGGTAAAATATCTTCCTTTTTTACATAGAGATGCTCAGGTGATATTTTCCTGTCAGCTTTTTACAGTTATACAGCATCAGTTTCAAGTGATTTACCATATGAGTATTATGTCCCTTTAATAATGTGGACTACTAGTATACTTTCCATGGGATCGATCACATTGCAATAAATGTAAAGCATATTTTGCACTTAATCTTCTACAATTGATCCATCCATGCAAATCTATGAAAAATCTGCATTGTTCAAAAAAAAAAAAAAAAAGAAAAGAAAAGAAAGAAAGCAAAAGAAAACACAAATTCCTTAAATAAACTGTAAAATACTATAAGATCACAACAGTTATCATAATTATCAACTATTAATATCACTTTCACACATATCAAGTATCGCTTGTGGAATATCTATAAAACAATGGTAGCTGCCATTACAATAGGTTACATTCTCTGCTGTGGCCAATTAGGTACAGTTATAAATAGGTCACAGTTCATTATTCATCTTCATACAGTTTTGCATTCCTTCAAAATTGAATCCACATCTCTATTATGTAATATGCAAATATAATAATGATTTATTGTTATTATTAATAGCAGTATTGGTATTATTATTATTAATAATATAAAAAAAAACCTTAAAAAGGGCAAACATTTTGATCACATCATAACCAGTAGAAGTAAACTTCAGAAACGAGTAGTCAGACAATTCAATTTAGAACAGGGTTAAAGGGCTCTGACTTATTTAAATAACTTCAATGAGTCACAAAGCATCTGTCTCACTGAAAATATCACACTTTGATTTTTTTAAATCAATTCCTAAATCTCCGACCATAAACTTTGACCTTTGACACAAGGGGAAATGACTTAGTGTCAGCGGTATAAACAGATGAAAACAAAATCTATAGGTAAGGATTGGAAATTCAGATGCATTCTATATTGGCAAACATTCGGCTAGATTAAGAGTTGTGCGTTAGGTTTAAAAAGCAGCGTTAAGAGGTCCTAACGCTGCTTTTTAACGCCCGCTGGTATTACGAGTCTTGCAGGTACAGGTGTACCGCTCACTTTTTTGGCCAGACTTTGAAATCCCGCAAATCCACTTACATAAATTGCGTATCCTCTTTTTTCTATGGGACCTGCATAGCGCCGGTATTACAAGTCTGACAAAAAGTGAGCGGTACACCCTCTCCTGTCAAGACTGGTACTGCATTTTAAAGTCAGTAGTTAAGAGTTTTACACTACAACGATGTAGCATAAAACTCTTAACTAAAGTGATAAAAAGTAGACTAACACCCATAAACTACCTATTAACCCCTAAACTGAGGCCCTCCGGCATCGCAAACTAAAATAACATTTTTAACACCTAATCTGTGGAACTGGACATCGCCGCCACCACTATAATAAACATATTAACCCCTAAACCGCCGCACTCCCACCTCGCAAACATTAGGTAAATATTATTAACCCCTAATCTGCCGTCCCTAACATCGCCGACACCTACCTACATTTATTAACCCATAATCTGCCCCCCCAACGTTGCCGCCACTATACTAAAGTTATTACCCCCAAAATCTAAGTCTAACCCTAACCCTAACGCCCCCTAACTTAAAGTGAAGGTAAACTTACATTTATGCCTATCCAGGATTTCATTGGTTTCACAAAATCAATATCACTTTCATTCATGATTCTTTCTAAATCTAATTACAAACCGAGTTATCATCATTATCGTTCCATTTGCGATTGTACACAAATGCAACCCTTAATTTGTATTTTTTTTTTTGCTGCCGATCACATTTCTGTAGCAGCCAATTGAATTTCTGGCCGTTAGGTGCCCGTCAGTGCACGACATCCGCATATTTGACCATGTGCGCAAATATTCAGGAATCCATCATAGAACTTGCCCATTCTCGCTTGCGCAGAACACTGTAAAATCGGCAATTGGCGCATGCGCTGTTTCACTGAGCCTCGTGAACGCGCTTTAGGAAGACGTAGAAAGCGGGTGGGACCGCTCTCTATGTCAAACACAAGAAAAGCCGGAACTGGTGTGTGGGAGGAGTTAGAGATCGCATAGGTAGGGAGATAACAATGTAAAAATAAGAAAATTGTGAAAAAAAAGAAGAAAAAAAAGTTAGCAATTAGATTAGGGTAATATTAAAGAATGCATTCCTGTATTTCATATGCTGAAACTTAACCTTCACTTTAAATATAATTAAAATAAATCTAAATAAAAATTCCTATCATTAACTAAATAATTCCTATTTAAAACTAAATACTTACCTATAAAATAAACCCTAAGCTAGCTACAATATAACTAATCGGAATTAAGGTAGAAAAAATCCTATTGGCTGATGCAATCAGCCAATAGGATTGAGCTCGCATTCTATTGGCTGATTAGAACAGCCAATAGAATGCCAGCTCAATCCTAAGTATTTAGTTTTAATTAGGAATAATTTAGGTAATGATAGGAATATTTATTTAGATTTATTGTAATTATATTTAAGTGAGGGGGTGTTAGGTTTAGGATAAGACTTAGGTTTAGGGGTTAATACATTTAGTATAGTGGCAGCGACGTTGGGGGCAGCAGATTAGGGGTTAATAAATGTAGGTAGGTGGTGGCGATGTTAGGGCCGGCAGATTAGGGGTTAATAATATTTAACTAATGTTTGCGAGGCGGGATTTAAGCGGTTTAGGGGTTAATATGTTTATTATAGTGGCGGTGACGTTGGGGGCGGCAGATTAGGGTTTAATAGGTGTAGGTAGGTGGCGGCGACATTGGGGGCGGCAGAGTAGGGGTTAATAAATATAATGTAGGGTTCGGCGATGTTGGGGACAGCAGATTAGGGGTTCATAAGTATAATGTAGGTGTCAGCGATGTCGGGGCGGCAGATTAGGGTTAATAAGTGTAAGATTAGGGGTGTTTAAACTCGGCTTTCATGTTAGGCTGTTAGGTGTAGACATAAATTGTATTTCCCCATAGGAATCAATGGGGCTGCATTGAGGAGTTTTACGCTGATTTTTTGCAGGTGTTAGACTTTTTTTCAGCCGGCTCTCCCCGTTGATTCGTATGGGGAAATCATCCACGAGCACGTTACACATGCTCACCGCTGACTTAAGCAGCGCTGGTATTGGAGTGCGTTAATGAGCAAAATTTTGCTCAACGCTCACTTCTAGTCTTTTAACGACTGGTTTGTAAAAACCCGTAATACCAGAAACTGTAGGTAAGTGAGCGGTGAGCATAAACTGCTCATTAGCACCGCATAGCCTCTAATGCAAAACTCGTCATCTAGGTGATTGGCTATAAGAAATCTGAATTCATGTATACTTTTTTTTTTTTTAATCTGTGATACACAGGGCCAGACTTGGAATACAAAGCAGCCCTGGAAACATTTGAAGACCAGCCCAATTTCCTGTTGGGTCTGTAGAATGTACACCCCCCATATTTTGCAAGGGATTACTGTGTTACTCCTTCCCCCAACATTTTCTTTTCAGAATTAAATTATATTAGTTTGTAATAACAATATCAGATTGTTATTATAAAGGCACACTACAACCCAGTTTTATACATTACTTCCTTCCACAGTGGAAAAATTATTATCCATAGTGTGATTTGAAGAAAACACTAAAAAAAATATGTAACTCATTCTCACAGTGTAACTTGACTAGACACTAGAAAACATTCAAAGGTGGGATACTAAATAGTTCATGGTCTAAGAAATAAAACTTAAAAGGAAAAAAAATGTAACTCTGAGGAGAAAATAGGGTGATTCATATACCTCTACTCACTAGCAGTACCCCTACCCTTAATTGTAGTTGACCAGCCCCAGCTTTTACAGCCCACCGGTATATAATCTGGTAGGTCATTCCAACAGGTCTGATACACATAGTTTAACACTTTTCTTGGAAAAAAATACTGGGAATGCCAATTAACACATATTAGCATAAACAATTATGCAAAATAAATCAAAGATTAAAGCTTGTAGGATTAAGTTAAACATTAAGGGCCAGATTACAATCGACTAGATTGCGAGTTTTGCGGTAAGGTGAAAAAGCAGCGTTAACAGGTCCTAACGCTGCTTTTTTACGCCCGCTGGTATTACAAGTCTTGCAGGTTTAGGGGCACCGCATACTTTTTTGGCCTTACCGCAAACCAATTTACGTAATTTTCGTAAAAAGGCATTTTTCAATGGGACTTGCATAACGCCGTTATTACAAGTTTGTCCTGGGAGGCCAAAAAGTGAGCGGTACACCCTCTACTGCCAAGATTCCTAACGCATTTTAAAATCAGTAGTTATGAGTTTTACGCTACAAAGCTGTAGCATAAAACTCATAACTTAAGTGCTAAAAAGTAAACTAACACCCATAAACTACCTATTAACCCCTAAACCAAGGCCCACCCGCATCGCAAACACTAAAATTAAATTATTAACCCCTAATCTGCCACTCCAGACATCGCTGCCACTATCATAAACATATTAACCCCTAAACTGCCGCACTCCCGCCTCGCAAACACTAGTTAAATATTATTAACCCCTAATCTGCCGCTCCGGACATCGCCGCCACCTACATTATACCTATTAACCCCTAATCTGATGCCCCAAACATCGCCGCCACCTACATTATACTTATTAATTTATTAACCCCTAATCTGCTGTCCCCAATATCACCACCACTATTCTGACTTTATTAACCCTTTAAACTTAAGTCTAACCCTATCCTTAACACCTCCTAACTTAAATATAATTAAAATAAATCTAAATAAAATTCCTATCATTACCTAAATAATTCCTATTTAAAACTAAATACTTACCTATAAAATAAACCCTAAGCTAGCTTCAATACAACTAAGTGAATCTTCGGGGGTTAGTGTTAGGATTTTTTAAGGGTGTATTGGGTGGGATTTATTTTTAGGTTAGGGCTTTGGGCAACAATATAGCTAAATGCCCTTTTAAGGGCAATGCCCATCCAAATGCCCTTTTCAGGGCAATGGGGAGCTTAGGTTTTTTTAGTTAGGGGTTTTTACTGTTGGGGGAGTTGTTTGTTTTTCTTTTTCAGGTAAAAGAGCTGATTTCTTTGGGGCAATGCCCCTCAAAAGGCCCTTTTAAGGGCTATTGATAGTTTAGTTTAGGCTAGGGTTTTTTTTTTATTTTGGGGGGGCTTTTTTTATTTTGATAGGGCTATTAGATTAGGGTTAATTAGTTTAAATATCTTGTAATTTGTTTTTTATTTTCTGTAATTTAGTGGGGTTTTTTTGGTAATTTTGCTAATTGCATTTGATGTATTTAATTGTATTTAATTGTAGTGTAAGGTTAGGTGTTAGCTAGGTAGTTAGTAAATAGTTAATAACTATTTAGTAACTATTCTACCTAGTTAAAATAAATACAAACTTGCCTGTAAAATAAAAATAAACCCTAAGCTAGATACAATGTAACTATTAGTTATATTGTAGCTATCTTAGGGATTATTTTATAGGTAAATATTTAGTTTTAAATAGGAATAATTTAGGTAATGATAGGAATTTTATTTAGATTTATTTTAATTATATTTAAGTTAGGGGGTGTTAGGGTTAGGGTTAGACTTAAGTTTAGGGGTTAATAAATTTAGAATAGTGGCGGCGACGTTGGGGGTGTCAGATTAGGGGTTAATAAATGTAGGTAGGTGGCGGCGATGTTAGGGGCGGCAGATAAAGGGTTAATAAATATAATGTAGGTGTTGGCGATGTTGGGGGCAGCAGATTAGGGGTTCATAAATATAATGTAGGTGGCGGCGATGTCAGGGGCAGCAGATTAGGGGTTAATAAGTGTAAGATTAGAGGTGTTTAGACTCAGGGTTCATGTTAGGGTGTTAGGTGTAAACATAAAATGTGTTTTCCCATAGGAATCAATGGGGCTGCGTTACAGAGTTTTACGCTGCTTTTTTGCAGGTGTTAGAATTTTTCTCAGCCAGCTCTCCCCATTGATGTCTATGGGGAAATCGTGCACGAGCACGTATAACCAGCTCACCGCTCACTTAAGCAGCACTGGTATTGGAGTGCAGTATGGAACTCAATTTTGCTCTACGCTCACTTCTTGCCTGTTGATAAAAACCCTTAATACCAGGTTGATAAAAACACTTAATACCGCCGGGATGATAAAAACCCTTAATACCAGCGCTGCAGGGAAGTGAGCGGTGAGAATAAACTGCAAGTTAGCACCGCACCCCTGTTACCGCAAAACTCATAAGCTAGGCGAAAGTTTGCTAATTAATGCTCCTGTTCGAGCATTAATTGTGCTAAAAGTAAGATTTTTGTGCTTGTATTATGAGTTAAAAGTAAACTGTTTTTGCTTTTGCTAACCCAATGAGCAAAAAAAGACATGTTCATGTTTACCCCCATAAAAGTCAAAGGAGAAACAAAGGGGAAATGCCCTACTCTTGCATTTTCTTATGTACGCTAACCTGACATGAAAATATGAATATTTCACATTTCATTGTTCTTCACATAGCAGAATATGTTCTGTTTATTCAGAACTAAATATTATATATATATATATATATATATATATATATATATATATATATATATATATATATATATATATATAATGCTTTTTGGTACAATATATATCTATGCCTATATATACATTATTATATATGGGCATACATATATATATATGAAGGGTTGGGTGGGTGGGGGGGTTTACTTTTAGGGGGACTTAGTATTTTCTTAAGGTAAAAGAGCTGTTTTTAACTTAGGGCAATGCCCTACAAAAGGGCTATTGGTAGTTTATTGTAGGTTAGGGGTTTTTTTTTTTTTTTTATAGGGCTATTAGATTAGGTATAATTGAAGGCTCACGCGGAAACAGGGGTATAAAGCCCCATTCGGGCCGTGATTAAATCATCCCCAATTAGTAAAATGTTATCACAGCATTTTTTATTATTTCAATTCTATGTTAATCTATGTTACTTTAACAGGGAGCCATAAGATGGTTCTCATCATTTTTCTATCATGTATGTGAAATAACACGTTAAACATAGTTTTGCATAAAAATGTTCAATGAAAACTATTTACCTTTAATGTGAAACAAACATGAAGGGCATAATTGTGTACAGCTGAGTTCCAGGACATAGGCTGATATGAAGTTACACAGAAAAAAATATTATTCAGCATTGGAACATACTGTAATACATTTTGAAAATTCTATATATCCCTTTTGAGTACCAAGTCCCTTTAACTTTAAACCTGCTTTCCAATTCCCACACCTTAGGTGGTAAGATATTGGTAATATGGATCTATTGATCTCCATATTTCTTATGGTAACATGGTATAATTATGAAATTATGTAATGATCATCCATTGAGTGAATATTAGTGTGTGGACTTTTATGAGTTTTCTTTCTAGTGTTGAATATTCATTTTCCTGTGGAACTTATTAACTTAAAAAAACAACTGAAACATACACAAGGCAAAACATTTTAAATCCAACTCTGCTTGAGAAATTGCACAGTATTATTCACATTTTAGATTGTAAAAATAATCCATTGATAGCATCCCTTTTGTAAAGATTATTTGAAACAGCTTGAAAAACTATCACTACCCTTTAATGATAGGTGCTTATGAAAAATTCATAATGTGAAGCCTGCAATGGAACCACTGCAGCCCCGTAGTATGCATATTTTATAAGCATCCCACATTAAAGGGAATGTCAGAGCACTTTATGCAAATAAGACCTTTTTCACCTATGCAAACATTTTTCCTTCTTGTGGGAATCCTACAGGACAAGACATGATTCATAGTCTGTTAATCTGACCTAACCCCCACAGTGGCGGCCACAAAACTGCCTAAAAGCTATCATGTTCACACTGCAACCAAGAATCCTCTTGTCTTATTTCTATAGAATCTCAAAAGAAATGGTGAAGCATTTTGTTTAATGAATTCTAGTAAAATGAAAAGAAACAGCAACTAAGCAAGCTTTGATTTTTTCTCTCCTCTAGCATTTTTTTTTGTATTCAATGTATGTAAAAAGAAAGCTTATTGCACTCACATTTCAAAATACCTTCTTTAACTCCAGGATACAAATAGAAAAAAACACAAAAAAACTAAAAGGGACATGAAACCCAAAGTTTTTATTTTATGATTTATATAGAGAACACAATTTTAAACAACTTTCCAACGTACTTCTATTATTTAATTTGCTTCCTTCTCTTGTTATCCTTTGCTGCAAGGTTTATCGCGGTAAGCTCGGGAGCAGCAAAGAACCTAGGTTCTAGCTGCTGATTGGTGCCGTCAGATATATAATGATTGTCATTGGCTCACCCATGTGTTCCGTTAGAAAACAGTAGTGCATTGCTGCTCCTTCAACAAATTATAACAAGAGAATGAAACAAATTAGATAATAGAAGTAAATTAGAAAGTTGTTTGAAATTGTATTCTCTAACTGAATCATTAAAGAAAATTTTGGGTTTCATGTCCCTTTAAATCAAAGTATTCATAATACTTTAAAGC
Organism: Bombina bombina; assembly: GCF_027579735.1. Taxonomy (NCBI): domain Eukaryota; kingdom Metazoa; phylum Chordata; class Amphibia; order Anura; family Bombinatoridae; genus Bombina; species Bombina bombina. The sequence continues at coordinate 911,235,820 of NC_069499.1, forward strand.
AAATGTTTAGTGTTGTTGTGTTACCTATAAAAATATAGTAAATTGATGAAGAAAACAAGTTTACCCCTAAACCAATTGCTTCATTTTTATTTTCTGCTACTACTAGCAAAAGTCACACATAATGTAAACACATATTTGCTTTTTAATTGCATGTTTGGTACGGTGTGATAGCAATATTAGAAGCTAACCAAAGTAAGTTCACTCTGTACTGAATAAGTCTGCTTCTAATACTGAGATTGTCTGGCAAGATTTAAATTAATTAGCAGTACTAAAATAAAGATAGCAAGAGAATAAAGACAATTTGATAATAGGAGTAAATTAGAAAGTTGTTTAAAATTGCATGCTCTATCTGAATCATGAAAGAAAAACATTGGCCTAGATTTGGAGTTTGGCGGTAGCCGTGAAAACCAGCGTTAGAGGCTCCTAACGCTGGTTTTAGGCTACCGCCGGTATTTGGAGTCACTCAAAATAGGGTCTAACGCTCACTTTTCAGCCGCGACTTTTCCATACCGCAGATCCCCTTACGTCAATTGCGTATCCTATCTTTTCAATGGGATCTTTCTAACTCCGGTATTTAGAGTCGTTTCTGAAGTGAGCGTTAGACATCTAACGACAAAACTCCAGCCGCAGGAAAAAAGTCAGTAGTTAAGAGCTTTCTGGGCTAACGCCGTTTTATAAAGATCTTAACTACTGTACTCTAAAGTACACTAACACCCATAAACTACCTATGTACCCCTAAACCGAGGTCCCCCCACATCGCCGACACTCGAATAATTTTTTTTAACCCCTAATCTGCCGACCGCCACCTATGTTATCCTTATGTACCCCTAATCTGCTGCCCCTAACACCTCCGACCACTATATTATATTTATTAACCCCTAATCTGCCCCCCACAACGTCGCCTCCACCTGCCTACACTTATTAACCCCTAATCTGCCGACCGCAAAGCGCCGCCACCTACGTTATCCTTATGTACCCCTAATCTGCTGCCCCTAACACCGCCGACCCCTATATTATATTTATTAACCCCTAATCTGCCCCCCACAACGTCGCCTCCACCTGCCTACACTTATTAACCCCTAATCTGCCGAGCGGACCTGAGCACTACTATAATAAAGTTATTAACCCCTAATCCGCCTCACTAACCCTATAATAAATAGTATTAACCCCTAATCTGCCCTCCCTAACATCGCCGACACCTAACTTCAATTATTAACCCCTAATCTGCCGACCAGAGCTCACCGCTATTCTAATAAATGTATTAACCCCTAAAGCTAAGTCTAACCCTAACACTAACACCCCCCTAAATTAAATATAATTTAAATCTAACGAAATAAATTAACTCTTATTAAATAAATTATTCCTATTTAAAGCTAAATACTTACCTGTAAAATAAATCCTAATATAGCTACAATATAAATTATATTTATATTATAGCTATTTTAGGATTTATATTTATTTTACAGGTAACTTTGTATTTATTTTAACCAGGTACAATAGCTATTAAATAGTTAAGAACTATTTAATAGCTAAAATAGTTAAAATAATTACAAATTTACCTGTAAAAGAAATCCTAACCTAAGTTACAATTAAAACTAACACTATACTATCAATAAATCAATTAAATAAACTACCTACAATTACCTACAATTAACCTAACACTACACTATCAATAAATTAATTAAATAAACTACCTACAATTAACCTAACACTACACTATCAATAAATTAATTAAATACAATTCCTACAAATAAATACAACTAAATAAACTTGCAAAAGTACAAAAAATAAAAAAGAACTAAGTTACAAAAAATAAAAAAATATCTACAAACATAAGAAAAATATTACAACAATTTTAAACTAATTACACCTACTCTAAGCCCCCTAATAAAACAACAAAGCCCCCCAAAATAAAAAATGCCCTACCCTATTCTAAATTACTAAAGTTAAAAGCTCTTTTACCTTACCAGCCCTGAACAGGGCCCTTTGCGGGGCATGCCCCAAGAAGTTCAGCTCTTTTGCCTGTTAAAAAAAAACTTACAATACCACCCCCCCAACATTACAACCCACCACCCACATACCCCTAATCTAACCCAAACCCTCCTTAAATAAACCTAACACTAAGCCCCTGAAGATCATCCTACCTTGTCTTCACCTCACCAGGTATCACCGATCCGTCCTGGCTCCAAAATCTTCATCCAACCCAAGCGGGGGTTGGCGATCCATCATCCGGTGCCTGAAGAGGTCCAGAAGAGGCTCAAAAGTCTTCATCCTATCCGGGAAGAAGAGGCGATCCGGACCGGCAACCATCTTGATCCAAGCGGCATCTTCTATCTTCATCCGATGACGACCGGCTCCATCCTGAAGACCTCCACCGCGGACCCATCTTCTTCTGGCGACGTCCAACTGCAGAATGATGGTTCCTTTAAGGGACGTCATCCAAGATGGCGTCCCTCGAATTCCGATTGGCTGATAGGATTCTATCAGCCAATCTGAATTAAGGTAGGAATATTCTGATTGGCTGATGGAATCAGCCAATCAGAATCAAGTTCAATCCGATTGGCTGATCCAATCAGCCAATCAGATTGAGCTCGCATTGTATTGGCTGTTCCGATCAGCCAATAGAATGCAAGCTCAATCTGATTGGCTGATTGGATCAGCCAATCGGATTGAACTTGATTCTGATTGGCTGATTCCATCAGCCAATCAGAATATTCCTACCTTAATTCCGATTGGCTGATAGAATCCTATCAGCCAATCGGAATTCGAGGGACGCCATCTTGGATGACGTCCCTTAAAGGAATCGTCATTCTGCAGTTGGACGTCGCCGGAAGAAGATGGGTCCGCGGTGGAGGTCTTCAGGATGGAGCCGGTCGTCATCGGATGAAGATAGAAGATGCCGCTTGGATCAAGATGGTTGCCGGTCTGGATCGCCTCTTCTTCCCGGATAGGATGAAGACTTTGGAGCCTCTTCTGGACCTCTTCAGGCACCGGATGATGGATCGCCAACCCCCGCTTGGGTTGGATGAAGATTTTGGAGCCAGGACGGATCGGTGATACCTGGTGAGGTGAAGACAAGGTAGGATGATCTTCAGGGGCTTAGTGTTAGGTTTATTTAAGGGGGGTTTGGGTTAGATTAGGGGTATGTGGGTGGTGGGTTGTAATGTTGGGGGGGGGGTATTGTATGTTTTTTTTTTACAGGCAAAAGAGCTGAACTTCTTGGGGCATGCCCCGCAAAGGGCCCTGTTCAGGGCTGGTAAGGTAAAAGAGCTTTTAACTTTAGTAATTTAGAATAGGGTAGGGCATTTTTTATTTTGGGGGGCTTTGTTGTTTTATTAGGGGGCTTAGAGTAGGTGTAATTAGTTTAAAATTGTTGTAATATTTTTCTTATGTTTGTAGATATTTTTTTATTTTTTGTAACTTAGTTCTTTTTTATTTTTTGTACTTTAGCAAGTTTATTTAATTGTATTTATTTGTAGGAATTGTATTTAATTGATTTATTGATAGTATAGTGTTAGTTTTAATTGTAACTTAGGTTAGGATTTCTTTTACAGGTAAATTTGTAATTATTTTAACTATTTTAGCTATTAAATAGTTCTTAACTATTTAATAGCTATTGTACCTGGTTAAAATAAATACAAAGTTACCTGTAAAATAAATATAAATCCTAAAATAGCTATAATATAAATATAATTTATATTGTAGCTATATTAGGATTTATTTTACAGGTAAGTATTTAGCTTTAAATAGGAATAATTTATTTAATAAGAGTTAATTTATTTCGTTAGATTTAAATTATATTTAACTTAGGGGGGTGTTAGTGTTAGGGTTAGACTTAGCTTTAGGGGTTAATACATTTATTATAATAGCGGTGAGCTCCGGTCGGCAGATTAGGGGTTAATAATTGAAGTTAGGTGTCGGCGATGTTAGGGAGGGCAGATTAGGGGTTAATACTATTTAATATAGGGTTAGTGAGGCGGATTAGGGGTTAATAACTTTATTATAGTAGCGCTAAGGTCCGCTTGGCAGATTAGGGGTTAATAAGTGTAGGCAGGTGGAGGCGACGTTGAGGGGGGCAGATTAGCGGTTAATAAACATAATATAGGGGTCGGCGATGTTAGGGCAGCAGATTAGGGGTACATAGGGATAATGTAAGTAGCGGCGGTTTACGGAGCGGAAGATTAGGGGTTATTAATAATATGCAGGGGTCAGCGATAGCGGGGGCGGCAGATTAGGGGTTAATAAGTGTAAGGTTAGGGGTGTTTAGACTCGGGGTACATGTTAGAGTGTTAAGTGCAGACGTAGGAAGGGTTACCGCATAGCAAACAATGGGGCTGCGTTAGGAGCTGAACGCGGCTTTTTTGCAGGTGTTAGTTTTTTTTTCAGCTCAAACAGCCCCATTGTTTCCTATGGGGGAATCGTGCACGAGCACGTTTTTGAGGCTGGCCGCGTCCGTAAGCAACTCTGGTATCGAGAGTTGAAGCTGCGTTAAAAATGCTCTACGCTCCTTTTTTGGAGCCTAACGCAGCCTTTATGTGGACTCTCGATACCAGAGTTATTTTTATGGTGCGGCCAGAAAAAAGCCGGCGTTAGTTTTTCGGGTCGTTACCGACAAAACTCCAAATCTAGCCGATTGGGTTTTATATCCCTTTAATCATGAGATTATTCTTGATGTTGACTTTACTGTCTATTTAAAGGGACACTGAACCCAATTTTTTTTTTCATGATTCAGATAGAGCATGCAATTTTAAGCAACTTTCTAATTTACTCCTATTTTATAATTTTCTTCATTCTCTTGGTATGTTTATTTGAAAAGCAAGAATGTAAGTTTAGATGCCGGCCCATTTTTGGTGAACAACCTGGGTTGTCCTTGCTGATTGGACAGCACCTTTAAAAAAGTGCTGTCCATTGTCCTGAACCAAAAGTTTGCTGGCTCCTTAGCTAAGATGCCTTCTTTTCAAATAAAGATAGCAAGAGGACAAAAAAAAATGATAATAGAAGTAAATTAGAAAGTTGCTTAAATTACATGCTCTATCTGAATCATGAAAGAAAATATTTGGGTTTAGTGTCCCTTTAAGCCTAAATATTGTGGGCAATATTACAAGCCCCATAAGTCTAACCTTACCACATATCGGCTCCCACAAGGAAGTAAATGGTGGATGGGGTTTGACCATTAAATATTCTTTGCAGCAAATGAGTTGTTTATCTGTTCTAATAATTTTAAGGCCCTACTGATATGTTTATTTATTGTAATACTGCAGAAAATTATTGTAGTTTTAAGGATTCTGCTGTCCCTTTAATGCTCTTTGGTTAATAGATACTTCTTATTAATACTCAAAGAACATTAGTAGCTTAGCTTATGGTATAAGTCGAAGAGTGAACGTCTGATACTGGTACATAAGTTTAAATTGAAATAGAAACAATGCTAACTTCATGACCTGTTAGTAGTCAAGTTCTGGCCCCTTCTAAAACCAATATTTACTCCTTTTCAAAACAACCCCAACTCCCATAAAGAATGACACAAGACCCAGTTATTGGTGCAACTTGGCCGCAGCTCCTTTATTCAATAAATAACCTTTTAGAAAAAACTTAAATATCTTAATAAATAACAGTGCAAATATTGCAATAACGTTCAAATTACACATTAAGCGGTGCTAGTTTAATCTAATATTTTTTGATATGACCGTCATTCCACTGGACCCAACCGTGCAAGTGATTGAGCCCATCAAAGATAATGAACATCAGTCTCTAAGTAACCCCTTGCCCTTAGAGACCCCAAATAGAATGCCACCCCATGGGAATGCCATATTCAGCCACACAAACCATTGGCCATTACCTACTGTACCTGCAAGGACTAGCACCCCTGCCAACAACTGGCCTGAAACCTCAGTCCAGTCCCGCCAACCCCACAACCGTACAAAGGGCCTCCTTGAAATCAAGGATAAAAAGCTGCAGGCCAAAGTCATTTAAATGCACCTCGTCCTGTAAGTAAAATTTACCCTGCCCAACCTTCTCCAAGTCTGGATGATGAATGACTGCACCTCCAATCCTTCGGACAAAAGACCCCATCAGCTTATTAACTTTCCGTCTGCTTTTATCTAACCTCACAGGGTCCAAAGCAGCCCTCCAAAGCACCCGTGGTAAAATATCCGACCACACAATCCGCAAAGTAGGGTATAACTCAACCAACCTTCCAAGATCTCTCTTAATGTGCCTCACCAAGTCCCTCTGTGGCACAAAGCCCAGATCATTGCCCCCGGCGTGGACCAACAACACAGTCAGAGGGTGAAAACCCCGGCAATAGTCCACAACCAAAGGCAACAACCTATCCCAACAAAGTCCCCGGACACCAAACCATTTCACATCACAACGAGACTTGAAAAAACCCAACTGCAAGCCATCCACCTTCACCTAAGCCACTATTCGTGCCCAATAAATAAAAGAGTGGCCGACCAACCATAACCGTTCCAAACCTAGAACACAGAAATAGGAATAAATGAACAACGCCATCACACCCAACCAACTCAGGACGGACATACAGGTGGAACCTTCCAGATCCCCACATACCAATGCCCTTAACCACAGACTCAGACAAACCTCTAACTGATGCCTCAGTCACGGCCCTGATTCTGAAAGAATGGGCTCCAAAATCACCTGCAGAGAACCCCAACTTCACTAATAATTTTTCAAGAACAGCCCTAAACTGAAACTGCAACAAAGAAGAACCATCCTGGTGCACCAACAATGATCCCTCAACTACGGGGCAAACCCCCAAGTAATTCTTCAAACAACTCCAAGGACAAACCTCCAAACCATTCACAGAAAAGGGAAACCATCCGGCACTTCCACCCTTGATTCGTCTTACTCTGCCTCAAGAATATTTCAACCTTGGAATCAAACAGAGACACATCTAAAAAACCCAGACCCCCCATGGAAGTAAAGTTTTTACTAGCAAATTCTGAAATTCCAAAAAAGGCTAAAACAAAAGCCAATCAAAACAAACAAACAAACTTCAAAATCCGACAAACACACCACCGATAGAACACCATAAAGACGCTGCAACAATGAGAACGTTATCGGATGCCTGCCATCAGGAAGGCGACACCCGAAACCCTTCTTCAAACCCTTCAAAACTTGAGGGACACAGAAACTCTTGGTAATGTCACACAAGCCCAAAAGCTTAAAACGGAAAGCTAACGCAGCCAAAAGCCTATCCATAGTGAAGAGGAAATTTTTGAGGACCCCCACTCCCACATCCATTCCAACAACAAACCAGTAAGATCATTGCTACCCTCAATAATAGCCAGGGAAGCTAACAGGGCTTCCCATTCCCACTACACTCTGGATTAGGCCGCCCAAGTACCTGGTGCTAGTGAAGCTTTCACCAGTCCAGCCAGTCCTCCACTCCAAGCCGCCACAGGAAACTTGGGCACTTTACAACCCTCCGCGTATGCCTGCAGAGCCAACTCCCAAAACCACCACCACTAAAAATGAGAAAGGCAGTTTGCTATAGAATTACATACACCTGGAATGTGTTTGGCTTTAATAAAAACATTCATCCTCAAACATTTCAGAGCCAGTAATCTCAACAATCTCAACACAGGAAGAGACTACGCCATACACAACTCCCATATTGTGTGAATAAAAAAACTACCAACCGATTGACCAAATCGTCTTCCCACACAAACAAAGAAACCACGATCGGAAACAATTCTAAAAAGACCAAGTTCTTAACCAAACCCAAAGCCGACCATTCATCCGGCCAAGCAGCAGCACACCAATGGCCCAGAAAATAGGCCCCAAAACCACAACCGACAAAACGAAATGGATGGCGCTGGTCTTGCAGAATAGTTAGTTTCTAATGATAGATAGAAATGGACTTGATGTGCAAGTTAAAATCTGTTGCAATAATGTGCAATATACTCACTCCTTGAGTAATGTGAGTCCTGCTTCTATGGTATATCCCTCTGCGATATGTCCCTCTCCAAAGGAAACAACAAGGTGGTTTTCAACAGGGCTGGAAAAGGATTAGAACCTCATCAGCAGTAAAGTAATAACTTTAAGTTGAAAAAACAAGTAGTAACTTACTTATCCAAAAAAGCAAGTCCGGCTCGTCACAGAGAAAGTAATTTCAAATATAAGAGATAAAAAAGTGGTTTATTGTAGCTCTACGCGTTTCAACGCTTAAGCGTCTTTTTCAAGAGCATTGGACTCACATGATAAAAATAAAAATAAAAAATACAATTTCTAACTGAATGTTTAGGCCCAACCTTATTCTTAACATTGTTGAATCTTTTTATGTCGCTCAATTAAACTTTAAAATGTAATATTTGTATTTGGTTCGGCATAAACATGTACAATAGGAAATGACCAATCAGTAAATTCTTTCGAATTTTCATCCAATAGAAAGACAGAGTTGAATTGAGTCCCCATTCGAGTATTCTTTGAGTTTAAGTTCCCTTTAAGGTCCGCTTTAAAGTCACGTGATTCTTTTAGCCAATCCCATGATGTTAAAAAGTTCCCCGTTGATCTATGACGTCGCGTGGGCTCGTTAGTCACGTGTTATTTCTGACCAATCTGTAAGAACGTCCTTTCTCGTGGCTTTAACCAAATGTGCCGATATGAGGATTTAAGGTTTAACATTCTATGAATAGAAAAAACAGAGAAGCGGCAGTATCCATTCCAATCACATGCAATGACAAAATGGTTGCATTTTATCTAGCAGGTTTACGGCAACTTTAAAAATATATACAACCCGATAACATAAAAAGTTTGTGCAATGATGTTTTACACTATAAGGACTTTGAAACATGTTGAAGACAGCAAAATCAATTCTAGTCACATAAAAGGAACTTTGCAAAGTTTTATTTATAGTGTAAAAACTTTTGCGGCAACTTTAAAATACATACAACCCGATGACATAAAAAGTTTATGCAATGATGTGTACACTATAAGGACTTTGAAACATATTAAAGACAGCAATATCAATTTTAGTCACATAAAAAAGAAATTTGAGAAGTTTTATTTATAGTATAAAACCTTTTGAGAAAATTAAAGAGAGCGGCAGTGTCCGTTCTGCTCACATATGGATAAGAATAATAACCTTATATCTAACGGTTTTACAGTAACTTTATAGGAATAAAAGCTTCTCAATAGCATGAAAGAATAACTGCATTAAAGGATAATTGAAATTGGTGGAGTTATGTGTGTGGTTTAAAGGTATTAAATATTTGGTGCTATTTAGTTTATATTTAATATGAGAGGAATGTGTTATTTTCATAACTTATATAAAATATAAAATATAAATTGTGAGATGTGAAATTCTCTAACTTACTTTTATGGATATTTACATCCATAATTTAATAGTGAAAAATCGTTGTTTTCCTAACATTATCTAAAAATAAATTGTGAAGTACTGTTTGTGAAAAAAATTGTCTTACTTACTTTTATGGATATTTACATCCATAATGTGCTTCGGATTAAAAATGGGTAAAGTGAAATAAATAAATAAATAAGAAGGAATAAAAATGAAAATAAAGATTGAATCAAAGTGTGTAGACTCAATATTAATAATAATAATAATATGTGTGAACTCAGTAACTAACCGATGAACTATTCATAGTGGTAAACGATTACTTCATATATTTGAACCATATATTTAAAGATTCTCGAATCCCTAGTGAAACTAGTTTAGATAAAAGCTGCTATTCGAATGTCTTTATTTAGCCCCCAATGGTTGTAAGTTCTTAGTGTGTGAATCCACCATAGTTCTCTCTTGTTTAACTCATCTTCTAAATGTCCTCCTCTCCAGTGGGTGGTTACCTTCTCTATTCCTATCCATGAAAAATTCTTAAAATCGAATTTGGTACAAGTGTTGCAATGTAAAGGGACACCATGATCCTCATGTCTCTTCTCTATTTTATTGAGGTGTTCTAAAATACGGGTCTTAAGAAATCTGGTAGTTTGTCCTAAATATTGGATCTGACAGTTATATTGCAATAAATATATAACGTTTTGAGTCTTGCATGTAATGAAATGTTTAATTATATAGGTCTTGCCTGTTACAAAGGAAGTAAAAGATTTATGAGTTCTTTTTGTATAATTACAACCTTTACATTTTCCACATGTATAAAAACCTTGTAAGTTAGATATACTTAAAGGTGGTTTGGGGGCCATACCTTTAATTAAAGAGGGGGCCAACTTTTGTTTAAAATTACTGCCTCTTCTATATGTGATTTGAGGTTTGTTAGGTATAATTTTACTTAAGAATTCATCATTATGTAAAATGTGCCAATGTTTTTTAATGATTTTATTAATTTGATGGTGCCCTGAATTAAATGTTGTAATGAATCTGGGGAAAGAAGATTGTTTATTTGTTGTGATTTTATGTTTTGCCAAAATTAAGTTGCGATCCTGATTTTTAATTAATTGTCTATCTACTTCAAGACTGCTTGAAGAGTAGCCTTTTTCCAAGAATCTCTTTTTAAGTAGTAATGATTGTTCCTCGTAATCTTCTATTCTATCACAATTTCTCCTGATACGTTGGAATTGTCCTCTGGGGATAGCCTTTAACCATGATGGATGATGTTGACTGTCATGTTGGATGGATGTATTTGCATCGCATTCCTTAAAGTGTGTTTTTGTATGTATATGTCCATCAACGGTTGTGATGGACAAATCTAAAAAGATTGCTTTGGTGTTATTTATTTCTGGGGTCAATATGATATTCATGTTATTTTTATTTAAATCATTAACAAATTGTTGGCAGTTTTCTATATTTCCCCTCCAGATACAGAGGACATCGTCGATGTACCTCCGCCATGTCACCAGGTTCGCCCCAGCTACGTCATTGGACCATACGTAAAGATGTTCAAAATGGTCCATATAAATGTTGGCGTAGCTGGGGGCGAACCTGGTGCCCATGGCGGTACCACAAATTTGTAGATATTGTGAATCATTGAACCAGAAAAAATTATGGGTCAACATGAAATCTATAGCTGCCAAAATAAAAAAAAAAAAAATCTAACATTTTTTCAGATAAATTGGGATCTTGGGTTAGTTTCCATTTGATGGCTGTTAGGCCTTTTTGATGGTCAATTATGGAATATAATGATGTAACATCCATGGTAGCCCATAAAAAATCAGGTTCCCATTCTAATTGTTTGATGATATTAAGTACACTGGTGGTGTCTTTTAGATATGATTTGGAATTTTGTGCATAAGGCTGTAAAAAATAATCTATAAATGCAGATAAATTGGAAGTTAATGAATCTATGCCACTAATGATTGGGCGACCTGGGGGTTGTAGGGGATTTTTATGTAACTTTGGCAAAAAATAAAAGATAGGAGTTTTTGAATTGGTTTTGAACAGAAAATCATATTCTTTTTCATTGATAACTTCTCTGTCTAAAGCTGTTGTCAATAATTCTTGTAATTCTTGACTGAATTCTTTTTTGGGGGAGTGGTTTAAAACATGGTAGGTGTTGGTGTCTGATAGAATTCTGTTGGCTTCTTGTAAGTAAAAGGCTCTGTCCATGATGACTACCCCTCCCCCCTTGTCAGCTTCCTTTATAACGATGTCCTCTCTCTTATTAAGTGCTTTTAAAATTTCAGATTCTATTTTTGATAAATTATAGTGTTTGGGTTGATGTCTCAAATTTTCTATGTCTTTCATAATTAGTTTCCCAAAGACATCTATACAAGGCCCTTTGAAATGACTGGGATAGAATTTTGATGGATTTTTGAATTTGGTCCTCGGGTCACTCTCAGGAGGTGTATAGCTTAAAGTTTCCTTTTTAATAAAGAAACGTTTGATAGTTAAATTCCTGATGAATTTCTGGGCGTCTATGAATAATTGAAAAGTATTTACTCCTTGGGTTGGGACAAATTTTATTCCTTTAGCTAATACCCGTGTTTCTTGTTCAGTAATTGGCTGTGATGACAGATTATATATCTTACTTAAAAATGTATTTTTCTCATGTGTCTTGCCTCCGCCTCCCCTTCTCCCTCTAGCTGATTTGGTGTCCTTTCTCGTTTTTTTGGGTTGGACCTGTTGTCCTGATTCCTGAAATGTGGGGTGTGTCTGTCTGTTGATGCAATGGAACTGTCTTGATTCCTGAAATGTGGGGTGTGTCTGTCTACTGGTGTATTGGGACTGTCCTTCTGTAGAGGAGCAAATCTGTTGTGTTGAGACCAATGTTGATTGGTATGAGGTGTTGATTTGTGTTTGTCCCAATTTTGATTTGATGGAAAAGGGGATGAATCTTTATGGTGTGATCTATCATCATAATTATATGTATTTCTATTCTCCTGTTTGGCATTATAATTACTGTATGAATTACTATTTGGATATCTATTATAGGTATCTCTATCTCTAATATGTTGATCATAATTTTTGTCATAGTGATTTGACTGTCTATTCGATCCCTGTTGGGTCCTATAGTTAACTCTATTTTTTTCCCAGGGTTTATTACCGGTGTAATATTTGTCTCCATTAAAGGAGTGTTTATTGTGGGGACCTTTCACAGAATTATTTTGTATATTAGAATGTTCTTCTTGCATTTGAACATATTGTATGCCCTTGAACTAAATCTTTTACTTCCTTTGTAACAGGCAAGACCTATATAATTAAACATTTCATTACATGCAAGACTCAAAACGTTATATATTTATTGCAATGTAACTGTCAGATCCAATATTTAGGACAAACTACCAGATTTCTTAAGACCCGTATTTTAGAACACCTCAATAAAATAGAGAAGAGACATGAGGATCATGGTGTCCCTTTACATTGCAACACTTGTACCAAATTCGATTTTAAGAATTTTTCATGGATAGGAATAGAGAAGGTAACCACCCACTGGAGAGGAGGACATTTAGAAGATGAGTTAAACAAGAGAGAACTATGGTGGATTCACACACTAAGAACTTACAACCATTGGGGGCTAAATAAAGACATTCGAATAGCAGCTTTTATCTAAACTAGTTTCACTAGGGATTCGAGAATCTTTAAATATATGGTTCAAATATATGAAGTAATCGTTTACCACTATGAATAGTTCATCGGTTAGTTACTGAGTTCACACATATTATTATTATTATTAATATTGAGTCTACACACTTTGATTCAATCTTTATTTTCATTTTTATTCCTTCTTATTTATTTATTTAGTTCACTTTACCCATTTTTAATCCGAAGCACATTATGGATGTAAATATCCATAAAAGTAAGTAAGACAATTTTTTTCACAAACAGAACTTTACAATTTATTTTTAGATAATGTTAGGAAAACAACGATTTTTCACTATTAAATTATGGATGTAAATATCCATAAAAGTAAGTTAGAGAATTTCACATCTCACAATTTATATTTTATATAAGTTATGAAAATAACACATTCCTCTCATATTAAATATAAACTAAATAGCACCAAATATTTAATACCTTTAAACCACACACATAACTCCACCAATTTCAATTATCCTTTAATGCAGTTATTCTTTCATGCTATTGAGAAGCTTTTATTCCTATAAAGTTACTGTAAAACCGTTAGATATAAGGTTATTATTCTTATCCATATGTGAGCAGAACGGACACTGCCGCTCTCTTTAATTTTCTCAAAAGGTTTTATACTATAAATAAAACTTCTCAAATTTCTTTTTTATGTGACTAAAATTGATATTGCTGTCTTTAATATGTTTCAAAGTCCTTATAGTGTACACATCATTGCATAAACTTTTTATGTCATCGGGTTGTATGTATTTTAAAGTTGCCGCAAAAGTTTTTACACTATAAATAAAACTTTGCAAAGTTCCTTTTATGTGACTAGAATTGATTTTGCTGTCTTCAACATGTTTCAAAGTCCTTATAGTGTAAAACATCATTGCACAAACTTTTTATGTCATCGGGTTGTATATATTTTTAAAGTTGCCGTAAACCTGCTAGATAAAATGCAACCATTTTGTCATTGCATGTGATTGGAATGGATACTGCCGCTTCTCTGTTTTTTCTATTCATAGAATGTTAAACCTTAAATCCTCATATCGGCACATTTGGTTAAAGCCACGAGAAAGGACGTTCTTACAGATTGGTCAGAAATAACACGTGACTAACGAGCCCACGCGACGTCATAGATCAACGGGGAACTTTTTAACATCATGGGATTGGCTAAAAGAATCACGTGACTTTAAAGCGGACCTTAAAGGGAACTTAAACTCAAAGAATACTCGAATGGGGACTCAATTCAACTCTGTCTTTCTATTGGATGAAAATTCGAAAGAATTTACTGATTGGTCATTTCCTATTGTACATGTTTATGCCGAACCAAATACAAATATTACATTTTAAAGTTTAATTGAGCGACATAAAAAGATTCAACAATGTTAAGAATAAGGTTGGGCCTAAACATTCAGTTAGAAATTGTATTTTTTATTTTTATTTTTATCATGTGAGTCCAATTTCCTGCCACAGACAGGAAATTGGAACATCGATACATTTGTATAAAATCCGGCTACATTGTCACAGCATTATACAAACTGTCACTTGTTTTTATTGTCTTTTATTGCTCTTGAAAAAGACGCTTAAGCGTTGAAATGCGTAGAGCTACAATAAACCACTTTTTTATCTCTTATATTTGAAATTACTTTCTCTGTGACGAGCCGGACTTGCTTTTTTGGATAAGTAAGTTACTACTTGTTTTTTCAACTTAAAGTTATTACTTTACTGCTGATGAGGTTCTAATCCTTTTCCAGCCCTGTTGAAAACCACCTTGTTGCTTCCTTTGGAGAGGGACATATCGCATAGGGATATACCATAGAAGCAGGACTCACATTACTCAAGGAGTGAGTATATTGCACATTATTGCAACAGATTTTAACTTGCACATCAAGTCCATTTCTATCTATCATTAGAAACTAACTATTCTGCAAGACCAGCGCCATCAATTTTGTTTTGTCTATTGCTTATACAGTCCTTGGGGAGAGACTGAGGAAGGGCAGCGGTCACTTTACTTAACAAGGAGAGTATTGTTTTTTAGCACATTGTGTTGAGCATATTTGTTTTTCTGTTAACATCCACTTGTTTGCCACACACATTTTTGCCCAAAACCACAACCACCAGCAGAATCAGTCACAAGACCAAGTTCTTCATTAGACACACTTACCTTCTGAATGGGAGTCAAGCCATTAAACCCCAATAGAAAATGCCTCCACACCCTCAAATCATCCTTAAGTTCCTTAGAAAGCCGTACAAAATTATATGGATTCACGACTCCTGCAGTAGCCAAAGACAATCTCCTGCAAAAAACTCTCCCAATCGGGATAATTCTTCAGGCAAAATTCAACTTGCCCAACAGGGATTGAAGCTCCCGGAGTATAACCTTTTTAGCCAACAACGACCGGTCTATGATCGCTAAAAGGTCAGAGACCTTATCACTGGGCAGCCAACATTCCATTTTAATGGAGTCAATGTTGATGCCCAAAAAACTGAGTGACATTACAGGTCCTTCAGATTTCTCAAGAGCAATGGACACACCAAAATCAGCAGCTACCTGGTAGCACACATCCCTCAACAGTTTACAATCCCCCGTACCGGCCGGGCCCACAAACAAAAAGTTATCAAGGTAATGAACTATTGACGCAATACCCGACCTTTTCCTGACAACACACTCAAGGAATGTGCTTAAACACTCAAAGAGCGAACAGGAAAGGAAGCACCCTATAGGTAGACACAGGTCCATGCAGTAAAGACCCTCAATACAACAACCCAACAAATGATGTGAAGTCTGGTGAACCGGCAACAAGCGAAAAGCAGCCTCAATATCAATTTTGGCCAACCAAGCAGAAGGACCAGCCTCCCTCACCAATCTAACCACCTGATCAAAAGAAGCATACTTAACTGAAGACAAATCCTCAGGAATACCATCATTCACCGATTACCCGTTAGGAAAAGACAAATGGTGGATCAACCGGAATTTTCCCAGTTCCCATTTTGGAATAACCCAGAGTGGAGAAATCTGCAAATCAGCAATGGAAGGACCATCAAATGGACCAGCCATGCGACCCAAAGAGACCTCCTTCTGGAGCTTGTCCCGTGCAACATCCAGCCACAAACGGGCTGATTTTAAATAACCACAAAAATCCTGCTACCACTTTTGGAAGGAATGACAAAACCAAACTGAAAGCCATGCAATAACAAAGCTGCCTATTCTCAGCAACCGTGATGCCTAGTGTACAGGGCGAGCCAAGGTTCCATCGCGCCTGGCCTCACCGGCATTACCCCCTTTGTCAGGCGCGTCGTCATTCCCGCTAGACTTACCCTTGCGGAAACACTTAGCGTAAGGGGTGGGAGCCCCCACACCCAGAGCATTCATGTTTAAACTTGCATGCGGATCCCCACTTGCAACATTTGTTATAATAGGCGAAACACAACCCTTTTTTAACCATCGCCGGTAGCCCACTGCTAGGTTGGCTACCGACTGCAGACCGAAAGGACTGCAAGGCCCTCAGAGACGCCATAATCTTGAGCCACAACCCCATGTCCCAGTCGCCCCACTTCATATCCGGCTTTACAGACAAACTCTGCCTAAACTGTTCGTCGTAAGACCACCAGGCCATACCCCCGTATGTCCTCTGGGCAGCCGCCACCTCATCCAGGTAACAAAACAATGCCCCACCCTGGTCTGGGAACCTACCGGCAAATAAACTTGCTTATATAACAAAGGCCTGAAACCAATTGGTAAAAGTTTTAGGCAACTTTATATACCTCTTCTTTCTCTCCTCTTCCTCCTTCTTAACAACATACTTTTTTGAGTCCTCATGTATCTCAAAAGACTGCTTAAGAGGGAGAAGGAAGAACAACTCAATAAATCCCCTCTTATATACCGTATATTTTCTCCCTCACCTCCAACGTCATGTGCATACCCAAGGGACCTATCGAACAGAGGCAGGACTGAGACATAACCATGTCAGCCACCCTCAATTCAGTCCCCCGACCTGCTTAACAGGAACACTAGTGAACACCTCAATGACCCCAGACCCCTGGATTACCGAAGAAACACTAATAACACTAGGGACTGGTGGCACAACGATGCTCACCTCAACCCTCCCTAACACAGGCACACCTGCCACCCCAGCCACAGGAACCCAGGCCCTTTCCATTTAAGGTTTGTCAGTTCACTTGCTGAATCACATTGAGAAAGGCTGTGCAACAGCTGAAACATGTTTGTGTAGTTCAACTTGTTTTTAAACTACTTTTATTACTCAACTTATACCACTTATAATTATTTTTGCTGCATTAACTGTTGCCTCATGCTACCCCTGACACCTGAAGCCGACGGTTCCTGATATCGGCCAGGAATACAGGAGGTTGACATGATAGCAGCAGTGCAGTAATTGTGATGTTTATCACCTTAGTCATTAATTTTTAAATAAATTTCTTAATAAAGATTATAGGTTTTAATACCAGTATATACATTTATTATTCGCTAGCAGATTTTTCATGCTGTAATTTTACAGCTTATTACAAGCGATAGGTGTAAGAGTGCTTAATATCCCCTCTATACGCTCCCATTTCCTTTTCCTATTTTTTTATATTAATTTAAAGGGGCAGCACTGAGGCTATACACATTACCTCCACTATCCTATCTTTACTCATTGATACTGTGCCTATATTTGACTTTAAAAATAGTCTTTCCATGGAAGCTCCAAGGGGCACCAATTTATCTTCCCACTCTAATAACAATTCCCTCAAACCAGCTATAACCCTACCTGCCACTGAATCGCTTTCACGTCCATGAACACACCCCTCTACAACTTCCCTCCCCCTCACACTCAATAACCTCCGATAAATGCTGTGTTCTCGAGAAGTTGAATGGTGCCAACTGGAACCGGCCCATGCATTGCTCCGTTGTCCATTGTCCACTTTTGGGCATTATGGCAGCCGCCCACCCAGGCTGATCTGGCTGCCATGGTTGATCCTGAAAAACAGCAACACATATCCAGGGGAAGAAAGCCTCTACTTCCCCTCCCCCCCCCCCCCTGTGCAGGCTGAAACCCCTAGCCTGAAAGCCACCCCTCCCTCTCTTAGGAGCCCTGTCTCCAACACCACCAGACCAAGCAACGTCAGTCACCAGGCATCTCCGCAACCTGCCCCTTGTCGCACCAGTGTAGTCCCCAGGCCTACCCGGCCATTTGATCCCACCCCTACCCCCCCTAGCAGCAGCCATATACATCCTGGCCCCACTCTGATCCCTGACCAACACAACCCCCTTAGCCGTACCCCCCTGCCTCACCTGACTTCTGCCAACAGGCCGAACCTCCTGCTGCAAGCTGTCATCAGGCTCCAGATGAATAGACTCCGTCCAGGAGCCATGCAGGCCAGAGAAATCCCCTTCAAGGCCGTCAACCTCCTCCGCCGCCATAGATGGACCAGGCTGAGTCACTGTCCATTGTCCTGCAGAACTAGGACCTGGAAAATAAAAACTGACATGTGAGGCACCCACTCCAAAATCCTCCACCACCCTTGAAGACACAGACCCCCCAGGAGGAGACCGTGGGCCACCAGGCCTATCCCCAGAAAAAGACCCTGAAAACAGACCACAGAATGGCCGTGAGAACCAGGGGAGGGGGGGGACATATTCCTCCTCAGATAAGTTCAAGTAGAAATCAACCACCCCAGCATCTAGCTTAAACTCCTCCTCCCCACGGGACCCATAATCCTCATCTACCAGACTCCTATCAGTTGCCACTACACTACCACCAAACGTCGGGGGTTCCTCTATCCCTAGACCCTCACTAAGCTCAAAAACATTACCAGAAGACCAGACATGCCCCCCCCTCATTACCACTATCCTCCATCACCACCCCAAAATCAACAGAAGGCCCAACCGGACCGTGGCTCCCTTGTTGTCTAGATGGCCCTTCCCCCCACAGAATCAGGCCCACATGGGCCGTGAGCCACCTTAGGACCACCCCTTTTACCCTTGGTGGACCGCCTGGAAAAGGCACTCAGCTCTGGATCACCGTCACTCACCACCTCCGCTGTCGCAACCACAGAAGGCTCCACATGATCCAACACCGCCTCAGAAGACTCCGGACGAACCACCTTCCTAGCAGAACTGGAGCTGCTCTTCCTGCCACCTCCCTGATGCCGACCACCATCAGGACTAAGCCGGACCGGAGGCTTGGAATGCCTGGATGACTTCTGCCTGGTCACCATCTGCTCCTGGACCGGGTTTGGATGAACTCCAATCAAAGCCCGGACCTGCAGTTTCAACCAGGTAAGTCCTCTAGACTCCGCCGCCTCCTTCAGCTGCACAAACAAATCCTCCACGGAAGCCATGGCTGGGAGGGAAAGACACATAGCCAAAGATGCTTTCAATTATTTTCTCAATAACAGACTGCTGTCTTTCCCGCTTAGACCAGCTTTATATACCGTCCTAACCACTCCACCCATATCCCTTTCTCACCCAATCCCAAGGGGCCTCTTCCTCCCTGGTCAAAGCTCCTTACAGTGAGGCTCCACCTGCCTCCAGGAGCAACTTATGCTTCATGGTGGCAAAAATGAATACATATTTAAATACTGCTCTTTCATATAAATGACAAAACATTTTTCGAGTACAGACTCCCTTAAAGTCTTATATAATCATCTAATCTCAGAAGAGATGTGATCATGTAGACCAATAGTAAGTTAAATTATGATTAACTTTTGGACCCAATTATTTATTACTGGTGATGTATATTTTTAAACAAATTAATTAATTTTATTTATACCAGTATACATTTATCTTTTTTTTTTTTTAAATCAACATGCCCCTTTAACACTGCTCATTTGCTGCTCTGGCATTATGTCATCACAAAATAAAGGCTTTGTTGATTGCTTCTAAAAATAAACCTGTAACAAAAAAAAACCCAAAAAAACATATTTTTAATGAAACCAGATTTTTAACAGACTGCCAAATTTTCCATTTTCCATTTTGAAATGTATTCAGGAATTTGTAATGGGAATATTCTTTACACATGTGGAGATCTGGCACACAGGATACAATTTCAATTCTTCATTGAGGCATTTTATACTTTATTGAGTCTAGCAGGATCTTATGCTAGATTGGGGGAAACTTAAACATTATGTGAGGACTCTGCCAAAAAGTAAACACTTATATCTGAAACTGTAATGTCTAGACAGCTGCAGGAAATTGTAGTATTATAAATTATTGGGCTTAAACTCTGAAGTTCAGTATTTAAGTTAGAAAGCATGAATTTTTTTTAGTAATCATCTTATGTAGCAAAAAATATTCTAATATTAGTGACTAAACTGTAATTATCTACACAAATGGTTTGCAATTCACAATATTTTAATCCAGTTGTTAAATAAGAGATAAATAGAAAAAAAAATGAACAGAAATATTTAGAAGCATTATTGAAAGCTCCATGGAATAATTTGTTATGCTTGGCTAAAATTCAGACTTAAAATACATTTACATTCAAGTTAGAAAGCATGTTTTTTTTTTTTTTTTGCAGGATTAGAACATACACATATCAAGTTGTTGCTTGAAGCATAGCTTTTATAAGCTTTAATAATAGATTACTTTCGCTAAGGCCATCCTTACCCACAAAATGCCTCATTTGCAAGTAAAAGAGGCAATTGCCAAGCACGGACATCATTTCCTCTAAACTGCTTGTTCAGTTTGTGAACAGTCATATTGTTACAGTGGAATTTAGACAAATGTTTATAAGAATGTCTGACAAATAGCAGTTTTCACCCCACTATTGGATCCAATCCATTTATAGACTCTTTCCTTTCACAACTTTGCCAGATTAACTAGGGCATTTTCTTTGCCTGTCCATGGCTGTATCTACTCCCGTTTAGCTTATCTATCTGCTTCCTACATTATCTTGGCAGATTTTGTTAAAAGTTACAGTCTGTACCATTGCTTTGAAATTTTCTCTCTTGAGTTGCCCTAGTGGTTCTATCTCCTCATGGACTTGACAGTTTCCTTTTTTTTTCAGTGCCTTGAACTTTTCAACGTGGACCTTGGCCATCTCTTTTCTCCCTTTCAAATTAAAATGAACTTTATTAGCATGACAGACCAGTGTTCCCAAAGCACATATTTTGGGGAAATAGGAGTATGGGATAAGGTTTGTTTTTTTATAGTTTAAAGGGGCAGAAGGGGTATCAAGGCGTGGTATCAATAGCATTAGGGAAATTCTAGTTTTTATTACTCTGTTTATTCAATCTTTATATATATATATATATATATATATATATATATATATATATATATATATATATATATATATATATATATATATATATATATATATAATTATAAAAGCCTATGCAGTATGTTCTTCATTCACCACAGAATGCTACAATTTCCTAGATGCATTTTTTTCTGCTCTTAGTCATATAAGAGTTTCTTTTAAAGGCAGAAATAACCCTGTTGGGCAGTTTCCAAATTAATATAATTAGTTTTGCTTGATATTAATTGTCAGAATACCTATACATAACCATATCTTTGTGCTCTTTTCCTAGTGCTTATTTGTAGCATCTGATATGCATTCATTGTATATATTACTTCTGAATCATCTATTACCCAATATTAATACATGACCTCATATTCTAATCTCCATCTTCCTGTATATTATTCTCTTTGTACATATTTAAAGAGACATGTCACTTTCAAACGATACAGCATACTGGTAACATATACCTTTAATGCCACATTGAAGTTTGACTGGTAATCTATAAATTAATATTAGCAGGTTTTTTTCTGATACATCATAAATATTTCAACTAAAGTATGTAAAGAATGAAAACTGAAAACAACTATACAACAAACTATTTTAAATATTAGTATTAGATAATAGACAAAACCTTATGTTATTGTTATATGACAGCTTTTCACTGATTCTGTTTCTGTATGCTTGCCCAAAACAGTTCATGTGCATCCTTCACTTACAGAAGTATTATTTAACTCCTTCTCTGCTAGTGTGCTCTATTACGTAGTTGATGCTTGAACAATGACAGATTGTATCAACTTACGGCAATAGCAGCACAAACTTGCACTGACTGCACCTTTCAGAGAGGTTAACCAAGGGGTAGACCTTTCTTACATCCAATTTGTTACCAAGGTCCATGCTAGGGCAACAGGCTTAGATTCTTGTTTGATTAACATTATAAATTGAGATCTAGATAAACTTAATTGCGGTTATGAATTAACATTAAGATTTTCACATTTCATCACCAATTCAAGGTTTAAATTAAACTAGAAAATAATTTAGTTTGTTGAATTAATTAAAGAAACAGTCTACACTGCAGACACACTTTTTATTAATATTATCCCAAGGCAATCTTCCTTCATTGTGTTGCATTTACAAGTCCATATAGGGTTAAAGACAATTTTGCCTTTTTTTTCTGTGGCATCTTTTAATTTGAAATGGCCACCAAAATCCTCCAATACCGTTCCTGGTCATTTTTGTGTGTTAAGCTATATGTAACCATAGTTAACTTTCAAATAATGTGGTCAAACTATTCACGCTGATTTGGCACATGCGCAATGTGTACAGTTGACCATCACTTCCTTTAAAATCTGTAACCTCTGTGAGCATACCTGTCGGATCAGTGTTAAGCACACAGTACCTACATGAATTATACGGATCATGGAACAGCTGCAACATGTTTCTGAACTGCACATGAGCGATGACAACATCTGATAAAACGAGCATGAGCTTACAAAATAAATAAGAAAAGGTAGATGGAGATGGTGGTGGAGGGGGAGGAGATTGTCATCCATTTCAAATTGAAATACTCTTCAGAAAAAATGCAAAATTGTCTTTAATCCTATATGGACCTGTAAGTCCAACACAATGAAGCAAGAATGTCTGGGGATAATCTTCCTAAAAATCGTCATAAGACAGACGAAAAACAAAGTTTAATGTGTTTAGGTATGGCATATTAAATGAAGAAATATGTTTTCTTAAATGATCTCACATTTAAAGGGACGGGAAACCCCAAATTTTTCTTTCATGATTTGGATAGAACATACAATTTCAAGCAACTTTCCAATTTACTTTTAATATCAAATTTGCTTCATTGTCTTGTTATCCTTTGCTGAGGGAACAACATTGCACTACTGGTAGCTTGCTGAACTCATCTAGTTAGCCAATCACAAGAGACAAATGTGTGCAGGCACCGATCAGCAGCTAGTTCCCACTAGTGTAACATATGTGCGTGTTAATTTTCAACAAGGGATACCAAGAGAACAAAGCACATTTGAAAATAGAAGTGAATTTAAAAGTGTCTTAAAATGACATGCTCTATCAGAATCATGCAAGTTTAATTTTGACTTTCCTATCCCTTTAATTCACCCAATTCAGGAGTTTTAAATTTGTTCCGGAATCTTTTATATCAGGTCATACATTACCCATATCTTTCCATACTTAAAGGGACAGTCTAGTCCAAAATAAACTTTCATGATTAGGATAGAGAATGTAATTTTAAACAATTTTCCAATTTACTTTTATCACCAATTTTGTAAAAACGTGTATTAATATAACTGTGTTGGTTGTGTAAAACTGTGTTGGTTGTGTAAAACTAGGGAATGGGTAATACAGGGATCATCTATCTTTTTAAACAATAACAATTCTGGTGCAGACTGACCCTGCAATGTTTATCCCTTTTTATGTCTCTAAAAATTTCTACAAAGTTTTATGAAATCGTTTTTTTTCTTTTTGCAAAAAAAAATTATGTTAAAGGTGTTTATTTTTATTTTAAATTTAACTTGAAGTGCACAACTGGTCCGTAAGATAGAAGACTGGTTGATAAGAAGCATTCCCACAGCCCTATTGGTTGTCACACACACCAAAAGCATACAAAGAAAAAAAAATTCTGCGATTCCTGCTTCAGTGGCCCATCATTTCAGGCTTGCCTAAAACAATATTTAAGTAGTAAAAAAATTAAGACTGCTGCTCCGATCTGATCCGGATGATTTATACCTCCTGCTAGAGTCCGTCAGCGAGCAGTGGGTGGAATTTCACAAACATTGCTTGTGCAATGCTTGTGCAATGTTAAAGCAATAGCGAATCATGTCCACAAAAGTCCTATATTTGTATTTGTTGTTTTAGTCATTTTAGTCTAATTTTCTGATAGTCAGTAGTCAAATTACCAGAATGTTTCTGGTCCAAGCATATACAGTAGAATCTGGTACACATGTGCAGCAGTGAATATTCTTCTTCTGCACTGTTCGGTATTTGTTTTGTTTAAAGGAACATGCAATTCAAAAAGTTTCCTTTATGATTGAGATAGAGAGGCCGATTTATCAATGTCTGTCCAACAAGATACGCTGTAGTGTAATCATGTCTGCCAGACATCACATTTAATATTGCACAAGCAGTTCTAGTGAACTGCTTGTGTAATGCCGCCCCCTGCAAATTTGCGGCCGCTGGCAGGGATTGATGTCTGCAGCCTCAGAGGTTAAAAACCGCTGCCATATAGTGCTGCAGACATGTGCACGCTCCTGAACTTACCTTCCTGCTTTTCAACAAAGGGTAACAAAAAATAAAGACAAATTGATAATAGAAGTAAATTACAAAGTTGTATAAAATGGTATATTCTATCTAAATCATGAAAGAAAAAAATTTGGGTTGTATGTCCTTTTTTTTTATACAAAATGAATACTTACCTAGGGGAACATTAACATTCATTTTTGTTACAATTTTTACTTACCTCTAGTGAGCTGGAGAGCTGCGCTAAGCCTGAACCTTCTTCATAGCGCCCCCGGGCTACGCTAATAGAAGGCTAAGCACGGGGGATTCCATGGCCTGTGCTAAGCGACCTTCCCCTTTAATGCAGGCCCTGGGATCCCCCGTGCTTAGCCTTCTATTAGTGCAGCCCAGGGGCTCTATGAAGAAAGGTCGGCATTAGCGCAGGTCTCCAGCTCACTAGAGGTAAGAATTTAACCCTTTACAGCTATTTTAAAGGAAATCATTTATTATTTTGTCAGTATTTCTTTGTTTTCTTTAAATTAGTGCATTTGCTCGGATCTTTGTTTAGTGAAAACAAAATGAATATCTGTGTTTTTGTTACAAATCTGCAGCTTTAACAAAACTAATGCACAAACCTAGAATCTGGTTGAAACTGTAAAATAGAATGTGTTATTACTGTTATTGATCATCTGTATATATTTACATACCTACCAGTCGGCTAGATTACGAGTTTTTGTCGGTAATGGTGTGCAGTGTTAACGAGCCTTTTTTTCTCACCGCTTTTTTTCGCTCACTTAAGACAGCGCTGGTATTATAGGTTTTTTCAACCTGTCGTAAGCCTCTAAAAAGTGAGCGGAGAGCAAAATTTAGCTCCACATCTCACTGTAATACCAGCGCTGCTTACGGTAGCGGTGAGCTAGCTAAACGTGCTCGTGCACGATTTCCCCCTAGGAAACAATGGGGCTGAGCCGGCTGAAAAAAAACCTAACACCTGCAAAAAAGCAGCGTTCAGCTCCTAACGCAGCCCCATTGTTTCCTATGGGGAAATACATTTTATGGGGGGTAGTTATCAAGCCGTCAACCTCAAATATGCTGGAATTCCGCAGCGTATTTGTGGCGAGGCTGATTCGCCTTAGTTATCAAGCCCTAGATACTGGCAAAAGTAGAATTTTGTGACGTAATCTTCGATCCGCCAGACTCAGTCCGACACAGATAGATTCTTACGTCACTCCAGATGTTCCGCACACAAGTGCGGCACAATCTGACTACTTTTGCTAGTTATCAAAAAAACTAGCAGGTATGCTCGGCACTTTTACGGCCCAGCGTACCTGGTTTTCAATCCGCTGCCTTGGAGGCGGCGGATCCCATAGGAATCAATGGGAGTCTGACCATAGCGAAAGTTCAGGTTCGCTGCTGCCAGACATCCCATTGATTCCTATGGGAGACGTCTGCACCTAACACCCTAACATGTACCCTGAGTCTAAACACCCCTAATCTGTCCCCCCTATACCGCCACTATAATAAACATGTTAACCCCTAAACCGCCGCTCCCTGACCCAGCTGCAACTATAATATATGTATTAACCCCTAAACCACCGCTCCCGGACCCCGCCACAACCTATATTAAATTTATTAACCCCTATCCTGCCCCCCCTACACCGTCGCCACCTATGATAAATTTATTAACCCCTATCCTGCCCCCCACTACACCGGCGCCACTGTAATAAAATTATTAACCCCTAAACCTAAGTCTCACACTAACCCTAACACACCCTAACTTAAATATTGATTAAATAAATCTAAATAATATTTATATTATGAACTAAATTAATCCTATTTAAAACTAAATACTTACCTTTAAAATAAACCCTAATATAGCTACAATATAAATAATAATTATATTGTAGCTATGTTAGGATTTATTTTTATTTTACAGGCAAATTTCTATTTATTTTAACTAGGTACAATAGCTATTAAATAGTTATTGACTATTTAATAGCTTACCTAGCTAAAATAAAGAGAAATTTACCTGTAAAATAAAAACTAACCTAAGTTACAATTACACCTAACACTACACTATACTTTAATAAATTATTCCTATTTAAAACTAAATACTTACCTGTAAAATAAACCCTAAGATAGCTACAATGTAATTAATAATTACATTGTAGCTATCTTAGGATTTATATTTATTTTACAGGTAACTTTGTATTTATTTTAGCTAGTTAGAATAGTTATTAAATAGTTATTAACTATTTAATAACTACCTAGCTAAAAGAAATACCAAATTACCTGTAAAATAAATCCTAACCTAAGTTACAATTAAACCTAACACTACACTATCATTAAATTAATTAAATAAATTAACTACAAACAACGACAATTAAATACAATTACATAAACTAACTAAAGTACAAAAAATAAAAAAATCTAAGTTACAAAAAATTAAAAAAATAAGTTACAAACATTTAAATAATATTACAACAATTTTAAACTACTTACACCTAATCTAAGCCCCCTAATAAAATAACAAAGCCCCCCAAAATAAAAAAATGCCCTACCCTATTCTAAATTAAAAAAGTTCAAAGCTCTTTTACCTTACCAGCCCTTAAAAGGGCCTTTGGCGGGGCATGCCCCAAAGAAAACTGCTCTTTTGCCTGTAAAAGAAAAATACAACCCCCCCGACATTAAAACCCACCACCCACATACCCCTAATCTAACCCAAACCCCCCTTAAAAAAAACCTAACACTACCCCCCCTGAAGATCATCCTACCTTGAGCAGTGATGGAACCGAAGAGGATATCCGGAGCGGCAGAAGTGATCCTCCAAGGGGCACTGAAGAAGTCTTCCATCCAATGAAGTGATCCTCCAAGCGGCGCTGAAGAAGTCTTCGATCCGGGCGATGTCATCTTCCAAGCGGGGTCTTCAATCTTCTTCTTCAGAATCCATCTTCATTCCGCCGATGCGGAATATCCTTCTTTCCTGACGGACTACCGATGAATGAAGGCTCCTTTAAGGGACGTCATCCAAGATGGCATCCCTTCAATTCCGATTGGCTGATAGGATTCTATCAGCCAATCGGAATTAAGGTAGGAAAAATCTGATTGGCTGATTGAATCAGCCAATCAGATTGAGCTCGCATTCTATTGGCTGATCGGAACAGCCAATAGAATGCAAGCTCAATCTGATTGGCTGATTGGATCAGCCAATCGGATTGAACTTCAATCTGATTGGCTGATTCAATCAGCCAATCAGATTTTTCCTACCTTAATTCCGATTGGCTGATAGAATCCTATCAGCCAATCGGAATTGAAGGGACGCCATCTTGGATGACCTCCCTTAAAGGAGCCTTCATTCGTCGGTAGTCCGTTGGGAAAGAAGGATGTTCCGCGTCGGCGAAATGAAGATGGATCCTGAAGAAGATTGAAGACCCCGCTTGGAAGATGACATCTCCCGGATGGAAGACTTCTTCAGCGCCGCTTGGAGGATCACTTCATCGGATGGAAGACTTCTTCAGCGCCGCTTGGAGGATCACTTCATCGGATGGAAGACTTCTTCAGCGCCCCTTGGAGGATCACTTCTGCCGCTCCGGATCTCCTCTTCGGTTCCATCGCTGCTCGGCTGAGTGAAGATGACTCAAGGTAGGATGATCTTCAGGGGGGTAGTGTTAGGTTTTTTTAAGGGGGTTTGGGTTAGATTAGGGGTATGTGGGTGGTGGGTTTTAATGTTGGGGGGGGGTTGTATTTTTCTTTTACAGGCAAAAGAGCAGTTTTCTTTGGAGCATGCCCCGCCAAAGGCCCTTTTAAGGGCTGGTAAGGTAAAAGAGCTTTGAACTTTTTTAATTTAGAATAGGGTAGGGCATTTTTTTTATTTTGGGGAGCTTTGTTATTTTATTAGGGGGCTTAGATTAGGTGTAAGTATCTTAAAATTGTTGTAATATTTTTTAAATGTTTGTAACT
Organism: Bombina bombina; assembly: GCF_027579735.1. Lineage (NCBI taxonomy): Eukaryota > Metazoa > Chordata > Amphibia > Anura > Bombinatoridae > Bombina > Bombina bombina. The sequence continues at coordinate 911,264,263 of NC_069499.1, forward strand.
TATTTTTTTTTATTTTTTGTAACTTAGCTTTTTTTATTTTTTGTACTTTAGTTAGTTTATGTAATTGTATTTAATTGTAGTTATTTGTAGTTAATTTATTTAATTAATTTAATGATAGTGTAGTGTTAGGTTTAATTGTAACTTAGGTTAGGATTTATTTTACAAGTAATTTTCTCTTTATTTTAGCTAGGTAACTATTAAATAGTTAATAACTATTTAATAGCTATTGTACCTAATTAAAATAAATTGAAAGTTGCCTGTAAAATAAAAATAAATCCTAAGATAGCTACAATATAATTATTATTTATATTGTAGCTATATTAGGGTTTATTTTAAAGGTAAGTATTTAGTTTTAAATAGGATTCATTTATTTAATAAGAGAAATATTATTTAGATTTATTTAATTAATATTTAAGTTAGGGGGGTGTTAGGGTTAGACATAGGTTTAGGGGTTAATAATTTTATTACAGTGGCGGCGATGTAGTGGGGGGCAGGATAGGGGTTAATAAATGTATTATAGGTGGCGACGGTGTAGGGGGGCAGATTAGGGGTTAATAAGTTTAATATAGGTTGCGGCGGGGTCCTGGAGCAGCGGTTTAGGGGTTAAACTATTTATTTAGTTGCGGCGAGGTGCGGGATCAGCAGGATAGGGGTTAATAACTTTATTATAGAGGGTGACGGTATAGGGGGGGCAGGATAGGGGTTACTAGGTTTAATGTAGGTTGCGGCGGTGTCCGGGAGCGGCGGTTTAGGGGTTAATACATTTATAAGAGTTGCGGCGGGGTCTAGGAGCGGCGGTTTAGGGGTTACTAACTTTATTTAGTTGCGGGGGGCTCCGGGGGCGCCGGTATAGGGGGAAGAACAGTGTAGTTTAGTGTGGGTGCTTAGTGACAGGCTAGCAATAAAGCTGTAAAAAAGCCGAAGAGCAGCGAGATCAAATGAGTGATAACTCTCACAGTCCGCTGCTCATTGCCCTGTACTTGGTGCGCGGCTTTTTGACAGCTTTTTTGATAACTTAGGTGAATTTTTGCAGGTCCGCGGCGGCGATGTGAGGCGAGCTTAGGCGGGCGTATTGGGCCGGTGAAGGCAGGAAAAGTAGACGCGTTGATAACTACCCCCTATGTCTGCAACTAACACCCTAACATGAACCCTGAGTCTAACACCCCTAATCTTACACTTATTAACCCCTAATCTGCCACCCCCGACATCGCCGACACCTACATTATATTTATTAACCCCTACTCTGTCCCCCCAACGTCGCCGCAACTATATTAAATTTATTAACCCCTAATCTGCCACCACCAACGTCGCCGCCACTGTAATAAAGTTATTAACCCCTAAACCTAAGTCTATCCCTAACACCCCCCTAATTTAAATATAATTTTAAATATTCTTAATAAAATTACTACAATTAACTAAATTATTCCTATTTAAAACTAAATACTTACTTATCAAATACACCCTAAGCTAGCTACAATATAACTAATAGTTACATTGTAGCTATCTCAGGGTTTATTTTTATTTTACAGGCAACTTTGTATTTATTTTAGCTAGGTACAATAGTTATTATTAGTTATATTGTAGCTAGCTTAGGGTTTATTTTATAGGTAAGTATTTAGTTCTAAATAGGAATAATTTATTTAATTGTAGTAATTTTATTTAGATTTATTTAAATTATATTTAAGTTAGGGGGGGTGTTAGGGTTAGACATAGGTTTAGGGGTTAATTCCTTTAATATAGTTGCGGCGATGTTGGGGGCGGCAGATTAGGGGTTAATAAATGTAGGTAGGTGTCGGCGATGTTAGGGACAACAGATTAGGGGTTAATAATATTTAACTAGTGTTTGCAAGGCAGGAGTGCGGCGGTTTAGGGGTAAATACTTTTATTAAAGTGGCGGCGATGTCCGGTCGGCAGATTAGGGGTTACATTTTTTATTTAAGTGTTTGCAATGTGGGGGGGGGGGGCTCGGTTTAGGGGTTAATAGGTAGTTTATGGGTGTTAGTGTACTTTTTAGCATTTTAGTTAAGAGTTTTATGTTATGGCGTTAGCCCATAAAACTCTTAACTACTGACTTTTAAATGCGGTAGGAGTCTTAACAGGAGAGGGTGTACCGCTCACTTTCTCCAAGACTCGTAGTACCGGCGTTAGGCAAATCCCATTGAAAAGATAGGATACGCAATTGACGTTAATGGATTTGCGGTATGCTCGAGTCGCGGAAGAAAAGTGAGAGGTACACCTGTACCTGCCAGACTCGTAATACCAGCGGGCGTTAAAAAGCAGCGTTGGGACCTCTCAACGCTGCTTTTTAAGGCTAACGCAAGACTCGTAATCTAGGCGATTGTTTCCTGGGGGCTTTGGGGACAGAGAGGTGAGGGGAGGCTAGTGGGCACTGACCCACCAGGGTTTGGAAGGTGGAGTGTTTTTTTGCATGTTATATTCTAATTTCTGGAATGTACATTCACCATAACATTTTAAAACACATTACATTAAAGATTTAAACGCTATACATATTATGATCATAAAATGATTTATGTGCTTTTTTTTTTACACCAGGAACCATTTCCGTAGCTCTCCCTTGATCATTAAATATATGGTTTATATAAAAATATGTAAATTTAAGAGGCTGAAAAAAATGTATCACTTGCCTAAGCTAATTAATTAAGAGATTAAATTCTTTAATTATGTCATAAGCATTTTATTTTCCTCTAGGAATGTTTTTCGGGGATTCTATCACACGCATAATATATTTTTAGGCACCATATGAGCTTACCTGCAGAAGTAGTATCTCTAAAAACATAAGATGAAATAATGTTCCCAGTTTATTATTGTTATATAATCACCACAAGGATTAAAATTACTTTAATCTCATAAGAAAGAGCACTACTTAAATGGACAGTATACTTTAATATTTTCTTCGATTAAGAGCCAGATTACAAGTGGAGCGCTAAATATTTATTTTGTGAAATCAATATTTGTGCTCCACTGAGTAATACCAGTGCACGCTAATGTGCGCTGGTATTACAATTTGAGAGCAATGTGAACACAAGCTCACATTTGCATTGCTGGGAAGCGAGCTTCCATAGGCTCAAATGGGAGCCTTGTTCTTATGCCAATCTCGTAGCACAGTGATGACAGCAAATTGTAAATATATATGTATATGCTTATATACATACAGTATATATTTATGTGTTATCATGTGTATATAAGCATATACATATATATTTACATGGAACACACAGTTGCCATAGACCGCAATGTAAATGCACTTTTCACCGCACACTTGCTCTCTTTAGACCCCAAAAACTGCTTTTTGCAGTTATTTTATTACAAAATAAAGACGCTACCATCTTTATTTTTCAAAAAAGTATATCACAATTGATTTTGGAATTTTTGGTGGACATTTATAAAATTAACCAGCGCTAATTGCTACTGTGAGCTTGCGTTAGCAATATCCAGCCACTTGTAATGGCTGGTTATTTATCGCACACCGGCAAAACAGGCAAATTTGACTGTCTGGGGGCGCGCAATAAATTAGCACTCCACTTGTAATCTAACCCTTAATATGTTCCCAATTTTCCATTTTACCGACTGGAGTGTTTTAAATTGTTTACAAATAGCTCCTTCACCTTTATTTTCTCATTTAAAATACCTGATTTTTCCTATTGTAACTTACATTGAACTTGTCTGAATTTAAAGGGATGGTAAACTCACTATTGACCGAATATATGATCAATCTTGTTCATTCTTCTTAAATGTGCACATGAATTTTCACTTTATACATGATATAGCAATTTACTTACAATTAAATAATAAATAATATCTCCGTTCCATTAAATCGCCAGCCCTCCGTGACGTCGTCATATCCCTTTTGCCATCTTTCGTTCAATCATCAAGCCTGTCGCCAGACAGGCTTCCTTCAATGCAATTGGATTTGCGCAATCCAAGCAATCCTAACCTCGAGCGAGCAAACCCTCTGACGTGTAGAGAGGGTGGAGACCAGATCAACGCAGACAATATTTAGTAAAACATCTAAGAGGGGCGGAGCGAGGAGGAGAGATGCGGTGCAACAAGGTTTTGATAATGTATTAAAATTTACATTAAAATACATAAAAAAATAATGAATTGATAATGCGGTTTAATACTTATTATTTAAACTAATCTAAATATGTAATTTGCAAATAACGGAGTTTACCATCACTTTAAGTTCTGTAACAAAAAAAAACTATATAAACACGAAGGTTAAGATAAAATAATGCTCCCAGTGGGGGGGGGGGGGGTGTGACAGAGAGGTACTAAAATGTTAATGTTCTATTGTTCTCTCTATGTATTGGCCTTTGCGTAAACAGTAATAAAGAAGATAAGGAGGACTTGCGTAAGTAATTTGACAGATAACATATATAGGTATTTCTACAAGATCAACCTCCTGTTTAGAGTTTTGGTTTCAGTTAGCAGAAACAGCTATTTCATATAAAAAAAATATACCCAAATGAACAATTTCCCATACATTTTAAACTCTGTAGCTGGTATAAAAAGTAATTGGAAACACATTAATAAGATATTAATTTTACTGTACATTGACTATTTAAAAGGACACTGAACCCAATTTTTTCTTTCATGATTCAGATAGAGCATTCAGTTTTAAGCAACTTTCTAAAAAATTTCTTCATTCTCTTGGTATCTTTATTTTAAAAGCAGGAATGTAAGCTTATGAGCCAGCCCATATTTGGTTCAGCAACTAGGTAGCGCTAGCTGATTGGTGGCTAAAATGTAGCCACCAATCAGCAAGCGCTACCCAGGGTGCTGAACTAAAAATAGGCTGGCTCCAAAACTTACATTCATATAAAGATACCAAGAGAACGAAGACAAATTGATAATAGGATTAAATTAGAAAGTTGCTTAAAATTGCACACTCTATCTAATTCCTAAACAATTGGGTTTAGTATCCCTTTAAAGGGAAATAAAACATCATTGCTTAAATGTAAAAAATAAAAAGAGTTCTTGTTTCATACTCTCTAAAGAGGTCAAAAAGAAAAGTCTGTAACATGGGATTTCAAAATTCTTATAATTGCCTAAGCCAGCTTTTTTTATTTGCAGATTTTAAAAACCTAAGTCACAGAATACTAAAACAAACCAATTGACGGGGTGTCCAAGTGGTAATATTGAAATAAATATTTAAACAGATATAACAGATCTTATCTCAATGAGGAATACAAACAATAAATCTGTTACCAAACAGTTATGCAATAAAAATCCCAAAAGAATCAGTGTTCTGCACTATTCAAAAGGGCCTCAATGGATAGCAAGGTATAGGTGGTTGCTCATCTCTTCACAGACGAATCCGAACCAAACTATGAAGTGAAACACAAAACAGAGGGGTGCGCCTCATGTGCAGATCGACCAAAAGTGAGCGTGAAATGATGCAACCAAAATCCAAAAATGGGCACTCACATTTGGCAATAGCACACCGATGTGCTGGTAGTGACGTGCTGATATCTCAGGGTGCATCAGCTGACCCGCTCACATTAAAAACAAAAGCAGTGAGTTAAAATAGGGGTGTCCAAGTTTTACTCCCAAATGTTTTTCCCATTTAAATGCTACACGGAGTTGAGCTTCATATCCTTGGATCTTTCTTGTGATTCAACTGGCTGAGCAGCACCTGGTTAGAGGGTGAGCTGATACACCCTGAGATATCAGCACGTCACTACCAGCACATTGCTGTGCTATTGCCAAATCTGAGTAGCCATTTTTGGATTTTGGTTGCATCATTTCACGCTCACTTTTGGTTGATCTGCACATGAGGCGCCCCTCTGTTTTGTGTTTCACTTCATAAGTCACAGAATAGGCTCTTTGGCAACTCTAGGAAGTGTATGACAAACTAATTTGTTTACACAACAGCAAGTCGTATTCAATGTATGAAAAAATGGGTAGGTTAACTGTTAATTTTGATTTTGAGACTACAGGTAGCCCTCAGTTTACACCGGGGTTAGGTTCCAGAAGGAATGGTTGTAAATTGAAACTGTTGTAAATTGAAACCCAGTTTATAATGTAAGTCAATGGGAAGTGAGGGGGTTAGGTTCCAGGCCCCTCTCAAAATTGTCATAGGTAACACCTAATACATTATTTTTAAAGCTTTGAAATGAAGACTTTAAATGCTAAACAGCATTATAAACCTAATAAAATAATCACACAACACACACTTTACTTGCATTTTTCTGCAAACAATACTTTCTATGCATTCCAATCTGGACTGATTTATAGACAGGAAGATCTTGTTCCTATGAAAGCTGCTCGATAGCTCAGGTCTAGTTATACTGATTCATTTTAGCTTGCTTGGCTTGCATATCTTTGCTGCAACACAAGCGGACAGCTCCACCTACTGGATATTTTAATCAATGCACTGCTTCTCAATGCTTTTCAATAGCAGTCACATGACTGAAAAAAAAAGGTTGTTATTCTGAAACGGTGCAAATTGAACCGTTGTAAAACGAGGGCCACCTGTAATTTAAAGTCTGTAGAATACTGGTTCAGGGTATAGAAACTGGACTGATAATCATAGCTCTAATGGGACCCGATATTCAAAGGATCCTCAGGTTCACAAATAAATGCTCACTTCAGGCTCGCCAGTCTTACAAATCATTGGCGGGCGAAATGGTATAAAAGGTGGGCTGATCCTCGCTGTCCAGTGCCCTACTGTAGGATAATGTAGGTCTTGCTGCCATTTTAACAATAAGACCATATTGCCACTTTGCCAGTGAATGCAGATCTCAGCAGTGTGGAGAGGGCTTGTTTACAAAGCACCTTTAATTTATACTTTAATTTGTTTAAATAGTGCAATTTTTTTAATTAAGACGTTTTCACCACTTAGCAAATAGCCGTACGTGAAATTGGCTCCCATGGGCGCCAAACTGGATTTACTGCACAACAATTGGCTAAGAGGTGAAAACGTTACCTCTTAGCAAAAAAATGTTTTTGCCGTGGGCTGCTGTAGCAGCTAAGAATGGCGAACGATTGAAACAAATAAAGGCACTTTCTGCATGAAGTATCTTATAATTCATGAATGAAAGTGCCCTTTATTTGTTTTTATAGTCAATCCTAGCGTTTCAAAAACCTTATGGTTGACTTTCACTTTAAAGTCATATCCAGAGTGGAAATACATAACTAAAAGCTAGCTGAGCACATCTGCTGAGCTAATAACAAAAGGGAAATATGCATAGCCACCAGTCACCAGCTAGTGAATGGTTTCTTCAGAGCCTATCTAGGTATGCCTATCAACAAAAGATATCAAGAAATCAAAGTCTCTTTGATAATCGAGGTCAGGTTTATTGAAAAGTCTCTTACAGTTTTTATGCTGTGTCTCAATTATCAAAGTTTTACTTTTGACTCACATGTCCCTTTAAGGGGATTGGATTCTTCTTATAAGGAAGAAAACTAAAAATTGTTATAAAAATAGAATAATCTCAGTGACAACTTAGTTATAGAGGGGCACTTACTAGAGCTGGTCAAGATATTTGTATTTCAAATGTATTATGTAAAGCCTACAAATATGTAAAAGGGGAGTCAAGTTTTTTGTTTGTTTTTCCCCACTTCAGCATCACTTGCTAAGACTTAAGTTACACAGATATTATGACAATGTTATGCTCTCCATAGATATTTACAACACAAAACTATAAGACCACAGAGTGACTACAGATTTGCACAACTGAACTGGCAAACAGAGAGATGAAAGTAATCATTTTCATTACAGGTATAATAAAAATGATTGTGCTACAGCTATTATTAATTACGTCTAAAGCATACTCAAACAGTACAGATGTTCTTTATTCTGTGGGAAAGTTTTGAGTTGGGATCCCAGACTTGCATATGCTGTCTGTCATACAGAGGGGCTACTCAAAGTGATTCCTGCAGAAATGATGGCCCCTAGCATAAGAAATGGAGACAGGGAAAGTGATGAGGCAGCATGTGTGGGTTGCTGTGATCACTCTAGCAGACAAATACTGTTGCTTGTGTAGATAGATATACAAACCACACAAGCTCCATCTCTGGAGGATCCAACCCATCCACTTTTTACTCTAACAGTTTCACACCTCCCAACATTTCCCCAATTCAGTCTGGACCTGGGTGTCTTAGCTTGAGTTAGGGAGATCATGGGTAGAGATGCAGGAGTTCAGTTGAAGGAGTCTTGAGGGATGGAGGTAGAGCCATATGTGCTCTGTGGGTGGGACATATTATAGGAGGGGCTATGGTTGATAAAGGTGAGATCAGAGTTGTATGTGGGCGTAGTTACACTGTCGCTGTTTTTACTTATAGGCGCTGAGTAAGAGCAAAAGAATGAACAGTGGGACAGAGCTCACATATTTGACAAAAAGGCAGGTGGTTGGTATATCTACAGTATTAATCTGATGTTATATTAAATGAATGTCAATACAATTGTGGTTGAAGTAGCACCATGTGTAACATTTTTCATATTGCATCCATGCAACACAAAGGCCTCAATAATAATGCAGTTTTGTTTGCTGCATTTTTGAAAAGTTTGGAGATACTTAATGTAAGGGTTAATTTTCTTTTTTAATGCTTTGAGATTAATATTCTTGTGTGACAGATTCTAAAAAAAATATTCCATAATAAATAAATATTGCAATATCTTCCACATATTGCCAACTGAGGCCTAATTTTATTGATGTGGTAAATTGTGGTAACTAGTGACAGACATCCCAACTCTCCCTAAAGTTCAGGGAGTCTCCCTGATTGTAATAGCGGCTTCCTGATGCCAGCAAATGGAGTGCAATCTCCCTGAAACTCCAAGTACCATGCTCCAATGTGGCCCAAATCCGGAAAAGTGTTTCTTTAAGGAATGCCTTTAGTTGCTGGGACGTTATAGAACCCTCAAAGCATGCATCAGTAACCAAAAGCCCCCACTTATTCTAATTAAATAAAAACACAAATACTACCTTATTTACTACACGTAATTAAACTTCGTATTCTATAATATTTAAGCGTACAATCACTGGACAATAGGTTTGTTGTATGTGGTTGTGCAATAAAACTACTTTTTTTTAATGTGACTTTAGTGGGAATCTACTTTAATGATGAGTCTCTATCTTATTTAGGGTTTCAAGGTGTCCAATATATAACTGGGAGGGGGGGGGGTGGCGGCGCAGTAGCGGGTGAACCCACCTCCCTGAAATTAGTTTTTGCAGGTTGGGATGTCTGTAGTGATAAAAACACTTGTCTCCATTAAAGTCCATTGGAATTTTTTTTTAAGTTACCAGTACCACCAGTTTCCAGACTTTACTAGTTAAACTTGTCAATGAAAAAGACAAGTTTAAAGGGACACTGTACCCAAAATTTTTCTTTCGTGATTCAGATTGAGCATGAAATTTTAAGCAACTTTCTAATTTACTCCTATTATCAAATGTTCTTCATTCTCTTGGTATCTTTATTTGAAATGCAAGAATGTAAGTTTAGATGCCGGCCCATTTTTGGTGAACAATCTGGGTTGTCCTTGCTGATTGGTGGATAAATTCATCCACCAATAAAAAAGTGCTGTCCAGAGTACTGAAACCAAAAAAAAGCTTAGATGCCTTCTTTTTCAAATAATGATAGCAAGAGAACGAAGAAAAATTGATAATAGGAGTAAATTAAAAAGTTGCTTAAATTGCATGCTCTTTCTGAATGACAAAAGAAAAAATTTGGGTTCAGTGTCCCTTTAACTAGGCCAAGATCCCCAGCTTCAGTTTACATCTCTGGTCAATTATTACCAACTGGAATATATTACTGTTATTCAATTTAACCTTGTAATAAAATGCATTATTTATTTCAAGGTCATAAAGAGGTTGTTTTTCTCTTTATTTTGATGCTGCTCAAAAGACTACAATGCCTGACTATATACACCTGAAGGGCAAGCATTAGCAAAGAATAATTGCAACTGTTGACCCCTTTTGTCCTAATCCTGTCAATATTGCAGAAACATGATATCTAATTAATCAAGAAATGGCTTCTCGATCTTATTTAAAATCTCTAGAGAATACACTTGTGCTTTATAAGATTACAGGTGACCTTCTACTATGTGCTCCATATTTATGTATAGATGTGCAAACATTTTTAATATCAAATATACATGCCCTACTTAATTAAATTGTGTAAAAGCTGGACAGGAAAGACTTGCTTGTGCATTATTCATATGGAATGAAGAGCCTGTCACTGGGATAATCAGATAACCTCTCACCCTTGGCTGGATGTTACTGATTTCTAGAAACATCAAAAGCAGTTTGCAATTATTGTGAAGAGTTAGAATACAAATGGCAAAAACAATATGTTAAATGGTTCCGTGAACCAATTAGATAAAGGCAGTGTATACCATGTAATAAGATGTGGGACCTGGAGTGAAACTGTATTTTATAACATTTCATCCATTTTGCAAATGAATGACACTTGTGTACAGTATCAATTACAACAATGAGGCTAGTCATCAGGAATGGGTGATGAGTATAAATGAGATATGTCAGCTGAATACATGTAATGTTTGATAAAGTCACAGGTGAAGCAAGTTTGATGTTTAAATGCAATGTCAAGTTATTATATTTGAAGCTATTAGAGTCCTTTAAACAGAAGTAAGTGAAACCGGCTCCCCTTTTTACTATTACTTAATATGTGTACTGTTTGTAATCACTTCCCATTCCTATACTTAAAGGGACAGTCTACACCTAAATTGTTATTGTTTAAAAAGTTACTACCCATTCCCCAGATTTGCACAACCAACATTGTTATATTGATATATTTTATAAACTCTAAACCTCTACATTTCTGCTTGTTTCTAAGCCACTACAGACAGCCTCTTGTCACATGCTTTTTTTATCAGCTTTTCACAACAGGAGACTGCTAGTTCATATGGGCCATATGTTCTTTCCTGTGGGTTGTGCACAACCCAGAATCAATTGCTTAAAATGCCAATCAATAGATAATAAATAAAAAGTTAGCTGACTGCCCTGCCTATATATTTAAAGGGATACTAAACCCCATTTTTTTCTTTCATGATTCGAATAGAGCATGCAATTTTAAGCAGATTTCTAATTTACTTCTATTATCAATTTTTCTTCGGCCCATTTTAGGTTTAGAACCTGGGTTGCGCTAGCTGATTGGATGGCTAAATACAGGCACCAATCAACAAGCCCTATCCAGGGTACTGAACAAAAAATAGGCCGGCTCCAAAGCTTTCATTCTCGCCTTTTCAAATAAAGATAGCAAGAGAACGAAGAAAAATTGATAATAGGAATAAATTAGAAAGTTGCCTAAAATTGCATGCTCTATTTGAATCATGAAAGAAAAAAATGTGGGTTCAGTGTCCCTTTAACACTAGCTTGGGCTGTGCATTGCACTGGAGGTGCATTGTCTGGGCAGTATGCATTGTTACAATAGCATATGTTCACATTTCTAAAGTGAGGCACTAATATAAGAATTATACAATAATAATTCTCAGTACTCACTACAATGCTGCTTATTTAGACAACATTCTGCCTATTGACATCTGCTGAAGAAATGCACACTACATCAAGCTAATCATATTCTCTCTCTTCTGCTTTCAGGTACGTGAATAGTATCCCTGCTCATTTGCAACCTATTCACTGCATTCTAGTGCTCTCTCCTCTCCTGTAACTCTCTTTCGGTACGTGAATAGTATCCCTGCTCATCTGCAACCTATTCACTGCATTCTAGTGCTCTCTCCTCTCCTGTAACTCTCTTTCGGTACGTGAATAGTATCCCTGCGCATCTGCAACCTATTCACTGCATTCTAGTGCTCTCTCCTCTGCATTTATTGTAATGTTATCCCAATGTCTTACTTCTAATGTTTTGTTAATTGCCATGTGATGTCCAATCCTTATCAATACCTGCTATTATTCTTAAATTTATAGCTGTCTTATGTCATAACTCCCACCTCCTCAAAATGTTACTGTCTTGTTTATCTTAACTTATCTCACCCTGACCTGACCAGAATCTAACTTTCAATTGGCCTTTTAAATTGTCTTGTGACTTAGCAATTAGTTAATTTAGTGGACCCAGCTGACTCTCCTGCCTATATATTTAACACTAGCTTGGGCTGTGCATTGCACTTTTTCAATAGCATATGTTCACATTTCGTAAGTAAACATTTTATAAGTGAGGCACTAATATAAGAATTAAACAAGAATTCAACAAGGGTTGGACAATGGGCAAGACATAGGACAAGTACTCTTGTAATATTGTGTTTTATGTATCTCATTATTTCCTTATGCAAGTGCTGCTGTAATACTGCATCTTATGTTTTTAATTGGTTCCTACTTTTGTAAAAATACTCAATATCTTTATATTCCTTTTTGCTACCTCTTGTCTCTATAACAAACTACTTTATTCAATTACTCCTTCCCCCTCACTACCTGCACTGTTCATTAGCCCATCTCTCTTAAACTCACCTTACTTTTGTACTCATTAACTTTTTCTATTCCTAAACACTCTCTCTCCCCCCTGTACCTCGTCTCATTACTGCAAATCTGTATCTCATCTCATTTCACTCTCCCTCTTACTTATACTAGCTGCTGGTGACATCTCCCCTAATCCTGGTACCCAACAACTTCCTAGCCATGCACATCCATGTGTACCGTTCCATAGTCTCACAAAACAAAACTCTGGTAACCTTACTCGCATTCCTCTTCCATCTAAAGCCACTACCCCTTTCACTTGTGCACTCTGGAACTCTTGCTCTGTTTGCAACAAGCTCACTTCTATACATGAACCCATCTCCCACTCACTTAACCTTCTGGCTCTAACAGAAACCTGGCTCTCTCCCCTAGACACAGCATCCACTGCTGCTCTGTCACATGGGGGTATCTACTTCAGCCACACTCCTAGGTCTGATAATAAACAAGGAGGTGGTGTTGGTATTTTACTTTCCTCTCGTTGCACCTTTCAACAAATACATCCCATCTCTTCCCTCACATTTTCCTCAATCGAAACCCCCATGCTTCTCTTATTCTCTCCCCTCTCTATACGTGTTGCAGTCATATACCAAACCCCTGGCTCCTCAACTCAATTTCTAGATCACTTGGCTGCCTGGCTACCTTATTTCCTCTCTTCAGGCACCCCTGCCTCATTCTTGGAGATTTCAACATCCCTCTTGACAATCCCACTGCCTCCTCTGCAAAACAACTTCTGCAACTCACTTCCTCTTTCGGTTTGTCACAATGTACTGACTCTCCCCCTCACAAAGATGGTCACTCCCTTGACCTGACCTTTAGCTATCAATGCATTATTTCAAACTTCACAAACTCTCCTTTTCCTATTTCTGACCACCATCTCCTCACTTGCAACATATCATCCCTCCTTAAAACTCTCACTTCTTCTACTCCTCACACCAAACTTCACAGAAGCATTATGTCATTAGATCAGCAACAACTTGCTAATTCTCTCGAACCTCTCTTCTCCTCCATCTCTTCCTTCTCCTGCCCTGACCAATCTATCTGCCACTATAATTCCACCAATACATTGGTCTTTGACAATCTAGCCCCTTTTACAATTGCTCGGAAATCACACTCTCATCCTCAGCCCTGGTATACTCCTCTGACACGGTACCTACACAGATGTTCCCGTACTGCTGAGTGGCACTGGAGAAAATCTCAGAGTTTAGCTGATTTCCTTCATTACAAGTTCATTTTGAATTCCTACTATTCTGCCCTTAATGTCTATAAGCAACATTACTTCTCTACTCTTATCTCTAATCTTTCTTCAAACCCAAAATATCTGTTCTCCACTTTCAATATTTTACTCCACCCATCCCTACCCCCTTATACAACTTCGCTGTCAGCTCAAGACTTTTCCAGCCACTTCAATTCCAAAATCGACTCCATCAGAAACTAAATCAGCTCTCAACATACTTCCATTCACTCACTCCCTTAAACGCTTGCAATCAACCACAATCCACATAGCCATAAATTTAGCTCTTTCTCCCCTGTTACTGAAGAAGTTTTGACACTTATACTGAGCTCTCACCTCACTACCTGTCCTCTTGACCCTATCCCCTCAAAGATGCTCCCCTCCCTCTCTTCTACCCTTACCCCTATACTCGCACACATTTTCAACCTCTCCCTCAGCACCAGTATATTTCCTTCATCTCTGAAACATGCACTGGTCACACCTATCCTCAAAAAACCTTCTCTTGATCCAACCTCCCCATCCAACTGCCGCCCTATTTCCCTACTCCCTCTTGCCTCAAAGCTTCTCGAAAAGCTAGTAAATGCACGCCTATCCCATGTCCTTACATTAAACTCCCTCCTCAACCCACTGCAATCTGGATTTCGTCCCCTTCACTCCACAGAGACAGAAATCATTAAGGTTACCAACTACCTACTTACAGCAAAATCAAAGGCCACTTCTCTCTGCTTATCCTCCTTGATCTGTCTGCAGCCTTTGATACTGTTGATCACCCTTTTTTGCTCCAAACCCTCCAATCCTTCGACATTTGTGACACAGCCCTCTTGTGGTTCTCTTCCTACCTGTCAAACTGTACCTTTAGTGTAACCTTCTCTGGGGCCTCCTCTGCCCTGTCACCACTTTCTGTTGGGATAACGCAAGGCTCTGTCATCGGTCCCCTTATCTTCTCAATCTACACATCATTATTAGGTTCCCTAATAAAGTCCAATGCGTTCCAATATCATTTGTATTCAGATGACACCCAAATCTACTTCTCTTCACCAGACCTATCTCCTTCCTTGCTAACCCGTGTCACTAACTGTCTTTCTCACAACTTTTCCTGGATGTCCTCTCACTACCTCAGGCTAAGCTCCTTATTTTCCCTCCTTCTTCCAAAATCTCATCCCCCAATCTCTCTATAACTGTCGACAACTCCATCATTACCCCTATCCCGCATGCCCGATGTCTTGGGGTCACACTTGACTCAGATCTTTTTTTCACTCCTCATATTCAGTCCTTGGCTAAATCCTGCTGCTTCTACCTTAAAATAATCTCTAAAATTAGACATTTCCTTACACAAGACACAACTAAGATTTTAATCCACTCTCTCATCCTTTCCCGCCTCGATTACTGCAACTCTGTCCTCTCTGGTCTCCCCAGCTGCCGCCTAGCTCCTTCACAATCCATAATGAATGCCTCTTCCAGGCTCATCTTCCTTTATCTTCCTTTATCTGCTGCACCTCTCTGCCAATCCCTTCACTGGCTTCCTCTTGCCTCTAGGATTAAACACAAAATTCTCACTCTGACATACAAAGCCCTCAACTGCACTGCTCCCCCCCTATATCTCAGACCTTGTCTCCAGATACTCTAACTCCCGTTCCCTATGCTCTGTTCATGCTTCCCCAGACTGGCTCCCATCTTGTGGAACTCTCTGCCTCGCTTCACAAGACTCTCCCCTAGATTTAAAAACTATAAAGTGCTCCCTAAAGACTTTACTGTTCAGGGATGCATACAACCTACACTAAGCTTTCTTTATACCGTTTCTTCTTCTCCATTGCTATCCCCTTGAACCCCTTAGCATGTAAGCCTAAGAGCCATGCTGTTTGTAGATCACCTTCGCACTGACTACAACAGTGCGACTCTTGGCAGGGCCCTCTACCTGTCTGATTCCTATAAATGTTTTATTGTATTCCGCCTATGTTTATAGCGCTGCGGAATCTGTTGGCGCTCTACAAATAACTGATAATAATAATAATAAGGGGTCTGTCGGAAGAGGTTTAGATGAAAGGTAATCACAGAGGTAAAATGTATATTAATATAACCATGTTGACTGTGCAAACTGGGGAATGGGTAATACAAAGAATGTGTTTCTATTTATTGCTTTTTTTTCTTGTGAAAACTAGAGAATTTACATGATGATTACAAATATTACCTGCTATGAGATGGCAGGGGTGGTTATACTATGTACCAGTGATTACACCCACAAAAAAGCCTTGCTGTAAACAATCTAAACCCTATTCAGAAATTCCCAACCACACTCAGACTGCACACCCCAACTCTACACAGACTGTGGACACAAACCAGAATGTGCTAACTTTTCCTTGCTCTAATTTTTTACTGCTTGGTCCACTGAGACTCCTCACTGGGGCCCTGATATTCAAAACCTCTCTGTTCAGGTGAGATATTCTAAAATAATCCTCCAGCACTGCGAGATCTCTAGTGAAATTTTTAAAAGGCAGATTTACTTTACTTATCCAAGTGACATTTCCTGCATTTCAGAATGTGAAGTAGAGACAAGCCAAGTGCAATATAGCACTGCATGACATGACAGTCATTTACACTTTGTTCTTTCTATTTTATATCACTTTGCTCTTCTGATTACATTTAATTACATTTCATCTTTGCACTTTCTGTTTTGTATTTTATTTTGTATACAGCAATGTATTTAGTGACTCTACAAATTCTGATTATAGAGCAGACTTCACAGAGGCAGAACTCACTGAATTTTCTAAGAAAAGGGGAGGAACCTGGAAATCCCAGAGAGATGAGAGATGCCTTCCATAGAAAATAATGAAGCTCTCTGGGATACAAAATTTCACATGGGAGAGAGAATGTAACTGGAGAACGCCTGGGGCTGATATAAAGGGGTAGATTTATAAAACAGCGCATGCTGCTGTCTACCTACCTGAAGTTTCAGGTCCACCTGAAACTTAAGTTAAGAAGCAGTGGTCGTAAGACCGCTGCTCCTTAACTCATCTGCCACCTCTGAGGTTGTGGACAGCAATCATCCCGATCGGATAGGATCGGGATGATTGAAACCCCCTGCTAGCGGCCGATTGGCTGCAAAGGTGCAGGGGGCGGCATTGCACAAGCATTTCACTAGCATTTACAGCGGATCATGTCCGCCCAAATTTGATAAATCTACCCCAAAGGCTCCGTTTGAATCAATTCTAAAGTAAACTGAAATGTTTTCACTACAATATTACTTGCTTTTGTCTATATTCTAGTATGTATATTACTTTTCTGTTAGTTAAAATAAGTGTATTGTGAATTTTGAGCAAACTTCACCTGCATACAGCTGACGAGACAAATCAGTGAGACCAGCTTGTATAAAATGCTTAGAAAATTTCACAAGACTGGTGAGAGAGCTTTAGACACGTTGGGAACTCCCCTGTTCAGCCGAGGCAACTGCCTTCTCCCTCCCACTTTCTTTAAGTGTCAGTTTTAGTTTGCAATACAGCAATGTAATTTGTATATATAAACAGAAATATACATAGTTTGATCCTAATTTGTTGAAGTAACACAGAAGAGTAACAAAAATCTCATATAAGGAAGTGTTGAATTGCACTGGGCTTGTCTCTCCTTTATATATAGAAATCAGAGAGATCTTGTACGCAGTGCTGGAGAGTTCTGCCTTTTCTTTTTTAAACATTCAGTGAGTTCAGCCCATGGGGCCTTTTTATCATGATGTGAGCGGACATGATCCGATATTGCGGCTCATGTCCGCTGCACATCGATAAATGCCGACAGCATATGCTCTCGGCATTTATCATTGCACCAGCAGTTCTTGTGAACTGCTGGTGCTATACCACCCCTTGCAGATTCGCAACTAATCGGCCGCTAGCAGTGGGTGTCAATCAACACGATCGTATTCTTTAGACCGCTGCTTCATAACTTGTGTTTCTGGCGATCTTCCATTCGGAGCTTGATAATTCGGCCCCCATTTGAGGTCTGAACTGCAATTTCTCTCCAAGCTGGAGAACCTTTGAATATCAGGGCCCCAGCCTCCTAGTTGCTGGGTACAAAATGGAAAAATTAAGATGTTTATTTTTTGTAGTTAGCTAAATGCTTACAAGAAAAAAGAAATAAAAATAAAGAAATCCAACAGAAGTGTCTTGCTGCAAGTAAGCCTCACTCTGGGAAAGTTGCAGTTGTTTAATCAAGTATAGTTTTCAACTGTAAACAGCTGTTGATCAACAAACAAATGATAAATGGGCATTTTATATCACAGATGTGTACCTGTATATCACTACTATTTAAAGCTAGCTTTGGGTATATGTTATCCAGCATTTAGACAAATTTTGTATCTATTGTACAATTTGTACAAGTCTGCCTTTCCTGCCTTGTCTTTATTTATTGGACCCCTATATACTGTATGTCCATAAATAAACACCTAACACAAAAGTGGATTTTAAAAGGCCACAGCTTAGCTTATTGAAAATATAAAAACATATAAATATGAACAATAAATAATCATAAATAACCATCAGCATCCCTCCTGCGGTAATGCCCCACAAAGCTTTTCATTCATCCTATCTCAGCTTCTACCCAGTGTTCTGTCCAGTTTTGTGAGTGGCCCAGCAGTGAAACAGTT
Source organism: Bombina bombina (assembly GCF_027579735.1). Classification (NCBI taxonomy): domain Eukaryota; kingdom Metazoa; phylum Chordata; class Amphibia; order Anura; family Bombinatoridae; genus Bombina; species Bombina bombina. Next base: position 911,282,576 of record NC_069499.1, read on the forward strand.
AATTAGAGCAAATATCAAACACTACAAAATGCAGACTGCAAGGTGTGTTTCCCTTAAAGGGAAACTCAAACCAAAATAATATTTTATAATTTAGAAAGAGCATGCAGTTTTAAGACACTTGCTAATTTACTTCCATTATTAAATTGTGCACAGTCTTTTTATATGAACACTTTCTGGGGAACACGATCCTACTGAGCATGTGCACAAGCTCACAGGGTATAGGTATACTAGTCTATGATTGGCTGATGCCTGTCACATGATACATGGGGCTGGAAAATAGGAGAAAAAAATATATTTGTCAGAAAAAAATATCCTGCTTATTTGAAATTCAGAGAAGGTGTTAAATTATTGTATTTTTATTATGCATTTGTTAAATATGCAATTCTACTTCATTAAGTGGTCCTTTAATAACTTTTTCACGTTGGGCCACCCACAAAACTTGCCTTAGAGGGAACACTGGCCACACTTCTTCTCACCAACCATTTACACCCCATCTCAAAACTAGCTCCAAGCACCCTCCACACTAGGCTGTGACTACCAAAATGCTGGGTGGGTGGGAGGATGTTTCTTCTCACACGTTGGCTCTAGATAGAAAAACCTAACTTCTGCTTAGGCCCCTTCTTAAAGAGACAGTAAACACTTTGTAATTACAAGACACTTTTTTATTGTGTTGCTAAAGAATAACACATCAGTCAAGTCTTAAAGTTTTAAAAACAAATTAACATCCTTTTTCTGCAATTATTTTTCAATAGCCAAATTCCATCCACAAGTTGCCTTCTTTGAAGGAGCCAATCTGGGGTTTAGTCAGCAAAATACCAGGCTAGCCCCGGTCATAAAGTTAGTATAAAATGCATTTATTTGCAGTTGCTATCAATTAAAGGTGATTAGGAACAGGTATTTTGCCTTGAAAAGTCTGCAGGGTGCATTTCAAGTTCTGAGTATTAGAAACTGCTCAATTTTCAGAGCTAAATTACATGAAATTAGTCTGAAATAAATAATGAATGTATATTGTATAGTTGTTTCATTATACATAACTAAACATTTTCTTTAAAAAATCTCAAGGTGTTTTCTGTCCCTTTAAAACCTCTCTCCAAGCCCCCCTCCTGACATAACGTTGCCCCTCCATTCCCTCTGCCTGCCATGAGGTCAATTTCCCCCTCCTATACGTATATGCATTCATCCAGGGCTTCCTATACACTTTTGAAACCACTACAAAAACTGTTGCTGCATTATAAATAAGGATAATGATAATAATTCGTAATGTCTAATTTCCTTAACACATAGGGGCTATAGACCAATATTTTAGAAGTCTTAATGGCTGCATATAAATGTATGGCTTATAAATACACAAATATATTTTCTAAAAATGTCACTGTCAAAGGTCCAGATTTAGATAAGGTGAGGTAAGGAGGGGAGTAGCTTCTGTCTGCTGATCTCCCCTCTAATGTCTCTTGTGAGATGTTAATTAGTTCTGCTTTTTTCCTGGGGCCATAAAAGCTATAGTACACATTCTTAGTTCTGCTTTTTACCAAATAAAATAGTGCAAAGCTCCACATGTGACTCATCAGTTAGCTTTCCCCAATAATAATCATCATCATCATGTGCAAAATTTCCTTTTTGCATAAGATTCTCTACGTAAGCTTATCAACAGTGGCTAATACTTGTAATTTTTTTCTAGTAACATAATGAACATAATAACATAATGAATCAGATAATTTATGTTTTTATGGCCAGTGGAATCATTACTGATAAAAAAAAGCCATAAACTTTTCTTGCCTAAAAAGTTTGTAATGGTGTAATATTAATGTTTAACTCACTGGAAACCATAATAGATTTGTTTTTTTACGCATCAGATTTCCTAGTAAACATTACAGAAGACAAAATACGTGGATAATGAATGTTCTCCTGCATAACCTTGCAACAAGATCAGTCAGTAGCTCTATTTTCTCTTGGTTTTGTAATTGTATAAAGCTAATTAACAGCTAGATTATGAGTTTTGAGCGCTATAGGGATTTTAATAACCACCACAAAAGTGGCGTTATTTCCCCTCCCTATAGCGCTGCTATTATAAGTTTACAAAAAGCAGGCTTGTGCAGGTGATATGGTTGCGTTGAGCTCCATACCGCACCCAAATACAAGCTCTGTTTTGACGTGCTCGTGCATGATTTCCCCATAGACATCAATGGGGAGAGCAGGCGAATAAAAAAGCCTAACACCTGCGATCACGGAAAGAAAAGCTCCGTAACGCAGCCCCATTGATGTCTATGGGGAAATAAAAAGTTATATTTGAACCTAACACCCTAACATAAAAACCAAAAATCCTATTGGCTGTTCCAATCCGCCATTAAAATGAGAGCTCAATCCTATTGGCTGATTGGATCAGCCAATAGGATGAAAGCGCAATCCTATTGGCTGACTGCAACAGCCAATAGGATTTTTTCTCCTTTAATTGCTATTGGCTGATAGAAATATTTCAGCCAATAGGAATGTAAGGGACGCCATCTTGGATGGCGTCACTTAAAGGGAACCTTCAGTTGACGTTGACGACCGTAAGAACAGGATGTTCCGCGCCGAATGTCTTAAAGATGGACCTGCTCCACGCCGGATAAATGAAGATCGAAGAGGCCGCATGGATGAAGACTTCTTGCCGCTTGGATGAGGACTTCGCCGGCTGTAGGAGGATGGATGTCCGCACTTCGATAACTGTAAGTGGATCGTCTGGGGTTAGTGTTAGGTATTTTTAAGGGGTTTTTGGGTGTTTTTTTTTTAGGTTAGGGTATTGGGCAATTCGTAAAAGAACTAAATGCCCTTTTAAGGGCAATGCTCATCCAAATACCCTTTTCAGGGCAATGGTTAGTTTAAGTTTATTTAGATAGGTTTTTATTTGGGGGGGGTTGGTTGGGTGGTGAGTTTTACTGTTGGGGGTTGTTTGTATTTTGTATTGCAATGTAAAATAGCTGAAGGTCCTTTTAAGGGCCATTGGCAGTTTAGTGTTGGCTAGGGTTTTTTTTATTTTGGGGGGGCTTTTTTATTTTAATAGGGCTATTAGATTAGGAGTAATTTGTTTTTATTTTTGATAATTTTGTTTTTTATTTTTGTAATTTATTGTTTGTTTGTTTTTTTGTAAGTTAGTAAATTGTATTTTATTAATTTAATTTATTTCATTTTATTGTAATGTTAGTTTTTAGTGTAAGGCAGGTTAGGTTTTATTTTACAGGTAAGTTTGTATTTATTTTAACTAGGTAGTTAGTAAATAGTTAATAACTATTTGCTAACTAGTCTACCTAGTTAAAATAAATACAAACTTACCTGTGAAATAAAAATAAAACCTAAGATAGCTTCAATATAACTATTAGTTATTTTGTAGCTAGCTTAGATTTTTTTACAGGTAAGTTTGTATTTAGTTTTAAATAGGAATTATTTAGTTAATAATTGTAAGGTTTATTTAGATTCATTTTAATTATATTTAAATTAGGGGGTGTTAGGCTTAGGTTTACGTTAGGGTTATCGTTAGATTTAGGGTTACGTTAGGGTTAGGATTAGGGGTTAATATATTTATGTAGAGTTAGTGATGTGGGAGTTCAGAGGTTTAGGGGTTAACAATTTATTTTAGTATATTTTGTTGTGGGGGGCTTCAGGTTTAGTGGTTAATAGGTTAATTAAAGCGACGGTGCGGCAGATTAGGGGTTAATAATATTTAAATAGTGTTTGCGATGCGGGAGGGCGGCGGTTTAGGGGTTAATATGTTTATTATAGTGGCGACGATGTCTGGGAGCAGCGGAATAGGGTTTAATAAATTTTAATAGTGGCACGAGGTGTACTCTGTACTTTTTAACACTTTAGTTATGAGTTTTATGCTACAGCTTTGTAACGTAAATCTCATAACTACTGACTTTAGATGGCGGTACAGATCTTGTCAGTATAGGGTGTACCGCTCACTTTTTAGGCCTGCCAGGCAAACTCGTAATACCGGCGCTATGGGAATTCCCATTAAAAAAGAACTTTTTAAAAAGTGCGGTACTGACGTTGCATGACGGCCAAAAAGGTGTGCGGTACACCTATACCTACAAGACATGTAATAGCGGCGTTAGGGAAAAAGCAGCGTTATGATGCATGACGCTGCTTTTTTACTCATAACGCCAAACTCGTAATCTAGCTGTAAGTTATTTGCAGTGTTGTTGGGGACATTGCTAACAATAGTGGTGGATAAGTAATGCTGACTGAGAGAATCTAGAGATCAAGCAATGAATTTCAAATTGATTTGATAGATTTCATATTCGCTCTATTTAAAGTGATGGTAAATCCTAATGTTTTTGAAACCCTATGATTTACCAGTGTTACAAATGAAGTGGACTTTCAGTCATGAAGTAGTAAAATGCTTCATGCTGAAAGTTCCCTTATTTGCCTGCAGCATATGCCGCACTGAGTGCCTCAGGCCTCCCATGACAGAGTGCTATTTTATCAATGAGGTGATATTAGCCAATAGCGTGCTAGCCATACAGCATAATGCCAACTGGGCAGCATGGCTATTGGCTAAGAGGTGGAAACGTCACCTCATATAAAAAATAGAGTTCTGCCGTGAGAGGCCTAATGCTCTCAGCACGGCATACACCAGACCTGCCTTTTGAGCCCGTAATGTCAGGGGTGAGGTTATGAGATGGTGCAATGTATATGTTGCATTTAGTTTATGATACGTTTTTATGTTATGGGGTCTAATACTTTGTGTTATTCTTTATATAGATATCACTGAATGTTGGCACAGGGGTGAACCATACAAGGGTCAGGGCATACCAGGGAGGGGAATAAGGGCACTGGGCTGAGGGGCCCTACAAATGTATTTTGCCCAGGGCCCCACAAATGCTAAGGTTGGCCCTGGCATACACTGCAGGCAAATAAAGGAACTTTCGGCATGAAGTATTTTATACTTCATAACTGAAAGTCCCCATTATTTGTAGAACTGGTAAATCCTAGCCTTCCAAAAACGCTAGGCTTTATCATCACTTTAATTACAATAAAACGATATTTTAAAAGCAAAACCTCTATGAAAAATATAATAGGAATAAATGTTAATGTTCATCAAGTACTATTTAAATATACTTATTTTACACAATAGATTGTATAGAACAATCATATAACTGTCCTAATGGGAATGGTTTTTTTAAACTAGTGACATAATTAATACTGAAACAAAGCAGATTGGCATGTCATTTTTGACAGCAAGCACTCATGGGTAACAGGTGATATAAGCCTGACATATGCTTTACTTATAGAATAAATCATCTGTTCAATCCACTGTGATGTAGAGACTAGATCAAAGGAATAATTTAATGAGGCAGAGTAAGCGGAGATTGATCACAGGAAGTCTTGCAGAAGGGGTAATATCACATAGGACTTAAAATGTTTCATACAATGAATGCCTGAAGAATGATTTAATTACACACAATGCTGTTTAAACAATAATGTATAGTAACAAAGTAACTCCTGGACAGATCATCTATTCTACATTATTTATGGTATCTGTCTTTAAAAGACGGGATAAATTTGCCCCAGGATGCAAACATAAGGTTGTTAGAAGTTTTATCCATAATGTTACTTTTTCCCACTATCCCTGTCCCTGAAATTACAAAAGACAGCTGTAAAGCATGATTCACACTTAAAGGGATATTATGATAAAAAATTATATTATACAAGAGCCTTGTTTAAACGTATATATATATAATTATTTTTTTTTAAAAAAAGCTGTGTCTTTGTATTAAGAAATTATCAGGAAGTTAATGCATTTCCAATATTGGGATATAGGTTTTGCTCATAAGCTAAAGTCCTACAGTTCTATTAGTGGGTAATGCCACTTCTCACAAGTATAAGACAAATATTTATCAACACAGGAGTATCAGTCTTAGAAGGAACCAAAATTATAATTCATTCAAATTACGCTCTAATGGATGTAACACAACATTGTTTTTATGTAATTTTAAAATCCTTAGAAGAAAAAAGTCAGCATTAGAGACAGAGAAACAATGTACCATCAACCATGGGAAAAGGAATGAAACAAACTGTGGAAAGTGTTCAGCATTAGGCTGAAAAAGCAGCGTTAAGAGGTCTAACGCTGCTTTTTTACGCCCGCTGGTATTACGAGTCTTGCAGGTTTAGGGTCACCGCACACTTCTTTGGCCTTACCGCAAAACGACTTACGTAAACTTCGTAAATTCTTTTTTCTTCCATAGCGCCGGTATTACGAGTCTGTCCTGGGAGGCCAAAAGTGAGCGGTACACCCTACTCCGTCAAGATTCCTAACGCATTAAAAAATCAGTAGTTAAGAGTTTTATGGTACAACGCTGTAACATAAAACTCATAACTAAAGTGCTAAAAAGTACACTAACACCCATAAACTACCTATTAACCCCTAAACCGAGGCCCTCCCACATCACAAACACTATAATACATTTTTTAACTCCTAATCTGCTGCTCCGGACACCGCCACCACCTACATTATATTTATTAACCCCTAATCTGCCGCCCCCAATGTCGCCGCCACCTACCTACACTTATTGACCCCTAATCTACTACCCCCAACGTCGCCGCCACTATAATAAACATATTAACCCCTAAACCACTGCACTCCTGCCTCGCAAACATTAGTTAAATATTATTAACCCCTAATCTACCGCCCCTTACATTGACACCACCTACCTACATTTATTAACCTCTAATCTGCCGCCCCCAACGTCGCCGCCACTATATTAAAGTTATTAACCCCTAAATCTAAGTCTAACCCTAACCCTAACACCCCCTAACTTAATTATAATTTAAATAAGTCTAAATAAAATTCCTATCATTAACTAAATTATTCCTATTTAAAACTAAATACTTACCTATTAAATAAACCCTAAGCTAGCTACAATATAAATAATAGTTACATTGTAGCTAGCTTAGGGTTTATTTTTATTTTACAGGCAAGTTTGTAGTTATTTTAACTAGGTACAATAGTTATTAAATAGTTATTAACTATTTAATAACTACCTAGCTAAAATAAATACAAAAGTACCTGTAAAATAGAAACCTAACCTAAGTTACACTAATACCTAACACTACATTATAATTAAATAAATTAACTAAATTAACAACAATTAAATAAAATAAATTAAATCTGCTAAAGTACAAAAAAAAACCCCACTAAATTACAGAAAATAATAAACAAATTACAAGATATTTAAACTAATTACACATAATCTAATAGCCCTATCAAAATAAAAAAGCCCCCCCAAAATAAAAAAAAACCCTAGCCTAAACTAAACTACCAATAGCCCTTAAAAGGTAATCAGAAAAGTAATCAGCTCTTTTACCTGAAAAAAAAAAAAAAAATACAAGCAACCCCCCAACAGTAAAACCCACCACCCATACAACGAACCCCCCAAATAAAATACTATTTAAAAAACCTAAGCTCCCCATTGGCCTGAAATGGGCATTTGGATGGGCATTGCCCTTAAAAGGGAAGTTAGCTCTTTTGCAAGCCCAAAGTCCCTAACCTAAAAATAAAACCCACCCAATACACCTTTAAAAAAACCTAACACTAACCCCCTGAAGATCGACTAACCAGGAGAAGTCTTCATCCAAGCTGTGCCGAAGTCCTCAACGAAGCCGGGAGAAGTCTTCATCCAAGCCGGGCGAAGTGGTCATCCAGACGGGCAGAAGTCTTCATCCAGACGGCATCTTCTATCTTCATCCATCCGGCGTGGAGTGGGTCCATTTTCAAGATATCCGGCACAGAGCATCCTCTTCCAATGTAGTCGTCTTACTAAATGATGGTTCCTTTAAGTGACGTCATCCAAGATGGCGTCCCTTAGATTCCAATTGGCTGATAGAATTCTATCAGCCAATCGGAATAAAGGTAGAAAAAATCCTATTGGCTGATGCAATCAGCCAATAGGATTGAATTTCAATCCTATTGGCTGATCCAAGCCGCTTGGATGAAGACTTCTCCCGGCTTTGTTGAGGACTTCGGCCCGGCTTGGATGAAGACTTCTCCCGGTAAGTCGATCTTCCGGGGGTTAGTGTTGTTTTTTTTTTTTTAGGGTGTATTGGGTGGGTTTTATTTTTAGGTTAGGGACTTTGGGCTTACAAAAGAGCTAACTGCCCTTTTAAGGGCAAAGGCCATCCAAATGCCCTTTTCAGGGCAATGGGGAGCTTAGGTTTTTATTGTTAGTATTTTATTTGGGGGTTTATTGTGTGGGTTTTACTGTTGGGGGGGTTGTTTTTATTTTTTTTTTTTCAGGTAAAAGAGCTGATTACTTTGGGGCAATGCCCCACAAAAGGCCCTTTTAAGGGCTATTGGTAGTTTAGTTTAGGCTAGGGTTTTTTTTTATTTTGGGAGGGGGCTTTTTTATTTTGATAGGGCTATTAGATTAGGTGCAATCAGTTTAAATATCTGTTATTTGTTTTTTATTTTCTGTAATTTAGTGTTTTTTTTTTTTTTACTTTAGCTAATTTAATTTAATTTATTTAATTGTTGTTAATTTAGTTAATTTATTTAATTATAGTGTAGTGTTAAGTGTTAGTGTAACTTAGGTTAGGTTTTATTTTACAGGTACTTTTGTATTTATTTTAGCTAGGTAGTTATTAAATAGTTAATAACTATTTAATAACTATTGTACCTAGTTAAAATAAATACAAATGTGCCTGTAAAATAAAAATAAACCCTAAGCTAGCTACAATGTAACTCTATTAGTTATATTGTAGCTAGCTTAGGGTTTATTTTATAGGTAAGTATTTAGTTTTAAATAGGAATAATTTAGTTAATTGTAGGAATTTTATTTAGACTTATTTAAATTATATTTAAGTTAGGGGGTGTTAGGGTTAGACTTAGATTTAGGGGTTAATAACTTATAGTGGCAGCGACGTTGGGGGCGGCAGATTAAGGGTTAATAAGTGTAGGTAGGTTGCGGCGACATTGGGGGTGGCATATTAGGGGTTTATAAATATAATGTAGGTGTCGTCGATGTTGGGGGCGGCAGATTAGGGGTTAATAAATATAGTGTATGTGTCGGTGATGTCGGGGGCGGCATATTAGGGGTTAATAAGTGTAATATTAGGGGTGTTTAGATTCGGGGTTCATGTTAGGGTGTTAGGTGTAGACATAAATTTTATTTCCCCATAGGAATCAATGGGGCTGCGTTAAGGAGTTTTACGCTGCTTTTTTGCAGGTGTTAGACTTTTTTTCAGCTGGCTCTCCCTGTTGAACCCTATGTGGAAATCGTGCACGAGCACGTACTACCACCTCACTGCTGACTTAAGCAGCGCTGGTATTGGAGTGCGGTAATGAGCTAAATTTTGCTAAACGCTCATGTCTTGCCTTTTGACGTCGGGTTTCTGAAAACTCGTAATACCAGCGCTGTAGGTAAGTGAGTGGTGAGAGAAAACTGCTCGTTAGCACCGCATAGCCTCTAACGCAAAACTCATAATCTAGGTGTATGTTTCTATGGTGTTTAAAATTTTGAAGCCATCATAATCAATTAGGAAGACCCTGTTGTCATATGGTACTATCATGACTGAGAAACCTTAGCCAAAACTTTCCATTGTGACAGTTCAACATTTTTAGTCTAATTTATATGTCTTTATATTTGCTCATATTCAGTCTGCATGCTTTTAAACATCATTGGTTCCAGGTTTAAAGGGATAGGAAGGTCAAACATGAAATGTGCATGGGTTTAAATCAATTTTAAATATACCCATTTTTGCAATATACTTCTATCATGAAAATGCTTCTAATAAAATGTATTACTGTTTTTCACCAGCATATTCATATATGCTGTGAGCTCCTGTGCACCAGCATTCAAATATTACACCTCAGAGAACTGGTAGAGGTGTGTAGCCTCAGTGAAGACTTAAAGGGCCATAATACCCAAATGTTTAAACACTTGAAAGTGATGCAGCATAGCTGTAAAAAGCTGATTAGAAAATATCTCCTGAACATCTCTATGTAAAAAAGAAAGATATTTTACCTCAAAAGTTCCTCAGTAGCCACCTCCCATTGTAAAGGATTTCTAAGCAGCATTTTAGTGTGTCTGTCCTGGGACATCTGAAGGGACTAGCATTGTGCACTCTCATATTATTTCACCAATCAGGTAAAGGAAGCTTACTATGAAATCTCATGAGAGTTAAGTCAAATCTCATGAGATCACAGTAAGAGTTCATGACCTCAGCACTGCTGATGCTGATTGGCTGCTGTTCATTTCTTCATTTTTTTTAATTTTTTTACCTGCAGCTGGGAGCAGCTGAGTATAACTTTTTACACAGAACTTACTCTGCTGAGCTGAGGAAATTGTGAGGTAAAATATCTTCCTTTTTTACATAGAGATGCTCAGGTGATATTTTCCTGTCAGCTTTTTACAGTTATACAGCATCAGTTTCAAGTGATTTAGCATATGAGTATTGTGTCCCTTTAAAATGTTATAAACGTCAAAAAATGACATGCTCTAATTAGTTAGACTATTCACCATTTGCTAATGTGTGTTTATTGCCTGCAAATGAGTTAAACACATAGGGGCCCATTTATCAAGCTCCGGATGGAGCTTGAGGCTCGCCAGAAACACCAGTTATGAAGCAGGCGAACAGACATTGCGGCAATTCAACCCGATTGACTCCCCCCGATTGGCTGCGAATCTGCAGGGGGCGGCGTTGCACCAGCAGGTCCGACAGACCTTTGTTAAATAGGCACCATAGTATAACTGTAGCTTGGGACCAGCAGTTCTTTGCTAATGGAAACTGCCTGTGATCCAATTTGCAGTGGTTGTTGTGCATCTGAGTTGTGCACCTAGCACTGCTGATTGGATCCTTTGCAGGGTTTAAACACACAGTAGTGTAGAATTAATGGTCATAAAACGACATGCTCTAATGAATTGAAGAATGTAATTTTTCGACTATTATTGCCCTTTATTTATTTGTGTGTAAAAGACTGAATATCAGACTTTGGGCCTGATATTCAAAACCTCACCGCTCAGGTGAGATGATCTAAGAAGTCTCGTCGGTACGTTGAGGCCCTTTAAAAACAATTAGAATCTCAAATGTAATCCTAATCATGTTGCTATTTAGTGTTATTTATGTGAAACCGAGACTCGTACATTACAACAGAAGGTCTAAAAATAATCCCAAAAATGTTGTGTTATTCATCTCCATGCCGGCAAGGTTTTTAATATCAGGCCACTGAAAAACAATAATAGCTTTTACTAGAAGCATTTTTGTTAACGGAAGTATATTGCAAAAATGCTTCTATTCAAAACTGAAATTCACGCGTGCACATTTGAATTTTGACTTTTCTTTCCCTTTAAAACAAAAACGGCATAAGAATATTGCTTTTTCTTAATTTGTTTTGTAATGTTTTGAAGGTGTTTCTGTTGATATCTTTGACAGTAAAACATATTCAATGCATTGAGAAATTAATGCTCGCAAGATGTGAGATGCAGTTCTATTGATTATGATGAATTTTACATTTGACAGCTATGAGGACCATAATGGCCTCCAACTTTTTCCAGCAAGTGCTCATTCTGACTTTGGTGGGACCTAATCACTTTTGCCTTCATGGACTTCTTTCTCCATAAAAATATAAATATAATATTTCACAATTGCAGACTGGATTGTTTTCATCTTTTTACCAATTTATTTGAAGTCTGTATCTCACTTAAAGCGTGAAGGAAACTGGACTGAGTCTAAGGCCTGCAGTGCGGATCAGGTCCGACAGACCTCGCTGAATGCGGAGAGCAATACGCTCGCCGTTTTCAGCATTGCACCAGCAGCTCACAAGAGATGCTGGTGCAACGTCGCCCCCTGCAGACTCGTGGCCAATAGGCTGCCAGCAGGGGGGTGTCAATCAACCCGATCGTACTCGATCGGGTTGATTTCCGGCGATGTCTCTGAGCAGGCGGACAGGTTATGGAGCAGCGGTCTTTGTGACCGCTGCTTCACAACTGCTGTTTCTGGCGAGCCTGCAGGCTCGCCAGAAACAAGAGGCATCAAGCTCCATTCGGAGCTTGATAAATATGCCCCTAAGTCATCTATTAACCCCTTCAGTAGTGGGAATTTAAAAAAAAAAACTTGCCCAAAACACAGGAAAATTTTATAGCATTTTTGTATCACTCAATTTAAACAGAAATAGAACCTTGTATGTTTTTTTTGTTTTTTTTATTTACCTATCAAAACTATATATATACTGTTACTGTATATATAGATAACCCAAGCGATTGATCTAGGCCCATTTTGGTATATTTCATGCCACCATTTCACTGCCAAATGTGATCCTATAAGAAAAATTGTTAACTTTTTCACAAACTTTGGGTTTCTCACAAAAATGACTTACAATGCAATCATGGCACAAATGGTTGTAAAATCTTCTCTAGGATCCTTTTTGTTCATAAATATCAGACATGCGTGGCTTTACTATTGCTTTTCGGTAATTAGAAGGCTGCTCATTACAGCTGCGCATTACACTTCTGAAACGTTTGGCAGTAAAGGGTTAATTAGTTAGCTGGTAAGGGTAATAGTATTGTAATGTATTACCCTTCCACCTGACACCTCTCCCCCCAAACATCTCTTTCCCACCCCACCCAAACTCCTCACCACCATCTTAGGTACTGGCAGACAGTCAGCCAGTATGAAGCTTTAGTTTTTAGTTGTTTTTTTTTTTTAAATATTTGTATTTATTTTTTTCTTTTCTGAAGTGTAAGATCCCCCCCTCACCCTCTCACCTCCCTGATCCCTTCCAAACAACTCTCTGACCCTCTACCCTCCCAAAGAAACCCACCATCTTATACATAATTTTTTACTACTATTTTTTAAAATCTATTATAATTTTTTTTTTTGTGGCACATGACCCCCCACTCCCTGTGATCGTTAGACCCCTCACCGTCTCTTATACCCCCCTTTTCCAAAGTGTAGTGTTCCATTCCTCCCTCTCCGCTGCTGGGTTGCTTACCTGCCTCCCACATTTCCTCCCAAACTGCCAGGCTACCAAGCTGACTATAAAGAAAGGTAATAAGACCTCCAATTCCTCCTACTGACCTAAATGAATTACAAATAACTTGAGGACTTTAAAGTGACATTAAACTGCTGGGTACAACTACAGTAGCATGGTTACACATCATCATGCTATGTTATGCAGGTGTTAGTTGGTGAAGCTCTTCACACTTGGCTCGACCATCCTGTGACAGGAGGTATTTTGGGAGGTATATATTGCAATTCAGTTTAGCTTACACAAAAGAGAGCAAACGCTTTCCATTTTACCATTTATACCAGTTTTAAGCATAAGATACCATCATAAATAATTCCCTCACACTTATAAGAGGTTAAATTGAAAGAACAGCCTTAAAGAGAGCTGCAGGCACAGGAGGAAAACAGTATCATGGTGAGTACTAACTATTAGACGTGTGCAGTGCCAAGAAATTTGGTTTGGAATGAATATTCATTGGCTTCCCTATTTGTATTCGTTTAATTTTAAAGGGACATGAAACCCCAAAATTGTAATCATGATTCAGATAGAGAATACAATTTTAAACAGCATTCCATTTTACTTCTATGATCTAATTTGCTTCATTCTTAGGGGCATATTTATCAAGCTCTGTATGGAGCTTGAGGCCCCTTCAGGCTCGCCGGAAACAGAAGTTATGAGGCAGCGGTCTACAGAAATCAACCCGATCGAAGACGATTGGGTTGATTGACACCCCCTGCTAGCGGCCGATTGGCTGCGAATCTGCAGGGGGCGGTATTGCACCAGCAGTTCACAATAACTACTGGTGCAATGATAAATGCCGTCAGCGTATGCTGTCACCATTTATCGATGTGCAGCAGACATGATATGCTACTTCGTATAATGTCCACTCGCACATTGTTAAATATCCCCCTTAAGGTATCCTTTGTGAAAACAAATAGCAATGCACATGGGTGAGCCAATAACATGAGGCATCTATGTGCGGCCAACAATCAGCAGCTACTAAGCATATTTATATATGATTTTCAATAAAGGATATCAAGAGAATGAAGCAAATTAAATAATAGAAGTCAATTGGAAAGTTGTTTCAAATTGCATGCTCTTTCTGAACCATGCAAGAAGAAAAAAATTGGTTCCATACCCCTTTAAACTAAATGAATACTGAATATTTGTAGAACATTTACATTTGTTTTCATTAAAGAAACATAAAACCCAAACATTTTCTTTCATGATTCAGATAGAGAAAACTATTTTAAACAACTGTCCAATTTACTTCTATTATCTAATTGTCTTCATTCTTTAGGTATCCTTTGTTGAAGAAATAGCAATGCACATGGGTGAGACAATCACACAAAACATCTATGTGTAGCCACCAATCAATATAAATGTTCCAAAGCTACAGATGAAAAAGCTTACAGCTCCTCGTCTTCACAGATCCACGGCTGCGTTAATAGGAGGCTTAGCACCGCAGGCTCCCAGGGCCTTAACTAAATTACCTTCTCCTTCAGCGCAGGCACTGGGAGCTGCCTCGCTAAGTCTCCTATTAGCATGACCAGGGCTTGAAGAAGAGTAGCGGGTTCTCTAGAATGCTAGAGGTAAGTACACTAGATTATACACTAGCTTTTTCATGTCATAAATGTTTTGTAGATGATCCATTTATACAACTCATCTGGTAGTGTTTTTGTAACAATGTACAATTTTACTTACTTTTTAATAACATTGTGCAGATTTTCAGACTTCTAACCAAGCCCCAAAGTATCAGTTGTACACACACGCCTTCCTTCTTTCCCAGCAACTTTCACTGGGTGTCTCAGCCTAAACTCATCAACAGTGCCAAATTGTGAGCTTCTAAGTCCGTTTTTAGAAGTTTGTATACTGTATTTTTAGATCAGCATCTGTGCATATTCTTCTTTATAGTAGTGTCTATTACATGCAGTAGTGTATACTGTCCCTTTAATAATGGAATGAATGCACATCTCTAGTAACCATGCTTCATTTTAATGCCCCTCTAACAAAGTCAAAGGCTAGCAGATGTATGAGTTAAATTTGTGTGCACAGGGAGTTTCAAACACCCCCTGAATGGGTTCATTACTAAACACATTACGAAACAAAACTATGAGGCATATTTAAGAAATGGCTTGCAGACCTGATCCAACAGTGCTGATTAGGTTCGCAAGACATCGCTGAATGCGGAGAGCAATACGCTCTCCGAATTTAACATTGCACCAGCGGCTCACAAGAGCTGCTGGTGCAACGCCACCCCCTGCAGACTTGCGGCCAATGGGCCGCCAGCAGGGGGTGTCAATCAACCCGATCGTACTCGATCGGGTTGAATTGTTGCGATTCCCGTCCGCCTGCTCAGAGCAGGCGGACAGGGTTATGGAGCAGCGGTCTTTGCGACCGCTGCTTCAAAACTGCTGTAGAAACACTGACCTTTCGGAGCTTGATAGATAGGCCCCTAATTTATGTTGAAAGCCACACTGGCCAGCTGGCACACTCATCCTGCTCAGATTACAGCTGGTACACTCATCCTGCTCAGATTACAGCTGGTACACTCATCCTGCTCAGATTACAGCTGGTACACTCATCCTGCTCAGATTACAGCTGTTACACTCATCCTACTCAGATTACAGCTGGTACACTCATCCTGCTCAGATTACAGCTGGTACACTCATCCTGCTCAGATTACAGCTGGTACACTCATCCTGCTCAGATTACAGCTGGTACACTCATCCTGCTCAGATTACAGCTGGTACACTCATCCTGCTCAGATTACAGCTGGTACACTCATCCTGCTACCATTATAAACAGAGTGTCTACAAAAATATTTGGCTAGGAAAGACATTACCTAGTATTGTGCACAGACCAAAAGATCCTGAACTGAATGACTAATAAGTGGATAGCATAAGACAAATATTTTCACATGACACTGATAGACTTTGTTATTAACTATTCTGAGGCTGACAAACATTTGGTAGAATCAGTGCTGCACACTTATACTCTGTTTAAACCAGCCATGCAAGTTTTGCTACATAGAGACTTTGGGGCCGATTTATCATCAGTCTGTCCGACATGATCTGCTCAGCGGATCATGTCCGACAGACATCGATGAATGCCGACAGCATACGCTGTTGGCATTTATTATTGCACAAGCAGTTCTTGTGAACTGCTTGTGCAATGCCACCCCCTGCAGATTTGCGGCCAATCGGCCGATAGCAGGGGGTGTCAATCAGCCTGATTGTATGAGATTTGATTTGATTGATGTCCGCAGCCTCATAGCAGGTGGACCAGTTAAGGAGCAGCAGAAACAGGGGTATCAGGGGCCATTCGGCCCTTGATAAATCGGTCAATATGAGATTGGGATGCACCTCTTTTACTAACGTATGACTTTTATAAGATGAACACAGGTTTCTGGCAGTTCTTATCACATTTGGCAGTAAAACAATTATGTGAATATTATTTTCTCAAAGGAAGGATCTTATGACTTTTTTTCTGTACTAACAACCATTACAAAAAGAGAAGAAAATTGTTATATCCCAGAATATGATTCTGTTGTTTAGAATAACAGCAGGTATAGTGCGCAATGTGTAATTTCCAGACAATTTCTATAACTACCACTAAGATTTCCAACCAATCTACTTTTCTGCCTATTCTTTTAACACTGTAAGAAAAAGAGAACGTCACAAATAGGCTATATTATATGAAAATCCAATACATTACACTCTAGGGAATTTTAGATTACTTTTAAGAGAAAGTCTAGAGATGGGCATAACACAGTATTGATTTGGTGACTGGCAATTTGCCCGTAATGCAATATACTTAGTAATTTTAACTGTTCTCCGTCTGAGGTCACATAGAGCATAGCTATTCTTACAAAGCTCTCTGGATGGAAAATTTACAGATTTCAATAAGTTTTACATGCCAATAATTTCACAAAGTAAATTAAAGATATAAAAATATATCTGGAACATAACAATTTTTTACTTCTGAAAATTATATTTGAAATAAATGAAAGATGCACTGTTATTCTCAGCCAGATCCTAACATTTAGGTAATGTCTAATTTATAGAAGTTGTAGTAGATTCTCTAGGGGATATATATCAAAGCGTCAACTATGTTGTATTCGCCGGCATCAATACACTCGCCTAACATTGCCTAACATCGTGGCCGCGTATCTCAATACGCTCTCCTTATTTATGAAAAAAAAACAGCAAAAAGAAGTGCACCAAGTACGGGGCGATAAGCATCGGACTGTTGCTTACTAGCAGTCATCGATCTTGTGTCTATTCGCCTTTTTCCCAACTTTATTTATACCCTGTTACTAACGCCACCACTATACTAAAATGTTTAACCCCTACCTCGACACTCCCCGACATCGCCGCAACCTAAATAAAGTTATTAACCCCTATCCCACCGCTCCCTGACACTGCTGCCACTAAATAAATGTATTAACCCTTAAACCTAAATAAAGTTATTAACCCCTATCCCGCCGCTCCCTGACATCGCTGCAACCTAAATAAAGTTATTAACCCCTATCCCGCCGCTCCCTGCCACCACCGCCACTAAATAAACGTATTAACCCCTACACCTCTGGCCTCCCACATCACTACCACTAACTAAACCTATTAACCCCTAAACCGTCAGCCCCCCACATTGCCAAAAACTAAATTAAGCTGTTAACCCAGAAACCTAACAACCCCTAACTTTAAATTAAAATTACAAGATCCCTTTCTTAATATAATTTAAAACTTACCTGTAGAATTAAAATAAACTATTTTAAACTATTTATTAACCTACCCTAACTATTATACTACAATTAAATAAACTAAATTACATATTAAAGAAACCTATCCCTACTCAAATTATTTAAATATACATTTAAACATTATTAAAAGTACTAAATTACAGAAAAAAACAAACACTAATTTTAAAAAACCCTCTATAGAATTGCACCTAATCTAATAGCCCTATCAAAATAAAAAAGCCCCCAAAATAAAAAAAACCTAGCCTACAATAAACTACAAATGGCCCTTAAAAGGGCCTTTTGTGGGGTATTGCCCCAAAGATAACAGCTCTTTTACATTGCAAAAAATAAAAACACCACCCAACAGTTAAACCTACCACCCAACCAACCAACCCCCCAAATAAAAAAAACTATCTAAAATAACCTAAGCTCCCCATTGCCCTGAAAAGGGCATTTGTATGGGCATTGCCCTTAAAAGGGCATTTAGCTCTTTTACATGTCCAGACCCTAATTTAAAAATAAAACCCACCTAAAAAACCCTTAAAAAAACCTAACACTAACTCCCGACGATCCACTTACAGTTCTTGAAGTCCCGCTTGAAGTCCCGCTTGAAGGATCCATCCAGCCAGAGAAGTCCTCATCCAGGCGGCAAGAAGTCTTCATCCAGGCGGCCTCTTCCATCTTCATCCAGCTGGAGAAGTCCTCATCCAGGCAGAAAGAAGTCTTCATCCAGACGGCCTCTTCCATCTTCATCCAGCCAGAGAAGTCCTAATCCAGGCGGCAAGAAGTCTTCATCCAGATGGCATCTTCTATCTTCATCCATCCGGCATCCAGGTCCATCCTGAAGACATCCAGCGTGGAGCATTCTCTTCATACGGCCTCTTCAAACTGGAATTTCAAAGCAAGCGACACTAAAATCCTATTGACTGTTCCAATTAGCCAATAGGATTGAGCTCTCATCCTATTGGCTGTTCCAATAGGATTGAGCTCTCATCCTATTGGCTGTTCCATCTGGATGAAGATTTCTTGCCGCCCAGATGAAGACTTCTTTCTGCCTGGATAAGGACTTCTCCGGCTGGATGAAGATGGAAGAGGCCACCCGGATGAAGACTTCTTGCTGCCTGGATGAGGACTTCTCTGGCTGGACGGATCCTTCAAGTGAAACTTTTAATAACTGTAAGTAGATTGTCTTGGGTTATTGTTAGTTTTTTTAAGTTTTTTTTGGGTGGGTTTTATTTTTAGATAAGGATCTGGGCATGTAAAAGAACGAAATGCCCTTTAAGGGCTATGCCCATACAAATGTCCTTTTCAGGGCAATGGGGAGCTTAGGTTATTTTAGATATTTTTTTATTTGGGGGGGTTGGTTGGCTGGGTGGTGAGTTTAACTGTTGTTGGGGTATTTGTATTTTTTTGCAATGTTAAAGAATTGTTATCTTTGGGGCTATGCCCCACAAAAGGCCCTTTTAAGAGCCATTGGTAGTTTATTTTAGGCTAGGTTTTTTATTTATTTTTGGGGGTCTTTTTTATTTTGATAGGGCTATTAGATTAGGTTGAATTCTTTTTTATTTTTGATAATTTGATTTTTTATATTTCTTAATTTAGTGGGGGGGTTTCTGTAATTTAGTACTTTTAATAATGTTTAATTGTATAATTTTTTTATTATTTATTTATTTATAAAATATTTTACCAGGAAGGATACATTGAGATTTCTCTCGTTTTCAAGTATGTCCTGGGATCACAAAACATTGCATTGATACAATAGGGTACAATAAAATACAAAAACAATAATAAAAATACACATTATATGCAAACATTTAACATAGAGCAGGTATGAAATATTTATCCATGACAGGAGCATTCTGTTTTGAGATATGTATAGAGGGATCTCTTAAAGGATTTTAGGCTTGGGGAAGTTTTTAAAGTGTGAGGGAGGTCATTCCATAATTGTGGCGCTCTGTAGGAAAAGGAGGATCGAGCTGCTTTTTTTTTGTATTGAGGCAAGCTAAATAATGTGCTGTTATTGGATCGGAGGTTATAGGAGGTGGGAATAGCAGGGGAGAGCATTCTGCTCAGGTAGGGTGGGAGCTTCCCAGAAAGGCTCTTAAAGACAAGGCAGGAAAGATGGAGGGTGCGTCTGGATTCTAGCGACAGCCAGTTTAGTTCTTTTAGCATGTCACAATGGTGGGTCCTGTAGTTACATTGTAGCACAAAGCGGCAGAGCGAGTTATATAACGTATTTAGTTTATTAAGGTGAGTTTGCGGAGCAGGTGCATATACTATGTCCCCATAATCCAAGATAGGCATCAGCATTTGCTGTACAATCTTTTCCTTTACTGTAGGGCTGAGGCAAGATTTGTTTCTGTACAGGGCACCTAGTTTTGGATAAAGTTTAGAGGCAATTTTTTCTATGTGGAGTCCAAAAGATAGATTGGGGTCTAACAACATACCTAAGTATTTAAAAGAGTGGACTGCGGTCAGCGTGCAATTGGATTTTGTTTTGATGCGAAGATGGGAATTTTGTAATTTATGTATTTTAGGTCCCATTCCAAAGATCATTGTGACCGTTTTGTCAGTGTTTAGGAAGAGTTTGTTTTTCGAGATCCACTTTTCTACCTCTGTGAACTGGTCTTGGAGCACTGTTTCAAGCTGCAGCAGATCAGATTTGTTTGCATAGATTACCGTGTCGTCTGCGTACATGTGTACAGTTGAGGATTTGCAGACATTAGGCAAATCATTTATAAATAATGTGAATAGTAGGGGGCCGAGAATGGAACCTTGGGGAACACCACACGTGACTGGGAGAGGGAGGGAGTCAATGTTAGAGACAGAGACATATTGTGATCGATCCGATACATATGATTTAAACCAGGTTAACGGGTGATCAGCAATACCAGAGTTTTTTAGTTTGAGAAGTAGTAGGTCATGGTCCACTGTGTCAAAAGCCTTTGCAAAATCAAGGAAAATAGCTCCAGTTAGGTCTCCTTGTTCCATGGCAGTTTGGATGTCGTTGCAAACTTTTAGGAGGGCAGTTGTAGTGGAGTGATTCGGTCTGAAACCTGATTGATCAGGGGTCAGATAGTTAGAAAGTTGGTAATACTCGCATAATTGCGTATGGACGCATTTTTCTAGGATTTTTGACAATACAGGGAGCAGTGATATAGGACGATAGTTAGAAACCAAGGTTAACTCCCCACTTTTATGAATAGGCACTACTCTTGCAGTTTTCCAGAGTTTGGGTATGTATCCAGACACCAAGGATTCGTTAATTAGGGTTGCAACAGGCTTAGCAATTGCCGGCGCACTGAGCTTCAACAGCATTGCTGGGATTTGATCAGGTCCTGACTGGTTTTTCATTTTTAGATTATCGAGGTGTTTCTTAATGACATTGAAGGGTACAGGTCTAAAATTGAACTTTTCTATATTGGGTCTTTGCTGTTTTAGTGGGGCCTGATCCACATTTGTAGCTTCAGGATGCGTGCCATTTATTAGTTTGTCAATCAGGGTGGTGGAGCATCCTACAAAATAATTGTTAAAGGCATTTGCTACTTCTAAGGGGAGTTGCAGGTTTTGGTTATCCACATTGACAGTAGAGGGTTGGGAGTGGATTGGTGGATTTTGTAAGTTATTTATGAGTTTCCAAAACTTTCTAGGGTTACATATATTATTGTTCAGATTTTCACAGAAATATTGCGCCTTAGCCAATTTTGTTTGTTTAGTACATATATTTCGCCATTTTCTATATACACAGTGATCATTCATAGAGCCAGTATGCTTGAACTTTGACCACAATGAATCCCGAAATTGGTACATTTGAATGAGGTCAGCTGTGATCCAATTCAAGTGTGCTCCTTTTACTCTCACCTTACGCAGCGGTGCATGTAAATTCCAAACTTGTAGGAGTTCAGACTGAAAGAATTCAACTGCAGAGTCTAGATCTGGGATTAGGTTTAATCTGTGCCAGGGGAGGTTCTTGATGTCATTTAGAAATGATTGAAGATTAAATTTTTTGAAGGACCTGGTGATTGTAACCTTGGGAGAGGATTTAGTTGCCTTTATTTTGCGCACGCAGTACACTAAGCAGTGGTCACTGAAATTGTTAGGGAGAACACCTGCCTCCTGGATTCGGTCGGGAGAAGTGGAGAGAATCCAGTCGAGCAGGGTATGATTATGGCTTTTGATGTTTATGCGAGTTGGGGAGGAGATTAATTGCGTTAGATGCAAAGATTTAAACAGCGAGCGACAACTGTTATTTTTTGGATTCAGCCAATCGATGTTAAAATCTCCAAAAACCAAAATTTCACTTTTTGGGTTTTGAGTTATGGATTCACTAAGGAGCTGTGCTATGTCCGAAATGGAATGCACAGGGGAGCTTGGTGGGCGGTAGATTCCTGCAACAATGATTGATTTACTGCACGGGATCTCAATTTTGCCAGAAAGGAAATCAAAGGTGGCAGGAGAGCTAGATTTTTGTAAGGGGGTGAATTAAATAATTTGAGTAGGGTTAGGTTTCTTTAATATGTAATTTAGTCTATTTAATTGGTATTTTAATTTAATTGTAGTATAATAGTTAGGGTAGGTTAATTAATAGTTTAAAATAGTTTATTTTAATTCTACAGGTAAGTTATCATTTATATTAAGATAGGGATCTTGTAATTTTAATTTAAAGTTACGGGGTTGTTAGGTTTAGGGGTTAATAGCTTAATTTAGTTTTTGGCGATGTTGGGGGCTGACAGTTTAGGGGTTAATAGGTTTAGTTAGTGATGTGGGAGGCCAGAGGTTTAGGGGTTAATATGTTTATTTAGTTGCGGAGGTGTCGGGGAGCAGCGGAATAGGGGTTAATACATTTTATTTAGGTTGCGGCGATGTCGGGGCGGCAGATTAGGGGTGTTTAGACTTGGGATTTATGTTAGGGTGTTAGGTGTAAACGTTACTTGTTTTCTACCATAGAAATAGAAATCAATGGGTTATATTTTTTTGTCTTGCAGCATCGAACATAAGCTTTCATTGCTTTCAGACTCCCATTTATTTCAATGGCATCCGCGGTCACCAGGGTGGAGGATTGAAAATCAGGTACGCTGGGTCGGAAAAGACGCGAGAATACCTGTTAAAAGTTTGATAACTGGGAAAAAGTGTCAGATAGAGCCGAATGTGTATTCGGAACATCTGTAATGACATAAGCATCGATCTGCGTCAGATTGAGATCGCCGGTTCATATGTTAGGTCACAAATTTTAACATTTGCCGGTCTGTAGGCTTTGAAAACTAGGTTGGATCAATCTCGCAACAATTACGATGCAGAATTCCGGCGTATTTGCAGTTGACACTTTGATAGATAGGCCTCTCTGTGTAGTCTTCCAGTTAAGCTGGGAAACAAATTTTATTTTGGAATCTTTTTTATAGCAATTTTATAATGTTACAAAATACAAAATGTATACAAACATACAAATTTATTTAATATGTATGGCAATTGTTTGTTCCATATAAAGCACATAATATTTCTTATGTACGTTTTGACACCAAAGGCAAAAGAGAGCAAATACTATTAAAGGGACATTAAACACTAAGGGCTAGATTACAAATCTCCAGCGGCGGTCGACCACCGGAGGACCGGAAAAACCTCCTTGGTTGCAGTCCGTGGCTCAATTGCAGTCTGGCACTGAGTTCCAAGAGCTCAGATAGGCCAAGGAGGTTTAAAAGGTATTTAAATGTTGCTTGCTGTGGCTCAATTGCAGTTTGGCACTGAGTTCCAAAAGCCCGATAGGCCAAGGAGGTTTAAAAGGTATTTAATTGTTGCTTGCTGTTATTTCAAATATAAATATTTATTTCATGTGTGTGGAGATCTATTCTATTGATTTCACATAAACCACTGTGCATATTGTCTAAGTATCACATCTAAGTAACACACATAAATATATACACAAATATATACACAAAGTCCTTATAGACTGTGTTTAAACTCCTTATAGGTCTTCACAACTGTCCAGTATTTAAAAGAACAGGAGAATATGGTATTTGTCCATATAGTGAAAATAATTATAATAACACAGTTCTTTTGTAATATGAGGGAAAATGACAGACCCCGTCAGGGTTCCTACTTACTTTCCTTAACCCCAATCTTATGAGGTAAGTGCCGCACAGTGAGAAGGATAGCTCACGAAGATCTCCAGAATCACCTCTTCTCTGCTCCTTGGGAATGGTAGAATGGTCTTGTTATTGCTTTGCTGTACGAATAACCCTGGGGTCTTTATATAAGGACTATAAGGACTTTGTATATATATTTGTGTATGTATTTATGTGTGTTACTTAGATGTGATACTTAGACAATATACACATTAGTTTATGTGAAATCAATAGAATAGAGAGGTATTTTCAGACAAAGCGCTCTCCACACACTTGAAATACATTCCTTTTCAGTATTGAGTGTACTATAGAGGGCCTGTACACAACATACTTCATAGGTAGCAGCTGCTGTTGGGATTACTGGGTGTCCTCCAATTGAAATAACTAAAGAATAGACTGTCCAGCGCTTTTTTAATTCTTTTGGTATAAATATTTATTTATCTACAATAATTTAAACAATATGCATTGTACATGTCAAAGCATATTATTTGAACATTGCCCCCTAATCTGCCATAACCTAAAACTAACTGTAGAAGCTAAGGCCCTACAAATAAATGTTAAATATTTAAATGATGCATTGTTATGTACCCCAGGTATGAAGGTGGTTAGTTTATATAAGGCCTAATAAATGGTAGCCATCAATAATCACCTAATAAACACCCATACAGGTATGGGGGATGATTAGGAGACTAAAGCCAACATATTCCTAAATAAAAACAATCACCTACTCAACCCCCATACAGGTATGAGGGGGAGATTATGAGATTAAACCTAAACTGCTACCCCCCCTCAAAGCAAACTAGAACTACACAAACAACTAAATCCCCCTCTAAACCTATCTCCCTCTAAACATAACCCCCCTCTAAAGTAACCCCACTAAGTTATAGAAAATAATTTTAAAAATTTTACGGCTAGATTTAGAGTTTTGTCGGTAAGGACCCGCGTAGCTAACGCCGGCTTTTTTCTGGCCGCACCATAAAAATAACTCTGGTATTGAGAGTCCACATAAAGGCTGCGTTAGGCTCCAAAAAAGGAGCGTAGAGCATATTTAACACAGCTCGCATTCTATTGGCTGATTGAGCTCGCATTCTATTGGCTGATCGGAACAGCCAATAGAATGCAAGCTCAATATGATTGGCTGATTGGATCAGCCAATCGGATTGAACTTGATTCTGATTGGCTGATTTCATCAGCCAATCAGAATATTCCTACCTTAATTCCGATTGGCTGATAGAATACTATCAGCCAATCGGAATTCGAGGGACGCCATCTTGGATGACGTCCCTTAAAGGAACCGTCATTCTTCAGTTGGACGTCGCCGGATGAAGATGGGTCCGCGGTGAAGGTCTTCAGGATGGAGCCGGTCCTCATCGGATGAAGATAGAAGATGCCGCTTGGAAGATGATGGTTGCCGGTCCAGATCTACTCTTCTTCCTGGATAGGATGAAGACTTTGGAGCCTCTTCTGGACCTCTTCAGCCACCGGATGATGGATCGCCAGCCCCCGCTTGGGTTGGATGAAGATTTTGGAGCCAGGACTGATCGGTGATACCCGGTGAGGTGAAGACAAGGTAGGATGATCTTCAGGGGCTTAGTGTTAGGTTTATTTAAGGGGGGTTTGGGTTAGATTAGGGGTATGTGGGTGGTGGGTTGTAATGTTGGGGGGGGGTATTGTATGTGGGGCTTTTTACAGTCAAAAGAGCTGAACTTCTTGGGGCATGCCCCGCAAAGGGCCCTGTTCAGGGCTGGTAAGGTAAAAGAGCTTTGAACTTTAGTAATTTAGAATAGGGTAGGGCATTTTTTATTTTGGGGGGCTTTGTTATTTTATTAGGGGGCTTAGAGTAGGTGTAATTAGTTTAAAATTGTTGTAAGATTTTCCTTATGTTTGTAAATATTTTTTTATTTTTTGTAACTAAGTTCTTTTTTATTTTTTGTACTTTAGTTAGTTTATTTCATTATAGTTATTTGTAGATATTGTATTTAATTAATGTATTGATAGTGTAGTGTTAGGTTTAATTGTAGGTAATTGTAGATATTTTATTTAATTAATTTAATTATAGTGTAGTGTTAGGTTTAATTGTAACTTAGGTTAGGATTTATTTTACAGGTAATTTTGTTATTATTTTAACTAGGTAACTATTAAATAGTTCTTAACTATTTAATAGCTATTGTACCTGGTTAAAATAATTACAAAGTTACCTGTAAAATAAATATTAATCCTAAAATAGCTATAATATAATTATAATTTATATTGTAGCTATATTAGGATTTATTTTACAGGTAAGTATTTAGCTTTAAATAGGAATAATTTATTTAATAAGAGATAATTAATTTTGTTAGATTAAAATTATATTTAACTTAGGGGGGGTGTTAGTGTTAGGGTTAGACTTAGCTTTAGGGGTTAATACATTTATTAGAATAGCGGTGAGCTCCAGTCGGCAGATTAGGGGTTAATAATTGAAGTTAGGTGTCGGCGATGTTAGGGAGGGCAGATTAGGGGTTAATACTATTTATTATAGGGTT
This sequence comes from Bombina bombina, assembly GCF_027579735.1. Lineage (NCBI taxonomy): Eukaryota > Metazoa > Chordata > Amphibia > Anura > Bombinatoridae > Bombina > Bombina bombina. Next base: position 911,308,937 of record NC_069499.1, read on the forward strand.
AGTGAGGCAGATTTATTATTATGATAGCGGTGCGGTCCGCTCGGCAGATTAGGGGTTAATAAGTGTAGGCAGGTGGAGGCGACGTTGTGGGGGGCAGATTAGGGGTTAATAAATATAATATAGGGGTCGGCGGTGTTAGGGGCAGCAGATTAGGGGTACATAAGGATAACGTAGGTGGCGGTCGGCAGATTAGGGGTTAAAAAAATTTAATCGAGTTGCGGCGATGTGGGGGGACCTCGGTTTAGGGGTACATAGGTAGTTTATGGGTGTTAGTGTACTTTAGAGCACAGTAGTTAAGAACTTTATGAACCGGCGTTAGCCCAGAAAGCTCTTAACTACTGACTTTTTTCTGCGGCTGGAGTTTTGTCGTTAGAATTCTAACGCTCACTTCAGACACGACTCTAAATACCGGAGTTAGAAAAATCCCATTGAAAAGATAGGATACGCAATTGACGTAAGGGGATCTGCGGTATGGAAAAGTCGCAGCTGAAAAGTGAGCGTTAGACCCTTTTTTGAGTGACTCCAAATACCGGAGGTAGCCTAAAACCAGCGTTAGGAGCCTCTAACGCTGGTTTTCACGGCTACCGCCAAACTCCAAAACTAGGCCTTAGTTACTGAAAAAAAAATACATTATCTAAAAAGTAAAATTATACTTAACACTAAACTTTTTTTGTATTAAAAATAAAAAAGGTTTATTAAAGTAACCCCCCACCACCCAAAATAAAAATAAAAAATCTAACTTTAAAAACCTAGGCTACAAAATTAATTTAATAATGACAAAGCTTATTCTAAAAAAAAACAACAAAAAAAACACCCCCCCCCCAACAGTGTTAATCACAGTTGATGCTAACTCCGGCTCCTCTTGATCCATCGCGGGCCCATCTTCACCCAGGCTGATGGCGCTGGGTGCCCATCTTCTCAGTGGCTGACTTCAGCAGCCTCTTCCGCCACCTTCCCTCCGTGTTCTTTTCTTCAGCTTTCTTTGAAAAGCCCTCCACTTTGTTTGATCTATAACACACACTGAAACTTGGAAGCGGAAACGCGAATATATAAGGGTACCACTGTCATCCAATTGGCTGATTTCAAATCAGTCAATCCCTATTGGCTGATTTGAATCAGCCAATAGCAAGAATTTGTTTTTAATTTAAATTCTAATTATCCTTTTCTATTAGATGATTTGAATTTAAAACGTTTTTGCTATTGTAATGGTTTTTATTTTTAAATGTAAGGTTAGGTTTTTTTTATTTTTTCAGGTATTTTTTATTAATTTTTAATAAAGGTAAAAAGTTCTTGCTATTGTAATGGTGTTTTTTTCAGTTATGTTAGGTTTGTTAGTTTTTGTCTCTCCATTGAAGTGTATGGGGCAGTTGTTGTTCCACGTTTCTCTCTACATTCAAGTCTATAAGAGAGAACGTTAACGTAGACTCAATATTGTAACTTCTGCTCTTTGCAATCACCAGGTTGATAGCGTGAGCGAAAAGGATTTACTTTCAACTTGAAATACGTGCGCTACCTGACGCGTGCAAAGTGCAGAAGTCGAGCGGAGTTAGAGTACAAAGTGGGGGTGGTAATTACCGTGCCACTCGTAATCAAGCCCAATATGCATTGAACTATCATTTTTTATTTTGCCGCTTTTTTCCATAATTTAAATATGAAACTTGTAGCATTTTCACTGCCCCTAAAAGTCTGGAATTCAGAACCCTGACCCTCCTATATGGAGAATAGTAATTGCTTAAAGGGTCATAAAACCCCAAAAATGTATTTTGTGATTCAGGAAGGTCATCAAATTTAAAAAAAAAAATCCAATTTACTTCTATTATCTAATTTGCTTCAGTGTATTGGTATCCTTTTTTGAAGGAGCAGTAATGCATTACTGGGAGCTAGTGTGTCTCTCATCTCAACCTATGCTTATAAATGTCATATATTTCATTGATCCATTTATTCTAGAAAATGAGTCAAGTATATTTTTAAATAGAGCATATGTATATAAGTAATTATTTCATTTTTTTTTTTGTATTTTACTGTTGAGAATATTAAAGACCATCATAAATTTAGCAATAAAGCAAACAAATACATTTCCTGTTAAAAAAACAACAAAACAAACAAAAACAGTCTGCTGACAAGCAAATGTAAAGCCATTAAAAAAATACATGCAGACTCTTCATTCATTATTTTTGTAAAATATATAGATTTTGAAGCAGTGGTGAGGTCCCTCTGCATGCTGCAAGTATTTATTTCCATTTAATATATTGAAATTGTCAGACGCATCAAACATCCTGGAGCTCCGCTTGCGAGAATAAAACACCAGAAAATAAAATATGCACTTCAGATATTTAGCTGCTGGGCTTTTTTTCTTTAATGCACAAATTTGCTAAGTTTAGGGAGCTCTTCATAACCCATCCTCAAAGCCCTAATAATATGATTATTGTATAGCAGTTTGCAAAACGCCGCTGGGATTTTATATCTAAATAAATCTATAGTGACAAAGTTATAACCGTACATATTTTATTTTCTGTTGCTGATTTAATGATTCACCTGGAGAATTCTTCTGCTATTATTATACATTAAGCTACAACGTGAGAAAATATTTTTAAACATCATTTTACACCCACCTTTTCTAGGCTCATAAGACAACACGTTCATTTCAAATGGACCTTTTCATTAAAACTAAGTGCTCTGGTATCTAGAAATATCACTTATTAATCTGCAGCACACATTTGAAAGTAGTAAAGGGGCTCACCCAGTGTACTGATCTAGCTCCCAGTAGTGCAATGCTGCTACTTTAACAAAAGATACCAGGTGAATTAAGGCTGTGACACACTGCAAGCGATGCGGCGCGAGGCGATGCAGCTGCTTCGCACCGCGTCGCATCGCTTCTAAAGTTCAATTATTTCATCTCTGAGCGCTCAGCTACGCGACCTGACGCAGCAGAGTGCTCAGAGATGAAAAGGCAGGACACACTGAGCGCGCACAGCTGCATCTACACGCTGAGCACCGCTCCGCTTGCAGTGTGTCACAGCCTTTAAGCAATTTGATAATAGATGTAAATTGGAAAGTTGTTTAAAATTGTATGTTATATCTGAATAATGAAGGGAAAATATTGTGTTTCATGTTCCTTACTCATATCCTTAGCATGTATTCATATTTGAAAAGCAGGCTCCACAAAAGTAGTTTCTTTTTTTATATACTTAAACACACCACATATTAGGAATACTATTCAAAATGAGTGATACTATAAAGGAACTGTCCATTTTGGGCCCGATTACAAGTGAAGCACTATTTAACGTTCCCGCTGGAGCGTTAACTGCGATAGAAGTAAGCTTTTTGCGTGTGTCGGGTTACGCTTGTATTATGAGTTGAAAGTAAACTGTTTTCGCTTGCACGCAAACCCGGAGTATGTAAAAAGCCGAAGTTAGGATATTGCGTGCATGATAACCTATCGCCCCATAGAATTCAATCAAGCAAAAAAGAAAAAACCCTTACACCCTACTCACATTCAAACAAGATCCCATATTCCCATACGGGCTCCAATGTACTTCTATATATGTGTTTATATTTATATATATCTCTGTAAATACCTATATACATATATAAATACATAAATACATATTAACACACATTTAGACATACATAATCATGTATGTATATATATATATATATATATATATATATATATATATATATACATAATTACCTTGTATCTAAGCCTCTGCAGACTGCCCACTTATTTCAGTTCTTTTGACAGATTTGCATTTTAGCCAATCAGTTCTCACTCCTCTGTAAATTCACGTGAATCAGCTCCATGTTATCTATATGAAACACATGAACTAATGCCCTCTAGTGGCCAACATGCATTCAGATTAGAGGCGGCCTTCAAAGTCTAAGAAATTAGCATATGAACCTCCTAGATTTAGCTTTCAACTAAGAATACCAAGATAACAAAGCAAAATTGGTGATAAAAGTAAATTGGAAAGTTGTTTAAAATGACATGCCCTATTTGAATCATGAAAGGTTATTTTGGACTTGACTGTCCCTTTAAGCCCTTAAAACTTTTTTGTGCAATTTTTTTTTACACATTTTTATTAGATGGTGTTATTATAAGTGTAACTGTTCTTTGTAATGAATTCTTTATGTGTATTGTGACACTTTTTTGTTTTGCAAAACAGTTAACCAGAGCACTGAGGACACAGTAATCATTCTAGCATAAATCAAAATTGTGCTCAAGTGATCAAGTTTACTGGGCCAAGTATGGGGCCTGCCCATTTAATTCTTCATACATGGAAATTTAAAACATTGATTTTCGGGGTCTATGTTGCTTTTGAGACAGTATGTTAGTCCAGGAATACAAATTACCCCAACATGGCATACCATTTGCAAAAGTAGACAACCTAGGGTATACAAAAGTGGATTCACTTGCCTTAAACAATATAGACAAAACGCATCTCCGATTCAAGGTTTATTTTTTTAATAGCAATAACACATACAAATATATGCACTTACAATAAAAATCTTTGTTCAGGCTCATCAAATTAAAAAGTCATTCAGTGTGCAAATCCTCCATGTTCCATGTTCTCAAAACTCCTGCTCTCCGAGACGCCCACATTCTTACAACCGGCTGGTGCAATGTCCATGTAAACAGTAAGTAAACAAACTACGGCAGCATGCACAGGACAAAATACCTCTACGCATTTCAACCGCTACTTGTACAGTATATCTCAAGAGGATAATTAATTAATGGGCACTCTGGATATTTATCAAACACTCTGCCAATTGCAAGTGGTGTATAATTTAAATGAGTATGCGCCTGCTCACTGAGGTTCTTTATTCCATATGCCCAAAAATTGAATAATGTTTTTATTAAATGGGTATGCCCAGTCTGTGCTTTTGCTGTTTAGATCAGCATCCTCATATGTTTTACTCCTATAAAACACATATTCCTTCATGTATAGATTTCACAGGGTTTTGGGAAGATACAGGGCCAAATATGTGGCCTGCCCATGTACATGGAAATTTGACACACTGTTTTACTGAGTCTATGTAGCCTATGAGAGAGTATATTAGCCAAAGAATGAAAATTACCCACATCAAGGCATACCATTTGCAAAATTTGATAACCCAGGTTATTATAAATGTTCTGAAAAAATGGCAAAACCAGGTTTGCCCTGTGCAATGTCTTTAGTCCCTTAGCCACAAGTGCATAAGGTGCAGTGTGTTATTCCCCTTTTTATATAGCAAGCTTTATATGAACTACAGGTACAGGTTGCTAAATGCGGTTAAATACACTCTCACTCACCCCGCTCTTCATGCGGCAGCCTCACATGGTCTGTCCTCCCGGATCTGACTCCTTTCAAAGCAGAAGGAAGAGGTCTTACCTAGTGTAGAGTGTCCGCTTGCAACCTCCACAGTCGCGGTTCCTGTTGTGTCCCAAATTTCACGGTCACAACTGCACCTGATGCTGCCTTCCAATTTGGGATGTGATCCTGAGAGCAAACTCCTTCCTGTTTGCAAGTTACATGAAGTAGAAAAGAAGAGGCGGATCCATCCAATACTTCCAAACACTGTGAATTTATTGTAGCAAATTTCTTTCACAAACAATTGTTGCAAAAAGCTTCAGAGACACACACTTAAAACCATAGGAGCTGATGTGAGGTCCGGTTTCAGTCTTACATGTTTCGGCGGATCCTGACCGCCTTAATCATAGACCATACCTGAACCTCTACACCTGTAGCCTTTTTACCTGTGTACAGGTATACGCCCTCAAACATTTACTCCAATCAAATGTATACAATAGGATTTGGCCTCAATCGGCTTGACAGCTTGGAAAAAAATTCTATTAACTTACATAGGTTAATCTTAATCCTATAAGGGTCTTTATGTAGCATTTTATAGAAAGATGCAGCTAGTGTTGAATTGCAAATTCAACTTAAAAGAAGGTACTTATTTTTAGTCATTTACAATGCCAACTTCTAACACATCTATTAGAGACACATATAGAAAAATCATATACAGAAAAACTTTTTTCAGCAGTTGAGGCCGGGTTTGAGCTCACAACCTTTGGGTTAAGAGGCATTAGACTTAAAGGGACATTAAACCCAATTTTTTTCTTTCAAAATTTATATAGAAAATACCATTTTAAACAACTTTCTAATTTACTTCTATTATCTAATTTGCTTCATTCTCTTGATATTCTTTCCTGAAAAGTATATCTAGATAGGCTCAGTAGCTTCTGATAGGTGGCTGCACATAGATGCCTCATGTGATTGGCTCACCAATGTGCATTGATATTTCTTTAACATAGGATAACTAAAGATTGTGGCAAATTAGGTAATAGAAGTAAATTGGAATGTTGTTTAAAGTTGTATTCTCTATCTAGATCATAAAAGAAATGTTTTGGGTTTAATGGCCCTTTAAGCACTATGCCACAGCAACCCCATAGCTATTATGGTACATTTAATATAGCTATATAGCCTTTATTTAGCATTAGTTTCCTTATAACAGCTAGATAACTAAAAAGCTACTTTTATGCAGTCTCGTTTGTTTATATATGTATACTATTATTGACTCAATTTTAGCTTTAAACTTCCCATATATAAAACTAACGAAAGTTGGGGTTGATAGGCCAAATATTGCTAGATTATACTACTCTTAAATTTAACTATTTATTACTCCAGCAATTAATGATGTCCTGTTCTGAGTTAAATCCCTCTGGGACTAATGTCTTAAATACAAAGATCCAATATGCCTCTTGTTTTTTTAGAGTATTCAGCCTGCACCACCTCTGTGTGACTTTTGAATGTGTTCAATGGCTGACCAACTGAAGGTACTTAAATCCTGATCATGTTCCTCAATAAAGTGGGATGCTAGATCAGAGCATGATATATCATTTTCTATATATGAGATGTGCTCTCGAATACGAGTTCTTACATCCCTTGTTGTTATTCCTATGTACTGTTTTTTATGCTCTGTGCATTCAACTAAATAGATAACATGATCAGTAGAACATTTTATACAGCCCTTGATATCATATTCTGATCCAGTAGTATATGACTTACAAGTCTTGGTTACTTTGATATACCCACATGCTCTGCATCTTTTACTTCCACATTTGTACACTCCATTTGTATGCAGCCAGGAACTTCCTGCACCCCTTTCCTTATTTTTAAGTTCACTGGGAGATAGTATATTAGCCAACGACTTACTTTTTTTATATACAAATCTGCAGCCTTCATCAATTATTGGTTTTAGAGTACTATCTCCATAGATTATAGGCAGATATTTATTTATAATGTCACAGACATCCTTATACTGATCTGAGAACTGGGTAATAAAGAGAGGTCTACTATCTTTCTTATCTGTTTTCTCTTTTATTTTCAAGAGATCTTTCCTGTCCATTTTACTCACTTTTTCTCCAATGCTCATTACTTGTTGTCGATTATAACCTCTAGCTACCATTCTTTCTGTTAGTTCTGACCTTGCTCTAACGAATTCTCTATCGAATTCTCTATCTTGGGAGCAATTCCTTCTGGTTCGCATCATTTGACCCTTTATTATCCCCTTGATGACATATTTTGGGTGATTACTTTTGGCATGCAATAAAGCATTGCCCGCAATCGGTTTTCTATATAGGTCTGTAATGACTCTCCCATTTTGTCTATCAGCAATCAAAACAAGGTCTAAGTAGCTAATTCTTTCTTTACTCCAGTCAGAGGTAAATCTCATACCAAATCTATTATTGTTGAGATTTTTGTTTAAAAACATATCCTTGCCTATTTCGTCACCATTCCATACAATCAACAGGTCATCTATAAATCTCTTATAGAGAAATATAGAGCCTTTAAATGGGTTAGCATCATTGGTAATGAGACTTCTCTCTAACCATCCCATAAAGAGGTTTGCATATGAGGGCGCAAACCGCGCCCCCATAGCAGTCCCCTATTTTTGCAAATAGAATTCCCCCTCAAACATAAAATAGTTATGTCTAAGGAGGAACTCTATAACCTCCAGGATGTAGCTCTTAAAGTAAGGATCATAGGTTGTTTCAAGATCTAAAAAATATTCAATGGCTTTTAAGCCTAATTCATGTTGAATCATAGAATACAGTGATACTACATCTATTGAAAGCCAGCTGAAGGCATCTCTCCACTCAAAATCATCAAAAATATTCAACACATTTGTTGTGTCCTTAAGATGGCTGTCAAGATTGTGTACCATAGGTTGTAATATATCATCTATCCAGTTGGATAAGGGTTCTAATATAGATTCCAACCCTGATATAATGGGTCTACCCTTAATATCTTTAACACCTTTATGGGTTTTAGGGAGATGATAGAAAATTGGTATACGTGGATTTTCTACATACAAAGAGTCAAACGTTTTTCTGTCTAGATACCCATTTTCCAAACCGTCATCTAATAAGGATAGTAATTTTTCTTGAATTCTTTTTTTTTTTTTAAATAATTTTTTTATTGAAGTCATGAACAGATACAGAACATAAGGTATGCCCACAAAAAGATACAAAAGAGTAAAGACATTGTACAATTAGCAGTGAGACTTATTCATATATCATAAGCATAACTCTGAGGAGTGAGCTGTTTCATAGGAAGACTTCGGTTTTATGATAGAGCGCCATGAAAATAATATATACTTGAAAGGACCTCTCCTAGCACTATGAGGAAAAGATTCAAATATCCATATGGGAAGGGTTGGGACTAGGGAGGGGGTAGCTCTATATTTTGATGGGAGGGGGGTTACAGCGGGCAGGAGCCGCTTGATAATAAAGAAGGAAGGGTGGGGGGGCGGAGCCAGTTTGTTTATTGGATAGATAGATAATTCGAGGACCCAGAGCATTTAAATATATTATGCAATAGGATTGCCTCCTACTTAGACCAAGTGTTAATCCAAGCTAGGATAGGAGCAAGAGTAAGAGTAGCTTCCCCATAGGGATAGAGACAGGGGGGGTTTATGAGATATGTGAAAATCCCAGATGAATCTTGACAGGTATCTCTACTTATGTATACTGTTAGCCCCTGCTGATAAATCTCAGACCGAAATCAAAGTTATGCCTAGCCGTGTCTTCCCAGTTAACACAGCCCGGCAGTGTCTATAGTAACATTGAGGTGGATTTATATATTCTAGAGTGGGGCGTGGGATGAATGAGACTGCTACTGGACATGTAAAATTTGTCTTGGGGGGGAGGGAGGATAATGTTTGGGGCCTAGGAGATCACCGTGTGAGCCCCTCTCCTAGGGGAGTGCCACCTATAGGCAGTGCAGGAAAAAGGAGGAGGGATATGACCCGCAGGCAACAAGTACCGGCGGGAAAGGGAGGAGAGAGGCTCTACCTGAGCCAATGATGTGTATTAATAATGTGGGAATGACCATAGAGAGACTAGGTATGATATATACGTAGTCTTAAACAATGATTACTAGGATTATCTGCTATACTCCAAACCTATAGTTCCATGTCTCTCTAAGTTATATAGCTATGCAAATATAAGGAGAAGGGTCTCTTAAAAAAAACAGCTTAATGTCTATGTCCTGGCCAGGGCCACCAGTATTATATGGCTTCAACCCACTAATAGAGGAGCACAGGAGTGGCCTGGGGAGAGGAGTCATAGAGGTGAATACCTTGGGGCCACGTTAACAGTATGATGTGTGTAAAGTATAGGAGCTAATATATTTATTGGGGGCCACATTCAATATCAAGAGGAGGGTCACTGGTGTAGATATAACAGAAAACTAAGTCAAACACTACCCCTCAGTAACCATTAGAAGAATGCTGCATATTACAGCCAAACTAGAGACTTTCAGGTGAAGTGTATTTAGCTGGGTAAAGAGATGTTGGGACCTCTTATATACGCTGTGGCTAAACCTACTACAAAAACTTTAACATAATATTCTGTGGTCTAAGGAAAAAGCAGAGTAAACATTTGAGGCATGGGATATTGGATAATAGATATATCAACTACTCCCCCAGACCTGTTTAAAGGAGTTGAGAGATATCTATATAGAGCTATTTAAATATAATCACGTTGTAACTAAGGCTAATACAAAAGAAACCAGTAATATAGTTATTTTTCCTGAGTGGGATGGGTATAATGCATTAAATTTAAACATGAATTTTGGGTCAATGAGCAGTTGTATCAGTAAATAAAGTGGGTATATAAACCCACATCCACATATATCTCAGTAGAACACCTATGGACCATAGACAGTAGGTAGCAAAGTTTAAAATACGATACAATGAGAGAAGGCACAACAAGGGAGTAGCAAACAGTGCTCCAAATTACAGTTAGCTAATAATATGCGTAGTGGAGCAAGGTTTACTACATAAACATAAGATGCAGTGGTAATAAAACAAACTGAAACATTTAAAATAGCATAACATAAACTGGTGCTCAACGATCAAACTAGGAGGTGTAGCGTATTCAGTATTTCAGCCATCATATATATCTTCCAGTGACAGAAGCATGAGTTATAAGTGCAGTTGCAGGGTATAAGCAAATGCTGTGCCCGATAAGTGTAGCTCCAGATGGTAAAATGCAACATAAACAGAAAGTTTTTATTTCAAGCACCCCATAGAACGACCCAGGCTGTTATGGGCTTCTTTGATAGTCTGCCATCTAGCCAACACCTGTGATTGTTGCCTCGCATTTTCTTAAAAGCTGTCCTGGGAAGGAGAGATCGTATGCCTCCAATGAGAAGTTCCATATGGTGTCTCCGCTAGGAGAGGTAGGGAGATCGTGAGTGTCTGTACCTCTAGAAGGTGAAAGATCCAAGGCGGATCCAGAGATCAGATTGTGCGAAGCGGCTGTCATGAAATCTGTTGGGTAGGTGAATAGATCCAAGTCTTTTACAGACCTAGGCTCCGGTGCAGCCGATCCAGGCCCCATCACTCTTAGGGTGTCTGTCGGGTCATCGCCGCACTGGCTATAGTGCTGCCTGGAGACCCCAGGAGATACGGCAACCGCTGTCTGGGAGATCGAGATATCGGGACATATGAGATCTTGCGTGTCAGTGGTGCTAGCGGTTCCCGATTTGTCCCCGCCATCTTGCGCAGCATGTGAGTTAGGGAGCAGTTTGCAAAGCTGTAAGAGTAGCAGGTTTATTTCGGAGTAATGGGTATCCAGGGCACTGCAAAAACGATCCTCAAACTTGTGAAGTGCTACCATTAGATCCATGCTGCAGAGGGCGAGATAGGGACTCTGCAGAATAAGATGAAATTACGCCCAGACTGCCTCGTCAGATGAAGCAGGCCCCAAACAGTGCCGCTGTTAAAGTGGGGTTAGAGTCTGCAAGATGGAGGGTTATTTTTAGGGAAAAGCAGGTAGATCGTATTACCCTTAACTGCCAAAGTGTTGAGAGGTTGAAATCATTAGATAGCTATATATTTGCTCATCTTTAGTTGTTATTACATAGGAGCTCCAGACAGACACGTCCACTCTCCTTGTTAGTCAGCTCCGCCCCCATTTTTCTTGAATTCTTAATGCTAAATAAAGGCTATATAGCTATATTAAATGTACCATAATAGCTATGGGGTTGCTGTGGCATAGTGCTTAAGTCTAATGCCTCTTAACCCAAAGGTTGTGAGTTCAAACCCAGCCTCAACTGCTGAAAAAAGTTTTTCTGTATATGATTTTCTAAGTACCTTCTTTTAAGTTGAATTTGCAATTCAACACTAGCTGCGTCTTTCTATAAAATGCTACATAAAGACACTTATAGGATTAAGATTAACCTATGTAAGTTAATAGAATTTTTTTTTCAAGCTGTCAAGCCGATTGAGGCTAAATCCTATTGTATACATTTGATTGGAGTAAATGTTTGAGGGCGTATACCTGTACACAGGTAAAAAGGCTACAGGTGTAGAGGTTCAGGTATGGTCTATGATTAAGGCGGTCAGGATCCGCCGATACATGTAAGACTGAAACCGGACCTCACATCAGCTCCTATGGTTTTAAGTGTGTATCTCTGAAGTTTTTTGCAACAATTGTTTGTGAAAGAAAATTGCAACAATAAATTCACAGTGTTTTGGAAGTATTGGATGGATCCGCCTCTTCTTTTCTACTATTATAAATGTTGTATTTTAAATTACTTTGTGTAGCTAATTTATTATTACCATAGAGTGTCTGGGCTTAACATAAAAAGGATTCACAGATGTAGAAATAACGTGCAGCACCTCTCTCCTGTGCAGGCTGGTAGGGGTTACGGGCAAGCCCCTACACAATCTCTTACACACAGCAAAGTGCAGCAGCACTGAATGTTTCAATCATAAAAGACCTGTATTCTTCATCTTAGGTTCATGCCATATACAATGTTTCGGGCCACATGCCCTTAATCATTTATGCTTTTTTACATTGAATCTCCATTTAAATAGCTCTCTTATCTACTCCCAATGAGGGAAGCTTCAAATTTCTTCTCAACACCGAGTGTACACATGAATTAACCCTGTAAGGAGAATGAACATTGCATGTTAATGACACTTAAAAAAAGATCTAAGCTCCAGAGGGACAACCAGGGTTATCAGACAGTGACAGTGTATCCCTGGTCACTTGATCGGAAGCCGGGGGGGCCGGGAGCCAAGAGCCAAACACAGGCAATGAAAATCAAAGAGGCTACCAATAAAGACAACAGAGTGAGATGGAAACAAGTGAATCTGACTCCTTGGTGAGTTTTTTAACCAAGGAGTCAGAAGGAGAAGGCGGAGGGGCGGTTGGAGGCACAAATACAAAAAGAGTGACATGCAACAAAGTTCCAGCAGCACTAGACAAACAGCTCAGTGGAAGACTGAGGAAGTGATACAAGGTACACAGGCAAATGCTATGAACTAAAAATTAAAAAAAGATTATGATAATCTACTTCATGCACATGATTTGGTGATTAATATTTCTAATGTGTCTTTTAATGAACAGCAAAAGAGATTATTGAACAAGTGACTCTCATATTGCCATAGACAAGGCTTGGACAGGTTTAAATTAGAACAAGATCTGTGGCGTTTTTTCAGGTCCATTAAAATTAAGGTTTTCTTTACTGATAAAGTTATGTTCACACAGAATGTAAAAACTAATAAAACAGCACTGCCAAAAAGAGATTTTGATCCAAGACATAAAAGTGTTTTTTTTTACCAAATATAATTAATCAAAGAGTGGCTACATACATGGATTTGGTAAAAAGAGATATCTATAAAATAAAGGATAACATTGTATCCATCCCTGTCACTTCTAACATCACTACATTTGAGATGGAAGCATTCAAATTGCTTAAAAGTAATCGGATTATAGTGGTGAAAACTGCTGACAAGGGTGGAGCAATTACTTTTATGGATAAATCAATGTATGTAAATGAGATCAGGAGACAATTGAATGACAAGGATGTGTACTATGTATACCCATATGATCCAATACACATAATACAAAATGAGATACAGAGGGTAGTTTAAGTAGCAGTAGATGATGAGTTTATTACAAAGGAGACAGAGATTTTTTGATAAAAGAACACCCCATAACACCATTTTTTATGTGCTTTATAAAGTACACAAGCAGTTGAACAATCCACCAGGTAGGCCTAATATTGCCTGGCGCTTATCTTATAGTAAGATACTGATGACTTTAAAAAAAAACAGGGTATCTTATAATTTAGTATGGAGAAAATCATCTTATTCAATGTAGATGTTTGCAGTTTATATACTGCTATAATAAATGAAGGTGGCATATCTGCAGAACGAAGAGCTTTGGTTAATTGTACAGGATATACTACAGCACAAATAATGTTTTTTGAGGAATTGCTAAGGATTGTTCTGTACCAAAAATATTTTTTGTTTCAAGGTAATTTTTTCTTGCAAAAGCAGGGCAAGCCCATGGGGTCCAATGTTGCCCCCACAGATGCTAACATATACATGAATACATTTGAAAAAAAAAATTGTATATGAGAACAAATTGTTTTTACGGTATGCAGTCACATGGTGGCACAATATAGTTGATGGCCTCTAGTTATCAAGCCGTCGACTTTCTTGCATTTGACGGCACCAATATGCTCGTCTAACATTGCTGCCGTGGACCTGAATACGTTCGCCAAAATTATCAAGAAAGCTGTCAAAAAGCCGCGCACCAAGTATGGTGTGATGAGCAGTGGACTGTTGTTAACTAACAGTCATCGATTTCGCTGCTCATCGGCTTATTCGCAGCTTTCTTGCTACCCTGTCACTAAGCTCCCACACTATACTATACTGTTTTACCCCTAAACCGCTGCTCCCGGAGCCCACCGCACCTAAATAAAGTTATTAACCCCTAAACTGCCGCTCCCGGACCCCGCTGCACCGAAATAAAATGTTTAACCCCTAAACCGCCGCTCAAGGAGCCCACCGCAATGAAATAAAATGTTTAACCCCTAAAACGCCACTCACGAACCCCGCCACCACCTACATTAAATTTATTAACCCCTAATCTGACCCCCTACACCGCCGCCACCTACATTAAATTTATTAACCCCAAAACCTAAGACTTACCCTAACCCTAACACCCCCTAACTTAAAGATAATTTAAATTAATCTAAATAAATATTCCTATCATTAACTAAATTATTCCTATTCAAAACTAAATACTTACCTATAAAATAAACCCTAAAATAGCTACAATATAACTAATAGTTATACACACCCAACCCTACTCTAAAACCCACCCAATCCCCCTTAATTAAACCTAACACTACCTCTTTGAAGATCACCCTACCGTGAGATGTCTTCACCCAGCCGGGCACACGTGGTCCTCCAGAGGGGCAGAAGTCTTCATCTGATCTGTGCCGAAGAGGACCTCCAGATGGGCAGAAGTCTTCATCCAGGTGGCATCTTCTATCTTCATCCATCCGGCGAGGAGTGGCTCCATCTTGAAGACATCTGACGCGGAGCATACATCCAGACCGACGACTACCCGACAAATGAATATTCCTTTAAATGACATCATCCAAGATGGTGTCCCTTGAATTTCTATTGGCTGATAGAATTCTATCAGCCAATCGGAATTAAGGTAGGAACAATCCTATTGGCCGATGCAATCAGCCAATATGATTGAAGTTCAATCCTATTGGCTGATCCAATCAGCCAATAGGATTGAGCTCGCATTGAGCTCACCAATAGAATGCGAGCTCAATCCAGGTACACTGGGCCGGAATAGTGGCGAGCGTACCTGGAAGTTATTTGATAACTTCCAAAAGTAGTCAGATTGTAGACTTTTGATAACTAGCAAAAGTAGTCAGATAGTGCCGAACTTGCGTTCGGAACATCTGTAGTGACGTGACCATCGATCTGTGTTGGTCGATATGTGACCATCGATCTGAGTCCCCCGGATTGTATGTTACGTTGCTAAATTCTACTTTTGCCAGTCCTTAGGGTTTGATAACTACGGTGAATCAGGCTCGCCACAAATACGCTGCGGAATTCTAGCGTATTTGCGGTTGACAGCTTGATAAATAGAGGCCGATGTGTTCAGTGCAACATTGGATCCCTGGAAGCCTTTGTACAGGATTTGAATTGTAGTATGAATTCTATTAAATTTACACTCACTTTTAGTGAAGAAGCAGTATATTTTTTTAAATACTACTGCATACATGGAGTATGGAGTCCTTATAACGAACTTATACATTAAACCCACAAATAGAAATAGCCTCTTACTTTATAATATTTCCCACCTAGGAGATTGTACACATAGGGAGGATTTTGTCAGTACAGAATAGGGCAGAGGTAAAACT
Organism: Bombina bombina; assembly: GCF_027579735.1. Lineage (NCBI taxonomy): Eukaryota > Metazoa > Chordata > Amphibia > Anura > Bombinatoridae > Bombina > Bombina bombina. The sequence continues at coordinate 911,324,674 of NC_069499.1, forward strand.
TAATGAGATTACTAATAAGTTTTTTTGCAACGGGGTTACCCAGTGAGATTAATTAAACAAGAACTAAAAAGATCCAGGGAATATAATAGCAATAGTACTGGCACAATAAGAGTAGAAAATAAAGCTGCTGGTATTTATGACTGAACATACATATTATTTGATAAACAGATTATTGGTATTCTCAAAAAACATTGGGAAGTAGTGAAAAAATGCAGTTTAATGAGTTTAGTATACTTGTAACACCACATATGCCTTATATCTGGTGAAGTGTCTATGTGGGAGGGTCTATGTGGGAGAGACAACACTCAAGTCAGGGAGTGTATTAATGAGTACAAAAGCAATAGTAGGTGCAAAAACATGGAGGCTCTAATATGGACATAATATAAGTCAATTACACTTTCAAGTTATTGATCACATTAAAAGTTGAGAAGATGAGGTGATAGGGATCTCCTGTTAAAAAGAAGGGAAGTGCATTGGAGCTATACTCTGAATTCAATGCAACCTAGGGATAAATAAAAAGATAGATTGTTTGGTATTCTTAACATAAAAAGTTACATGCCTTAGGTCAGGAGATCCCTGAAGTTAGAGTAGTAGGTATAACAAGCCAATAAGTTTGGACAAAGAGTATTCAGGCTGAAGTCAGGAATGCAGAATAATAAAATAAAATAAAACAAGAACACATACAGAGTCATTTGAATCAATATTTTAACTCTGTATGGTAGATTCTGGAACAGTCTATGATACTTAGGCCAGATAGAGAAAGGCAGGAAGGGCAATAATAGGAAGAGTCCCTCCTAACTCCTTCTTTGTAATAGACTCTGCACTTTTTTCAGGGGTGATATTTTGTAGGCTGTGGGGGGATCCTAGAAGAAAAGTGCTTGCCGCAAAGTTCCTGGGCATTCTATTATTGAAATGAGGGAGGATAAGGGTCTGGTTAAACAAAATATCTGATAAAATAGTTACAGGCCCATTTATCAAGCTCCGTATGGAGCTTGAAGGGCCGTGTTTCTGGCGAGTCTTCAGACTCGCCAGAAACACAAGTTATGAAGCAGCGATCTAAAGACGATCGGGTTGATTGACAGCTTCCTGCTGGCGGCCGATTGGCCGCGAGTCAGCAGGGGGCGGCGTTGCACCAGCAGCTCTTGTGAGCTGCTGGTGCAATGTTAAATGCGGAGAGCGTATTGCTCTCCGCATTTAGCGAGGTCTTGCGGACCTGATCCGCAGTGTCGGATCAGGTCCGCAAGCCCTTTGATAAATGGGCCCCTTAGTGTAAATTCCAGAAAGGTGTATAGCTCCCATATGCCTGATTTTTTATACAGCACATATACATTATAGCTTGCTATATATAGCTAAAGTTTCTGGTCTTGCACTGAACCAGATATGGTTGTATGCACTGATTAGCTAAATCTACTCCCCCCCATATATTTGCTGTACTCAACAATGCACTTTGTGTTTTGGATTTGTGCATCCTTTCCCATGACAGACACTGGCACTTTAGTTTCATCATGCATTGTGTACAGCATGTACATGTCTTTTTTGTCAGTGTACCAAAGGGCTAGCACTTTATCATGGCCTAAAGCTAATGTTGTACCTCTAGGGTTTTTGTTGTATGTCAGCTTCTACTTGAAACCTGTGTGATTTTTGAGTACTGTGCCACAGGCCATGGTTTCATACTGATGCACTGAGCGTTAACAACACAGTGTTTCAACAGAGGCCAGGGGTAAGAGAGAAATGAGACTAAACTTAGTAGCTAAACTCTCTCAAGTACTTATAATCAGCTCCTACAAAACAAACAATGGTTTAGTACTAGAAGTAACTGTAGAAGTAACTGTAAGTGTGTAGATTCAAATATGAAACAAAGACATAACCTTGTATAAGTTTAGTCTCGCTATCCAGACAAATATTACCTTGCATAAGTTACTTAATGCAGATCTTCTGAGAGTAGAGGTATCCAGGGTAAAAGTTTCTGAGTCAGGTAGTCCGGGTCAAGGCCTCAGGGAACAACAGTACAAAGAAGTTGAGAATTCTGAGACCATAATAAACTTACTTTGGAAATGCTATGGAATAAAAGAATAGAGACACTTGGTTTGATGTAACACTTGGTAATTATAATTTTATTGTTTGATTGTTTATATTATGTAATGAATGTGCAATTATTTATACTTTTCAATAAAGCTTTATTAAAACAAAAATAAAAATACAGAAAGGGTTAAATTGTAAATAAAAACAAAACAAAAATAACACCCCCAAAGTACTGATCACAGTAATAACACTGATCAGTAGTAAAAAGGGTTTTTATTTTTTTAAATATATATATATATATATACAGGGAGTGCAGAATTATTAGGCAAATGAGTATTTTGACCACATCATCCTCTTTATGCATGTTGTCTTACTCCAAGCTGTATAGGCTCGAAAGCCTACTACCAATTAAGCATATTAGGTGATGTGCATCTTGCAGAGGTATGCAGCACTCTTAAAATGGCAAAGCTTCTGAAGCGTGATCATCGAACAATCAAGCGTTTCATTCAAAATAGTCAACAGGGTCGCATCAGAATTCTGCATCTTTCAAGAAAAACATGATTTTCATGCAGGACAATGCTCCATCACACGCGTCCAAGTATTCCACAGCGTGGCTGGCAAGAAAGGGTATAAAGAAGAAAATCTAATGACATGGCCTCCTTGTTCACCTGATCTGAACCCCATTGAGAACCTGTGGTCCATCATCAAATGTGAGATTTACAAGGAGGGAAAACAGTACACCTCTCTGAACAGTGTCTGGGAGGCTGTGGTTGCTGCTGCACGCAATGTTGATGGTGAACAGATCAAAACACTGACAGAATCCATGGATGGCAGGCTTTTGAGTGTCCTTGCAAAGAAAGGTGGCTATATTGGTCACTGATTTGTTTTTGTTTTGTTTTTGAATGTCAGAAATGTATATTTGTGAATGTTGAGATGTTATATTGGTTTCACTGGTAAAAATAAATAATTGAAATGGGTATATATTTGTTTTTTGTTAAGTTGCCTAATAATTATGCACAGTAATAGTCACCTGCACACACAGATATCCCCCTAAAATAGCTATAACTAAAAACAAACTAAAAACTACTTCCAAAACTATTCAGCTTTGATATTAATTAGTTTTTTGGGTTCATTGAGAACATGGTTGTTGTTCAATAATAAAATTAATCCTCAAAAATACAACTTGCCTAATAATTCTGCACTCCCTGTATATATATATATATATATATATATATATATATATATATATATATATATATTTATTTATATTACTGCACTACAGAACTATGGTACACTTTGTATCACTGAGCTGTCTTCCTCTCACACCTCAGATTGCAGGGAAGCAAGAGAAGCCTGAGTTACTAGGCATGTCCCCCAGCCAGATCCAGCACTCACTTTGTACTGGAGGGAAGCAGGACACCAGTAAAAATAGTACTTTCCATGCCGTCCTATCAGCATTAAAGTCCACCGCTTTTATTGAGCAAGATGGCATTTGACAGAGTTAATATAAATGGAGAGCGTAATTACTGGCTTATAGTGTTTTTTAATTGTTTTAAAATAAATTACTCCCACAAAAGGTGGGAGTAATTTATTTTTCAACTATGGTTTTGTCTTTTCAACTATGGTTTTGCTTAGGCTTTAGTGAACAAAAATTTCAGGGTCCTTATTTTATTCTTGTACCCAGACAGCACAATGTGTTGAGCACATCTGTATGTGTCCCTGAGCTGAGTTATTGTCATGACAATAAAAAATACCTTACAGAATTGGTCCTATTTTGTGGGTCTAAAAACTAAATACAATAAGCACTGTATAAATTATAGTCCTCTACTTTAAGCACAAGTTTTTCATTTATATGAAGTAAGCATAATCCGGGCAAATATTATATTAGTCAACAAATTTAAGGCCATGAACTTAAAGGGCCATAATACCCAAATGTTTAAACACTTGAAAGTGATGCAGCATAGCTGTAAAAAGCTGACTAGAAAATATCACCTGAACATCTCTATGTAAAAAAGAAAGATATTTTACCTCAAAAGTTCCTCAGTAGCCACATCCCGTTGTAAAGGATTTCTAAGCAGCATATTAGTATGTCTGTCCTGGGACAGCTGAAAGGATGAGCCTCGTGCACTCTCATGTTATTTCCCTATTCAGTGTAACAATGAAATCTCATGAGAGTTAAGTGAAATCTCATGAGATCACACTAAAAGAGTTCATGACCTCAGCACTGCTGATGATGATTGGCTGCTGTTCATTTCTTCATTTTTTTTTTTTTTACCTGCAGCTGGGAGCAGCTGAGTATAACTTTTTACACAGAACTTACTCTGCTGAGATGAAGAGATTGTGAGGTAAAATATCTTCCTTTTTTACATAGAGATGCTCCGGTGATGTTTTCCCGTCAGCTTTTTACAGTTATACTGCATCAATTTCAAGTGATTTAGCATATGAGTATTATGTCCCTTTAAATTAGCAAAATTGATGATTGCTGTGTTAAAAGATAGGCGTGGCTTTGATTGGTAATATAGATTTATCCCATATTGCTAACTTTGTTGTCTATTTTACTTGTTACTAAATAATATACATGTTCATCAGGGCATGACTGGGACATCATACCAGCCCCGGAAATTTGTATAGACCGGCCCAGCCCAACCCCCTCCAGCCAAGCCATGCCCCCTCTAGCCCAGCCACGCCCCATCAGCCCAGCCAACTATGCTTATTACAAAAGAAGAAAACCATTTAGTTTTTTTTACAAAATGCTTTTAGCAAACATTTTACTGTCATGTGAGCATCAGTGGAGATAAATGATAATGTAAAAATTATTTTTATTATTATTTATTATTTTATTATTATTATGCATTGCAGCCTGTAAACACCTTCATTAGTAGTTTTGCAGATGCGCTGGTAATAGCACTCTCAAGCCCTCTGACTTCTCTAATCTGCCTGCAAATCTACAAAGTAGTATGATGGTTAAAAACTACTTGCGCGCTCAAGTGCTCAGACTATGAATTAATGAACATTAATTAAATTTAGAATTAAATAAAAAATGTTAAAGTTAGTCAAGACCAGTTATAAACAGGTAATGCCCTGATGACCGCATATACAATGTCACAGCTCGGGTCTGAACCGCGGGAAAACCTCACAGACACACTTACCGGCAAAGAGTGGAAGTAAAACACTGAGTCAGAAAGGGAAGGAACTAGAAGCAAGGCGAATCTGCAACCCGGCGGAATGTGCGACCGTGATATCACCACATTCCTGAGTGCACACTTGACTGGTTCAAAATCCGACAGAACAGCTGAGCCTGTCAACGGATTTTGCAACCCCAATGTGTGCATGTGTGTCGCAGAATCCAATGGATTATGGATATCACAAACACAAGAGCTTCTACAGCATTCATCTACCTTATGAAACAACTGAGGAGAAGAATTACAGACCAGAGGACCATCACAGGAAAGACACAGGAGGAGTGTCCCCATTGGTTTTCGAGTGCATACATTACCTCATATGATTGGGCTAATTTCTGCTGAGAGGAGTGCAAAAAGCAGACCTGGGAAGGAGGAAAATACTTCTACCATATTGAGGGGGCATAGAAGCGGTTTCCAGGATTGCTGTGGGATGTTTTTGCCTTAAAGGGACGCATTAACTTACCTCATACTTACCTCATAGGATTGAGGTTGTTTTTAGTAAGTAGGCACTTATCTTTAGTGTGTGGATTTCATAAGAATAAGATCCTACCCCATACAAATTGGGGACTAACTTGTTTTTGTGCATTTCATCATTTGGACTAATTATTTCAAGAACTGTTTAATTATTACTCTATTTTCTATCTTTTTTTTTTTTTTTTTTTTTTTACATTTCAAATTTTTATTGGTAAAGAATTCTCAATTACAGCATTGACATAGTAAATGATTTGGAGCACGCAGGCTCCTACATAAAGTATAAACAGAAAAATTGGAACAGTAATAATATTTCAGATCAGAATGTGTTCATAAAATGAAAAATGAGCGAAATATAGCTCAAATCAGATGGGGTGGGGGAAGGGACTGGGGAGAAAGGGAAGGAAGTATTGGTGTTAAAGGTAGAGATTTAGTTCGTATGCAGAGGGTACATGGAGAGGGTTGCCTAGTGTGTGTTTACTCTAGTGTTCGGGGCCCAAGTAATGGTGTGGTTAGATTGCCAGTCTGCCCACACTAGTTCAAATAGGTCTGAATTATTTAGAGAGTAAAAGATAGGTTTCTCCATGTTGTAGATGTATGCCATATAGTTTAGGATGCATGACCATTTTGGGGGCGTCTCGGCTTTCCATGCCTTGGCTATTGTCGCTTTAGTAGCTGTTAGCAAATAGATTGCTAGGTATGCTTGGTGTTTAGGTAATTTAGTGATGCCTATGTGTAAAAGGGCATTAGAAGGAGTTATAGGAAGTGTTATGCCTAATCTCCCTAGCGTACGGAAGCAGGTACTCCATAGGGGTTTTAACTTAGGGCATTCCCACCATATGTGTAGAGAATCTCCCTTTTTGCCGCAATTACGCCAGCATAGGGGAGAGGCAGAGACAAACATTTTGTTAAGTCTCGCAGGGGTAAGGTACCAGTTCGTTAAGAGTTTGTAATAGGTTTCGAAGAGTGTAACACAGTGTAGTGCTTTTTTGGTGAGGGAGATTACATGTTGCCATACTTGTGGGGGCAGAGTCAGGTTCAGAACTGATTCCCATGTGAGTAAGTGAGGAAGCTTATTCTCAGGGTCTGAGTTTCCTATTAAGGTGTAATGCATCGATAATGGTCTGTGTAGTTTGTTACCTTGTTGCCAAGTCGTTTCCCAGAGTGTACGGGGTCGGTGCAACTCGGGTCGAAATCCCCAACTAATAAGAAAGCTCTTTAGTCTTGTATATTCATATGTCATGTACCTGGGTAAGTTGGAGCCAGCCTTTGTTTCTGAGAGTGTCATGAAGCGCGGGGTTGGTGAAGTAACCCAAATGTCAGCTACTGTTTGTATTCCAATTCTTGTCCAGCCATAAGGATGTGAGTCAGGTAAGCCTCGTAGGAGACCTGTCAAGGGAGTAATAGGTGAGGGATGTGGGGCGATGTGTGGATAGTGTCTTAGCTTATCCCACATGGCGAGGCATTCTCGTATTATGTTATTGCTAATGTCTGTGGTACGTCTTAGGTGGGCAGGAATCCAAATTAAGTTGGGTAAAAATATGTGGTTTGGGAGGGAGGCTTGTTCTATGGTTTTCCATTTACTAGGGGAGTCTTTCGCACCCCATTGCGAGATGTGAGTGAGCATGGCTCCTTCGTAATACCTAGTTATCGATGGGGAGGCTATACCTCCTCTACTAAGGGGGCTTTGAAGGATTTTATGCGCCACTCTGGGGGGTTTGTGTTGCCATATATATTTTGTAAATTCACTCTGAAATTGGTGGAGGAGATATCCCGGGATACAAAGAGGTAGACATCTAAATAAATAAGTAATTTTGGGTAGAAAAGACATCTTAAGGGCCGTTAACCTACCTATCCATGAGATGTAAGTGTAGTCCCATTTGTCTTTCAGGGTGCGCAGTTCGGCTAAAAGGGGCAGATAGTTGTCTTTGATCATCTGAGGGATATTGTTCGATATCTTAACACCTAAATGGGAGATTAAGTTGTTAACGCAGTGTACTCTATATTGAGCCCTTAGGGTGTCAACTGTGCTCTGTGGAATTCCCCAGGTAAAGATTTCTGTTTTATCTAGGTTTAATTTGTAGAGTGACATGTCTCCAAAGGAGTCTAAGATTTCTATCAGTCTCGGGAATGAGGATAGGGGGTCTGATGAGAATATTGTGATGTCGTCAGCAAAGAGTGCAATTTTGTGAATAGTGCCATGTAGGCGGATGCCGTCAATTTTTTTATCTTGTCTGATTTGTTCTGCTAATGGCTCGATTGCCAGGGCAAAAAGAAGAGGTGAGAGTGGACACCCTTGTCTGGTGCCATTAGATATTGGAAAGGGGGGTGAGGCGAAGCCTAGGCCTCTAACTACTGCTGTGGGAGTGGAGTAAAGAGCCTGTATCGCTTTGATAATTTGATCTGGGAAACCAAAAATTTTAAGGGCTTCCCATAAGTAGGACCACCTAACGCGGTCAAAAGCCTTCTCTGCATCTAATGAGATTACAGAGAATGGCCTATTTAGTCTGGTGGATTCAGTGCAGATGTTTAAGAGACGTCTAGTATTGTCTGGTCCCTCGCGATGAGGGATAAATCCTACTTGGTCTAAGTTTTTGAGTTTCGGGAGTAGTTTAGAGATGCGTGTAGCAAATAATTTAGCATAAATTTTAATATCTAAATTAATCAGGGAGATTGGCCTGTAATTGGAGCATAAAGATGGGTCTTTTTGGGGCTTAGGAATAGTAATCACCGTTGCTTCCAAGAATTCCTGACTAAACCTACCCTGTTCTCTAGCGTGGTTAAAAAATCTTAAGAATAGTGGGGTTAGCTCGTTTGTGTATGTTTTGTAGAAGGCTGCTGAGTAGCCATCTGGGCCCGGAGTTTTGAAAGGTTTTAGATGCGTTATTACGTGTTTAATTTCCTTAGAGGTGAAGGGGGATGAGAGTGTTTCTTGGTCGTCAGGCGACAATGAGGGGAGATTTAAGCTGCGAAGGAAGGAGCAAATCTTATCGACAGGAGTTAGTTTATCACTTGCATTTTTTTCTAAATTGTATAGGTTTGAGTAGAATTTCTCAAAACAAGTACCTATGTCTAAGGGTTTGCGGTATGTCTGGTTCTCAAATTGGATCTGGTGAATTCTTGAGGTAATCGCCCTGTTTTTAAGTTTATTGGCTAGTAGTGTATCTGCTTTGTTACTCTTGTGGTAAGTAATCTGTTTCAGTTTAAATAAATTAGCTTGGGTGCGTTTTAGCTCTAGCTGGTTGATATGATTTTTAATCTGTATAATTTGAGCTGTGGTTTTATCTGAGGGTGTGCTTCTATTTAGGAGTTCTAGTCGACGCAATTCAATATGAGATTTAGAAAGGGGTAGGCCAGATAGCTTTTTAAGATGAGCTTGTCTTTTAATTATGAGACCTCTAAAGGTGGCCTTTGCCGCACCCCATAGTGTGTCGTCTCTGACCTGATTATTATCATTAGTTTGGCAGTAGAAGGTTATGTCTTTTCTCAGGGTTTCCTTGAATGCAGCATCCTGTAGGATGTCATGTGGAAGGCGCCATGAAGGCCTCACATTATGTCGTTCCGTTGAGCGGAGAGTTACTGAAACTAGGTCATGGTCAGACCATGGGCATAGGGAGATGTTAGAATGTTTGACTTGGTCAAGGGTTTCTGCTGAGCAAAAAACATAGTCGAGTCTGGAGTATGTTTTATGGGGGAATGAGAAGTGAGTGTAGTCTCTGTCTCTAGTATGAAGTGAACGCCATACGTCGAAGTAGCAGAAGTGGGTAATAATTTGTCTGAACTTTTGGGAAAGTTGAGCAGGAGGGGTAGCATGTTTTGTCCGGGTAGTTCTTTTTCTGTCTAGTACTGGGTCCCAAGTCATGTTGAAGTCCCCCGGACTGTGTGTAGGATGTGTAGGATCCGTTTGAGGTATCTAGGTTGATGTGAGTTAGGTAGATAGATAGAGACTAAGGTGTGATCAGTATGGTCTAGCTTACATGTTAGAATGAGAAATCTAGATTGCGGGTCTTTTAGAACTTGGATTGGTTCATAGGCTATTCTTTTGTGAATTAAAATTGCCGTGCCTCTGGCTTTTTTTGAGAAAGAGGTGTGTTCGAGGACAGTGTAATCTTTAGATATTGTGTGTCTCCTGAAGGAATGCTACGTCAGGGTTATGGAATTTGAGTGATCTAGCTAAAAGGCTACGCTTATGTGGGGAGTTTAGGCCTCTTACATTATGGGTTAGTATTTTGAGGGGGGGCATAGGGAGGTATGGGGAGTAGATCAGGTCTTTTAATAATAAGAGTTAGTGTAGGTGGGGAGGGTAGGGGGAGGGGAATAGACAACAGGTAGAGTGAGGAAAAGTTAGCGAAAATAGTTCGCTATGGTGGAGCCCTAGCGTGGGCTGCCTGTGGGGGGGAGAGAAGCAAACAGAAACAGGGGTCTTTGGGATGAACCCTGCTCCGCAGTAATCACTGTAAATTAACTTACTATTACATATGCGCAATTCTTAAATTAATACAACAACATTAAAATAACAATCAAACACATAACTTAATTGTACTATCTAATAGTAAACTTTTTAAACTTTAACTCAATCTCAGTTATGATCTGTTGGAGACAGGTCAAACTTCCAGGTGAAATGAAGTCTAGATAAGTTCCGTTAAAGGCTACCAGACGTGTTTTTACGGCGGTTTAGTTTTAGGTTTCTTAGCTCTTTGCTCTCTAATAGACCATTCGGGAGCCGAAGCTCTCAGCTTTGGGTAGGTTGGCTGTAATGGTGGAGGTTGTTCCTGGTGTAGGCCCCATGTGGCCAAGAGAGCCATACCTTGAGGTATGGAGTTGATTGTGTGGCTCTGGTTATTTCTGGTGACCACTAGGTTTGTAGGATGACCCCGCCTGTACTTAATATTAGCCTTCCTGAGTGTCAGAGTAATTTGTTGAAAGGTTTTACGGTACTGTAGTGTATGGGTTGAAAGGTCAGGCAGAAGCTGAACATCTTTGAATTTTTCTGGCATAGGTGGTCTTTTGAAGGCTGCTTGCATAAGTTTGTCTTTATATATGTAGCTGTGAAAGAAGACAATTACATCTCTTGGTTTGTCGGCGGGAGCAAGTTGTGATCTTAAAGCTCTATGGGCTCTTTCCATTGTATCAGTGTGTCCATCTGGGGTGCCCACGAGTACTGTAAACAGCTCCTTTAGGTAGGGTTGGAGATGAGTATTCTCTACAGTTTCTGGGATGCCCCGAAACCGGATATTATTTCTGCGAGATCTGTCTTCAATGTCTGCCATTTTAAATTCAAGTTGAGTCATCTGATCTGCTAGGGTTTCAGAGTAAGTGAGCAGGTTTGATTGATCTACTGCTAGATCATCCTGTTTCCGCTCAAGTGCTTCAACCCTTTCTCCAATCTCTGAAATTTCCTTTTTCAGTTCCGCAGAGGACCGTTGAATTTCCTGGGTGATAGAGCGTGTTTGACTGGCCAACATATGTTGTAGGGTAGCCTTAGTAATGTAGTGATGTGATGGCGCTTCTGAGCGCACACTGGAATGAGATTCAGCATCTATCGACTCAGGGTCACTCATCTCCTCGTTGGTGACAGGGTTAGATTCCTTTCCTGATTGAGTAAAATGATCATAAACAGTCTTCTGAGTGTTAGTGGAGGGTTTCCCCTGTCGTCTGGGCCCATGGGGCATTGTGTTAAGACTGTTAGGTATATCTATAAGTTAAAAATTAGCACCAACCTTCTATTATAGAGCACTCTTAGAACAATCTGAAAAGTATAAAGCACCGTATAGTAAAGTTTACTAGATCTGATATGTATTGCTAGACTGCGGAGCAGGGGTCAACAACACCTTCTATATTTATGGCATTTTGTTACAGCATCACATAATAGGTAGAAATTGAACCTTTCGGTCCCAACATACAAGTTCAAGTAAGTGAATCACTGGCACCCCAGGGAGTGGTGGGATACGACTATGTAGAAGGGAAAAAGGAGAAGGGAAGTGACCAGCCCAGACTGGCTGGACCGGAAAGGGAGAGGTGCCAGAGAAAATTAACAAACAGTGCAACTCAGCGGAATGCTGAGTGGGGGTGGATAAGATACCCTGCTATTAAATCCTTAAGTTGTTAATTCAGGAGTGTAGGTGTAGGTGGTGTTCTTCAGGGTACAAGATTTCAGAAGGTGTGTTTCAGTAGTGGAAGTGCAATGTGGGAAGACCAGGCTATGTGTAGTGATTGTGTTTGCTGCAACGTGTCAGTGTGTGTATGGCTAGGGGAGTGTGTCAATATATGTGTCTATGTGTATGCACCCCGGGGGGTAAGTGTTGGTTTCACTATTTAGTAGCTTTAGGTAAATATATATGTTAGGTTGGGTCACAAGAACCTTTAGTAAGAGAACAGTACTTTTTAGCCCAACTATTAGCGCATCATATAAATGAAAAGTTGCACCAGCACTTACTGTAATACACTTAGAAACCTGTGGGAAAAAGGTGTATGATTAAGGCAGCAATATAAAATCACACTCCACCTCAGGCTGTGAACCTGAGGACAATGAAGCTGTCGCAGCAGCTGGCATAAATAAAAAAGAGATTAATATGAAAATGTCTCAAAAGCAGGGGCTGTGAAAAATCTCACTACACAAGAAAATAGTAAGGTTGTGTGAAATAACAAAGGGTACGCTGTGTACACTTCGCTGCAAAATGTGGCTGTAGTGCCCAGTTCTCAGGCTCTAAGGTATGAGTATGTCTCAACCACTTGGGCCCCAGTTAGGGAGGTAAAGCAAGTTAAGTAGTCCTTTCTAGTGCCGAAGACACTTAATCTACTGTATATAGCCTCTGCAGGGTTTGTTGTAGGTCCCAGGCAGGATGGGGTCAGTGATCAGTCCCAGTGAGTTGGGGCTGCTTCTCCAGATGGGGTATATCCTATATGTGTGGTCCAAGTTATTTGGATAGTTCTGAGATGTTGGTCTCCTACTGTGGCTTATTCCTACTAACTGTGTTGCAGAGGTATAATTAAGTTCTCCTTTTAATATCCAGTTAAGTAGGGGAGTGAGGAGGTTTTATCTGTAAGGACCTGAGTGTCAGTCTATGCAGGACTCAAAAGTTAACGGTGTGCTGGTTATTTCTCTGGGACTGAGATAGCTGAATAGAAAGTCAGTTAGCCTGACAGGTTCTTACCCGGTTCTGGGAGCTGAAGATCTAGATGGGCTGCACTCCGACTGAATGCCGTCTCAGGTCCGGAGTAGAAGTAAGAGGCCTCTTATCACCAATGGCCATATAGGCCACAGCTGCTCAGTATAAGGCCCCTAGTATTCCCAGTGGTCAAGGCCTCAGAACGCCTTGTTCGTTTGGCAAGCCGAGCTGCCCCCAAGGCAGGGATGATAACTGTAATGTGTGGCCAATCCCAGCGGTCAAACTGTTTATGCTAGGTGAGTCCCTTGAAGCTCAATTTCCAGCCGGGTCCCCCTTACCTTTAGGGGTGTAGCGTGGCCTTCTGGTGTGGAGTTGTCTCCGGCGGCAAGCGGCAGGTTCCTTGAGATCTCCGCTTTCTCTGATGCACATTCAGCAGCCGGGTCTGTCCAATCAGTCGATTCCCCCCTAAGCGGGGTGTAGCGGTATCCTGTTTGGGCGGCCTCAGGCCTCACTTGCATGTAGTGGGTAAGCAAAATGGCGTAACTTCGCGCCAAAACCCCCCGCAAGGAGGAGAGGAAGTATTCGGGCTCCCGGTCCGTGCAATTCACTTGCTAAATCCGACCACGGCAATGATCGGAGGTCCGGGGATCCACCGGAAGGTATGGCAATGTAACCTCAGTAGAAGTTCACGATGAGGTGAGGAGGTTGTTGGGATGGGGAGATGCGGCACCGCCGCGTGGCTTCACAAGATGGCCCAATATCGGCCTAGGGAGGGTTGTTCACCAGTTGGATGGGTACTTGGTCGCCGACTAGGGCTCCGGCACTAGATCCCGGTCCTCCGGGATAGAATCAAGGTGGTTCACTGAGAGGTTGGGGTCCCTCCTGGTCTCTCTGACTCTGATAGTCCCTCAATACATTAAGGTAGCCAGCCTGGGTTTAAAGTCGCTGAAGTCACACACTGGTTCTGTGAAAGGGCCGTTTATTTTTTGACCATAAAAAGGAAATATATAGGTGTAAAAGCACTTTAAGGAGCTATAGATGCAGGAGCTCCTCTGCAACACGTCCGTCTCTGCTAGCGGTTAACTCCGCCCCCCATTTTCTATCTTTTAAGTGTGGTGACAAGGGGGGATAAGTAATGTTCTGGGATCATTTTTGACTTTTGAAGAATTGTAAAGTCTATATTTTATTCAGCTAGTATTTGGGTGTATTTTCACACATTTTTGTTTTGCTTCATTTTATTGTATGTAATGTCAACCGATTTTAGGCCATTTATACCTTATATCTGTGCAATATTATGTGATAGTTATTTATACTACACAACCTCTGTCAAATATATTGGTATACATTTGTATACCTTCTACATGAACAGTGCGCCTTGATACCAATCTTCCTATTCATTTTTTTATTTATTGGAAATAGGACAGTGTTAGGTGGGGACCTTTCATTTGCCCATATTTCAGGCATTAGGCAGCCAGTTCATATCCTAGTACCTAGATTATAGGTCTTGGGGTGGTACACATAGCGCTGATTTTTCTAGTTCTCTTTTTATATATATATATATATATATATATATATATAATCACAGTAAATATTTCAAATACATATGTTCTACATATAACAGAATATGTTATAAGTATATGAATAGATATTCCTATAAATATCTTTATATCTATCCCTATATATAATCAATTATATAGGTATAAATATATGTTACCAAAATACTATGTATATATATATAAATATATATATTCTTCAACAAACTACAAGAGGAGAACAAGGACCATCAAAAATTTCTTAAGGCCCTGTATAGATAGAGAATCAAGCACTCTTTTTTTATAAAAAATAGCTCAAAAGTGTAGCTAAATTAAACAAATTGAATGAATCTCTGACCAGTACAATCACAGAGAACAAAAAATAATTTATTAATAGTACAGAAAGAAGTAAATCCTAACTGTCCAAACATAGCAATAGGCCAGTTGTGCGCTGGCCTCGGGTATATGTTAGCAACACAAAGTAAAGTATGTTGAACAAACAATATAGTACATGTGGCCAATTAAAACCCTGAAGATGTGCACATCATAATCATAATATTGGCAAAAATACAATCCAAAGACACCTAGTACACTGCTACACCCAAGCTGTACACGGTACCCAAGTCAATACAAGGGATAATTACCGGACAGGTAAATTTTTAGGGATCTAAGCAGTGATAGGTGCTTTGTAAAGATTTCAGGAGCAACAATAATGGCAGTATAGCAACAATTACAAAGAATTACATACAAGTATGAAGAATAGCTATTGCAATGGTTATTAGCAGTAAGATAGATAGTGAGTTACATACAAGTATGAAGAATAACTATTGCAATGGTTATTAGCAATAAGATAGATAGTGGAACATAGTGATACATCCTCCATAATGAATTGCCTCAGTACAGCACTTACATAGAGACACAGCAGTTACATAGAAATGCCTGCATATATTGAGATAAAATTCTCACAAGAGTCTATTGCTGAAGAAAACAACCAAATCACACCAGGATGATTTTCCACATATAGCGGTATTGTCTTCAGTCAGACTTAGCATAAGTCCAAGGTATGCAAAATGGGATAAGTGCTGCCAAAGCTGCATGCATGTTAGTAAAGCATAGTACTTCTTATTGCTGAAGATGTTGTGTGAAAACAACAAACAAGCCAAATGAGCAGTGGGAGTCAGTCCAGGCTAACCCCCCATATTGCAAGTGAAAGCAGCTATATTCCTATGTTAAACCATAAGCATGCACTTATCTGATTCTAGAGGTGTCCACAATTGAGGTCAACTGTTTGTTACCGGTTGCCTCCTGAAATACTGCCTTGTAATTGAGTCCCATGAAACAGTTTGCTGAGCCAGTTGAATGCTGCACGCTGAGACTGCAGTGTGGTAGGACTGTGTGCTTACTTCCTGGTTGGTCACATGTGCGTCTGTGATCCAATGCCTACGATCCTGATCGTTTCACCCACAATGCCAAATGATAGACGGGGCTTCCTCAGGGCGTATGGATCTTAGCCCTGCTGGGAGGGAATGTATCCACAAAGACTCCTCCCAGTTTTAACCAATTATGTACCTTAATCTTGATGCTAAACAATGTGTAACATACATACCAAACCTAACTAATTCTAAAGAAGAAGGAAGTAACTAGCAAAAAAGTTGATGAGACATAATAAGTCAAATTGGTTAATGACGTTCACAATTGAAAAAAAATTAAAAAAAGGAAAAACAAAAGATAAGCAAAAGAATGAAATAAGTAGTCTTTAATTATAGCAAGTAATGATGTTAGAAAGCTATTAATTTTAATAGCATCCAAATACTCTAATATACATGAATATTATAATAGAAAGGGGCTTTTTTAGATGAAACTAGCCATATCCAACTTTTCATTAAGACCAACTGGCGAAAGAGTGTTCAAAGTAAATATCCACTTACACTCTTTTTGGAGCAGACATTAATCGTTGTCCCCCCCCTCTTCCATGCACAATACCTTTGTCTATACCTGTAAAGCGTAGACAACCTGGGTTGCTGTTATGTACAGCTTGATAATGTCTCGCAATGCTGCTAGATTGTATTTTACCTTTTATATCATCCCTGTGTTCCTTTATATGATCTTTAAAGATACGTTTCGTTTTGCCCATGTAAAACGCCGGGCAAGAACATTCCAGGAGATACACAACCCCCTCCATATTGCAATTGAAGAAGTAATTAATCTGAAAAGATTTTTTACTATTGCCAGAAAATGTCTTGGTCCTTTTCATAAAATCACATGTCACGCACTTTCCACAAGGAAAGTTGCCATTAGGGATGTGCTTCTTGAGCCAATTTCCTTTTTCTGTGGGTTTAAATTGGCTCGAGACCAGGTTATCTTTGAGATTTTTTGCTCTTTTTGCTGTAAGGCTGGGATAAGTCCCAACTTCTTCAGCAATGTTGCCATCACTTAAAAGGATTGGCCAATGCTTATTAAGAACTGACTTAATGGTTTGCCAATGACAATTATAAGTCGTGGTTAATCGTATTACTGACTTTGTTTGTTTAGTCCTCTTGAACAGGAGATCATCTCTATTAATTTTTCTTGCGTGAATCATAGCTTTTTTAATCTTACGCCGTGAATAGCCACGTTCAAGAAACCTATCTTACATGAGCTTTCCATGTTCCTCAAATTTCTCTTTCGACGAGCAATTGCGGCGTAGCCGAAGAAATTGTCCTTTAGGAATTCCTCCTATAAGGTGTCGGGGATGGTGACTGCTTGCCATTAACAGGCTATTAGTAGCCGTAGCCTTTCTAAAATTTTCAGTGACCAACATATTGTTCACATTTTTTACCTTAATGTCAAGAAAATCAATCTCAGATTTACTAAAGTGCATAGTAAGTCGTATATTTAGATAATTTTGGTTCAAACTATTGACAAACTGCAATAATTCAACTTGATCACCCTCCCAAATGAGGAATACATTGTCCACATATCTCAGCCAGAAATTGACATGTTTAGTGAACAAATCGTGTTGATAAACTGAATCCATCTCCCATTTGCCTAAATGTAAACAGGCGTATGTGTGGGGCACATGTGGCCCCCATGGCTGTTCCTCTCAATTGTTTGTAAATTCTGTTATTAAATATGAAAACATTGTTATTGAGAATGAATCTTAGAAGGTCAACAATGAGCTCAGTATATTTGGAAAATTTTGTACCTCTGCTTGACAGGAAACTTTCACAGGCTTTTATACCAGTATCATGTGGGATACTGGAATAAAGTCCCTCTACGTCCATTGTCACTAAAAGTGATTCTTTGTCAACTGGTATCCCATTGATTTTTTTCAAAAAGTCAGTTGTGTCAAGAACAAATGACGGTAAAGTCACCAAAAAAGGACGCAGAGCATGATCAATAAAGTGACCTACATGTTCAACCAGACTCCCGATGCCAGAAATGATGGGACGTCCAGGCGGATTCTTAATGTTCTTATGAATCTTAGATATACAGTAAAATATGGGCATAACTGGATTGTCTACCATCAAATAACCGAATTCTGTATTAGTAATTGTTCCATCATTTCTGGCATCGTTCAAAATTGTGAAAAGTTTTGATTGCAAGGTAGGCAGAGGGTTGAAGTCAAGTTTCAGATATTGATCTTTATCTGACAATTGTCTCATTACCTCTTTGCAATACATAGTTTCATCCCATAGAACGACATTGCCCCCCTTATCCTCTGATTTGTACACAACGTTGGGGGCCGTTTTTAACTCTTTCAGAGCTTTTCGTTCTTTCTTGGTCAAGTTGTCATCAACAATGCCACTCAGTGGCAGTTCCTGTATCTCCCTTTCAACCAGTTTAACAAATAAGTTAACTGCAGGAGAGGAAGAAAGTTGCGGCATATAAGTGGATCTTTTCTTAAAATGAGAAGATAATTTAAAAGGTAAATCTATCTCTGACGCTAGAAAAGAATCTTCGTCAGAGGTCGATTCCTGATATAATTCATTAAGGTCCTCTAGCGCCAGCCTATCCTCAGTGGTCAAGCTCAGATCCTCAATTATATTCTTAGATCTATTTTTAAACATTTGAGAAAGAACTACTTTTCTAGCAAATCTGTGAAGATCTTTTAGAAAAGTAAACTTGTCAAATCCATTAGATGGACAAAATGACAAGCCACGCTTTAGCACACCGAGATGGCAATTGTTGAGGCGAAAAGAGGACAGGTTAATCACCTGCAGGTTATCAGATGAAGGGGGTGCGTCTAGTAGGGTCTTCTGCCCCTCAGACCCCTTGGTCTGTAATTCTGCTGCCTCTCCGAACTCCTGCTGAATTCTCTGTCCCTGGACTGGCGGTAAGGATATCGTCTTCCTCCAGTATTTGTACCTGTCCCTATTCCATCTCTTCCGGCCCCCCTCCTCCTTCTTGTGGGGTGGACAGGCCAGGGCGCGTCTCGTTTTTTGACATCCTATTGTCAGATTCTGCATCTGAACAGTCAGTCCCAGAATCATATGAACCACGTATATGTCTATAACTGTAAACCTGTTTTTTCTTATAGTCTTCCTGGTCCCTAACCAGTTTTCTACCTTTTCTTAACTTAATCTCAGACTGCAATCTTGCAATCTGTTCCTTCATTTCACTATTGAGCTTTTCAAAATTTGAATTTTGCTCAAAATTATTAACAATGACAAGGGCCTCATCTACCTCTAGTTTTGTTTTCTCAAGTCTTTCTTAATTTCTCTTTACCATTTTTTTCATCAAAATTATTGAGCATTCTGACAGGCTGGTATTCTAGTCCTCTAAGAATGCCTCACCACCCTCATCACTGCGTAAGTTGGTTCCAGGATCTAGCTTCAATCTCAAGCCCCTTGGTATTATTTCATTCTGAATGTAATTTTCCAGACTAGATGATTCAGCTCTCAATCTAATCTGTTTCATTACCAGTTGTTTATAGTTTTTAAAGGCACCAAAAATATTGATAGTCTCTCCTTCACCATTCTTGCTCTCCACAGTGTTACTCATAGAAAATGTAGCAGAAAGTTCTGCTTCCCAAGTTTCATCAGACAGAGTGAACGCCATATTGCCCTCTTAGATTTGGACAGATCAGAGAAACATAGAATTTATGACACTGTGGCCTAATCCTGAAAGTTAGACCTAGTGAGGGGTATACACCCAGTATACTAGGTATTGTTATTTATAAAAAACCAAAAAGGGTACAGGACAAATGGCTACTATAAATGTGTCTTTTTTTAAAAAAAAAATTTTTTTTCAAACTTTAGAAAACATTAATGTTATGCTAGATTATAATTTTAATGTGGTGCAGACCCTATAAAAAATTATTCTTCAACAAACTACAAGAGGAGAACAAGGACCATCAAAAATTTCTTAAGGCCCTGTATAGATAGGGAATCAAGCACTCTTTTTTTTATAAAAAATAGCTCAAAACAAATGGAATGAATCTCTGAACAGTACAATCACAGAGAACAAAAAATAATTTATTAATAGTACAGAAAGAAGTAAATCCTAACCGTCCAAACATAGCAATAGGCCAATTGTGCGCTGGCCTCGGGTATATGTTAGCAACACAAAGTAAAGTATGTTAAACAAACAATATAGTACATGTGGCCAATTAAAACCCTGAAGATGTGCACATCATAATCATAATATTGGCAAAAATACAACCCAAAGACACCTAGTACACTGCTACACCCAAGCTGTACACGGTACCCAAGTCAATACAAGGGATAATTACCGGACAGGTAAATTTTTAGGGATCTAAGCAGTGATAGGTGCTTTGTAAAGATTTCAGGAGCAACAATAATGGCAGTATAGCAACAATTACAAAGAATTACATACAAGTATGAAGAATAGCTATTGCAATGGTTATTAGCAATAAGATAGATAGTGAGTTACATACAAGTATGAAGAATAACTATTGCTATGGTTATTAGCAATAAGATAGATAGTGGAACATAGTAATACATCCTCCATAATGAATTGCCTCAGTACAGCAGTTACATAGAGACACAGCAGTTACATAGAAAAGCCTGCATATATTGAGATAGAATTCTCACAAGAGTGTATTGCTGAAGAAAACAACCAAATCACACCAGGATGGTTTTCCACATATAGCGGTATTGTCTTCAGCCAGACTTAGCATAAGTCCAAGGTATGCAAAGCATAGTACTTCTTATTGCTGAAGATGTTGTGTGAAAACAGCAAACAAGCCAAATGAGCAGTGGGAGTCAGTCCAGGCTAACCCCCCATATTGCAAGTGAAAGCATTGGAATGGTGAATAGCGGCTAACTGGTTCACTAGCTGTGATATTGTTATATATGTACTTCACTATGAGAACTTTTACCTGTATTGGTCAATAAAAGTTATATTTTACACCTTTAACCTTGGCGCATTGGACGGCTGACTTATTTCATCCTGAATGGTGAAATCTTATGCTCCTGATTATGGTTTAAGCAGATTTGGCTCATCCATTACAACCAGCCGTTATATCATACTCACCTGGTCAGTCTGATACACATTGAATGAGCAGCCATTATCCCTTGCAAATGACAAGACTGATTCCCAAGGCGTGTTCACAAGTAACACTAAGAGCCCAGCTTGGACTAAGCTGTGGGGAACTGGGATTTGGCAGTGGACTGTACTCTCTACCAGACCGGGTGAGTGAATATTATATATATCTTTCCTGTGTATGTTGTGCTGAATACAGTAATAACTTAAGTGAAAAAGTTATCACAGTGAGAAGTTGCCATTACGCTACAAGAGACTTTGGTACAAAGCAGAGTGCTGAATTAACCACCTCAACACGTATACTATACAAGCCTATACAATATTAGCACTTGAAAAAACTTAACTAAATACTCTGAACTACACAAACATCATACACTTTGATAGCCCTTAATGCCTTATACATTATACTGATAAAGGCATGAAAGGGTTATATATAAGACGTACAATTATATAATACTCCAGACACCTACATAGGTATCTTTTCAACAAAGAATTTCATGGAAATGAAGCAAATTTGATAATGGAAGAACATTGGAAGCTTTATTAACATTGTATGCTCTGTGTAAATCACAAAATAAATGTTGATTGTTTTAAAACTCTTTAAATATCAGAGAGGCAAAAATAATGCAATCACCCAAAGGCTAATAATAAATAACATCCTTGCAGTTAAATCAATTTCTGTAACTGGATACTCATGTTTTTCAGAGCTTTACATCAAGTTCTGTAGCATAAACAGACTGTTGATAATTTAACATCTTTTTTCTATCTTTGAGTTGGAAAACAGATTTTTCTCCCTCTTTGACGCAGAATGATGATGACATCACATGCCAACTGCTGTGTTGGAAATTATAAAAATAAAATTAGAAGCACAATGCAGGATATTTTAAACGTAAGCAGGAAAAGGGAATATTTCCTGTTAAATCTGTGAGGAATATAACTAAACCATGTGACGTAAAAGCAAACCCAAAATAAATTTTGTTAAACACACATATAGACAGTGTCTATATAATAAGTATATTATGTCATGTTAATTTCAAAACATAATTTTTTTAACCCTCATGACAGGGTCATAATGTCTACATCGGAACAATGTTTGTTGTTCCGATGTTCGCGATCGTGAGATTTCATTTATGTGATCGGGTCACATCCAGGAAGCGCCATTGGCTTCAGGACAGCCAAACGGCTATGACGTTGTATTCCGTCCTAATAGCGCTAAAGCCCAGCGCCATTTGAACGGAATACAATGCCACAATGGTGGTAAAAGGTTAATTGTGATTTAAAATGTAAACTCTGACCTAAACATATTTGTTTAACCATTGTATTTATGTTTTTTTTCTTTTTTGTAAACATTATATATGAAAATGTGTATTTGTGTGTGTGAGTGTGTGTTTGTGTGAGTGTAAGTGTGTGTATTATGTATGATTATATGTATGTGTGAATGTGTGTATTTATGTCTGAGTGTATGTATGTGAGTGTGTGTGTGTGTGTGTGAGTGAGTGTGTGTATTGTATATCTGTACATGTTTGTGTGCACGTATATGTGTATGTATCTGTTTGTGTATTTATGTTTGTATGTAAGTGTGTGAATGTGTGTATTGTGTATATGTGCATGCTTGTGTGCACATATAAGTGTATGTATCTATGTGTGTATTTATATTTGTGTATGTTTGTGAGTGTGTATTGTGTATCTGTGAATGTTTGTGTGCACATATATGTGTGTTGTGTGTATGTATGTCTGTGCATATAATGTGTAAAGAGTAGTCTATATACAGTGCATAAAGTGTGTGTGCATGTAGTCTGACATCCACTTATATATATCCATTCTAGTCATGTGCATTTGGATTTGGATGAATGTAAAAAATAAAATAAACTAAGGGCTATATTACAAGTGGAACGGTATTTTGAGCTTGTGCTAGAGCGTTAATTGCGGGAGATTTAAGATTTTTTAGCTAGTCTAGTTGCGATCATATTACGAGCCGAAAGTAAACCGTTTTCACTTTAACGGTAACCTGACTAGCGCAAAAATCCGAAGTTAGAATATCGCGTGCGCAGTTAGTAAGAAATAACTGTTCCTAATTGGCCACAGCAGAGAAAGAAACCTAAGTTACAACATGGCAGCCCCCATTGTTTTATAAACACAAAAACTTTACACTTAGTTTGTCAATATTTAAACAGCTAATGAAACTTTAAAAAACACATCTACATATTAGTCTCAGACTAATCTTTTCTTTGACTGCATAATTCTGTCAAACATTTATTGAATGTTTAATGTCCCTTTAAGTATGAATATTGCATAAATATGTTTTTGCATGTTTTCATCTACTTAACGCCAAAGAGCTCTAATGCTCTTATGTATTGCATATGTCTATATATGCATACATTATTATTATTATCATTTATTTGTATAGCGCCACCAAATTCCATAGCGCTGGATACATGTGTATTTGTGTTTATATGTATATATACATCTGTAAATACATATATACACAAAGAAATACATAAATACATATGTACATATATAGTTGGTTGGTGTGTGCACTCTCACCATCTGTGTGCAACTGCCAGAATAAAGCGTGTTGTCACTGATGACTGAAGTCCAGCGAGTGCTTATTTGATCTCTGAAATTATGTACATATATATATAGACATATATATTGTATATACATACATATACATGTATAAGTATCTCAATGTTAAAGCCCTTTGCCTGCTTTCTTTAAATAACACTCGAGATCTCATATCTATGAGCCCTTATAACTTTTTTGTGCAATGTTTTTTTTTAAAATAATTTTTATTAAACAGTGTTATTAAGAGTGTAATTGTACTTTTTAATGTATTTTTGATATGTTTTATGCAACTTTTTAGTTCCCTGAAAGCAGCAGGAATGATTATAGCGTAAACGCTCAACTTGTTATACAAGAGGTAACCCCGATGAGCGCAAACCCTCACAATAAACCACTTATCGCTCATGATCAAACGGTTTTCCCATTGAAATCTAACCCAACACGTCAAAACCCTTCTATCCGCCATTCCCCCACATCGCAACTTATAATAAATGTATTACTCTCTAAATCGCCATGCTCCACAAAGCAAACTAGCTCTGTTTTCTGTGTTAATTGTACTCAAAGTCTCTCCTTTGGTTTGTGTCTATAGTCTGTGTAATACGTTATGAACTTATTCTGCTGATATCTCGTCTTTATCTATGTGATGTTCAAACCTTGTCAATACTTGTTATAATTCCTCAATTTTTAATTTCACTAATGGTATAACCACAGCTTCCCCCAAATTCTATTGTCTGTTATTTTTACTTATCTCACCCTGAATCAAACCTTCCCAATTGGTCTTTTGACTGTCTTTGATCATGTCATTACCTACTTTATTGCAATCAGCTGAATGCTGTGGCCTATAAATTTAACACTGCTAAGGGGAAGCAATGCAGGGGTTAGCAATGTAGGTTTAGATATCAATAGTGTAACATCATATATTCACATCTCGTAAGTGAACATTTATGAGTGAAACATTAACAATTGAGCAAAATAATTACACAAGAATCGAACAAGAAGTGGACAAGGGTTAAGACAAGTCCTGTTGTAGCACTGTGTTTTATTCACTGTTTGCTTAGTTTGTAATAATGCTCACTATATTCACATTCCTTTTTGCTACCTTTTGTCTCTATAACAAACTAACTTATTCTATTACTCCTTCCCCCTCAACACCTGCACTGTTCATCAGTCCATCTCTTTTAATCTCACCTTACATTTGTATTCATGAACTTCACACATTCCTAAAGACTCTCTCTTCCCCTTGCACTTCAGCCTGAGAACAGTATTATTACTGCTAATCTGTATCTCACCTCACGTCACTCTCCCTCTTGCTCATACTAGCTGTTGGCGACATCTCCCCTAATCCTGGTCCCCCACAACTTCCTAGCCTTGCACATCCATGTGTGCCTTTCAATAGACTCCAAAAACAAAACTCTGGTAACATTAATCTCATTCCTCTTGCATCTAAAACCACCACCCCTTCACTTGTGCACTCTGGAACTCTCGCTCTGTTTGCAAAAAGCTCTCTTCTATCCATGATCTATTTATCTTCCACTCTCTTAACCTTCTGGCTCTTACAGAAAATTGGCTCTCTGCTTCAGATACAGCATTCTCTGCTGCACTGTCACATGGGGGTCTCCATTTCAGTCACACTCCTAGGTCTGGCAATAGACAAGGAGGTGGTGTTGGTATTTTACTTTCCTCTCGTTACACCTTTCAACAAATACAGCCCTTCTCTTCCCTCACATTGTCTTCATTTGAAGCACACATGATTAATTTATTTTCTCCCCTCTCTATACGTGTTGCAGTCATATACCGCCCCCTGGCTCCTCAACTCAATTTCTCCAACATTGGTGTGTCCGGTCCACGGCGTCATCCTTACTTGTGGGAATATCTCTTCCCCAACAGGAAATGGCAAAGAGTCCCAGCAAAGCTGGCCATATAGTCCCTCCTAGGCTCCGCCCACCCCAGTCATTCTCTTTGCCGTTGCACAGGCAACATCTCCACGGAGATGGTTAAGAGTATGTGGTGTTTAGTTGTAGTTTTTTTATTCTACTATCAAGAGTTTGTTATTTTAAAATAGTGCTGGTATGTACTGTTTACTCTGAAACAGAAAGAGATGAAGAATTCTGTTTGTGAGAGGAAGATGATTTTAGCAGACAGTAACTAAAATCCTTTGCTGTTTCCACATAGGACTGTTGAGATGAAGTAACTTCAGTTGGGGGAAACAGTTAAAAAGGTATGACTAGCCATATTTCTAACAAGACTGTGTAATGCTGGAAGGCTGTCATTTCCCCTCATGGGGACCGGTAAGCCATTTTCTTAGTCTCAAGCAGAATAAAGAACTTAATATGGGCTATAAAACTGGTAGACACTTTTATGGGCAGAATCGATTGCTTTATTTGGGCATTTTATACATGTTTATGCTGGTATTTCACACTTATAAACTTGGGGAACGTTTTTTAATGTCAGGCACTATGTTAGACACCTTTTCCAGTCAGGAAGGGCCTTCCCAGTTGTAGGCTGAGCCTCATTTTCGTGCCATTACTGCGCAGTTGTTTTTGAGAGCAAGACATGCAGATGCATGTGTGAGGACCTGAAAACAGTTGGAAAAGTTCCTAGAAGGCGTCATTTGGTATCGTATTCCCCTCTGGGCTTGGTAGAGTCGCAGCAAAGGCTGTAGCTGGGACTGTAGAGGGGTTAAAACTGTAACCGGGTCCGGTTTCGTTATTTTAAGGGTTAAAGCTCTGAAAATTGGTGTGCAATACTTTTAATGCTTTAAGACACTGTGGTGAAATTTTGGTAAAATTTGAACAATTCCTTCATATTTTTTCGCATATTCAGTAATAAAGTGTGCTCTGTTTAAAATTTAAAGAGACAGTAACGGTTTTGTTTTAAAACGGTTTTTGTGTTTTACTGACAAGTTTAAGCCTGTTTAACATGTCTGTGCCTTCAGATAAGCTATGTTCTATATGTATGAAAGTCAATGTGTCTCCCCCTTCTAAATTATGTGATAATTGTGCTAAAGCGTCCAAACAAAGTAAGGACAGTACTGTCACAGATAATGAAGTTGCCCAAGATAATTCATCAGATGAAGGGAGTAGACATGGTTCTACATCATCTCCTTCTGTGTCTACACCAGTTTTGCCCACGCAGGAGGCCCCTAGTACTTCTAGCGCGCCAATGCTTATTACCATGCAACAATTGACGGCTGTAATGGATAACTCCATAGCAAATATTTTATCCAAAATGCCTGCATATCAGAGAAAGCGCGATTGCTCTGTTTTAAACACTGAAGAGCAGGAGGGCGCTGATGATAATTGTTCTGTCATACCCTCACACCAATCTGAAGGGGCCATGAGGGAGGTTTTGTCAGATGGGGAAATTTCAGATTCAGGAAAAATTTCCCAACAGGCTGAACCTGATGTTGTGACATTTAAATTTAAATTAGAACATCTCCGCGCACTGCTTAAGGAGGTGTTATCTACTCTGGATGATTGTGACAACCTGGTCATTCCAGAAAAATTATGCAAGATGGACAAGTTCCTAGAGGTTCCGGTGCACCCCGACGCTTTTCCTATACCCAAGCGGGTGGCGGACATAGTGAATAAGGAATGGGAGAAGCCTGGCATACCTTTTGTTCCAACTCCTATATTTAAGAAATTATTTCCTATGGTCGACCCCAGAAAGGACTTATGGCAGACAGTCCCTAAGGTCGAGGGGGCAGTTTCTACTCTAAACAAGCGCACTACTATTCCTATCGAGGATAATTGTGCTTTCAAAGATCCTATGGATAAAAAATTGGAGGGTTTGCTTAAAAAGATTTTTGTACAGCAAGGTTACCTTCTTCAACCCATTTCGTGCATTGTTCCTGTCACTACAGCAGCGTGGCTCTGGTTCGAGGAACTAGAAAAGTCGCTCAGTAGAGAGACTCCATATGAGGAGGTTATGGACAGAGTTCACGCACTTAAGTTGGATAACTCTTTTATTTTAGATGCCGCTTTGCAAATAGCTAGATTAGCGGCGAAAAATGCAGGGTTTGCAATTGTGGCGCGTAGAGCGCTTTGGCTAAAGTCTTGGTCAGCGGATGTATCATCCAAGACAAAATTGCTTAATATCCCCTTCAAGGGTAAAACTCTCTTTGGTCCAGAATTGAAAGAGATTATCTCAGACATCACTGGGTGAAAGGGCCACGCCCTCCCACAAGATAGGCCTTTCAAAGCCAAGAATAAGTCTAATTTTCGTTCCTTTCGTAATTTCAGGAACGGACCGGGCTCTAATTCTGCATCCTCTAAGCAAGAGGGTAATACCTCACAGACCAAACCAGCCTGGAAACCGATGCAAGGCTGGAACAAGGGTAAGCAGGCCAAGAAGCCTGCTGCTGCTAACAAAACAGCATGAAGGAGTAGCCCCCGATCCGGGACCGGATCTAGTAGGGGGCAGACTCTCTCTCTTTGCTCAGGCTTGGGCAAGAGATGTTCAGGATCCCTGGACGCTAGAAATAGTTTCTCAGGGTTATCTTCTGGAATTCAAGGAACTACCCCCAAGGGCAAGGTTCCACATTTCTCACTTATCCTCAAACCAAATAAAGAGACAGGCATTCTTACATTGTGTAGAAGACCTGTTAAAGATGGGAGTGATACACCCAGTTCCAACGGCGGAACAAGGAATGGGATTTTACTCAAATCTGTTTGTAGTTCCCAAAAAAGAGGGAACATTCAAACCAATCCTGGATTTAAAGATCCTAAACAAATTTCTCAGAGTACCATCGTTCAAGATGGAAACCATTCGAATGATTCTACCCACAATTCAGGAAGGTCAATTTATGACTACCGTGGATCTAAAGGATGCGTATCTACATATCCCTATCCACAAAGAACATAATCAGTTCCTAAGGTTCGCCTTTCTGGACAAACATTACCAGTTTGTGGCCCTCCCATTCGGGTTAGCCACTGCTCCAAGGATTTTCACAAAGGTACTCGGATCCCTTCTAGCGGTTCTAAGATCAAGGGGCATTGCAGTAGTACCGTACTTGGACGACATTCTAGTACAAGCGTCGTCTCTTTCAAAGGCAAAGGCTCACTCAGACATCGTTCTGGCCTTTCTCAGATCTCACGGATGGAAGGTGAACATAGAAAAAAGTTCCCTGTCTCCATCGACAAGGGTTCCCTTCTTGGGAACAATAATAGATTCCTTAGAAATGAGGATTTTCTTGACAGAAGTCAGAAAGTCAGAACTTCTAAACGCTTGTCAAGTTCTTCATTCTATTCCTCGTCCTTCCATAGCTCAGTGCATGGAAGTAGTAGGATTGATGGTTGCAGCAATGGACATAGTTCCTTTTGCGCGAATTCATCTAAGACCATTACAACTGTGCATGCTGAAACAGTGGAATGGGGACTATACAGACTTGTCTCCAGTGATTCAAGTAGATCAGAAGACCAGAGACTCACTCCTTTGGTGGCTAACCCAGGATCACCTATCCCAGGGAATTAGCTTCCGCAGTCCAGAGTGGGTCATCGTCACGACCGACGCCAGCCTAGTGGGCTGGGGCGCAGTCCAAGCTCAGGGACTGTGGTCTCGGGAAGAGTCTCTTCTCCTGATAAACATTCTGGAACTAAGAGCGATATTCAATGCTCTCAGGGCTTGGCCTCAGCTAGCAAAGGCCAGATTCATAAGATTCCAATCAGACAACATGACGACTGTTGCATATCTCTATCATCAGGGGGGAACAAGGAGTTCCCTGGCGATGAAAGAAGTGACCAAAATCATACAATGGGCGGAGAATCACTCCTGCCACCTATCTGCGATCCACATTCCAGGTGTGGAAAACTGGGAAGCGGATTATTTGAGTCGTCAGACATTCCATCCGGGGGAGTGGGAACTCCACCCGGAGATCTTTGCCCAGTTGACGCAACTATGGGGCATTCCAGATATGGATCTGATGGCGTCTCGTCAGAACTTCAAGGTTCCTTGCTACGGGTCCAGATCCAGGTATCCCAAGGCGACTCTAGTGGATGCACTAGTAGCGCCTTGGACCTTCAACCTAGCGTATGTGTTTCCACCGTTTCCTCTCATCCCCAGGCTGGTAGCCAGGATCAAACAGGAGAGGGCCTCGGTGATCTTAATAGCTCCTGCGTGGCCATGCAGGACTTGGTATGCAGACCTGGTGAATATGTCATCGGTTCCACCATGGAAGCTACCTTTGAGACAGGACCTTCTTGTTCAGGGTCCATTCGAACATCCAAATCTGGTCTCCCTCCAGCTGACGGCTTGGAGATTGAACGCTTGATTCTATCAAAGCGTGGGTTTTCAGATTCCGTGATAGATACTCTGGTCCATGCCAGAAAACCGGTAACTAGAAAGATTTACCATAAAATATGGAAAAGATATATCTGCTGGTGTGAATCCAAGGGATTCCCATGGAATAAGATAAAGATTCCTAGGATTCTTTCCTTTCTACAAGAAGGTTTGGATAAAGGATTATCTGCGAGTTCTCTAAAGGGACAGATTTCTGCTTTATCTGTCCTACTACACAAACGTCTGGCAGTTGTGCCAGATGTTCAAGCATTTGTTCAAGCTTTGGTTAGGATCAAGCCTGTTTACAGACCTTTGACTCCTCCCTGGAGTTTAAATCTAGTTCTTTCAGTTCTTCAAGGGGTTCCGTTTGAACCTTTACATTCCATAGATATTAAGTTGTTATCTTGGAAAGTTTTGTTTTTGGTTGCTATTTCTTCTGCTAGAAGAGTTTCTGAGTTATCTGCTCTACAGTGTACTCCACCCTATCTGGTGTTCCATTCAGATAAGGTTGTTTTGCGTACTAAGCCTGGTTTTCTACCAAAGGTTGTTTCCAACAAAAATATTAATCAGGAGATAGTTGTACCTTCTTTGTGTCCGAATCCAGTTTCAAAGAAGGAAAGTTTGCTACACAATTTAGATGTAGTCCGTGCTCTAAAGTTCTACTTAGAAGCTACAAAAGAGTTCAGACAAACTTCTTCTCTGTTTGTCGTCTATTCTAGTAAAAGGAGAGGTCAAAAAGCAACTTCTACCTCTCTTTCCTTTTGGCTTAAAAGCATCATCCGATTGGCTTATGAGACTGCCGGAAGGCAGAGTCCTGAAAGAATCACAGCTCACTCCACTAGGGCTGTAGCTTCCACATGGGCCTTCAAGAACGAGGCTTCTGTTGATCAGATATGTAAGGCAGCGACTTGGTCTTCACTGCACACTTTTGCCAAATTTTCAAATTTGATACTTTTGCTTCTTCGGAGGCTATTTTTGGGAGAAAGGTTTTGCAAGCCGTGGTGCCTTCCGTTTAGGTAACCTGATTTGCTCCCTCCCTTCATCCGTGTCCTAAAGCTTTGGTATTGGTTCCCACAAGTAAGGATGACGCCGTGGACCGGACACACCAATGTTGGAGAAAACAGAATTTATGCTTACCTGATAAATTACTTTCTCCAACGGTGTGTCCGGTCCACGGCCCGCCCTGGTTTTTTAATCAGGTCTGATGAATTATTTTCTCTAACTACAGTCACCACGACACCCTATGGTTTCTCCTATTTTTCTCCTCCTGTCCGTCGGTCAAATGACTGGGGTGGGCGGAGCCTAGGAGGGACTATATGGCCAGCTTTGCTGGGACTCTTTGCCATTTCCTGTTGGGGAAGAGATATTCCGATAAGAAGAAAGGGTTAAAAGGTAAGCGCTAAAACAAAAGCTAAAGGTAATCTCTCACTTAATATATATACAGTTTATTTAAACATATATAATTCACATCAAAGGGGCGTCTCCCCAAATGACACTGTCATAAAAATGTTAATACAGTATATAACAAGGCCACTATATATAAAATCAATAAAATATATTGCACATTGATTGACGGTTCTAAAACATATCATAAATCAGAGTTCAGTTAAAAGTTCATGAAATTGACAATTAAAACCACCAAGCTGCCAGAGGAAAAAGTTAATATGGTAGGTCTACCAATCAAAGTGTTCTGAATACTCCACACTTCCTTAAGAGAGATACAAGACCAGCGTATGCACAGAGATGTTATGTTATGAGTTCTTGACAGTTACTTTACCCACAATCTCCTGATCGTCTGCAGTACACCTTCCCTGTTCGGTATCTCCCTCGAGTGGATCCGACTGGGGTTTCTCGGCGTCTGACATCACGGAATCGAGATCCAGCAAAGAGAAGCGGTCAGAGCTTAGCGCTTCACAGGTGCGATTCTTTCACATCCACCCTGCACTTAGTGCTTAATGCACGCAAGGGTATATACAGGTATTGTAGAGAGATGTTGTAGAGAGGTATTGTGGTGAATATTCCAACTTCATTCAAACCACAAAACATGTAGTAGAAATTCCAAATAGGAAAATGAGTTCCATTACTTATAACCCGGGTTAAGTTTAAGGAATCCAAATGGTGTAGATATATTGCACATATGACAAAGGGTAGTCCTGCCTTCACTGCCGACGCGTTTCGCCCTCTTCAGGGCTTTATCAAGGTAGTGATGGCAAGTCCAGATACCTTTATTTAAAGGTGTATCTTTAATTTGATTGGTGCTGATTTTAATTGACAAACTCTCTTAAGGTGGTATTTGGCTTCCAATGCAGCTTATTCTTAAGGTGGTATTTGGACAAATCTTAGTGCATCTCTATATCTATAATAGTGCATAATTCACAATAGGAACCCTAAATGGGATCTCTATTTCAATAAGGATAAACAGATGACTCGCATAGACACAGCTAATATTGTTAGTATCGTAGTGTAGACATAAACATATAAATTTGTGTGTGATAAGAAATTTTTAAAGTGCTATGTGAATAAATAAAATAAATATCTAAATCAACTACATATAAACATATAAACTTGTGTTAATTTTACTCAAAAAGGAAGGGGGACAGGTCCAATTCCGAGTTAAGCCCTTTGGGGTATAGAGTATCGTATCTGTAAATATATTCAGCCTCCCTTATTAGGAGCATTTTCTCAATATTCCCCCCCCCTCCAGTGATTTTTGATTTTGTGTATTCCCCAATATTTCAAATCTTTAGTGTTACCCCTGTGAACCTCCTTAAAGTGCTTGTACAGATGTGTATCTTCTTTATCTTTTTCTATACATAGAAGATGTTCCCTTATTCTATCCCGGAGACTTCTACTTGTTTCTCCGAAATAGAATAAGTTACAAGTACATCTAAGTACATAAATAACATTTTTGTGAGTGCATCTTATCAATTCCTTAATAGTGATATCTTCACCTGAGCAATTTATCTTCTAATTTAGAGCTGTGTGTGCACGCTTTACAAGTATAGCAGGGGAAGTATCCTGCTATCCTCTTACCCTCCAGGTCTAACTGTTTGGCATTCCTAGTTTTATGGCGTAATTCGCTAGGTGCCAAAATGGTTTTGAAATTCCTAGCTTTCTTAAAGATAAAAGTTGGTCTGTCTGCCAGATGGTCGCCTATAATATTATCTTCCTTCAGTAAGTGCCAATTCCTCTTTATAATTTCTTTAATCAAATAATGATCTGCATTGTAGTCTGTTATAAAGAAAACAGTAATTTTTTCTGTTTTGGTAGGTTCTTTCATTTTATAGCTCAAAATGTCATCCCTATTTTTCTCCTTTGCTTTCTGTATTGCTTCTACAATCTTTTTTTCTTCATAACCCTTAACCGTGAATTTATCTGCTAATTTCACTACCTGCCTTTCAAAGTCCTCGACTCTTGAACAGTTCTTTCTAATGCGTAGGCTCTGGCCAAAGGGGATGTTATTCTTCCATGATTTCAAATGGCAACTATCTGCATGTAGCAGACTATTACAATCCACCTCTTTGAAATGGGTTTGTGTCTCAAATTTCTCATTTATCACCATAATCTCCAAATCTAAGAACACCACTTTTTCTTTGCTGTAGTGACTTATAAATTTAAGGCCATAGTCATTAACATTCATCTCCTCAAACAGTTTAATCAACTCATGTTCAGGGCCCTTCCATACTATTAGTAGGTCATCTATATAACGCTTATAGAGTACGAGGCTTGCACCGAGATCTCTACTATTGAAAAAACTCTCTTCCCAAACACCCATGAAGAGGTTTGCATAACTCGGTGCAAACCTCGTACCCATCGCGGTCCCTTCTATTTGTAGGAAGAATTTGTTGTCAAAAGCAAAATAATTGTGCTCAAGTATATACTTAATATTATTTACAATTAATTTTTTCTGATCATCCTTCATATTGGAGTCTTTTTCTAGATAGTATCTGACAGCATTTAGGCCATGTTCATGTTTAATTATAGTGTATAATGACGACACGTCACAGGTCGCCATTATCATATCACTACTCCAAACTATTGATTTTAGATCATTTAAAACTTGGGTGGAGTCTTTGAGGTAAGAATCTAGCTTAGATACATAAGTTTGAAGATATTTGTCAATATACTGAGATACATTCGCTGTGATAGAGTTAATCCCAGAGACAATTGATCTCCGCCGGGGGTTGACTAAGCACTTGTGGATCTTTGGTAAGAAATAAAAAATAGGGAGCCTGGGGTGATCAGATGTTAGGTATGCCAATTCCTTATCATTCAAAATTCCCTTTTTGTTACCCTCTAATAAAATCTTATCCAGAATTGCTTTATATCTTTTTGTGGGATCATTTGTTAACAATCTATAAGTTTGTTTATCGTTAAGGAGTCTGTAGGCTTCCATCATATATTTAGTGGTGTCCATCACTACTACTCCCCCCCCCCCCCCTTGTCCGCTGGCTTTATGGTAATGTGGTTATTAGTTTGTAGCTCACTAAGAATCTCTCTTTCTTTTTTACTAATATTCTGCTTTCTTAATTTAGGGAGATTGCATTTCCTTACATCATTTGTTACTATTTTCTCAAATGTTTCCAAAAAATTGCCTTTGGCGAAAGTAGGGTTAAATTTAGATTTTAATTTTAGATCAGTATGTTGAAAATTATCTGTATTTTCATGGTCATTCCTCTCTAGGGGGGTTTTCATGAAGAATCTTTTGATGGTTAGATTTCTGACGAATTTTTTTA
This sequence comes from Bombina bombina, assembly GCF_027579735.1. Lineage (NCBI taxonomy): Eukaryota > Metazoa > Chordata > Amphibia > Anura > Bombinatoridae > Bombina > Bombina bombina. Next base: position 911,359,050 of record NC_069499.1, read on the forward strand.
TGTGGATATGGGTATTAAATTTACTCATCCTCACCGTAGGGGCATAGGATAATCCCAGATTCAACAATTTTTCTTGTTCGCTGTTTAATTTAAACTGACTTAAATTAAAAATACTTTTCTTTTCATTCTCAACTATCTTAGGCCTAGATTTGGAGTTCGGCGGTAGCCGTCAAAACCAGCGTTAGAGGCTCCTAACGCTGGTTTTGGCCGCCCGCTGGTATTTGGAGTCAGTGATTAAAGGGTCTAACGCTCACTTTTCAGCCGCGACTTTTCCATACCGCAGATCCCCCTACGCCATTTGCGTATCCTATCTTTTCAATGGGATCTTTCTAACGCCGGTATTTAGAGTCGTTTCTGAAGTGAGCGTTAGAGCTCTAACGACAAAATTCCAGCCGCCTGAAAATAGCAGGAGTTAAGAGCTTTCTGGCTAACGCCGGTTCATAAAGCTCTTAACTACTGTACCCTAAAGTACACTAACACCCATAAACTACCTATGTACCCCTAAACCGAGCTCCCCCCACATCGCCGCCAATCGATTAAAATTTTTAACCCCTAATCTGCCGACCGCCACCTACGTTATACTTATGTACCCCTAATCTGCTGCCCCTAACCCCGCCGACCCCTGTATTACATTTATTAACCCCTAACCTGCCCCCCACAACGTCGCCGCCAGCTACTTAAAATAATTAACCCCTAATCTTCCGACCGCAAAGCGCCGCCACCTACGTTATCCCTATGTACCCCTAATCTGCTACCCCTAACACCGCCGACCCCTATATTATATTTATTAACCCCTAATCTGCCCCCCTCAACGTCGCCGACACCTGCCTACACTTATTAACCCCTAATCTGCCGAGCGGACCTGAGCGCTACTATAATAAAGTTATTAACCCCTAACCCGCCTCACTAACCCTATCATAAATAGTATTAACCCATAATCTGCCCTCCCTAACATCGCCGACACCTACCTTTAATTATTAACCCCTAATCTGACGACCGGAGCTCACCGCTATTCTAATAAATTGATTAACCCCTAAAGCTAAGTCTAACCCTAACACTAACACCCCCCTAACTTAAATATAATTTACATCTAACGAAATTAATTAACTCTTATTAAATAAATGATTCCTATTTAAAGCTAAATACTTACCTGTAAAATAAATCCTAATATAGCTACAATATAAATTATAATTATATTATAGCTATTTTAGGATTAATATTTATTTTACAGGCAACTTGGTATTTATTTTAACTAGGTACAATAGCTATTAAATAGTTAAGAACTATTTAATAGCTACCTAGTTAAAATAATAACAAATTTACCTGTAAAATAAATCCTAACCTAAGATATAATTAAACCTAACACTACCCTATCAATAAAATAATTAAATAAACTACCTACAATTACCTACAATTAACCTAACACTACACTATCAATAAATTAATTAAACACAATTGCTAAAAAAAATACAATTAAATAAACTATCTAAAGTACAAAAAATAAAAAAGAACTAAGTTACAAAAAATAAAAAAATATTTACAAACATAAGAAAAATATTACAACAATTTTAAACTAATTACACCTACTCTAAGCCCCCTAATAAAATAACAAAGCCCCCCAAAATAAAAAATTCCCTACCCTATTCTAAATTAAAAAAGTTACAAGCTCTTTTACCTTACCAGCCCTGAACAGGGCCCTTTGCGGGGCATGCCCCAAGAATTTCAGCTCTTTTGCCTGTAAAAGAATAAATACAATACCCCCCCCAACATTACAACCCACCACCCACATACCCCTAATCTAACCCAAACCCCCCTTAAATAAACCTAACACTAAGCCCCTGAAGATCTTCCTACCTTGTCTTCACCATACCAGGTTCACCGATCCGTCCTGGCTCCAACATCTTCATCCAACCCAAGCGGGGGTTCGCGATCCATCATCCGGTGCTGAAGAGGTCCAGAAGAGGCTCCAAAGTCTTCCTCCTATCCGGCAAGAAGAGGACATCCGGACCGGCAAACATCTTCTCCAAGCGGCATCTTCGATCTTCTTCCATCCGGTGCGGAGCGGGTCCATCTTGAAGCAGGCGACGCGGATCCATCCTCTTCTTCCGTTGTCTCCCGACGAATGACGGTTCCTTTAAGGGACGTCATCCAAGATGGCGTCCCTCGAATTCCGATTGGCTGATAGGATTCTATAAGCCAATCGGAATTAAGGTAGGAATTTTCTGATTGGCTGATGGAATCAGCCAATCAGAATCAAGTTCAATCCGATTGGCTGATCCAATCAGCCAATCAGATTGAGCTCGCATTCTATTGGCTGATCGGAACAGCCAATAGAATGCGAGCTCAATCTGATTGGCTGATTGGATCAGCCAATCGGATTGAACTTGATTCTGATTGGCTGATTCCCTCAGCCAATCAGAAAATTCCTACCTTAATTCCGATTGGCTGATAGAATCCTATCAGCCAATCGGAATTCGAGGGACGCCATCTTGGATGACGTCCCTTAAAGGAACCGTCATTAGTCGGGAGACAACGGAAGAAGAGGATGGATCCGCGTCGCCTGCTTCAAGATGGACCCGCTCCGCACCGGATGGAAGAAGATCGAAGATGCCGCTTGGAGAAGATGTTTGCCGGTCCGGATGTCCTCTTCTTGCTGGATAGGAGGAAGACTTTGGAGCCTCTTCTGGACCTCTTCAGCACCGGATGATGGATCGCCAACCCCCGCTTGGGTTGGATGAAGATGTTGGAGCCAGGACGGATCGGTGAACCTGGTATGGTGAAGACAAGGTAGGAAGATCTACAGGGGCTTAGTGTTAGGTTTATTTAAGGGGGGTTTGGGTTAGATTAGGGGTATGTGGGTGGTGGGTTGTAATGTTGGGGGGGGGGTATTGTATTTATTCTTTTACAGGCAAAAGAGCTGAAATTCTTGGGGCATGCCCCGCAAAGGGCCCTGTTCAGGGCTGGTAAGGTAAAAGAGCTTGTAACTTTTTTAATTTAGAATAGGGTAGGGAATTTTTTATTTTGGGGGGCTTTGTTATTTTATTAGGGGGCTTAGAGTAGGTGTAATTAGTTTAAAATTGTTGTAATATTTTTCTTATGTTTGTAAATATTTTTTTATTTTTTGTAACTTAGTTCTTTTTTATTTTTTGTACTTTAGCTAGTTTATTTAATTGTATTTTTTTTAGCAATTGTGTTTAATTAATTTATTGATAGTGTAGTGTTAGGTTAATTGTAGGTAATTGTAGGTAGTTTATTTAATTATTTTATTGATAGGGTAGTGTTAGGTTTAATTATATCTTAGGTTAGGATTTATTTTACAGGTAAATTTGTTATTATTTTAACTAGGTAGCTATTAAATAGTTCTTAACTATTTAATAGCTATTGTACCTAGTTAAAATAAATACCAAGTTGCCTGTAAAATAAATATTAATCCTAAAATAGCTATAATATAATTATAATTTATATTGTAGCTATATTAGGATTTATTTTACAGGTAAGTATTTAGCTTTAAATAGGAATCATTTATTTAATAAGAGTTAATTAATTTCGTTAGATGTAAATTATATTTAAGTTAGGGGGGTGTTAGTGTTAGGGTTAGACTTAGCTTTAGGGGTTAATCAATTTATTAGAATAGCGGTGAGCTCCGGTCGTCAGATTAGGGGTTAATAATTGAAGGTAGGTGTCGGCGATGTTAGGGAGGGCAGATTAGGGGTTAATACTATTTATGATAGGGTTAGTGAGGCGGGTTAGGGGTTAATAACTTTATTATAGTAGCGCTCAGGTCCGCTCGGCAGATTAGGGGTTAATAAGTGTAGGCAGGTGTCGGCGACGTTGAGGGGGCAGATTAGGGGTTAATAAATATAATATAGGGGTCGGCGATGTTAGGGCAGCAGATTAGGGGTACATAGGGATAACGTAGGTTGCGGCGGTTTACGGAGCGGCAGATTAGGGGTTAAAAAAAATATGCAGGTGTCAGCGATAGCGGGGGCGGCAGATTAGGGGTTAATAAGTGTAAGGCTAGGGGTGTTTAGACTCGGGGTACATGTTAGAGTGTTAGGTGCAGACGTAGGAAGTGTTTCCCCATAGGAAACAATGGGGCTGCGTTAGGAGCTGAACGCTGCTTTTTTGCAGGTGTTAGGTTTTTTTTCAGCTCAAACAGTCCCATTGTTTCCTATGGGGGAATCGTGCACGAGCACGTTTTTGAGGCTGGCCGCGTCCGTAAGCACCGCTGGTATCGAGAGTTGCATTTGCGGTAAAAATGCTCTACGCTCCTTTTTTGGAGCCTAACGCAGCATTTGTTTGAACTCTCGATACCAGAGTTAATTTTATGGTGCGGCCAGAAAAAAGCCCGCGGAGCGTTAACAGCCCTTTTACCGCCAAACTCCAAATCTAGGCCTTAGTCTTTTGGCTATGTTTAAATGTTCCTCCTCCTCTCTTTCCTCGTACCCTCTTTTTCTTCTTTGAGATTGTTCTAGATTGAACCTTATAGTGTCTTTTGATGTGCCCTCTCTTGGAGGGCTGTAATCTAAAAAAGATTTCTCCTCAGTGGTTAAAATTTCAGTGTTGGTGGGCTCAGTTCTCAGGGGGGCAAATCTGTTATATGTTGGTGTTTCTTTTTCTTTATAATCCTGCCTATAATCTCTTTGTCTCGCAGTGTTTCTGTGTCTGGGATACTCCCATTCATTGTGTCTTATATAATTATCTCTTTGATGTGAGCTGTTATAATAATCATCATGTCTATATTCCTGTTGCGAATAGTATCTGTTTTGATACTGATTGTACCCATAGTTATTATAGTTCCTGTTAGAACCTCTGTTATAATAATTGGTTCTATAATTATCCCTATTATAATTGTATCCATTGTTTCTTTCCTGAAAATTTCTTTCTTGATAGTTTCTACCATAATTATAGGGTTGTTTTGGATTGGGGTAATCATTTGCTTTACTCACATATGTATGTGTACCTTGCAACTTTATACTGTTTTTTTTTACTCGTGCTAATTTGTTCATTCTTAGCCTCAGTTTTTTCTGTGCTCTCTTTAATATCCCTTTCCATTTTGCCCCATTTTGATTTCAATAGGTCTTTGTTTAAATTGTCTAATTTGTTGATAATCACTTTTTGTTTTTCTTTAAATTCTCTATCTTCCTTCATTCCCTCTAGTTGTTCTTTAAGACTAAGTATTTCATTTTCAATAGTCTGTAGGGACTCTTTGCGTGACCTTTTCAAAAAAATACACAAGTAAGGATGACGCCGTGGACCGGACACACCGTTGGAGAAAGTAATTTATCAGGTAAGCATAAATTTGGTTTTTTAGATCACTTTTCTGCCTGGCTTCCTTATTTCCTTTCCTCAGACACCCCTGCCCTCATTCTTGGTGACTTCAACATCCCTCTTGACAATTCCACTACCTCCTCTGAAAAACAACTTCTGCAACTCACTTCCTCTTTCGGCCTGTAACAATTGACTGACTCTCCCACTCACAAAGATGGTCCCTCCCTTGATCTGATTTTCAGCTATCGATGCACTCTCTCATATTTCACAAATTTCCCTTTTCCTCTTTCTGGCCATCATCTCCTAACTTGCAACATCACTTCCCTCCCTACAACCCCCCCCTTCTTCTACCCCTTACACCAAACTTCACAGAGGCACTAAGTCATTAGATCAGCAACAGCTCGCTAGCTCTGTCGAACCTCTCCTCTCTTCCATCACCTCCTTTTCCTGCCCTGACCAATCTATCTGCCACTATAACTCCACCCTTACATTGGTCATTGACACCCTGGTCCCTCCTACCATAGCTCAGAAACCACACTCTCATCCTCAGCCTTGGCATACTCCTCTGACACGGTACCTACGCAGATGTTCCCGTACTGCTGAGGGACACTGGAAGAAATCTCGGAGTTCAGCTGACTTTCTTCACTACAAGTTCATCCTGAACTCCTACTATTCTGCCCTTAAACTTTATAAGCAACAATACTTCTCTAATCTCATCTCTACTATTTCCTCTAACCCAAAATGTCTGTTTTCAATGTTCAATACTCTTCTCTGCCCACCCCTACCTCCTAATACAACTTCTCTCTCAGCTCAAGATTTTGTCAGCTACTTCCATAACAAAATTTACTCCATCAGAAATTAATCACCTCTCAACTTACTATCAATCTCCCACCCCCTCAAAAGCTCACAATCATTCAAAACCCAAATACCCTTAAATTTAGCTCTTTTGCCCCTGTTACCGAGGAAGAAGTTTCTGCCCTTATACTGTCCTCCCACCTCACTACCTGTCCCCTTGACCCTATCCCCTCACAGCTACTTCCCTCCCTCTCTTCTACCCTCACCCCCATACTCACACACATTTTCAACCTCTCCCTCAGCACTGGTATATTTCCCCCATCTCCAAAACATGCACTGGTCACACCTATCTTCAAAAAAACTTCCCTCAATCCAACCTCCCCATCCAACTACCGTCCTATTTCCCTACTCCCTCTTGCCTCAATGCTCCTTGAAAAGCTAGTATATGCACGTATATCCCATTTCCTTACACTTTTCTCTCTTCTTGACCCACTGCAATATGGATTTCGTCCCTATCACTCCACAGAGACAGCAATTGTCAAGGTTACCAATGACCTACTTACAGCAAAATCTAAAGGCCACTTTTCTCTACTTATCCTCCCTGATCTGTCTGTAGCTTTTGACACTGTTGACCACCTTCTTTTGCTCCAAACCCTCAAATCCTTCGGCATCTGTGACACAGCTCTCTTGTGGTTCTCTTCCTATCTATCTAACCATTCCTTTAGTGTAGCCTTCTCCGGAGCATCCTCTGCACCGTTACTACTTTCTGATGGGGTACCTCAAGGCTCTGTCCTTGGTCCACTTCTCTTCTCAATCTATAAGTCATCATTAGGTTCCTTAATAAAGTCCCACAGGATTAACTAACATTTGTATGCCGATGGCACCCAAATCTACCTCTCTGCACAAGACTTACCTCCTTCCTTACTAACCTGTGTTACTAACAGTCTTTCTCATATCTCATCTTGGATGTCCTCTCACTACCTTAAAGGGCCATGATACCCACATTTTTTCTTTCATGAATTAGAAAGATAATGCATTTTTAAACATCTTTCTAATTTACTTCTATTATCTAATTTGTTTTATTCTCTTGATATTCTTTGCTGAAAAGCATATCTAGATATGCTCAGTAGCTGCTGATTGGTTGCTGTACATAGAAGCCTCATGTGATTGGCTCACCCATGTGCATTTCTTTTTCCTTCAAATAAGGATATCTAAAAAATGAAGCAAAATAAATAATAGAAGTATATTTTAATGTTGTTTTAATTTGTATGTTCTATCTGAATCATGAAATAAAGATTTTGGGTTTAGTGGCCCTTTAAGCTAAATCTCTCCAAAACTCCTTATTTTTTCCCCCTTCTTCCAAAATCTCCACTCCCCCCAATTTTCTATAACTGTTGATTATTCCATCATTACCCCTACCCCGCATGCCCAATGTCTTGGGTCACACTTGACTCAGACCTTTCCTTCACTCCTCACATTCAGTCCTTGGCTAAAGCCTGTTGCTCCCACCTTAAAAACATCTCTAACATTAGACATTTCCTTACACAAGACACAACTAAGATTTTAATCCACTCTCTCATCCTTTCCCATCTCGACTACTGCAACTCTGTCCTCTCTAGTCAACCTAGCTGCTGCCTAGCTCCTTTACAATCCATAATGAATGCCCCTGCCAGGCTCAACTTCCTTACACGTCGCTCTTCATCTGCTGCACTTCTCTGCCAGTCTCTTCACTGGCTTCCTCTTGCCTCCAAGATTAAACACAAAATCCTCACACTGACATATAAAGCACTCAACTGCACTGCTCCCCCCTACATTTCAGACCTTGTCTCCAGAAACTCTCCCTCCTGTCCCCTTCGCTCTGCTCACGATCTCCTACTCTCCTCCTCTCTTGTTACATCCTCACATTCCCATTTACAGGACTTCTCCAGACTGGCCCCCATCCTGTGGAACTCCCTGCCTTGCTCCACAAGACTCTCACCTAGTTTTAACAGCTTCAAGCACTCCCTAAAGATTCTACTATTCAGGGATGCATACAACCAACACTAACCTTTCCTAACTCCATTGCTTTCCCCTTGAACCCCTTAGAATGTAAGCCTATGAGCCCAGCTGTTTGTAGATCGCCTTCATAAGAGCCGACTACAAAAGTGCAACTCTCGGCAGGGTCCTCTACCCATTTTATCCATATAAATGTTTTCCTATATACCAACTATGTTTATAGCGCTTCAGAATCTGTTGGCTCTGTTGGCTCTCTACAAATACCTGTTAATAATAATAATAATAATAATATTTAAACTATTAACCCCTAATCCGCAATGCCCCCACAATGCAAACTATCTATTTAAACTATTAATCCCTAATCCGCAATGCCCCCACAATGCAAACTATCTATTTAAACTATTAACCCCTAATCCGCAATGCCCCCACATTGCAAAGTATCTATTTAAACTATTAACCCCTAATCTGCAATGCACCCACATCGCAAAGTATTTATTTAAACTATTAACCTCTAATCCACAATGCCCCACAATGCAAAGTATCTATTTAAACTATTAACCCCTAATCTGCAATGCACCCACATCGCAAAGTATCTATTTAAACTATTAACCTCTAATCCGCAATGCCCCACAATGCAAACTATCTATTTAAACTATTAAACCCTAATCCGCAATGCCCCCACAATGCAAACTATCTATTTAAACTATTAACCCCTAATCCGCAATGCCCCACAATGCAAACTATCTATTTAAACTATTAACCCCTAATCCGCAATGCCCCACAACGCAAACTATTTAAACTATTAACCCCTAATCCACAATGCTCCCACATCGCAAAGTATCTATTAAAACTATTAACACCTAATCCGCCATTAACCCACATCGCAGTTAACCTAATAAATATATTAACCCCTAAACCACCAAACCCCACAACGCAAATATCTAATCACTAAGCCCCCTAACCTAACACCCTCTAACCCCATTACATAAATTAAAATAATCCTTAATTACAATTAAAATAAAAAACCTAACATTACTTTAAAAATAAAAAAACTAAATTTAAATTAAGCTAAAATGACAGAAAATAAAAAAGTCTAGCATTACATAAAATAATAAACAAAATTATCAAAAATAAAAAAACGTAATCTAATCCTATGAATATAAAAAAGCCCCCCCCAAAATAAAAAAAACTTACACTAAAAAATCCTAAACTACCCATTGCCCCTAAAGGGACATTTGTATGGGCATTGCCCTTAAAAGGGCACTCAGCTCTTTTACTGCCCTTTAAAAGGGCATTCAGCTCTTTTACAGCGCCCGAATCCCTAATATAAAATATATATTAAAAAAATGCTTAAATCTAACCCCCAGATAGGTATTCACGGTTCCTGAAGTCCGGCGGTGAAGTCTTCTTCCAAGAGGCGACCTCTTCTATCTTCATCCAGGGGAGCGGAACTGAAGAACGGCGACCACGGAACTGAAGACCGGCGACCGCGGACTGAATAGTGAATTTGAGGTACACGATTAAATATGGCATCCCTTGCATTCCGATTGGCTGATTTGATTCTTCAAATTCAAATCAGCCAATAGGATGAGAGCTACTAAAATCATTTTGGCTAATTTGAATACTGAGCAGAAAAAAAAATTAAATCAAAACAAATAATAGATAAGGAATGGCTGATTTTCTTTTTTTTCCCCTAAAATTAAGCTCAGGAGAATGAAGACTATTTTTGATATAACCCCACACTATCCCTTTTCTATTCCTTGATGAATATGGTGACTTGATTATCTTAGGGTGCAATATTGACTACAATCTTAAGAAACCTTATGGCATTTATTTTTGTACTTCTCTTGTTGTAGGCTGAAGTTCTGCGGTATATGCCTCATTGATCTGTTTGTTTGAGACTTGACGTACAAATACACAAGGCTGTTTACAGAAATGACTATTCTAGATTTGATTTATGAAATCTGAACACTAAGTAAATGGTTCTGTTGGCTGTCGGAGCACAATGCTTTTTTTTTTCTCTTTCCCTCTCTCTCTCTTTTTTCCAACCCCTTAAAAAAATCTGTCCTTTTACCACTCATCCAGTGTAAGACATTTGTCTGCTGTGGAAATAGAGTCTGACAGGAAAGGTCAATGTAACCAATTTTAAGTCATAGAATACAAATGTGCCTTTTAACTGTTGGCTTCACAAACACTGTCCGTGTCCTATTATTGATAAATCCTTGAAAAGACTCTAATGTATCTTCATTTCAGAAAACAACTGCCTTGAAGGTTGTCGTTAAAAAAAAAAAAGACAGACTACACATTGGAGAACTCTTAAAAAAATGGCATTCTGATAGAGATTAAAAGACAATAACACCTATATTAGATTTCTTCTGCTAGGCTGTATTGATCGCTTTATGGAGGCCACTGTAGGTCTGATATGAACAGAACAGTTTTAGAATTTATAATGGAGTGGGGTTATATTGTGGTTTCATGTGGCTTCTCATTTAAATGACATAATTTGCAATATTTATGACCGTCATTGGTTGCCATTATTAAGTGCAAGTGTGTTGCATCGTGTCTGGCCTGCTGTGTTAAAACACAAAGTCATTCTTCAAAAAGTAAATCTTATCTAAACTATGCACACAAAACCAATTACATTTTAATTTACATTTTAATTTCACATTCTGCTTTCTCCTTAACACACAACAGCTTCAGTCAGTCTGTCATTCTCCAGGATTAACTAGCACAGACATGCAAGTTACATTTTCCAGCCCTCCGCAAACCGCGGGAGCATACTGATGAATAATGTGGTCGAAGGAGGCATGTTTGATTGACCGAGAAAGCTGAAATGCAGTGTGAAAATGAAAGAATTGATAAAAATGCATAGACACTGATGACAAAATATACAGTGATATTTGGTTTGAAGTACAAAGTTAAAGGGATGGAAACATCATTTATTTTCCTATGTTACATCTAAAGATGGTATTGTTTTTAAATATATTACTATCCTCAATAAATCAACATCTTTCTTTTTTTTAGACTTGCAGAGGCCTGTCTCTCTCCACCAATAGAGGAGTTTTTATCAGCTAGTGAAGATTAGTATGAGGTACTCTACTGATGCTGCATTCAATTCAGTATCATTTCAACTTTTCCTAAACATTTTTTTTTAGGAAAAAATAATATTATAGTATATATTTAATGGAACACTAAAGTCAAAATTAAACTTTCTTTTGGTATTTGTACATTCTGAGGCACCAGATACTACTGAGCATGTGCAAGAATTCACAGTACATACATTTATGCATTTTGTGATTATATACCCTACCTCTAAGATAATCTGTAATATTTGTTGGACATGACAAGTTAATAGTCAAAAAGAAGTGGAAGGTAGGAAGCCCTCTTTAATAATAGGTCACTGTAAACAGAATAATATACTCAGTGGCACATAACACACAAAATAACTCTAAGATATTATTTTAATAAATATTGCCTATTTTATATCTAAATATTGTTTTAACTGTTAAGAAACATGTTCTTTTTCCAGTAATGTTTTCTTATTGGTAATTAATTCATAACACTATTATCAGACATTAGCATTTAAGGATTATAAGGATTGTTTTATCCTTATAGTTAACTCATAAAAATGCAACGTACAATTACACGTTTAACTTTACTGCTTCAGTGATAAAAATGACAAACAGGAATCTTCAGCTTTATTGTTAATGTGTAGATCTAATTCTCATTTTGTTAGTGGTATTATTGCAAGGGTTCAGTGATTCTTTATAAAATATATTAGATCCCTGTGTGGTAGTTACACAAACAATGACAGAGGAATTCATATATTCGTTGGAAGAAGTGATTAATCCCCTTTCTGCCAGTAACACACACTGCAAATACTTAATACGTTTTACAATAGTGATTGTGATGGAAGATTTGCATTAATGGGGAATGTAGAGTGGATAGCATAGAGGAAGGGTATATATTATAAAGAGATATTACATTAAGGGCTGGCTCACAGTACATTTGTGGTTATGGGTAATTGGGCTTTGGTGTTTTAAGGTTAATTGCAGTGGAAGATATTTGTTGTCTTAGCTTCAGGCAGATCAAGGTCTATGAGCAATAAGGGTCAGGGTCTAGCAGCTAAGGGTTAACATACTGTAGGTTTCTGCAGTTATATTTCATTGGTATCAGAAGTTGAGGTAAAATATATCCATGATAGCAGTTGTCACATTTAAGACCTGGGTCCTAGCAGTTAAAGGTTATTCACTCTGTGTGTCTTAATGGTCATAGTAGTTAGGGGTATTTGTGGCAGGTGTCTAAGGGACCAAGTGTTTTAAGTGTTAATTACAGTTAAAGGGTAATTATGTTGGGGTATCACATGCATTATTGGTTAAGGATACCTTGCACTTAGGTTTGGGGGTAAACTCAGCTATTTATTTTTAAATTTTACTTTTATTTATTTAATTAAAAAGGTTTATGATCCCTAAAGGCACATTATAGCAACAGCCACTGGGTATAGTTGCTAGCTGTCTATAGCAGTTTTTCTGTAAAAAGTATAAGCAGTGGTGTTACCGGGGGGGGGGGGCAGTGGGCACTACCCCTCAGCATAATGTCTACCCCTCATGTTCCCCCACAACTGTAATTTTCCCTTGTTTTCCCTCCCCACTAAGCCCAGGCTCCCCTAGCCCCGCTCATTCCCACTCATGACATGCCCTTGTCTTGCCCATTGATTGCACTGACTCCATCCATGGACCATTCGGTCCTGCCCACTGACCAACAGCACCATGCCCTACCACCCACCATGCCTCTGGGAAGTGCCATCTTAATTTTCTGGAGACACCACTGAATATAAGAGGTCACTACTTGTCACTATCTACCACTTTCTGGCTTGAACTACCCTTGTATTATGCTGAGTATTATATCTGGGGATGTGAAACTTGTGGCACCCTCTTGTAAAATGTGGCACTACAGAAAACACCATTGGACCAAACCTTTGTGCAAATAAGGTAAATAAAAGTGTTAGATGAGAGGGCTGCAAAACTAACTGGGCCTATGGCAACATAAAAAATAAAAGATATACGACATGGTGAATCTTTGCTCTGGGATGTTATTTTAACCACCTGTTGCAGATCAATTACTTCAGCCTTCATCTTGTCTCTTCCTCATGATTACAGTGTGTCTGCTGAAGGTCATTTGATTTCTTTGTAATTTTTAGTAGGTGAAATAGCCTTTTTACCTGGGACTCATGCAAAACTATAGTTGTGATAAAGGAGGGATACAGTTAACAAATATATTCCATCCTAACAAAAAATGCATTGCAGAATCAGTGAACATCATGCATATAATGTGCGTTAATGTAGAAAATGTCATTACCAATGCAATGTGTTTTTCCTTAATTTAACATAAGAGGGGATTTTGGAAGGTTTACAATTCTCACTTTAGTACTCAATTTCATTACCTTTTGTCTCCTTGTTATCATACTATTTCCTGCCCAGTTATTGTAATGACACTATATCATTTTGTCACTGTGGATTGAACAATTGTAGTACATTATCCCTCACTGATGACAAATTCAGCTAACAAATCAATCCTTATCCCACCAAAGTTCACGTAAAAGACTATTGAAACCTAAGCTGACTTTCTGTTTTCCTGACAGTGTAAGCAAGTATGGCATCAAAAATAACTTCTATTAAAAGTTTTGGATATGGAAAGCGATGCTTTAAAGTAAACAAAATAGAAAATACCTTCCTTTAATGCCTATAGCAGTTCATTTAAAAAAAAAATATTGGCTAGATTACGAGTTTTTGTCGGTAATGGTGTGCGTGACTAACGCACAGTTTTCGCTCACCACTCACCTAAAGTAACGCTGGTATTACAGGTTTTTTTAAACCCGGCGTTAGCCGCAAAAAGGTGAGCGTAGAGCAGAATTTATCTCCACATCTCACCTCAATACCAGCGCTGCTTAAGTCAGCGGTAAGCTGGCTAAACGTGCTCGTGCACGATTTCCCCATAGGAAACAATGGGGCTGAGACGGCTGAAAAAAAAACCTAACACCTGCAAAAAAGCAGCATTCAGCTCCTAACGCAGGCCCATTGATTCCTATGGGAAAATCCTTTTATATCTACACCTAACACCCTAACATAAACCCGAGTCTAAACACCCCTAATATTACACTCATTAACCCCTAATCTGCCACCCCAACATCACCGACACCTGCATAATATTATTAAACCCTAATCTGCCGCTCCGTAAACCGTCGCCACCTACATTATCCCTATGAACCCCTAATCTGCTGCCCCCAACATTGCCGAACCCTACTTTTTATTTATTAACCCCTAATCTGCTGCACCCAATGTCGCTGCCACCTAACTACACTCATTAACCCCTAATCTGCCGCCACCAACGTAGCCACCACTATAATAAAGTTATTAACCCCTAAATCTAAGTCTAACCCTAACCCTAACACCCCTAACTTAAATATAATTTAAATAGATATAAATAAAATAACTATCATTAACTAAATTAATCCTATTTAAAACTAAATACTTACCTAAAAAATAAACCATAAGATAGCTACAATATAACTAATAGTTACATTGTAGCTAGCTTAGGGTTTATTTTTATTTTACAGGCAAGTTTGTATTTATTTTAACTAGGTAGAATAGTTATTAAATAGTTATTAACTATTTAATAACTTCCTAGTTAAAATAAGTACAAATTTACCTGTAAAATAAACCCTAACCTAAGTTACAATTACACCTAACACTACACTATCATTAAATAAATTCAAAATAAATTAAGTGACGTCATCCAATATGGCGTCCCTTCAATTAAGGTAGAAAAAATCCTATTGGCTGATCCAATCAGCCAATAGGATTGAGCTTGCATTCTATTAGCTGTTCCAATCAGCCAATAGAATGCGAGCTCAATCCTATTGGCTGATTGGATCAGCCAATAGATTGAACTTCAATCCTATTGGCTGATTGCATCAGCCAATAGGATTTTTCTACCTTAATTTCGATTGGCTGATAAAATTCTATCAGCCAATCGGAATTAAAGGGACGCCATCTTGGATGACGTCACTTAAAGGTACCATCATTTAGTGTTAGTTGTCGGATGGAAGAGGAAGCTCCGCGTCGGATGGCTTGAAGATTGACCCGCTCCGGATGGATGAAGATAGAAGATGCCGCCTGGATGAAGACTTCTGGCCGTCTGGAGGTCCTCTTCTGCCCGGATCGGATGAAGACTTCTGGCCGTCTGGAGGACCACTTCTGCCCGGTTGGGTGAAGACGTCTCAAGGTTGGGTGATCTTCAAGAGGGTAGTGTTAGGTTTTATTAAGGGGGGATTGGGTGGGTTTTAGAGTAGGTTTGGGTATGTGGGTGGTGGGTTGTAATGTTGGGGGGTTATTGTTTTTTTTTACAGGTAAAAGAGCTGATTACTTTGGGGCAATGCCCCGCAAAAGGCCCTTTTAAGGGCTATTTGTAATTTAGTATAGGGTACGGATTTTTTTTTTATATTGGGGGGCTTTTTTATTGTATTAGGGGGATTAGATTAGGTGTAATTAGTTTTAAAAAATTGTAATTATTTTATTATTTTCTGTAATTTAGTGTTTTGTTTTTTCGTACTTTAGTTTATTTAATTTAATTGTATTTAATTGTAGTTAGTTTAGGTAATTAATTTATAGTGTAGTGTTATGTGTAATTGTAACTTAGGTTAGGGTTTGTTTTACAGGTAAATTTGTACTCATTTTAACTAGGAAGTTATTAAATAGTTAATAAATATTTAATAACTATTGTACCTAGTTAAAATAAATACAAACTTGCCTGTAAAATAAAAATAAATCCTAAAATGGTTACAATGTATTTATTTTAGGGTGTATTTTACAGGTAAGTATTTAGTTTTAAATAAGAATTATTTAGTTAATAATAGTAATTTTATTTAGATGTATTTAAATTATATTTAAGTTAGGGGGGTGTTAGGGTTAGGGTTAGACTTAGATTTTGGGGTTAATAAATTTAATATAGTTGCCGCGACGTTGGGGTGACAGATTAGGGGTTAATAAATGTAGGTAGGTGTCAGCGATGTTAGGGATGGCAGATTAGGGGTTAATAAAATTTAACTAATGTTTGCGAGGCGGGAGTGCGGCGGTTTAGGGGTTAATATATTTATTGAAGTGGCGGGGATGTCCAGTCGGCAGATTAGGGGTTAAAAAATGTATTTAAGTGTTTGTGATGTTGGGGGGGGGCTCGTTTAGGGGTTAATAGGTAGTTTATGGGTGTTAGTGTACTTTTTAGCACTTTAGTTAAGAGTTTTATGTTACGGCGTTAGCCCATAAAACTCTTAACTACTGACTTTTAAATGTGGTAGGAGTCTTGACAGGAGAGGGTGTACCACTCACTTTTTCCAAGACTCGTAATACCGGCATTAGGCAAATCCCATTAAAAAGATAGGATACACAATTGACGTAAGTGGATTTGCAGTATGCTCGAGTCGCAGAAAAAAAGTGAGCGGTACACCTGTACCTGCCAGACTCATAATACCAGCGGGAGTTAAAAAGCAGCATTGGGACCTCTCAGCGCTGCTTTTTAAGGCTAACGCAAGACTCGTAATCTAGGCGTATATTTTTATTGAGGTTTAAACAAGTACACGTCAAGGCACAACATCCAATACAAACATTTGTTCTTTGTATTTTAATTCTTATAATCCACATAACTAAAATATTGTGTAACCCTAAAACTATAGGATCAACCATGTATAATCCACTAACTAAAAGGAATATAGCACCCTTATCAAATGGAAAGCCCCTATAACTTAGGAAAGGCTTATTTTGGACCAACCTATGCTATTTTTGACATCAAGGGGGCCTCAAGGAGAAAGAGAACAAAGGACCATTTTATGTGCCTAAGAAATATATAGGACTTCACCTAAATCAAAATGAGAAGTAAAAATATCATAAGATGAAGTAGAAAAAACAGGCAGACACTCAATAAGATGAAGTCTAATACGTACTTTACTTCATGGGCAGCAGTACAGACAGAGCAACATTTTGGGGCTCACCACCCCCTCCTCAGACTCAATATAAATGATCCTCTATACTTAAATAGCCATATACCACGCCCCCTCCCTCTCACTAACATCATAGACTATACCCCAAACGCTCTATGAAGCAAAAAATCCTGATTAACCCCTTAACGACCGAGGACGTGCAGGGTACGTCCTCAAAAAAAAGGCAGTTAACGCCTGAGGACGTACCCTGCACGTCCTCGGTGTGGAAAGCAGCTGGAAGCGATCCTGTTTGCTTCCAGCTGCTTTCCGGTTATTGCAGTGATGCCTCGATATGGAGGCATCCTGCAATAACCTTTTGAAGCCATCCGATGAAGAGAGAGCCACTCTGTGGCCCTCTCTGCACCGGAGATCGGTGGCTTCCTTCGTTGGTGGGTGGGAGCAGTACCGGGAGGCGGGTGGCGGCCATCGATGGCCCTGGAGATGTGGAGGGGGGCAGGATCGTGGGCGGGGATGCCCAGGGGTGCGCACGGACGCGCGCGCGTGCACGGAAGGGCGGGGGCGGGCACGTGCACGGGAGGGCGGGGGCGGGCGCGTGCACGGGGAGGGAGCGGGTGGGAACCGCTACACTACAGAAAAAGGCAATCAGTTAAAAAAACTAAAAAAAAAAATACGATCAATGAGGTGGTGGGGGTTTGTGGTGGGGGGGTGGGGGGTGTTTGGGGAAGCTACATTACAGGAAAAAAAAACTAAGAAAAAAAAAAAAAAGCCCTTTTTTGTGCAAGCTGGGTACTGGCAGACAGCTGCCAGTACCCAAGATGGCCCCAATAAGGCAGATAGGGAAGGTTACAGAGCTGTTTTGGGGGGGATCAGGGAGGTTGGAGGCTAAGGGGGGTCCTACACAGCAGAAGAATTATTATTATTTTTTTTTAAAAAAAACCTAAACCCCCCAAAAAGCTTTTATTTTAGTACTGGCAGACTTTCTGCCAGTACTTAAGATGGCGGGGACAATTGTGGGGTGGGGGAGGGAAGGGAGCTGTTTGGGAGGGATCAGGGGGTCTGATGTGTCAGGTGGGAGGCTGATCTCTACACTAAAGCTAAAATTAACCCTGCAAGCTCCCTACAAACTTCCTAATTAACCCCTTCACTGCTAGCCATAATACACGTGTGATGCGCATTTGGCGGTGAAATGGTGGCATGAAATATACCAAAATGGGCCTAGATCAATACTTTGGGTTGTCTACTACACTACACTAAAGCTAAAATTAACCATACAAGCTCCCTACAAGCTCCCTAATTAACCCCTGCAGTGCTGGGCATAATACACGTGTGGTGCGCAGCGGCATTTAGCGGCCTTCTAATTACCAAAAAGCAATGCCAAAGCCATATATGTCTGCTATTTCTGAACAAAGGGGATCCCAGAGAAGAATTTACAACCATTTGTGCCATAATTGCACAAGCTGTTTGTAAATAATTTCAGTGAGAAACCGAAAGTTTGTGAAAAAATTTGTGAAAAAGTGAACGATTTTTTGTATTTGATCGCATTTGGCGGTGAAATGGTGGCATGAAATATACCAAAATTGGCCTAGATCAATACTTTGGGATGTCTTCTAAAAAAAAATATATATACATGTCAATTGATATTCAGGGATTCCTGAAAGATATTAGTGTTCCAATGTAACTAGCGCTAATTTTGAAAAAAAGTAGTTTGGAAATAGCAAAATGCTACTTGTATTTATGGCCCTATAGCTTTCAAAAAAAGCAAAGAACATGTAAATATTAGGTATTTCTAAACTCAGGACAAAATTTAGAAACTATTTAGCATGTTTTCTTTTTGGTGGTTGTAGAAGTGTAACAGATTTTGTTGGTCAAAGTTAAAAAAATGTGTGTTTTTTTCCATTTTTTCCTCATATTTTATAAAAAAAATTATAGTAAATTATAAGATATGATGAAAATAATGGTATTTTTAGAAAGTTAATTTAATGGCGAGAAAAACGGTATATAATATGTGTGGGTACAGTAAATGAGTAAGAGGGAAATTACAGCTAAACACAAACACCGCAAAAATGTAAAAATAGCCTTGGTCCCAAACGGACAGAAAATGGAAAAGTGCTGTGGTCATTAAGGGGTTAATCACTTAGACTATACATTTTTTCAATATTTTTTCAATATTTCAAAATACCCTAAGTCTTGCACATTCAAAAATTTCATAACAGTTTAGCCAAATTGTAATCACTATTGAAACCTTTAGTGTACAAAGTACTCAGCCTATGTATCCACATAGCCTCTTTCCTGAGTAGCAACTTTCCTCTGTCAAGACCAATATTACCCCTATGTGCCTGATCAAAAATCATAAAACGTAACTTCTCAAAGAAATGAGTGGGGACCGGTAGATGTCTCATCTTCAGATTTCTAAAAGTCGATTTATATTGGGTTATGCAATCTTTTATTGTCTGGGAGGTCTCCCCTACATATAATAGCCCACATGGGCATTTGAGCACATAAACCACATAAGTCGACTGACAAGAGAAAGTCCCATTATCCACCGGCTTAAATACTCTCTCTGTAGACTTTAAGGGTACCTAACCAATTGTCTACCAAGTGAGTTACCTTTTCTAAAAGCCGAGAAGGGAGGGTGTTGAAATTCATCAATCTCTGGCATAGAATTACCCAGCATTAACCAATTTTTACAAATAATTTTATGCAATTTTACACTCATACAATTATAATTAGAGACAAAAGCCAATCTTCTAATGTTGGAAACTTTCTGTTGAGGTTCCAGATTGATAGACAGAGGAATAACCTCTTTCTTGAAACCTGCTGCGCATCTCATCTAAGCGCATTTGACAGGTAGAAGGATTGGAAGCTATCCTCTTTACCCTCAAGAATGGTGACTTGGGCACTCTCTTAAATACTCTAGGGGGATGATGCCTCTGACGAGACAAAAGGGTATTTTTATCAGTTGGCTTTCTATATATGTCTGTGTCAAAGTGATCATCAGCACGCATAACCACTGTATCCAAAAATGCAATTTTATTTGGATGGTATTTTGTTGTAAACTGAACAACAGGTACCTTAGCCTACAACCTCTGACGAAAAACCTCAATGGATTCAATGTCACCCTGCCACACAATGAACAAATCATCTATATATTGCCACCACGCCAAACACTTATGGAAGTCAGTATATACCACTTGTTCCTCCAATCCATTCACATAAAGGCAAGCATAGGCAGGAGTGACATTAGAACCCATTGAGGTGCCCCGTAGCTGCAGAAAAAACTTGCTTTCAAAGGCAAAATAATTATAAGTGAAAACCAGTTCTAATAACTCCATGAAGAAATGTATCTGTTATTTTGTCAGATTTAGTCAGAGCCTCCCAAACATTATTTAATCCATCCATATGAGGGATGATAGTATATAAACTACATACATCCCATGTAGCTAAAATTACATTCTCCGGTAAATTATACAAATTCTTCAGTTTAAATAGGAAATCACTGGTATCCTTAAGAAAATACCTGTCCTGTCTCACAGCAGGTGTGAACCTAGAAATTGGACTGAATAAAGAATCAATAGCGGCCACTATGGACCTAACAGACGGATTGAACAGATCCTTGTGGACCTTGGGTAAAATATAGAAATTGGGTGTTTTAGGTTTATGAGAATATAACAAATCAAACATTTTTTCTGAAATAATTCCCAACTCCAATGCTTTACTCAAAACTTCCATGACCATAATCATAAATCTAGGGAGAGGATCAACCTCAAGTTCATTATAAACCTCTGTGTCATTGAGATGTCTATACAACTCCTCTTTATATTTAGAAGTATCCATTACTAATGTAGCACTGTCCTTTATTGGCAGCCTTAGTAGTAATATTGGAATTTTGTTTTAATTTACTAGGTGCCAAGTTTTCAACAGATGTTAAATTATGCCTCATAGGCTTGCCATCATACTTATGCAACAAAGTTTGAAACTCCTTATTAACAACATTAATGAAGGTGTCTACAGCATAATTATATGTATGTATAAGATGAACATATGGAATAGCTCTAGAAATAAGAAAAAACTTATACACTAGACACAAAGATAGTGATATATAAAATGTGTGTAGAAAATTGAAGCTTGTATAACATATTGGGGAAAATATCACATAAAAACTCAGCAAAATGCCATTTATGAAACAAATAAGATCAATTAGATAGTTTCTTAAGGGCTATCTATACCATTATTTGTAAAGCAAACATATTCTAGATAGAAATAAAAGTGTGCCACAATGTCAAACAATAACTAATACAATATCGTGAAAAAGTGAAAATAAAAATGTGTTACAAAATAATATACAAAAAAATCCTTTGATGTAAAGTGCAACAGTTTTTATTTTCAGAAAGATCCTCAACAATTATCCTTAAAGGAAGAGAAAGAGATCATAGCATAATTCTGCATACAATGCAATACAATTTCACACCTGAGTCGATCCTACTTACGTGTCTGGGAGCTACAATTAGCTCTAGTGTAAGTGCTCAAAAATATATATCTCCCAGATTACAGCATATCATTTATTAAAAGCATTAAAAACAGAAAGACATCACTAAGGGTTTAGCAGTGTGGTAAACGCCCACATTTCGTGTATGTTAGTTCTTTGCAAACTGAACCATAAAAACACAGTGGGTTAGAAGCCGTTGCCTTTAAAAAAGTGTACCCCTCCTGGTGACCATTCTGTATTAGCTCTGCACTCCCAAGATATGGCTAAAGTAAGAGAGTCTGTTTGTATTTTCTTGCTAGCCCTTCAGTGGTCATATTTTGTACTCTTATTATTAGGTAGCTGGAAACGCACATCAACAGTGTAGAGTAAAAATGTACCCAACTCATAGATAGCTGAAGCAGGGTGGAATGTTAGTAAGCTTTTATGAAACTTTTAAGTACCAGAGCCTACCCCTTAGAATCTCTCTGCTTATCTATAGTATCATATGTAGTGATGTCCCGAACTGTTCGCCCGTGATGTCCCGAACTGTTCGCCCGCGAACGTTTCACAGCGAACATAGCTTGTTCGCGTTCGCGTTTGTGGGCGAACACATGGCGCCCCTATGTGTCATCATTGTGGAAACTTTGACCCTTTATGTCACAGCCGCCTGACACATTAGAGCCAATCAACATCAGACACTCCCTCACAGACCCTCCCAGCTACTCGGAATCCGCCATTTTAGACTCATAACGACCTTGCTTTCTTAATGAGAGGACGTGTTGTGTTTTTGCTCCTGACATTAATAGTAAAAACATAGCTAGGCTAGTGTATTTACAGTCCAGAAGGACTCCACTCATCTCTGCTGCAAGCACAGCACGCCAAAAAGCCCTTTTTAGGGCTATATTTCGTGCTTTTTTTTTCTTTTTTTTTTTATTAGCATTTGCTTGGCTTTCATGCTGTGTGTTTAAGGCTCACAGCATATGCTGTGACTACTGCCACCACTGATATCTCCCTAACAACATTAGTTTAAATTTAACTAACCAAAAAATTTAATTATTTTTCTAGTGTAATTTTTTTTCATTTTCTATCAGGCCAGTGTCACACAGCATATACTCTGGTTCATTGCTCTGTGCCAGCCAGCAGCCACCAGTGTTAATATCCGTTTATAACATTATTTTAAATTAAAAAAAAAAAAATATATATATATATATTTTGCTAGTGTAATCTAATTACATTTACTATCAGGCCTGTGTCTGTCAGGCTCACTCAGCATTAATATACCTCATTTTTTTTCAGTCTTTTGGTTAATTGGTCTGTGCCAGGCAGCCACCACTCATATCTTCTTCACCTTAATTTAACTATAAAAAAAAATTTGTTTGCTAGTGTAATCTAATATAATTTTCTATCCGGCCTGTGTGTTTTGCTGACATACAGAGCCTACTGTGTTTACTTGCTGCCCTCCCTAGTCTATGAGCCACGACTCATATGTGTTTAACCTTTTTTTAATCCCCCCCCCCCCCAAAAAAATAATTTAAATAATTTTTCTAGTGTAATCTAATAGTATTTTCTATCAGGCGTGTGTGTATCTGACTTACAGAGCCTACTGTTTTTAATAGCTGCCCTTCCAAGGCTATCAGCCACGACTCATATGCTAGTGTAATCTAATTGTATTTTCTATCAGGCCTGTGTCTAACTGTCTATCTGACTTACACAGCATACTGTTGTTAATTGCTGCCCTACGTAGCAGCCAGCCAGTGCGACCACTCATAGAGTCATATGTGCATTGCACTTCTTAACATCATTTTAATATTAAAATCTAAAATTTTAAAATATTTTGCTAGTGTAATCTAACTTAATTTTCTATCAGGCCTGTGTTTTTGTCACTTACACAGCATACTGTGTTTAATTGCTGCCCTACCTACCATCCACTACTGTACTATCAAAATACAGACAATGAAGGGCCTATGAAGACTGAGCAAAGGTTGGATTGTAGTATTTTGTTCGGCTAATCATGATGGCCATGTAGACCATTCGTAACAGGGATGAAAGTGCTAAGAATAGTACTAATTAAAACAACCGAGTTAGCCATGGGTGTTAGTCTAAGACCACTCAGCTTTTTTTGGGGTTTGGGTGCAGCTAATCATGAAGGCCAGATAGACCTGCCACCATTTGGTGTTGTAACAGGTATTAAACTGCAAAGAACAGTACTACTTAAAACAACCTACTTACCATGGGTCCCAGAGCATATGTTTGGTTATTATATTTTGTAAGGGTAATCATGCAGGCCATATAGACCTTCACCGATAGGGTGAGTATGAGTAACAGCTATTAAAATGCGAAGGACATTACTAATTAACACAACATAGTTACCATGGGTCGCAGACCAAGAGCAGATGTCTTATTATTATATTTTGTATGGGTAATCATCCAGGCCGTATAGACCTCACCAAGTAGGGGGAGTTACAGAGATTAAAGTAATAAGAATGGTAGTACTTAAAACACAACCTAGTTAAAATGGGTAACAGACCGCATGTCTTATTATTATATTTTTTCAGGGTAATCAGGAAGGCCATATAGAACACCCCCGATAGGGGGGGAACAGGGATTAAAGTGCTAAGAAAAGTACTAATTAACACAAGCTAGTTGGGTCCAAGAACGCATGTTTAATTATTAGACTTTATTAGGGTAATTATATATCTAACAAATCTATCTATTTCTCTTCTATCGATTCTATCTAAATATCAATCTATGTATATCTATCTATCTTATCTAGCAATATATCTTCTGTCCGGGATGTTTTGAGACAGCCACTTTGGGAATGTTAGTTGATTTAGGCCCATTATGGCTTAAAAGCAGACTCTGCATAAACTATGTAATTTTCCATGGGAGTTTTGCCAGGGATCCCCTTCCAGCATGCGACAGTCCAGGTGTTAGTACCCTTGAAACAACTTTTCCATCACTATTGTGGCCAGAAAGAGTCCTTGTAGGTTTTAAAGTTCGCCTGCCTATTGAATTCAATGGCAGTTTGCGCGGTTCGCGCGTTCGCAAACAATACCGGAAGATCGAGTCTGCCGTTCGCAAACTGAAAATTTTAGGTTCGCGACATCACTAATCATATGGTAGAAATCTTTTGTGTCTCCAAAAGAGACAGACTGCAAAATTTATAACTTCCATTCTTTAATTTATAACTTATTTTCTAATAACTTATTTTAACCCATTGTCTTGGCCGCTGACAATAGAGCAAAGAATATTAGGTAGACAACTCTTTATAGCTATAGCTGTAACTAATAGCTTTATAGCAATGGAAAATATAGCATAATGTGTGACTTATAAGAACATTCTAAATAGATAAAGCAAAAGCTAGTTAGATAGCTCAACCCCCTCCTAATATATAATAGAAATAAACATAACCTTATTAGAAATACTTGACTACTCATTTACTTTGTGAAATGTCTATTCATAAACAGCAGTGCTCAACTTATATAGAGAACAGTCCCCATTGTGTTAAACATTTAGTGCTAGATTACAAGTGTAACCTACTGGAATTACCAACATCAGCCCCATCCAGTTCGATCCCCTCAGGATGCTGCACAGGGTCCAGATAAAAAAATGATGTTAACTAGCTGGGCAGATGCAGAGTCTCCTGTAGCCATCAACTCACCCAACGCCAAATTTAAGACTTCTGTTGCCTGAAATTACTCAAGGGTAGGTATACGTGGACAAGAAATAGTCAAACTCATCCAGGCTTGGGTGTAACATACACAGAGGAGCTTCTGACAAGGGAATATATTCTGACAAGGGAATATATTTTACACCAAGTCTCTCTTTTGGTACGTGAATTAAGGCCCTGCATTGAAATCCTGCTATTCCCTGCTTTTCTGTCATTTTACTCCAAGTCTCTCTGTATATATATATATATATATATATTGAGCACATGAATTTAGGCTGTTAAAATTAAGTCCTGCATTTTTTGTAATGATTTTTCCCAATGTCTCAATTCTAATGTCTAGTTAATTGCCATGTGATGCTCAATCCTTATCAATACTTGCTATAACTCTAAAATGTATAGTTTTCTTATGTCACAGTTTTAACCCCCTCCAAATTTTTTTGACTACTTAACGCATCTCACCCTGACCAGATTCTAACATTCCAATTGGCCTTACCAACTGTCTTTGATTAGCAATCAACTAAATTTAGTGGACTCAGCTAACTGCCCTACCTGTATATATTTCAGACTAGTTTGGGGATGTGCATTGTTGTCATGTCTAAATCCATTCCACCTTACACAGCGTATCTAACCTGTCATACCACCTTTTATTTCAATCAAGCTGTTCAGGTTTCCCTATTTAATCTCCTTGTAACCAAGATGCATTGCTGGTTTATTGAAGTTTATTGCCAAAGTAAAGCAGCTCAACTCCTTACCTTGAGTACCAAAACAAAGTTCTCCTGATCAGAGAAACCTTTGTCGTAACAAGCAGCTTCTGCTTCAAGCTGCCACAGCCGCTGACGTCACCACAGCGCCGAATCACGCTACCGCTCTGACCGCAACTCTCCCTGTTTAAACAGACAGCCTACAGACTCCCAGCTACACGGAGCCATAACCACGCTGCACGCTCACTATTTAGTGCAAGGATTCTACATACCTGCATCTGGGATTCCTCTCACTGGCTCTGCTTCTGAATTAAGGTTCTGTATATAAAGTGCTTAAGTTTGTGTTTACTCAATTGACATTACTCTTTAAACAACAGTTGATTTGAACGGTAACGCCCCTGTTTGTATATGTGCAGTCTGGGTTCCATAATTCACCTGTCTCCAGTGAATCTGACATAACAGACATATACTATCTAAATACAACTCTTAAGTTTCCTATTGCACAATATAAGACCTGCCTAAGATAAAGCTCATTAGTACTACTCATATTACTGGGTCTTATCTCAGAGGCTAAATTATCACAAGTGATTAAGTTAGTGTTTTCTTACTAGCAAGCACACTTAGTAACTTGTAACATTCCACAATTATTTATCCTGCTTATAGGTCTTAAATATTTACATAACTACTTGCTGAATATCACAGATCATTACATAATAAACCAGCCCTATTAAAATGGAGCCTTCTGATGTGACCCCACAACTACACAGCCTTAACCAACATTTAGATAATCTGACCAAGGCTTTTAGAGAGCTACAAGTAGAGAACCAGAGCCTCAAAGCCTGTTTAAGGGAAGTTTTATCTAACAGAAATACCGGAAATGACCACCAGGCTGAACCTCAGGTCTCATACCGAGAGAAATTTTCTGGTGATCGCTCCACTTTCAGACAGTTTAGAAATGCCTGTCTACTATTGTTTGACTTTCGCCCAGGACCTATGCGACTGACTGGAGCAAGGTGCTTACTATATTGTCCTACTTGAGGGGAGAACCTAGGGCCTGGGCAGATTCATTTTATGAGACCCAGGATCCTATCCTAAACTCTTTAGATGCATTCCTCAAAGCTTTGTCTACCCTCTATGATGACCCCTATCGGCAAGTTACTGCAGAAGGTAAACTCAGAAACCTCAGACAGCTAAAAACACCGGTAGAGGAGTATATCACCCGCTTTAAGATCTGGGCCAGGGATTCCCTCTGGAATGAGGTCTCTTTAAAAAACCAGTATCGCCTAGGATTGGTGGAGGACATTAAGGACGAACTAGCCAGGGTAGGCATACCAGACCGCCTTGAAGAGTTATACGCTCTTACTATCACTATAGACCGTAGGCTTAGGGAGAGGAGACAAGAAAGAAATCCTTCTACTACTCCTGTACGCAGGGTATTACCCACACCTCCTACTTCCAGTTTCTTTCATGTAATTAGCAAGAGTCCATGAGCTAGTGACGTATGGGATATACATTCCTACCAGGAGGGGCAAAGTTTCCCAAACCTTAAAATGCCTATAAATACACCCCTCACCACACCCACAATTCAGTTTTACAAACTTTGCCTCCGATGGAGGTGGTGAAGTAAGTTTGTGCTAGATTCTACGTTGATATGCGCTCCGCAGCAAGTTGGAGCCCGGTTTTCCTCTCAGCGTGCAGTGAATGTCAGAGGAATGTGAGGAGAGTATTGCCTATTTGAATGCAGTGATCTCCTTCTAAGGGGTCTATTTCATAGGTTCTCTGTTATCGGTCGTAGAGATTCATCTCTTACCTCCCTTTTCAGATCGACGATATACTCTTATATATACCATTACCTCTGCTGATTCTCGTTTCAGTACTGGTTTGGCTATCTGCTATATGTAGATGAGTGTCCTGGGGTAAGTAAGTCTTATTTTCTGTGACACTCCTAGCTATGGTTGGGCACTTTGTTTATAAAGTTCTAAATATATGTATTCAAACATTTATTTGCCTTGACTCAGAATGTTCAACTTTCCTTATTTTTCAGACAGTCAGTTTCATATTTGGGATAATGCATTTTAATTTAACATTTTTTACCTTAAAATTTGACTTTTTCCCTGTGGGCTGTTAGGCTCGCGGGGGCTGAAAATGCTTCATTTTATTGCGTCATTCTTGGCGCGGACTTTTTTGGCGCAAAAATTCTATTTCCGTTTCCGGCGTCATACGTGTCGCCGGAAGTTGCGTCATTCTTTGACGTTATTTTGCGCCAAAAATGTCGGCGTTCCGGATGTGGCGTCATTTTTTGGCGCCAAAAAGCATTTAGGCGCCAAATAATGTGGGCGTCTTATTTGGCGCGAAAAAATATGGGCGTCACTGTTGTCTCCACATTATTTAAGTCTCATTTTTTATTGCTTCTGGTTGCTAGAAGCTTGTTCTTTGGCATTTTTTCCCATTCCTGAAACTGTCATTTAAGGAATTTGATCAATTTTGCTTTATATGTTGTTTTTTTCTTTTACATATTGCAAGATGTTCCACGTTGCAACTGAGTCAGAAGATACTTCAGGAAAATCACTGCACAATGCTGGAGCTACCAAGCTAAGTGTATCTGCTATAAACTTTTGGTATCTGTTTCTCCAGCTGTTATTTGTATTGCATGTCATGTCAAACTTATTAATGCAGATAAAATTTCCTTTAGTACTGTTACATTACCTGTTGCTGTTCCGTCAACATCTAATTTTCAGAGTGTTCCTGATAACATAAGAGATTTTATTTTTTAAATCCATTAAGAAGGCTATGTCTGTTATTTTTCCTTCTAGTATACATAAAAGTCTTTTAAAACTTCTCTTTTTTTCAGATGAATTTTTAAATGAACATCATCATTCTGATACTGATAATGGTTCTTCTGGTTCTGAGGTTTCTGTCTCAGAGGTTGATGCTGATAAATCTTTGTATTTGTTCAAGATGGAATTTATTCGTTCTTTACTTAAAGAAGTGTTATTTGCATTAGAAATAGAGGATTCTGGTCCTCTTGATACTAAATGTAAACGTTTAAATAAGGTTTTTAAATCTCCTGTAGTTATTCCAGAAGTGTTTTATCTCCCTGATGCTATTTCTGAAGTAATTTCCAGGGAATGGAATAATTTGGGTAATTTATTTACTCCTTCTAGACGTTTAAGCAAATTATATCCTGTGCCATCTGACAGATTAGAGTTTTTTTGGGACAAAAATCCCTAAGGTTATGGGGCTATCTCTACTCCTGCTAATGTACTACTATTCCTACGGCAGATAGTACTTCATTTAAGGATCCTTTAGATAGGAAAATTGATTCCTTTCTAAGAAAAGCTTACTTATGTTCAGGTAATCTTCTTAGACCTGCTATATTTTTAGCGAATGTTGCTGCAGCTTCAACTTTTTGGTTAGAAGCTTTAGCGCAACAAGTAACAGATCATAATTTTATAGCATTATTTTTATTCTATAACATGCTAATAATTTTATTGGTGATACCATCTTTTGATATCATTAGAGTTGATGTCAGGTATATGTCTCTAGCTATTTTAGCTAGAATAGCTTTATGGATTAAACTTGGAATGCTGACATGTCTTCTAAGTCAACTTTGCTTTCCCTTTCTTTCCAGGGTAAATAATCATTTTCGTTCCTTTCCTCACAAGGAACAAAAGCCTGATCCTTCATCCTCAGGAGCGGTATCAGTTTGGAAACTATTTACAGTTTGGAATATATCCAAGCCTTATAGAAACCTATAGCCAGCTCCTAAGTACCTATGAAGGTGCGGCCCTTATTCCAGCTCAGCTGGTATGGGGCAGATTACGTTTTCTTCAAAGAAATTTGGATCAATTCCGTTCTTAATCTCTGGTTTCAGAAACATTGTTTCAGAAAGGTACAGAATTGGCTTCAAGTTAAGGCCTCCTGCTAAGAGATTCTTTTCTTTCCCGTGTCCCAGTTAACACAGCAAAGGCTCAGCATTTCTGAAATGTGTTTCAGATCTAGAGTTGGCTGGAGTATTTATGCCAGTTCCAGTTCTGGAACAGGGGCTGGGGTCTTATTTTATCTCTTCATTGTACCAAAGAAGGTCAATTCCTTCAGACCAGTTCCGGATCTATCATTATTGAATCATTATGTTAGGATACCAACATTCAAGATGGTTACTGTAGGACTATCCTGCCTTTTGTTTAGCAAGGGCATTATATGTCTACAATAGATTTACAGGATGTGTATCTGCATATTCCGATTCATCCAGATCACTTTTAGTGTCTGAGATTCTCTTTTTAGACAAGCATTACCAGTTTTGTGGCTCTACCGTTTGGCTTAGCCTCAGTTCCAAGAATTTTTTTTTCAAAGGTTCTCGGTGCCCTTCTTTCTGTAATCAGAGAATAGGGTTTTGGTATTTCCTTATTTGGACGATATCTTGGTATTTGCTCAGTCTTCTCATTTTCGAAGAATCTCATACGAATCGACTTGTGTTGTTTCTTCAAGTTCATGGTTGGAGGATCAATTTACCAATCAGTTCATTGATTCCTCAGACAAGGGTAACCTTTTTAGGTTTCTAGATAAATTCAGTGTCTATGACTCTGTCCTTGTCAGACAAGAGAAGTTTAACATTGATATCAGCTTGTCAAAACCTTCAGTCACAATCATTCCCTTTGGTAGCCTTATGCATGGAAATGTTGGGTCTTAGGACTGCCGCATCAGATGCGATCTCCTTTGCTCGTTTTCACATGCAACCTCTTCAGCTCTGTATGCTGAACCAATGGTGCAGGGATTACTCAAAGATATCTCAATTAATATCTTTAAACCGATTTTACAACACTCTCTGACATGGTGGACAGATCACCATCGTTTAGTTCAGGGGGCTTCTTTGTTCTTCCGACCTGGACTATAATCTCAACAGATGCAAGTCTTACAGGTTGGGGAGCTGTGTGGGGGTATCTGACGGCACAAGGGGTTTGGGAATCTCAGGAGGTGAGATTTCCGATCAATATTTTGGAACTCCGTGCAATTTTCAGAGCTCTTCAGTCTTGGCCTCTTCTGAAGAGAGAGTTGTTCATTTGTTTTCAGATAGACAATGTCACAACTGTGGCATACATCAATCATCAAGGAGGGACTCACAGTCCTCTGGCTATGAAAGAAGTATCTCAAATTTTGGTTTGGGCGGAATCCAGCTCCTGTCTAATCTCTGCGGTTCATATCCCAGGTATGGACAATTGGAAAGCGGATTATCTCAGTCGTCAAACGTTGCATCCGGGCGAATGGTCTCTTCACCCAGAGGTATTTCTTCAGATTGTTCAAATGTAGGAACTTCCAGAAATAGATCTGATGGCTTCTCATCTAAACAAGAAACTTCCCAGGTATCTGTCCAGATCCCGGGATCCTCAGGCGGAGGCAGTGGATGCATTATCACTTCCTTGGAAGTATCATCCTCCCTATATCTTTCCGCCTCTAGTTCTTCTTCCAAGAGTAACCTCCAAGATTCTGAAGGAATGCTCGTTTGTTCTGCTGGTAGCTCCGGCATGGCCTTACAGGTTTTGGTATGCGGATCTTGTCCGATGGCCTCTTGCCAACCGTGGACTCTTCCGTTAAGACCAGACCTTTTGTCTCAAGGTCCTTTTTTTCCATCAGGATCTGAAATCCTTAAATTTAAAGGTATGGCGATTGAACGCTTGATTCTTGGTCAAAGAGGTTTCTCTGACTCTGTGATTAATACTATGTTACAGGCTCGTACATCTGTATCCAGAGAGATATATTATAGAGTCTGGAAGACTTATATTTCTTGGTGTCTTTCTCATCATTTTTCTTGGCATTCTTTTAGAATACCGAGAATATTACAGTATTCTTCAGGATGGTTTAGATAAAGGTTTGTCCGCAAGTTCCTTGAAAGGTCAAATCTCTGCTCTTTCTGTTCTTTTTCACAGAAAGATTGCTATTCTTCCTGATATTCATTGTTTTGTACAAGCTTTGGTTCGTATAAAGCCTGTCATTAAGTCAATTTCTCCTCCTTGGAGTTTGAATTTGGTTCTGGGGGCTCTTCAAGCTCCTCCATTTGAACCTATGCATTCATTGGATATTAAATTACTTTCTTGGAAAGTTTTTTGTTCCTTTTGGCCATCTCTTTTGCCAGAAGAGTTTCTGAATTATCTGCTCTTTCTTGTGAGTCTCCTTTTCTGATTTTTCATCAGGATAAGGCGGTGTTGCGAACTTCTTTTGAATTTTTACCTAAAGTTGTGAATTCCAACAACATTAGTAGAGAAATTGTGGTTCCTTCATTATGTCCTAATCCTAAGAATTCTAAGGAGAAATCGTTGCATTCTTTGGATGTTGTTAGAGCTTTGAAATATTATGTTGAAGCTACGAAATCTTTTCGTAAGACTTCTAGTCTATTTGTTATTTTTTCCGGTTCTAGAAAAGGCCAGAAAGCTTCTGCCATTTCTTTGGCATCTTGGTTGAAATCTTTATTTCATCTTGCCTATGTTGAGTCGGGTAAAACTCCGCCTCAGAGAATTACAGCTCATTCTACTAGGTCAGTTTCTACTTCCTGGGCGTTTAGGAATGAAGCTTCGGTTGACCAGATCTGCAAAGCAGCGACTTGGTCCTCTTTGCATACTTTTACTAAATTCTACCATTTTGATGTATTTTCTTCTTCTGAAGCAGTTTTTGGTAGAAAAGTACTTCAGGCAGCGGTTTCAGTTTGAATCTTCTGCTTATGTTTTTCATTAAACTTTATTTTGGGTGTGGATTATTTTCAGCAGGAATTGGCTGTCTTTATTTTATCCCTCCCTCTCTAGTGACTCTTGTGTGGAAAGATCCACTTCTTGGGTAGTCATTATCCCATACGTCACTAGCTCATGGACTCTTGCTAATTACATGAAAGAAAACATAATTTATGTAAGAACTTACCTGATAAATTCATTTCTTTCATATTAGCAAGAGTCCATGAGGCCCGCCCTTTTTTTGTGGTGGTTATGATTTTGTATAAAGCACAATTATTCCAATTCCTTATTTTATATGCTTTCGCACTTTTTTCTTATCACCCCACTTCTTGGCTATTCGTTAAACTGAATTGTGGGTGTGGTGAGGGGTGTATTTATAGGCATTTTAAGGTTTGGGAAACTTTGCCCCTCCTGGTAGGAATGTATATCCCATACGTCACTAGCTCATGGACTCTTGCTAATATGAAAGAAATGAATTTATCAGGTAAGTTCTTACATAAATTATGTTTTTTCAGCGGAACAACCTATGGATATCAGTTTCCTCAGAGGACCTCTTTCCCCACAAGAGAAGGCTAGATGCCGTACACTCAATCTCTGTATGTATTGTGGGGGGACTGAACATACAGTTAAAGAATGTCCTTTACTCTCAAAGCAGAAGTTAGGTAAGGCACTCACAACTAAACATTGCTTACACACAAAAACCTTATCTACACAGGATAAACTGTAACGCCATGATTGACACCGGAGCATGTGCAAACTTTATTGATTTAAGTTTAGTTGAAGTTAATAAAATACCTTTTTTGTTCAAAAGCACACTTTGCCTCTTAAAGTCATTGATGGTACACCACTAGCATCAGGTCCAGTCTCTCAACAAACCATTCCTCTCCTTGTTACCTCTACTTCTGGTCATTCTGAGACTATCTCTTTCGATATCATCTCCTCTCCAATATATCCTATCGTTCTGGGTATCTCTTGGCTCAAAAAACACCAACCTACGGTTTATTGGGATTCTCTCACCTTATCCTTCTCATCACCTTACTGTACTTCCACATGTTTTCCTAATTCCCACTTGCTTTCCACAACTACTCCTACCATTCCTTCTCCATATCTCGACTTTTCTGAGGTTTTCAACAAAAAGGAGGCTGAGACATTGCCTCCACATAGGCCTTACGATTGCACCATAGACCTTCTCCCTGGGGTAACCATACCCTATGGTCATATTTACCCCCTCTCAAGACCCGAATTAATCCATCTAAAGTCCTACATTGCTGAGAATTTAAAGAAGGGGTTTATTCGACCATCCACTTCCCCTGCCGGAGCCGGCATATTTTTTGTTAAAAACAAGGATGGGTCCTTACGTCCCATAATTGATTATCGGGAACTCAATAAGCGTACTGTAAAGAACAGATACCCACTACCTCTCATCCCAGAATTGATTGAGAGGTTAAGAGGCGTAACTATATTCACGAAACTGGATCTTAGGGGCGCCTACAACCTTGTTAGAATAAGGGCCGGAGACGAGTGGCTGACGGCATTTAGGACCAGGTATGGTCTTTTCGAGTATACCGTTATGCCATTCGGTCTCTGCAATGCTCCGGCAACATTTCAAAACTTCATTAATGACATCTTTAGGGATATCCTTGACACTTTTCTGGTGGTCTACCTTGACGACATCCTAATCTACTCTTCTACCTACTCAGAACATATCAATCATGTCAGGCTTGTACTATCTAGACTACAGACACACAAATTGTATGTTAAGCTGGAAAAATGCCTTTTCCATGTCAGTCAGGTTTCCTTCTTGGGCTACAATATTAGTAAAAGTAACATAATGATGGAGGAGAGTAAAATCACAGCTATCACCTCCTGGCCAAGACCCTCCAATATAAAAGTCGTCCAACGATTCTTAGGCTTTGCAAATTTTTACAGACGGTTCATTAAAGATTTTGCAGCCATCACCAAACCCCTCACTAATCTAACCAAAACCACTTCACCCTTTCTATGGACTTCCCAGGCACAGAACGCCTTTTATCTCCTAAAATCACGGTTTATCACATCCCCAGTTCTACAATTACCTAATAGCAAAGCTCAGTTTGTCCTAGAGGTGGATGCGTCAGACTACGCTATCGGCTCCGTTCTCTCACAAAAAGCTTCTCCAAACGACTCACTCCATCCAGTATGTTACTTTTCCAGACTACTGACACCAGCGGAGTTGAACTATCCGGTTGGTGAAAAGGAGCTTTTGGCCATTAAGTCATCTTTCGACCAGTGGAGACACTTATTGGAGGGCGCAGAGCAACCCATAGTGATTTAAACGGATCATAAGAACTTGCAATACCTCCAGACCAACCGCACCCTCTCAGCCCGTCAGCTCCGCTGGAGTCTTTACTTTTCCCGATTCTCCTACACCATCACTTACCATCCTGGAACAAAAAACGGAATGGCTGACGCCCTCTCTCGTAAGGATGCTAGACTCCAGACAGCCCCATCCCACTCAACTATTATCCCCAAGTCCCACATCATAGGTCTCCTCTCCAAGGATTTCGCTGAACTAAAAACCCAACAGCAGCTGGATACAACAAAATCTTTTTACCCACTCTTACCTGATGTTAACGGAGTTCTCTGCAACCACTCCAAATTGTATGTACCTCCCTCGCTCCGCAACAAAGCCCTATCGCTCTCCCATGACTCTTCTTTAGCTGGTCATTTGGGTATACACAAGACCCTAGATCTACTTCGCAGATATTTCTGGTGGCCATCTATGAGACTGTCAGTTAACAACTATGTCAAGTCCTGTCCCACATGCCAGACTTGTAAACCCTCACATCAATTACCTCTGGGGCTATTACAGAATTTACCTATTCCTGAACACCCTTGGGCTAGTGTGTCCATGGACTTCATAGTGGACCTTCCAAAATCCGACGGCATGACTGTTATCTTTGTCGTTGTAGACTTATTCTCACGAATGGCACATTTTATTCCAATAGAATCGCTTCCGACTGCTCAAAAAACTGCAGAACTGTTCATCAAAGAGGTTGTTAGACTACATGGACTCCCAACATCAGTCCTCAGTGACAGAGGGTCACAATTCACCTCCAAGTTTTGGAAATATCTTTGCCAATCTCTTTCTATTCAACAACATCTTACCACCGCATACCATCCACAATCTTATGGGTTATGTGAGAGAACTAATCAGTGGTTGGAGCAATATTTGAGATGCTTTTGCTCCAACAAACAGGACTCTTGGCTATCTTTCCTACCACACGCTTAATTCGCCTTTAATAACACTACCAACTCCTCCATGGGGTATTCTCCCTTTTATGCCAACAAAGGACTCCACCCATGTTTTCATCCGTTACCTTCAACTGACACTCCTTGTCCGCAGGTTAATGACCTGATCAATTCCATCAAACAAACATTTACCGTAATCAAGGATAACATTCAGCAAGCTCAAGCCACCCAGAAATGCTCCTATGACCTCCGACATCGGGCTCCTCCGGTATACAAGGTTGGTGACCTAGTTTGGTTAGCCACAAAAAATCTCAGGATACCTACTCCTTGTAGGAAATTCAACAACCTCTTCGTGGGGCCTTTTCCCATCATCTCCATCAGCAACCCTCTCACGGTCACTCTGCAGTTGCCCTCTTCCTACCGCATCCATCCGACGTTCCACATCTCCCTCATCAAGCCTTGTGACACCTCCCGATGCCTGCCTCTCCCTCCTCCGTCTTCCCCGGCACCTGATCCTGAGTATAAAGTCCACTCTATCTTGGACTCTAGGCGTTGCCATGGTCAGCTTCAGTACCTGGTGCATTGGGCAGGATTCGATTCCTCCGAGGATTCTTGGGAGCTGGCCTCCAATCTCTATGCACCCCGTCTGGTGTCCCTTTTCCATAGGCGCCACCCGGAAAGACCCGCGCCTTGACACCTTGGGGTTCCTTTGCAGGGGGGATATGTCATGTCTAAATCCATTTCACCTTACACAGCGTATCTAACCTGTCATACCACCTTTTATTTCAATCAAGCTGTTCAGGTTTCCCTATTTAATCTCCATGTAACCAAGATGCATTGCTGGTTTATTGAAGTTTATTGCCAAAGTAAAGCAGCTCAACTCCTTACCTTGAGTACCAAAACAAAGTTCTCCTGATCAGAGAAACCTTTGTCGTTATAAGCAGCTTCTGCTTCAAGCTGCCACAGCCGCTGACGTCACCGCAGCGCCGAATCACGCTACCGCTCTGACCGCAACTCTCCCTGTCTAAACAGACAGCCTACAGACTCCCAGCTACACGGAGCCATAACCATGCTGCACGCTCACTATTTAGTGCAAGGATTCTACATACCTGCATCTGGGATTCCTCTCACTGGCTCTGCTTCTGAATTAAGGTTCTGTATATAAAGTGCTTAAGTTTGTGTTTACTCAATTGACATTACTCTTTAAACAACAGTTGATTTGAACGGTAACGCCCCTGTTTGTATCTGTGCAGTCTGGGTTCCATAATTCACCTGTCTCCAGTGAATCTGACATAACAGACATATACTATCTAAATACAACTCTTAAGTTTCCTATTGCACAATATAAGACCTGCCTAAGATAAAGCTCATTAGTACTACTCATATTACTGGGTCTTATCTCAGAGGCTAAATTATCACAAGTGATTAAGTTAGGGTTTTCTTACTAGCAAGCACACTTAGTAACTTGTAACACTCCACAATTATTTATCCTGCTTATAGGTCTTAAATATTTACATAACTACTTGCTGAATATCACAGATCATTACAATTGTACAGGGGTGCGTGCATTGCTTACAGGGCAGTGTACTTTTTAACAATAGCATATGTTCACATTTTCAAAGTGAACATTTTATAAGTGAGGCACTAATTTTTAAGAATTATACAAGAATTACATAAGGATTGGGCAAGGGGCAAGACACAAGGCTAGTACTCTTGTAATACTATGTTTTATGTATCTCATTGTATCCTTTTGCAAGTGCTGCTGTAACACTGTGTCTTATGTGTTTACTTGGTTCCCACTTTCATAATAATACTCAATATCTTCATATTCCTTTTTGCTACCTCTTGTCTCTATAACAAACTACATTACTCACTCACTCCTTCTCCCTCTCCACCTGCACTTTTCATTAGCCCATCTCTCTTATACTCACCTTACGTTTGTACTCATGAACTTTACCTATTCCTAAACACTCTCTCTCCCCCTGCACTTCAGCCAAACAACAGTCTCATTACTGCAAATCTGCTTCTCATCTCATGTCACTCTCCCTCTTGCTCATACTAGCTGCTGGCGACATCTCCCCTAATCCTGGTCCCTCACAACCTCCTAGCCTTTCACATCCTTGTGTGCCTTTCAATAGACTTCATAAACTAAACTCTGGTAACTTTAATCGCATTCCTCTTACATCTAATAGCCCTCCCCCTTCACTTGTGCACTCTGGAACTCTCGCTCTGTTTGCAACAAGCTCACTTCTATCCATGATCTCTTTATCTCCCACTCTCTTAACCTTCTGGCTCTTACAGAAACCTGGCTCTCTGCTTCAGACACAGCATCCACTGCTGCACTGTCACATGAGGGTCTCCATTTCAGCCACACTCTTAGGTCTGGCAATAGACAAGGAGGTGGTGTCAGTATTTTACTTTCCTCTCGTTGCACCTTCCAACAAATACAGCCCTTCTCTTCACTCACATTTTCTTCATTTGAAGCACACATGATTCTGTTATTCTCTCCCCTCTCTATACGTGTTGCAGTCATATACCACCCTCCCTGGCTCCCTAACTCAATTTTTAGATCACTTTGCTGCCTGGCTTCCTTATTTCTTTTCCTCAGACACCCCTGCCCTCATTCTTGGCGACTTTAACATCCCTCTTGACAATCCCAATGCCTCCTCTGCAATACAACTTCTTCAACTGACTTCCTCTTTTGGCCTGTCACAATGGACTGACTCTCCCACTCACAAAGATGGTCATTCCCTTGATCTGATTTTCACCTATCGATGCACTCTTTCAAATTTAACAAACTCCCCTTTTCCTCTCTCTGACCATCATCTCCTAACTTGCAACAACACTTCCCTACCTACAACTCCACCTCCCTCTACCCCTCACACCAAACTTCACAGAAGCAATAAGTCACTAGATCTGCATCAGCTTGCTAGCTCTCTCAAACCTCTCCTCTCATCCGTCACCTGCTTTTCCTGCCCTGACTAATCTATCTGCCAGTATAATTCCACCCTTACATCGGTCATTGACACTCTGGCCCCTCCAACCTTAGCTCAGAAACCACACTCTCATCCTCAGCTCTGGCATACTCCTCTGACACGATACCTACCCAGATGCTCCCGTACTGCTGAGTGACATTGGAGGAAATCTCGGAGTTCAGCTGACTTTCTTCACTACAAATTCATCCTGAACTCCTACTATTCTTCCCTTAATCTTTATAAGCAACAATATTTTTCTAATCTCATCTCTTCTCTTTCCTCTAACCCTAAACGTCTGTTCTCCACATTCAACACTCTTCTCCGCCCACCCCCACCTCCTAACACAACCTCTCTCTCAGCTCAAGATTTTGCAAGCCACTTCAAAAACAAAACTGACTCCATCAGAAGTGAAATCAGCTCTCAACATACTTCCAATCTCCCACCCCCTCAAAAGCTCACGATCACCCAAAACCCAAATATCCAAAAATGCAGCTCTTTTAATGAGGATGAAGTTTCTGCCCTTATACTGTCCTCCCACCTCACTACATGTCCCCTTGACCCCATCTCCTCACAGCTACTCCCCTCTCTCTCTTCTACCTTCTCCCCCATACTCACACACATTTTCAACCTCTCCCTCAGCACTGGTATATTTCCCTCATCTCTAAAACATGCACTGGTCACACCTATCCTCAAAAAACCTTCCCTTGATCCAACCTCCCCTTCCAATTACCGCCCTATTTCCCTACTCCCTCTTGCCTCAAAGCTCCACAAAAAGCTAGTTTACGCACGTCTATCCCATTTCCTTACACTAAACTCTCTTCTTGACCCATTGCAATCTGGATTTCGTTCTCATCATTCTACAGAGACAGCAATTGTCAAGGTTACCAAGGACCTACTTACAGCAAAATCCAAAGGCCACTTCTCTCTGCTTATCCTCCTTGACCTGTCTGCAGCCTTTGACACTGTTGACCACCCTCTTCTGCTCCAAACCCTCCAATCCTTCGGCATCTGTGACACAGCTCTCTCGTGGTTCTCTTCCTATCTGACTAACCGTACATTTAGTGTAGCCTTCTCCGGAGCATCCTCTGCCCCGTTACCACTTTCTGTTGGGGTACCTCAAGGCTCTGTCCTTGGTCCCCTTCTCTTTTCAATCTACATGTCATTACTAGGTTCCTTAATAAAGTCCCATGGGTTTCAATACCATATGTATGTCGATGACACCCAAATCTACCTCTCTGCATCAGACCTACCTCCTTCCTTACTATCCCGTGTCACTAACTGTCTTTCAAACATCTCATCTTGGATGTCCTCTCACTACCTTAAGCTAAATCTCTCCAAAACTGAACTCCTTATTTTCCCCCCTTCTTCCAATGTCTCCACCCCCCAAATTTCTATAACTGTTGATAATTCCATCATTACCCCTACCCCGCACGCCCGATGTCTTGGGGTCAAACTTGACTCAGATCTTTCCTTCACTCCTCACATTCAGTCCTTGGCTAAAGCCTGCAGCTTCCACCTTAAAAACATTGCTAAAATTAGACATTTCCTTACACAAGATACAACCAAGATTTTAATCCACTCTCTCATCCTTTCCCGCCTCGACTACTGCAATTCTGTCCTCTCTGGTCTACCTAGCTGCCGCATAGCTCCTTTACAATCCATTATGAATGCCTCTGCCAGGCTCATCTTCCTTACTCATCGCTCTTCATCTGCTGGACCTCTCTGCCAATCCCTTCACTGGCTTCCTCTTGCCTCTAGGATTAAACATAAAATCCTCACCCTGACATATAAAGCTCTCTACTGCACTGCTCCCCCTACATATCAGAACTTGTCTCTAGATACTCTCCCTCCCGTCCCCTTCGATCAGCTCAGGATCTCTTCCTCTCACATTTACAGGACTTCTCTAGACTAGCCCCCATCTTGTGGAATTCCCTGCCTCGCTCCATAAGACTCTCCCCTAGTTTTAACAGCTTCAAGCACTCCCTAAAAACTCTACTATTCAGGGATGCATACAACCAACACTAACCTTTCCTAACGCCATTGCTTTCCCCTTGAACCCCTTAGATTGTACACCTATGGGCCCACCTGTTTACAGATCGCTTCATAAGAGCAACAGTGAAACTCTTGGCAGGGCCCTCTACCCACTTGACCCCTACAAAAGCTATCCTCTACACCGACTATGTTCACAGCACTGCGGAATCTGTTGGTGCTCTACAAATACCTGATAATAATAATAATAATAATAATAATAATAATATAGATTGCCTCAGTTGTTATATTTAATTCATGTGCCAGTGATAGAAAAACCTTCAAATGCTTCAATACACTCAGTACTTTGTGTGCTGTCTGGGTTAAGTTATGTAATCACTTCCTTAACAAGAAGTTATCTGCTTCAAATAGATTGGGATCACCAGAGAAGGATGCCAGTCTAGACTAGTTGTTGGAAAATGATGATTCAATAGTCTCCATGATGGCTATCGTATAGTCACAGACTGTAACGGAAGCTTCCGTTACTTTTGTACTTGGAGAGGACTGCAGGCCAGCCTCCTCCCCACCGACTATGGACCCAGGAACTTGAGGGGATTCTATGATTTGGGAGGTGGGTGCCCAGGGTACATTTGCAGTACTTTTACCCTAGATTCAGGTTTACACAGTTTCCATGAATTCCCAGAGACTCTGAGGACTGGAGGGAACTGATATAGAGTTGGGAATCCTGTGTTTTGTTGGAGTATAAGGTGACAGCCCAATTCAGTATTGCCTGCTCCAACCACCACCCTCCTAGACTCAGAATGTTTGAGCTTATTGCAACCTCCTGCTGTTATGTGTCTGTATATCTAGTCTAGGTGTGAGACACAGAGCAGGATATTACACACAGCACATACAATCTAATGCTGATATCTTCTGCTGTTATGTATCTGTATATCCAGTCTAGGTGTGAAGTGTCTTTCCGTTATTGTGTGAGCCATCCATTGTCCTTTTGTATGTCAGGATGAGATTAGAATCTTGTTTAACTAACCATTGTCTGATGTTTGTCTCATTGTATAATATTTGGTATAACTACCCCCCTTTTGTTGGAAATGCATAAAAGTATTTTCTGTGCAATAAATCAGTTCCTATTTTGACCCTCAAGCATTCAGTCTTGGCTAATGTTCTTGGTGGTAGCTATAACAACTTGCAGCGGCTGTTATTCTAATAGCAGTGGTATCCAATGGAGGTTCATGGGTTGGCTTTCGGTGGGAGGAAGCTGACTTTAGTGGGTATACCCAGTCTGGGGTACCGAGACCCGCTACAATTCTCTGGCAGCGGTGGGATCTGCTTCCTCCTTACGGAGCAGTTCCAAACTACCAGTGGGACCTCGATGGAAATAGAGGCTGAATTCCAGTGGAGATTGCAGGCATCACTGGCCCAGTTTGATGGCCCTGCCTTGGCAGAGGGCAAACTGGCCTGGAAGGATATGGTTCAACTGAAACTCTGGAATGAGGTTTTCCAGTTCGAACAGGACTACCAGGGGAAGTCCCTTCCTA
Organism: Bombina bombina; assembly: GCF_027579735.1. NCBI lineage: Eukaryota > Metazoa > Chordata > Amphibia > Anura > Bombinatoridae > Bombina > Bombina bombina. The sequence continues at coordinate 911,401,388 of NC_069499.1, forward strand.
CTCTAGAGCAGCAATACTGGCTCAAGATGGATCTACGAATGCTGTTCCTGGGAACGCAGCCCTGGGAGGAATGGATGGCCGAATTGGACGGGTTGGTCCAGACAGAGATGGAGGTGGAAGAAGGGTACCGGGCACTGAAGTGGTATGTGGCCCAGGTGTGTCTGGAGAGACGGATGATCCTACAGAGGGCTATGACTACGGCGGCCCAGGATTGCTATTTGAAAGTCTTACACAGGACACCTACTGCGGGAGTACAGCAGAGTGGCATCAGGAGGACATACTGGAACACAGAGAGCTGAGGCTGAACCTTACAGAAGTACCTGGACTGAGAGACAATCTTTATTACCTAGCTGCCCACGAGTGGGAGCTAGAAAAGGCATATAAAAGGCTGTTAGATCTCGTTCAGCAGCATGCCTCAGAGCCTGAAGAGGGTTATGGTGCAGTGATCAAGGATTTATTGGTCTTTTCCTCAGAGGAGTGGCAACCAGTAATGAGCTACCATGAGCTGCTAGACCACGATCAGCAGCCTGGCCCTGAGCTTGCCGCATCAGTAGAAGTGCTGGAAACAGGGCAGGGCACCAATGGCTTCTGTCCAGCACCTGTGATATCTCTGGAATCCCAGGGAGAGGAGGTAGTCGATTTCTCTACACAGCCACAGGCTCCAGAGATTAATAATTTAATAGACTTTTCCTCTGAGGAGCAACAGACCGGTGAGCCTCCAGCAGAAGAGATGGCCACGGGGCAGGGCACCCCTGGCCTTTGCCCAGCACCTGCAGCAGCTCCTGGAAGCCAGGGAGAGGAGGTAGCCAACCTCTCTCCACAGCAGCAGAGTCGGTTCCAGGAAGAGGAGGTAGCTGACCTATCTTCCCAGCGGCAGATCGGTTATCAGGGAGAGGAGGTAGCCGACCTCTCTCCACAGTGGCAGAGCGGTTTTCAGGGAGAGAGGTAGCCGACCTCCCTCCCCAGTGGCAGAACCAGTTCCAGGAAGAGGAGGCAGCTGACCTCTCTCCCCAGCGGCAGAGTGGTTTCAATGGAGAGGAGGTAGCTGACCTCTTTCCCCAACAACAGAGCGGTTTCCAGGGAGAGGAGGTAGCCGACCTCTCTCCCCATTGGCAGAAACAGTTCCAGGGAGAGGAGGTAGCCGACCTCTCTCCACAATGGCAGAGTCAGTTCCAGGGAGAAGAGGTAGCTTTCCTTTCTCCCCAGAGGCAGAGCAGTTTCCAGGGAGAGGAGATAGCCAGCCTCTCTACCCAGCAACAAAGCAGGTCCCAGGGAGAGGAGGTAGCCAACCTCTCTCCCCAGCAGCTTAGCATGTTCCAGGAAGAAGAGGTAAGCATTCTCACTCCCCAGTGGCAGTGGCCAAAAACAAAAATGGAAGAAAGTTTTGGGCTGGGCTATCCGACTAGCTCACGTCCAAACCAGTGGGAGGTCTGGTACCTTGTTAGTCTACCCCAGGGGGGGTGGGGGAAATGTAACAGAAGCTTCCGTTACTTTTGTACTTGGAGAGGACGGCAGGCCAGTCTCCTCCCCACCGACTATGGACCCAGGAACTTGAGGGGATTCTATGATTTGGGAGGTGGGTGCCCAGGGTACATTTGGAGTACTTTTACCCTAGATTCAGGTTTACACAGTTTCCATGAATTCCCAGAGACTCTGAGGACTGGAGGGAACTGATACAGAATTGGGAATCCTGTGTTTTGTTGGAGTATAAGGTGACAGTCCAATTCAGTATTGCCTGCTCCAACCACCCCCCTAGAATCAGAATGTTTGAGCTTATTGCAACCTCCTGCTGTTATGTGTCTGTATATCTAGTCTAGGTGTGAGACAGAGCAGGATATTACACACAGCACAGACAATCTAATGCATAAACTTCCTGCTGTTATGTGTCTGTATATTCAGTCTAGGTGTAAAGTGTCTTTCTGTTATTGTTTGAGTCATCCATTGTCCTTTTGTACGTCAGGATGTGATTAGAATCTTGTTTAACTAACCATTGTCTGATGTTTGTCTCATTGTATAATATTTGTTATAACGACCCCCCTTTTGTTGGAAATGTATAAAAGTTGTGTTTTCTGTGCAATAAATCAGTTTCTATTTTAACCCTCAAGCATTCAGTCTTGGCTAATGTTCTTGGAGGTAGCTATAACAACTTGCTGTGGCTGTTATTCTAATAGTGGCGGTTCATGGGTTGGTGTTTGGCGTGAGGAAGCTGACTTTAGCAGGTATACCCAGTCTGGGGTACCTAGACCCGCTAAACAGAAGTTCTCCAGCTGTGTTGTCCAGGTCTGGAAAATTCAGCACAAGGCCGCTGTCTTTAATTTCCAGCGATCTTGGCTAGAGCTCCAGTAGGTGTAATGCTTATAGCTTTTTCATCAATCAAATCAGCAACTTTTCTTCTGACCATTTCTGCTCTCTGATACAGCTTCAAGCTATGCATCCCATCATGGCTGTGGCACAGACACACATCCCCAGCAGTTTATTTTTCCTTGATGTCTTTTTAATAAAACAAAGCCTAAACTGAAGATTATGTTAACCTTGGTGACACTATAGTCACAATTTTATTAAATACAGAAGGGCAGTATTTTGTTTTACCATCCTTTACTAAAATCTACAGCAGTAAAGAAACAATATAAAATAAACAAAGTAATGATCCCTCAACTAATAGGGGCTCAGTAGCCTTAATATAGTATACGTCTCCCTCTTCCTCTTTCTTATACGTCAAGAATGATCTTCAAACTGATAGGGATAGGGATAGGGATAGGGATAATTATTAAATAATTGTAAACAGACATACAACTGAAAAAAAGATTGCTCTTCCCTGTGTTTGAAGTAAAAAAGTTACTGCTTTAAGAGAATAACATGAAATAATAATGTGTCAGAGCTGGTATAACAAGGGAAGGATAAATATTGGCACTGTGATCAAATATCTGTTGAAAAAAGAAAGGTTTATAAACCTCGGTGCCACCCCTTTAAATATAGCTATGCTAAATACAGGATGAGGGGAAGAAAGGACAATAAGGGGATTAGCTAGCACTCTTTCCTAACAATTATGTAAGCAGAGCTGAATCAATTCAGCTATCTAGTGACACTAAGTTTAAAAACAAAACTTTATTGTAATGGTAATAATAAAATAAATATATATGGTGAGAAGGTAAAGACCTAGTCACCCAAAGCTACCTCACCACCACACCACCTTAAAATAAATATTTTAATAAATAACTTTAACCAGAGACACTGCAGACTACCTCCCTTGTATTCCTGGCCAATAGTGGGAATCATCGGATTCAGGTGCCAGGAGTAGTCTTACACAGTGGTCTGGATAACAAAGAAGAAAGGTTTATATACACAACATATAAACGCTCCCACGGGCCTTTTTCAATGTGACTGTAATATAATTTGACAAACTGAGCGCTGTAACCTCATATCTTTTAAAGCCCACTCGATCGACATCTAACCAATAGCATACTAGCTCTCAAACACTCCCCCATATTGGCCAATCAAGGACATGGCCATTTCATTTACATGGGCGTAGTTTAAACTTCATTGTGTATTGATTGGACCAAGAAATGACCCGTATAACTAACCAATCACCACTGAATTTGTCCTCACACCCTCTCACTGGTCATTTATGATTGATTACCAGTTCAACCCATGGGAACGTGTGCTAAATTGAGTGTGTTTTTAGTGTCCATCATGAGTGGCATACAGAATTGAGGGATTCAATATGAGTATTACTGAAAATCTGGGAAGTTTAGACGTGCACTTAAAGAACATGCGATTATACTAAACGTTGTAGCACTATATCCTTTTTTATTACTTAAAGAACAGACTACCAGCTGTTATATCACATTGTAGTTCACACATTCGTCTTAATGTTTTCAAACAAATGAGGACCTTTCACATCTTAAAAAGATGTTATCAACCACAATGTGATCCTAATATAACTTACATTTCATAGGCTGGTATAACCACATTCATACTATGCCTTTATTAATTTAAACAAACAACCATTCATATCAGCAATATAATATAATATAATATATATATAATATATATATATATATATATATATATATATATATATATATATATATATATATATATATATATATATATATATATATATAATATATATTATTATAAATATATATTATATCAGCAATATAATATAATATATATATATATATATATATATATATATATATATAAAAATATACAAAGAGTCAATACTGACTGACTAAGTATTAAGAGAATCTAAGAGAATCTAGTATAATGTGTGCATAAGATAATATATCTATATAGGATACAATGAAAACAATAAACCAGCATAAATGAGCAATAATAGAGTTTGGTACTACCTATAGCAACAATTTTGAAAGACAGTTATATAGGAATTGTATACAAACAAATAAGTAAGTAGGCATGAGTCTCTTGATATGGTATTGCACTTGTTATGGCTCAGATGGTGCTGATATTTGATAGAAGGCTGCTCTCTCCTCACAGTTAGGTGTCAAGAAATCTAAAGAGATATAGGAAACAAGAGAGGTGCGTGTGTGTACCAATAAATAAATGGAAATATCCCAGATAAAACCCTATTCAGGGTACTCACATTTGTGAGGAGCACTCAGACAGTGCTATTAGAACCAGGCTGGATATTTGCAGCAACCCAGCTTACTGTGTAGTCTTGGAAGTCAAGAACAGATGAGCCCAATATCTGGATGAGCAAAGGATACAAAAAGGGGCGCCTGTGTGTACCAGTAGTGTAATGTAGTTTTTATAATAAATAAACCCTGTTCAGGGTACTCACATTTAGAAGGAGCACACAGACAGTGCTATTCGGAGCAGGCTGGGTAGTTGGCAGCAACCCAGCTTACTGGTCACCTCAATAAGCCAAAATACTGGAACACAGGACCCTAATAGTTGACTGCAACTATAGATATGATAGCAGTCTCTGCAGCAAGGGACTCCCTGTGGGAGTGATTGGTAACTAATAGGTTATAATGAGAAGGTTCCACAGATGAAACTGGCGATAAAAACAAATTTATTTTTAAAAATAAAATATAAAACAATGGAACCCTAAGGTGGGATGTGCTAGCTGCCCACCATAGCTATTGCAAAGCGTTTCTCAGCGTGTCAGAATGCTGTTTCATTAGGCCTGATCTTATCTGGGATATTTCCATTTATTTATTGGTACACACATGTGCCTCTCTTGTTTCCTATATCTTTTTAGACTGAAATATAAGTATTAGGTAGGCCCCTTCAATCCAAGAGCCACTTTATTTATTCTATTACAATAAGCTTCTATAATGCAGAGTGCCAGGTAAGTAATGATACAGAATGTCATTAGATTAAGGTAAACTGGTTAAAACCGGAGAGACTAGGCTTCTCCTGAGGACCCCTGACGCATGTTTCACAAGAACGCTTTCTCAGAGGGGATGCGGGCCGCCGCTGTTTGGAGATATTTATGAGTATACAAATCTCTCCCAAATCTTCATTGGTACTGAGCTAATTCATTATACCATTTTGATTCTCTAAGGGTTAGTGTCATTCAATGCTTTTAGACAATCCAAAGATTTTCAGTTCACCGGAGGACGGTCTAAGTAAATCATGATGTCATAACCTATCAGTGGTAAGTGACATTTCCTAATCTGAAGTGATTGGATGATCATTGTTAACTTTTCACATGCAGAATTAACGAAATTTTAACTGTTACATTTATTCACAATATATATACAGCAAAAACTGAATAATGGCATATACAAAGTATGCTAATAAAGCGACACGTTACATTAATCGCAGTGTGTCTAAATGTAGCCATATTAATCGTTAAACATATATTTACTGAATATGTGGAAAGAAAAGAAAAAGAAGCGCACCAGGGTACGATTCAAGTGTAAATTTATTAACATAAAACACGCAACTTACAATGTTGCACTTACTGGAATAAAAATAAAATGAGCCTGTAGACTGTGTCTCTCCTTGTGTGCGCTGGAACAAGATGGCAAACAGTTCCTAGTCGCCGGTCTCGGTAGCTGCTAGGCGTCCGGACTGCCCTCTGCACTATCACACAAACCGTCCACAAAGGAGAACCAGCAACAGTGTCTATATCCTCGATGCGTTTCCCCCGAACTTCGGTCGGGCTTTTTCAAGAGGTAAATGGATGCTGTTTAAAATTGGCGCCCAGCGGCTTTTAAATTGTCCATGCTTAAACAAACACTCCCACAGGGGTTTGCCGTGGGTGTGCCATGTATTCTCTGTTTGATTGGTGAAAAATTCATGACTGACACAGAACATAGTACTCATCGGATATCCTATACATGTTAACAATATATATACACACATACATAACTTCATAATACAAACAGTTTTCATGTTTCTAAAGATTACATCCTGTTCGGAAAAAAATAATTCACTATGATAACATTTTTGGGAAATACTCGCTATTCATTAGTGCTATATTAACTCTTAGTGATTAGCCACTGGTTTATCGTTACTTGGTTCCTGTTGCTCGCGGTGAAGTTGATAGCGAGAATTTTTGTTAATATTACTAACTTATTTATGTTATGCTCTTAATTAGAACCTCACATTAAATTCTAAATTCATATGTGAACGAAGTATCCTATTCGTACATTTCTTATGGATATTTACTTGCGATGTTTGGCTATTATTAATGTGATGTTTGGCTATTATTAACTCTGAGGGTTATAAACAATTTTAAAACTAAAAGAACATTTAATTTAAAACCAAGTATTTTCCTAACAAACATTTATATTAAATGTATTCAATAGTGTTCTAAAAATAAATTTGGATTATAAAATTGTTAAAAAAAAAAAATTAAAAAAAAAAAGATTTTTTCTAAAAAATATTGGCTCTTAATAAGATATTCCATATTAAAATTTATATATTTAGACCTTAAAAGTTAAATGAAGAACCCTACATTTCATGACCTTAATATGATTATGAACATTATGCTAGCATCATACCTAAAATCAATTATAATACATATATGGTTAAAATGTAGATTGTGAACTGCTTACTGACCACCTACATGTAAGCTGCTATATCTATGTCAATATTGAGCCCTAATGGTTGAAGTGTCTTAAGTTTGTAGATCCACTTTGTTTCTAGTTTTCTCAGATCTAATAATCTGTTAGGTTTGTTTTGTGGAACCCAATCTATTACCTGCACTTTTAATGATTTGGGATTGCTGCCATGGTGCTCAAGAAAATGTTTGGATACACTATGTGTTGTTAGTTTCTCTTTAATATTGTAGATGTGTTCATTTGTTCTACGTCTAATTTTCCTCTTGGTGCGACCCACATAAAGTAGGCCACACCCACAATGCAGAAGATAAACTACATGTGTAGAGTCGCAATTCTTCCTACTGGTTATATTAAAGGTTTCAGTTAACTCTGAATTAGAGAAAGTAGGCGATTTATCCACATGTGCACACATGTTGCACCTAGGTTTACCACATTTAAAGGTGCCTTTCCATGTGGTTAGCCAGTTTTCATTAACAGAGGTAGTTGCCATCTTTTGTTCTTTATTGTCTCTTAATTTACGGGGTGCCAGTATGTTTTTAAGGCTTTTTCCTTTCTTATAGGTAAACACTGGTTTTTCATTTATCCTGGACTTCAATAAGGGATCTACCATTAGAAGGGGCCAGTGTTTCTGTATGATCTGTTTGAGCTTGCGGGACCCTTCATTGTAGGTGGTAATAAATCTGATAGGTTTAGTGTGAGTTGAAAGTGTTGTTATAAGTTTATTATGCACCTTAGTACCAATGGGTTGATCTGCTTGTTCATTTGTTTTATTAAAAAATAAACTCCTCTTTCGCTAGTGCTTTATTAATCATCTCCCTATTGTATCCTTTTTCTAGAAATTTATTCGCCAGGATGTCTGCTTCTATATTAAAATCATCCAAATACATGCAATTTCTTTTCAACCGTAAAAACTGGCTGTATGGGACATTTTCAATCCAGCTTCTTTTGTGTGCACTTTTGGCTTGGATGAAACTGTTCCTATCTGTTATTTTCCTGAAATTTTTAACTGCTATTTTGTTATCTTTGTCCTTATATAAAATTAAATCTAAAAATTCAATTTCGGTATTAGAAAAAACTTTGGTAAATTTAAGATTATAATCATTATTATTGATAAAATCTATAAAACTATCAATTAAAATTTCATCCCCTTTCCATAAGATTAAAACATCATCTATATATCTTCCGTATTTAATTATATTATTGGAGAAAGGATTATTTTTCCAAATAAATTCTAATTCGAAAGCGTTAACATATAGATTAGCATATGAGGGAGCGAAAGTCGTCCCCATTGCTGTTCCCTGCATCTGAAGATAAAACTTATATTCAAAAATAAAATAATTGTGCTTGAGGATGAAATTCATGCATTCTACCAGAAAATTGATGTGATGTGATGGTATTTGGCAATTATTTAATTCTTCTTTGGTTTTCTCTAGACCCTTATCATGGGGAATACATGTATATAGGGACGACACACCGCAACTGATCCACCACATATCGTCTTCCCATTCCATGCCCTCATACTCCTTGATCACTGCCGTAGTGTCTTTAAAATAGGCTCTGGTGTTTTTTACCAGGGGCTGGAGATAATAATCAACATATTTAGATATATTCTCACTGATGGAACCTAACCCTGAAATAATGGGCCTACCTGGTGGATTAATGGGGTCTTTGTGAACCTTTGGAAGGTGATAAAATGTTGATATATTGGGTTGTTGACAACTTAAAAATTTTAATTCATCATTATTTAATATGCCATCTGCCTTTGCTTTGTTTAAAATTTTATTTAATTCTTTAATATAACTTTGAGTCGGGTCCCATGATAATAATCTATAAGTTTTAGAATCACTTAAAATGTTGTTGGCTTCTCTTATATAGTCATCTCTATGTTGGATGACTATACCACCACCCTTGTCCGCAGAACGTATTATAATATTTTTATCATTACTGAGTTTTTGCAGTGATTTTCTTTCAAGGATTGTTAAATTGTCATTGTATTTGTTAAGACAATTATCTTTAGTACTGAATGATTCTTCAATATCTTTCAAAACCATTTTGGAGAACATTGCTACTTGATCCCCTTGGGACCCTACAGGATTAAAACTAGATGTCCCTTTATAAACCAGAATGTTGGATACTAGGTTCAGATTCATATATAGATAAGTTTAATAGATCGTCATAATAATTAGATTCCAGATCTGGAATGTCTGGATTCATAATTGTAACTGTTGGAAGCACTACATTACTGTTTTCTAGATTTTTTAATATGTTTAAAGTACCCAAGTCATTAGATTCAATGTGCTGTGCATTCTGTGTGGTTTTGATTTCCGGATTTTTCAGATAGTACCGTTGTAAAGTGAGTTTTCGTACAAATTTATGTACATCTATATACATTTCAAACTTATTAGGTTTTGCTTTTGGTGCGAATTTCAGACCCTTTTGTAAAAGGCTGATGTCATTTGAATTGAGATCTATTTTGGCTAAATTAAAAATGTCGTTCTTAGTTTGCTTTAATCTTTCCTTATTCGCCCTGTTTGTCTGTATAACCTTTCCTCCTCTATTTCCTCTTCTTCTCTTTCTAATGATCTTTTTCTTGGCCTGACTCTTAAGTCTCCTGGATTTTGTTTGAGGGAATTTTCTCCCTCTCCTTCTCCTAAAAAATAATGATTTCTCATTGAACTCTCTTTTGGTTTTGCACCTCTGGTGTCCCATACTGCTGGATCATTATCCTTACTGGTTCTTAAAGGTTCAAACCTGTTGTTTGTCGGTATATCTATTGTTTGTTTATGATTTTTAATTCTAAAATTATCCTGTTCCTGATGCCCATTGTCTCTAACTGAATCTCTCCGTCTCCATTGGGGAAAAAAATTTGTGGTGTTATTATCAGGTCGTGTGTCTCTAAAATGGTGATTTGGAGTCCTGTAATGATATCCATTATTACTATCATAGAAACATAGAAACATAGATATTGACGGCAGATAAGAGCCATAGGCCCAGCAAGTCTGCCCGACCTTACCTAACAGTATAAACGTATCTAATTCGTAGGATAGCCCTATGCTTGTCCCATGCATTTTTAAAGTCCCCCACAGTGTTTGTTGCTACTACCTCTTGAGGAAGTTTATTCCATAAATCAATCACTCTTTCTGTAAAGAAGTGCTTCCTCAAATTACTTCTGAATCTACTACCCTTTAGCTTGAGCTCATGACCCCTTGTTCTTGAATTTTCCATTTTATGTAAAATACCCACAGCCTCAGTTTTACTAAACCCTTTAATGTACTTGAAAGTTGCTATCATATCACCTCTTTCCCTTCTCTCCTCTAAGCTATACATATTTAGGTCATTGAGCCTATCCTGGTAAGTTTTATTTTTTAGACCATGTACCATTTTGGTAGCCCTCCTTTGCACAGATTCAAGTTTGTTAATATCCTTCTGAAGATATGGTCTCCAGAACTGCACACAATACTCAAGATGAGGCCTAACTAATGATTTATAAAGTGGCATAAGAACCTTACTATTTCTGCTGCAAATACCTCTACCAATACATCCAAGCATTCTGCTAGCCTTACTCGCTGCATTACTACATTGTTTACTAAGTTTTAAATCATCTGAAATAATAATTCCCAAGTCCTGTTCCTTGTCTGTAACAGTCAGTAAAGTGTCATTGAGTCTGTAATTAACATTTGGATTTTTCTTCCCTAAATGCATTATTTTACACTTTGCTGTGTTAAACTTTAGACCCCAGTCATTTGTCCAATCCTCCAATTGTTGTATATCACTTCTCATTTTGTCTACCCCCCCTGGAACATCCACTCTGTTGCAAATTTTTGTATCATCTGCAAAGAGACATACTTTCCCCTGTAGCCCTTTGCTGATATCGCAGATAAATATGTTAAACAAAACAGGCCCCAGAACTGACCCCTGAGGAACACCACTAGTAACAGCCCCCTCTGCTGAATGAACTCCATTTACTAAGACACTTTGTTTTCTGTCCTTAAGCCAGCATTCCACCCAGTTCACAATTTTTGAATCTAGACCAAGGAGATATAGTTTGTGAATAAGTTTATTGTGTGGGACGGTGTCAAATGCTTTGCTGAAATCTAGATATGCTACATCAACTGCTCCTCCCTTGTCTAATACTTTTGTTACATAATCAAAGAAGTCAATTAGATTAGTCTGACATGATCTCCCTGAAGTAAAACCATGCTGATTTTGGTCCTCTAAATTGTTTGTCTTTATGTAAGTCATAATTCTTTCTTTTAAGAGGCTTTCCATTAATTTCCCTACTACTGAAGTTAAACTAACTGGCCTGTAGTTGCCAGATTCTTCTCTACTGCCCTTTTTATGAAGGGGTATTACATTTGCTATTCTCCAATCATCTGGGACAGCTCCTGTTAATAGTGACTGATTAAACAGATCAGTTAATGGGACAGTTAGCACTGATCGAAGTTCTTTTAAAACCCTTGGATGAATATTATCAGGACCCACTGCCTTTGTAACATTTATTTTTGATAATGCTAACAAAACCTCATCCTCTGTAAAAAGATTACTGTTAAGCTTGTTTCTATTTTGCGTTGCATCCCTTAATGTAGACATTGTATCTTCACAATCTTTAGTGAAAACAGAACAGAAGTAATCATTGAGACAGTCTGCAATCTGCTTATCTCCTTCTATTATTCTACCATCAACTGATTTCAATTTTACTATTCCTACCTTATTTTTTCTTCTTTCACTGATATATCTAAAGAATGTTTTGTCCCCATGTTTTACTGACTGTGCTATCTTCTCTTCTGCATGAGCTTTAACCTTCCTAATTAACTGCTTAGTCTTTTTTTGTTGGAGTCTCCATATTTTCATATCATCATCTGCTTGTGTGTGTCTGTAATTTTTATAAGCTATCTTTTTTGTCTTTACAGCATGTGCAACTTCTTTGGAAAACCAAATTGGTTTCCGCTTTCTTTTACTTTTACAGACATGTCTAATACAGTGTGCGGTTGCATCTAAAATGGCACCTTTCACAAATTCCCACTGTTCTTGAACCCCTGTAATAAGAGTTTTCTGCTTTAAATAGTTCTTTAGGTATTCTCCCATTAATGAAAAATCTGCCGTCCTAAAGTCTAAAACTTTTGTTTTAGTCTGGGTGGACAGTTCCTGAACATGAATACTAAACCAAACAGATTGATGATCACTGGATCCTAAGTTCTCACCTACAGACACATCTGAAACTGTATCACTGTTTGTAAGTATTAGATCTAATATAGCTTCCTTACGAGTTGGTTCCTTGACTAATTGTTCAAGTGATTCCCCTAGCAGAGATTCAAGAATATACCTGCTTCTAGCCGATCTAGCAGAAGGAATCTTCCAGTCTATATCTGGCAAATTAAAGTCCCCCAGTACTATAACCTTACCCTTCATGGTCATTTTGGTTATTTCATCTAATAACAGATTGTCCAGTTTCTTCTGTTAAGTGTGATCAGTCCACGGGTCATCATTACTTGTGGGATATTAACTGCTCCCCTACAGGAAGTGCAAGAGGATTCACCCAGCAGAGTTGCTATATAGCTCCTCCCCTCTACGTCACCTCCAGTCATTCTCTTGCACCCAACGACTAGATAGGATGTGTGAGAGGACTATGGTGATATATTTAGTTTTTATATCTTCAATCAAAAGTTTGTTGTTTTATAATAGCACCGGAGTGTGTTATTCCTTCTCTGGTAGAATTTGAAGAAGAATCTACCTGAGTTTTTTTCTATGATTTTAGCCGGAGTAGTTAAGATCATATTGCTGTTTCTCGGCCATCTGAGGAGAGGCAAACTTCAGATCAGGGGACAGCAGGCAGATTAATCTGCAAAGAGGTATGTAGCAGTTTATTATTTTCTGACATGGAATTGATGAGAAAATCCTGCCATACCGTTATAATGTAAACCCAGCCTTGAATGCAGTAGATGTAGCTGATATCAGGCTGTCATGTATGTATATTTTATACTTCTCTGGTTTTTAGACTGTATACATAGACTTAACCTAATTTGCAGGGACTTGCAATAGGTTTTAAATGACAATTAATTATTGAGGTAAAACGTTTTTTTGCTGGCATGTAAAAACGTTTTTTTTCTCTGAGGTACTGGGTGAAAAAATGTTTTGGGCACTATTTTTCCACTTGGCAATAGTTTTGATTTAAATTAGAGCAGTTCACTGATCCCTCTCACTGTTATGTCAGAGATTCATTTTCTTCCTGCATGATCCGGTTCATCTCTACAGAGTTCAGGGATCTCAAGAGTCTTTTTTGAGGGAAGTAATCATTACAGCACAGCTGTGCTGATTGTATTGACTGTGATAAAAAAAAACAAAACGTTTATTTGTGTATTTTTTTCTGCTGCCTGGGTTAGTTATCATTTGCTGAGGGGAACAATCCTTTGCTAAAACTGTATATTCTGACAAAGATTGATGCTATAACTTAATTATTTTAACTGTTATAATATTTTTCTGTGCTTCTTAAAGGCACAGTTCGTTTTCATATTATTTGTAAATTACTTTGTAAAGTATTTCCAAGTTGCTGTTTATTTGCTAGTGTGTTAAACATGTCTGATTCAGAGGAATATCTCTGTGCTATATGTGTTAATGCCAAAGTGGAGCCCAATAGAAATTTATGTACTAAATGTATTGATGCTACTTTAAAAAACAGTCAATCTGTACAAATTGAACATATTTCACCAAACAACGAGGGGAGAGTTATGCCGGCTAACTCGCCTCACGTGTCAGTACCTGCATCTCCCGCTCAGGAGGTGCGTGATATTGTAGCGCCGAGTACATCTGGGCGGCCATTACAAATCACATTACAAGATATGGCTACTGTTATGACTGAAGTTTTGGCTAAACTACCAGAACTAAGAGGTAAACGTGATCACTCTGGGGTGAGAACAGAGTGCGCTGATAATGCAAGGGCCATGTCTGATACTGCGTCACAGTTTGCAGAACGTGAAGACGGAGAGCTTCATTCTGTGGGTGACGGTTCTGATCCAAATAAACTGGACTCAGACATTTCAAATTTTAAATTTAAGCTTGAGAACCTCCGTGTGTTACTAGGGGAGGTATTAGCGGCTCTGAATGATTGTAACACAGTTGCAATCCCAGAAAAAATGTGTAGGTTGGATAAATATTTTGCGGTACCGACGAGTACTGACGTTTTTCCTATACCTAAGAGACTTACTGACATTGTTACTAAGGAGTGGGATAGACCCGGTGTGCCTTTCTCACCCCCTCCTATATTTAGAAAAATGTTTCCAATAGACGCCGCCACACGGGATTTATGGCAAATGGTCCCTAAGGTGGAGGGAGCAGTTTCTACTTTAGCTAAGCGTACCACTATCCCAGTGGAGGATAGCTGTGCTTTTTCAGATCCAATGGATAAAAAATTAGAGGGTTACCTTAAGAAAATGTTTGTTCAACAAGGATTTATATTGCAACCTCTTGCATGTATTGCGCCTGTCACGGCTGCAGCAGCATTTTGGTTTGAGTCTCTGGAAGAGACACTTCAATCATCCACACTAGATGACATCACACACAAACTTAAATTCCTTAAGTTAGCTAATTCATTTATTTCAGATGCCGTAGTACATTTAACTAAACTTGCGGCTAAAAATTCAGGATTCGCCATTCAGACACGCAGAGCTCTGTGGCTGAAATCCTGGTCAGCTGATGTTACGTCTAAATCTAAATTGCTTAATATTCCTTTCAAAGGGCAGACCTTATTCGGGCCCAGCTTGAAAGAGATTATTGCTGACATTACAGGAGGTAAAGGTCATGCCCTGCCTCAGGACAAGGCCAAAGCCAAGGCTAGACAGTCCAATTTTCGTTCCTTTCGTAATTTCAAAGCAGGAGCAGCATCAACTTCCTCTGCACCAAAACAGGAAGGAGCTGTTGCTCGCTACAGACAAGGCTGGAAACCTAACCATCCTGGAACAGGGGCAAACAGGCCAGAAAACCTGCTGCTGCCCCTAAGACAGCATGAATTGAGGGCCCCCGATCCGGGACCGGATCTAGTGGGGGGCAGTCTTTCCCTCTTCGCCCAGGCTTGGGCAAGAGATGTTCAGGATCCCTGGGCGTTAGAGATCATATCTCAGGGATACCTTCTGGACTTCAAATCCTCTCCCCCAAGAGGGAGATTTCATCTGTCAAGGTTGTCAACAAACCTAACAAAGAAGGAAGCGTTTCTACGCTGCGTACAAGATCTTTTATTAATGGGAGTGATCCATCCAGGTCCGCGGTTGGAACAAGGACAAGGGTTTTACTCAAATCTGTTTGTAGTTCCCAAAAAAGAGGGAACCTTCAGGCCAATCTTGGATTTAAAGATCCTAAACAAATTCCTAAGAGTTCCATCGTTCAAGATGGAAACTATTCGAACAATTTTGCCCATGATCCAAGAGGGTCAGTACATGACCACAGTGGATTTAAAGGATGCTTACCTTCACATACCGATTCACAGAAGTCATTACCGGTATCTAAGGTTTGCCTTTTTAGACAGGCATTACCAGTTTGTAGCTCTTCCATTCGGACTGGCTATGGCTCCAAGAATCTTCACAAAGGTTCTGGGCACTCTTCTGGCGGTACTAAGACCGCAAGGAATTTCAGTAGCTCCGTACTTAGACGACATACTGATACAAGCTTCAAGCTTTCAAACTGCCAAATCTCATACAGAGATAGTACTGGCATTTCTAAGGTCGCATGGATGGAAAGTGAACAAAGAGAAAAGTTCTCTCTTTCCACTCACAAGAGTTCCCTTCCTGGGGACTCTGATAGATTCTGTAGAAATTAAAATTTACCTGACAGAGGACAGGTTAACAAAACTTCAAAATGCATGCCGTGTCCTTCATTCCATTCAACACTCTAAATCTGAATCAAGAGACCAGAAATTCTCTTCTATGGTGGCTTTATCGGCCACATCTGTCCAGGGGAATGCCATTCAGCAGGCCAGACTGGTCAATTGTAACAACTGACGCCAGCCCACTAGGTTGGGGCGCTGTCTGGAATTCTCTGAAGGCTCAGGGACTATGGAATCAGGAGGAGAGTTTTCTTCCAATAAACACTCTGGAATTGAGAGCAGTCCTCAATGCTCTTCTGGCTTGGCCCCAGTTAACAACTCGGGGGTTCATCAGGTTCCAGTCGGACAACATCACGACTGTAGCTTATATCAACCATCAGGGAGGGACAAGAAGCTCCCTAGCAATGATGGAAGTATCGAAGATAATTCGCTGGGCAGAGTCTCACTCTTGCCACCTGTCTGCAATCCACATCCCGGGAGTGGAGAACTGGGAGGCGGATTTCTTAAGTCGTCAGACTTTTCATCCGGGGGAGTGGGAACTTCATCCAGAGGTCTTTGCCCAAATACTTCGACGTTGGGGCAAACCAGAGATAGATCTCATGGCGTCTCGACAGAACGCCAAGCTTCCGCGCTACGGGTCCAGATCCAGGGATCCGGGAGCGGTCCTGATAGATGCCTTGACAGCACCATGGACCTTCAGGATGGCTTATGTGTTTCCACCTTTCCCGATGCTTCCTCGATTGATTGCCAGAATCAAACAGGAGAAAGCATCAGTGATTCTAATAGCACCTGCATGGCCACGCAGGACTTGGTATGCAGATCTGGTGGACATGTCATTCTGTCCACCTTGGTCGTTACCTCTGAAACAGGACCTTCTGATTCAGGGTCCTTTCAAACATCAAAATCTAACTTCTCTGAAGCGGACTGCTTGGAAATTGAACGCTTGATCTTATCAAAGCGTGGTTTTTCTGAGTCAGTTATTGATACCTTAATACAGGCTAGGAAGCCTGTTACCAGAAAGATTTACCATAAAATATGGCGTAAATACCTATATTGGTGCGAATCCAAAGGTTACTCTTGGAGTAAGGTTAGGATTCCTAGGATATTGTCTTTTCTACAAGAAGGTTTAGAAAAGGGGTTATCCGCTAGTTCCTTAAAGGGACAGATCTCAGCTCTGTCCATTCTGTTGCACAAGCGTCTGTCAGAAGTTCCAGACGTTCAGGCTTTTTGTCAGGCTTTGGCCAGGATTAAACCTGTGTTTAAAGCTGTGGCTCCACCATGGAGTTTAAACCTTGTTCTTAACGTTTTACAGGGTGTTCCGTTTGAACCCCTTCATTCCATTGATATAAAGTTGTTATTTTTAATGGCTATTTCCTCGGCTCGAAGAGTCTCTGAGTTATCAGCCTTACATTGTGATTCTCCTTATTTGATTTTTCACTCGGATAAGGTAGTTCTGCGTACTAAACCTGGGTTCTTACCTAAGGTAGTCACTAACAGGAATATCAATCAGGAGATTGTTGTTCCATCCTTGTGCCCAAATCCTTCTTCGAGGAAGGAACGTCTTTTGCACAATCTGGATGTAGTTCGTGCCCTTAAATTTTATTTACAGGCAACTAAAGATTTTCGACAAACGTCTTCCCTGTTTGTCGTTTACTCTGGTCAGAGGAGAGGTCAAAAAGCTTCTGCTACCTCTCTCTCTTTTTGGCTTCGTAGCATAATTCGTTTAGCTTATGAGACTGCTGGACAGCAGCCTCCTGAAAGAATTACAGCTCATTCCACTAGAGCTGTGGCTTCCACTTGGGCCTTTAAGAATGAGGCCTCTGTTGAACAGATTTGCAAGGCTGCAACTTGGTCTTCGCTTCATACTTTTTCCAAATTTTACAAATTTGACACTTTTGCTTCCTCGGAGGCTATTTTTGGGAGAAAGGTTCTTCAGGCAGTGGTTCCTTCTGTATAAAGAGCCTGCCTATCCCTCCCGTCATCCGTGTACTTTTGCTTTGGTATTGGTATCCCACAAGTAATGATGACCCGTGGACTGATCACACTTAACAGAAGAAAACATAATTTATGCTTACCTGATAAATTCCTTTCTTCTGTAGTGTGATCAGTCCACGGCCCGCCCTGTTTTTTTAAGGCAGGTAAATATTTTTTAAATTATACTCCAGTCACCACTACACCCTTGGCTTCTCCTTTCTCGTTGGTCCTTGGTCGAATGACTGGAGGTGACGTAGAGGGGAGGAGCTATATAGCAACTCTGCTGG
This sequence comes from Bombina bombina, assembly GCF_027579735.1. Classification (NCBI taxonomy): domain Eukaryota; kingdom Metazoa; phylum Chordata; class Amphibia; order Anura; family Bombinatoridae; genus Bombina; species Bombina bombina. The sequence continues at coordinate 911,419,501 of NC_069499.1, forward strand.
GTGAATCCTCTTGCACTTCCTGTAGGGGAGCAGTTAATATCCCACAAGTAATGATGACCCGTGGACTGATCACACTACAGAAGAAAGGAATTTATCAGGTAAGCATAAATTATGTTTTTTCATCCTGCAATGGAGGCCTATATACAACCCCTATTCTAAAAACATTTTTATCTCCAATTTCCAAAGTCACCCAAATACTTTCCACCTCATCATTTGTTCCTACAATTTCAGTAACCTTTATATTTTCATTTACATACAAAGCAACTCCTCCACCTTTCTTTCCTACTCTGTTCTTTTTAAATAACCTGTATCCAGGTATGACTATGTCCCAGTCATGCAAATCATTGTACCATGTTTCTGTTATAGCTACTAAATCCAAGTTGTCCCTAGTCATTATTGAAATGAGTTCAGGTAATTTATTTCCTAAGCTGCGAGCATTTGTGCTCATGGCACGAAGAATTTTTCTACTAGAATTTCTAGAATTGTTACTTGGACTAACAGTTTTGGCATGCTGTGGGGGGCAGGTGGATATATTAATGCTACCCCCCTTTATTAGTTTAAATGATTTCTAATAAAGTATTTAAACTCCTCTCCCAGATACTCTGTTCCTTTAGCATCCAAATGCAAGCCATCTCTCCTAAATAACCTAGTATCTTTCCAAACAGAGCTATAATGGCCAATAAAACCAAATCCTCGTTCCCTGCACCACTTATCTAACCAAGAATTAAATGTTGTTATCCGCTCCATCTTTCCTGCTTCCTGGCCATACACAGGTAAAATAGCAGAAAATGATAGAGTTGATGCCACAGTCTCTAAATGATTACCTAGGTCACAAAACTCTTTCTGAACAGCAGCAACATGATTACTAGCCAGATCATTTGTTCCTAAATGTACAATCACATCTAACTCACTTCCCTTTTCTGCTGCCTTAACAATTCTCAAAATACGATTCTTATCCCTGTGAGCAGTAGCTCCTGGAAGACATCTAACCTCCCTTGTTCCTCCTTTACTTTCACCTAAATACACATTCCTCAAAATAGAGTCACCCACTAACAGTCTTTTTCTCAAAAACACATCTGCAGTTCTTTCCTGTGTTATGTTACCTGGAGAATCAGGTGCCAATAGATTTAAATTACCTGTTACAGCTTCAGAGGGCTCAGAAACAGCAATCTCCTCATCACAAGTATATTCGGCAAGAGCAGCATAGGAGTTTTGCAATGGCAGAGGTTGTGGGCAATGCTTCTGGTCTACTGTTCTAATTCTTCCAGAGCCTACAGTGATCCATCTGCCTCTCCTTGCTGATCTCTGGGGTAGAGGGGCTTCTTTCTGAGGCAGCTTTGTAGAGGTAACAGGTATGTTACTTACCTTAGCTTGAAGTTTAGCTATTTCCTCCCTTAACAGGGAAAACTGCTTACAAACAGGACAGCCCCTAAATCTCCAAAAAGTAGAACGATTAAAAAGTGCAAAACACCCATTGCACTGTATCTGAGACATTTTAAACTATGCAACACTTTAACAATAATAAAAATATAAGTATTATTTACTACTGAATAAGCCTGAATAACCCTGAATAACTCCTGAAATAACTCAAATATCCTTATGTATTTGATCCTTTTGTAGTTTGATCTCTTTGCTAAGAAGCAGAGCTAAATGTTTAGCAGAGCTAAACAGATCTCTTTAAATACCCTCAGAAAGATAGGGTGGGGTCCCTCCTAATTGCTCACCTATGCAAACAATCTAATTGTTATCTAATTGCAATATTAAAAACCAGAATACAAAAGAATGTAAATTAACTCAAACCTTTAACTATTCAATTTCTGTAGTGAAACTAATTCACAGTTCAGGTCTACCACCCTTAACTATTCAATTTCTGTAGTGAAACTAATTCACAGTTCAGGTCTACCACCTTTAACTATTCAATTTCTGTAGTGAAACTAATTCACAGTTCAGGTCTACCACCTTTCTGAAATAACTCAAATATCCTTATGTATTTGATCCTTTTGTAGTTTGATCTCTTTGCTAAGGTTGACGATTATAATGTATATTTGAATTGTAATTCTGTTGTATAGGGTGATTAGTAAAATTTGTATTCGGTTTGTAGTGTGAATATTGCCCAAAACCGTTTTTATCTATATGACCACTATTGATCTTCCCACCATCTATTGATTTGGGATTTGAATTTGATATTGCTTTATTCTCATTCTGTTTAATTTTATCTCTACTGTCAGAAGCAGTGTCTCTATTTTCTTTATTGATTTTTTTTTTTTATGTATAGATTTTATTTTCTTTAAAATCATTAATGTCTCTTCTAAGTTTATTCTGCTTGTTGATTTTTAATTCATTGTCTAACTGGTTAACTCTAAACTGAATACTCTTATTCCTATTTATCCATTTTTCTATATTCTTGAAAGGTTGTATCTTCTGGAGGGTCTCATCTATTTCATTTTTAAGTTTTTCTAATCTGTGTTCCCTATATTTGATCAATATTTTTATATATTTATTAGAGCACTCTAGACTAGCTGCCTCCCACTCTGTAGTATATTCCACTTCATCTAATTCAAAAGCGGGTTTTTTGAAAATTCTTAAACCCCTTGGTACTACTTTATGTAGAATATAATTCTCCAATAGGATTAAATCCTGCCAGTCTCTTACATCCTGGCATAACAATTTCTCAAGTGATTTAAACAGATTATCAGGATCATCCTCACATATAGCTGACCCTTCTATATTTGCATCAAGTAGATTAAACTGTCTTGACCTTTTCTCCCTTAGATTATTATTTCCAAAACTATTTGTATTAAATGAATCAGCAATTTCTGCCATAGGCTCTGGCATGTCAGCTGCAATTACAAAGGAAAAGATTTTACACAAAAACAACAAAAGTAATGATATTGCGCTTGACTATCTGTGCCTACAGTGGATTATGTAATAGCATATAAATTGTTCGGTGAAAAATATATGCTTTCTGATATGACAAAAATTAAAAACAGATTAAAATGTTACTACTTAAACCACAATATAGTTAAATGGACCATATACTTTCTTATAGTAAGATAAAACGACTGTCGGTTGTTACTGAATATTACAAAAACCTATTCACTTTTATAACATTTGGATAACAAAATGTTTGATACACAGGAGTTCTGTTCAACAATTAAAATAAAAAACTGCAGTGCTAGTATACTTCAGTCCTGTTAGCACCAAAGGGAAAGTATCAATATTCACCCGTGGGTGATAACAAAGCAGCAAGATGAAATATGTCCGGGTAACCAAATTCCAAAATACCCTGAAACATAAGGAGCAGTACCTTTGGTAAAAATCCTGATGGTTGAAGACTGTAAGAAACTTGCTGTTAGCAAAAAGCCACCTTTTCCCCGTGTGCAGGGCTGGTCTTCTCCCGGTGCAGCTTCAAATCAGTCAAAGAAATCCTTATTTGACTTAAAGCATGTTCATATGTGGAAAGAAAAGAAAAAGAAGCGCACCAGGGTACGATTCAAGTGTAAATTTATTAACATAAAACACGCAACTTACAATGTTGCACTTACTGGAATAAAAATAAAATGAGCCTGTAGACTGTGTCTCTCCTTGTGTGCGCTGGAACAAGATGGCAAACAGGCGTCATAGATATAGCAGCTTACATGTAGGTGGTCAGTAAGCAGTTCACAATCTACATTTTAAACATATATGTATTATAATTGATTTTAGGTATGATGCTAGCATAATGTTCATAATCATATTAAGGTCATGAAATGTAGGGTTCTTCATTTAACTTTTAAGGGCTAAATATATCAATATTAATATGGAATATCTTATTAAGAGCCAATATTTTTTAGAAAAAATCTTTTTTTTTTTTTTTTTTTTTTTTTTTAACAATTTTATAATCCAAATTTATTTTTAGAACACTATTGAATACATTTAATATAAATGTTTGTTAGGAAAATACTTTGTTTTAAATTAAATGTTCTTTTAGTTTTAAAATTGTTTATAACCATCAGAGTTAATAATAGCCAAACATCACATTAATAATAGCCAAACATCGCAAGTAAATATCCATAAGAAATGTATGAATAGGATACTTCGTTCACATATGAATTTAGAATTTAATGTGAGGTTCTAATTAAGAGCATAACATAAATAAGTTAGTAATATTAACAAAAATTCTCGCTATCAGCTTCACCGCGAGCAACAGGAACCAAGTAACGATAAACCAGTGGCTAATCACTAAGAGTTAATATAGCACTAATGAATAGCGAGTATTTCCCAAAAATGTTATCATAGTGAATTATTTTTTCCGAACAGGATGTAATCTTTAGAAACATGATAACTTATTTGTATTATGAAGTTATGTATGTGTGTATATATATTGTTAACATGTATAGGATATCCGATGAGTACTATGTTCTGTGTCAGTCATGAATTTTTCACCAATCAAACAGAGAATACATGGCACACCCACGGCAAACCCCTGTGGGAGTGTTTGTTTAAGCATGGACAATTTAAAAGCCGCTGGGCGCCAATTTTAAACAGCATCCATTTACCTCTTGAAAAAGCCCGACCGAAGTTCGGGGGAAACGCGTCGAGGATATAGACACTGCTGCTGGTTCTCCTTTGTGGACGGTTTGTGTGATAGTGCAGAGGGCAGTCCGGATGCCTAGCAGCTACCGAGACCGGCGACTAGGAACTGTTTGCCATCTTGTTCCAGCGCACACAAGGAGAGACACAGTCTACAGGCTCATTTTATTTTTATTCCAGTAAGTGCAACATTGTAAGTTGCGTGTTTTATGTTAATAAATTTACACTTGAATCGTACCCTGGTGTGCTTCTTTTTCTTTTCTTTCCACATATGAACATGCTTTAAGTCAAATAAGGATTTCTTTGACTGATTCGAAGCTGCACCGGGAGAAGACCAGCCCTGCACACGGGGAAAAGGTGGCTTTTTGCTAACAGCAAGTTTCTTACAGTCTTCAACCATCAGGATTTTTACCAAAGGTACTGCTCCTTATGTTTCAGGGTATTTTGGAATTTGGTTACCCGGACATATTTCATCTTGCTGCTTTGTTATCACCCACGGGTGAATATTGATACTTTCCCTTTGGTGCTAACAGGACTGAAGTATACTAGCACTGCAGTTTTTTATTTTAATTGTTGAACAGAACTCCTGTGTATCAAACATTTTGTTATCCAAATGTTATATAAGTGCAGAAAGCATATATTTTTCACCGAACAATTTATATGCTATTACATAATCCACTGTAGGCACAGATAGTCAAGCGCAATATCATTACTTTTGTTGTTTTTATATATTTACTGAAGATGAATCATAGTTGTCACTAAGATCGAACTTCCAATGTATTAAGAATAATACCGTCTGTTAAATTGAATTAGGAGCTGTAAATTAAAATGGGGTATTAAGATTTACGATATAAAGGGACACCTTGAAGAAATTTTAATCCCACTGGAATGGAAGATAGAAAAAACACCACATAATATCCATACCAAGTATGATGAAGAGGATAATAAGTATAAACAGCAAACATGGCCTTTTTTATTGGGAGGGATTGAAGGAAGTGTATAATACTCGCCTCCTGTCTTTAATAAAATTGTGACTAAAGTGTCACCAAGGTTAACCTAATCTTCATTTTATTGCAAGACAGGAGACTCCTATTTTGCTATTTTAAATCATATACATCTAAAAGAGCCATAACTGAGTAAGAGATAGGTTTAAAGTAGAACATGCGGAACACAAAATCAGAAGACCAATCTGACGCTGTTAGAAGGTCCTGAAGAGAACACCCTAGAAGGAATTCTCTAACAGAATGAGCCCCAAAGGATGAGGGAACGAAAGCAAGAGACATACTCCATCTAACCCAACAAGCTATAGCAGGAGAAGAGACAGGTTTGAAAGGTTGAACATAGAAAACTAGGAGAGGACCAGAAGCAGGGAAACCTAAAGAAGCTGTGCAAGCCAGATATTCTTTAAGGAAGGCCCCCCGCAAAGATTCTTCTTCTAAGTAAGGGTAGCAAACCTCTGAGGAAAATGTTTTAATATTTCTATGGACTGAAAAGAGCACTCTTAAGGGGGAGAAAACAAAACCATCTTTATCCAAGGCTCGGATATCCAAACCCCTGAGAAAAGAGAGAAGTGTAGCCAGTTTGGCAGATAACTGTTTAAGGGAGAGATGGGTATTAATAGGCCAAGACTTGAATAGGAAAAATACTGTGGAGTCCACAGAGGTGTTGAAACCGAGCTGTCGGTGGAGGTTTCAATCTAATATCCCACAAAAGTCACTAGGCGAGATGATGCCTGGCCAGAAGAAAGCCATCTATAGGGTAATGGGCCACAGAAATAGCAGATCTAAAACGTTTTATGGCATGGTAAGCCTTGCCCTGTTCATATAAGTGAGCAAGAAAGTTGGTCACTATGACAGCAGGGGCTGAATAGGGATTGGTACCATCTGCCAAACACCAGCGAAGCCATACAGACCAGGATGCAAGGTAAGATCTTCTAGTTCTCAGGGACCAATTGTCCCGTAGGAGTCCACAAGCTGTTTCTGAAAGTCCTGAGGTGTCCTAGGAACCCCAGAAATCATCCAAGCTAACAGTTGGAGGTTGTTGAGGATCAGGGAGTGAGAAGAACCCTGAGAGTCTAGAATGAGATCCTGATGGAGAGGAAACACTAGAGACGGGAGGACTGAAAGTTCTAGGAGATCCAGAAACCAAGCCTGGGTCGGCCAAAATGGATTGATCAGGACTAGATGGACTTGGAGTCTGCGTATATGAAGGAGGACCCTGGAAATCATTCAAAAGTGTGGAAAAGCGTAGCTTCCAGTCTGAGGCCATGATTGGAGAAAGGCATCTGAGGCTATCACTCCCGGATCTGGGAGCCAACGGAAGTATGTTGGGAGCTGAGTATTGGTCCTTGAAGCAAAGAGGTCTATGGTCAGGGGGCCCATGAGGGATTAGAGGTGGATGAAAACCTCCCTTTGTAAGCGCCAATCGCTCACGTCTCTCCAATATCGGGAAAACCAATCCACTACTATGTTGGATTGGAATATTCCGCCACTACAGACATTTTGTTGTCGAAGCAGAATTGGTAAAAATTGTTTGGTTAAGGATGACAGGGACTGTGATCTGGAACCCACGAGCCAGTTGATATATTGGATGGCTGAAATATTGTCCATTTGGAGGAGGATGCAACAATTTGTCAAGGAGTCAGAAAAAGAGTGAATTGGGAAGGAACGAGTAGGAGAATATTATCTAAGGAGACTATTAGACGGATTCCTCTGGATCTTAGAAAGGCTGTGACTGGTCTCATAAGTTACGGGAAACAGCTGGATGCTGAACTGAGGCCAAAGGGAAGGCATGTGAATTGGCAAGTTTGTCCTTGCCATAGGAATTGAAGATAATGGCGATAAGAAGGATGCATCGTGACCGTGAGTTAGGCATCCTTCAGATCCAGGCAGACCATCCAATCGTTTGGTTGGAGGATATCGCTGAGGAGATAGATACCTTTCATATTGAAGTGTCTATAGACTAGGAAGAGATTAAGTTCTCTTAGAGTTATGACTGGGTGAGAGCCCCCATCTTTCTTCTTCACCAGGAACATATTGCTGAGGAAACCCTGTGAATTTGATTGATAGCGTCTTTATGGAACAGGAGGGTAAGCTCTGAATCTATTAGATGTTGCATATAAGGGGGTAAGGGAATGGGAGTGGGGGCTTTGGGTTGAGAGGGAAATTGTACAAAATACAATTGGAAACCCTGGACTGTTTGCAGGACCCAAGAATCGCAGGTTATTTGAGTCCAGGTATGGAAATAGTGTGCAAGTCAGCCCCCCAATTTTTGAGGGAAAACAGCCAGGGGAGAAAAAGGAGTCAACTTGTTCAGTTCTTGTTTATGGGGGTTGAGCTAGGCATAACCTTTGCCTCTGGTAAGGAATAAAGGTCTGATCTGTGGGTTGGTATAAACCGGATGAAAGGAGCCTCTGTATGTGGCACAGCTGGACAGGCGACCCCTGAATCTGCCAGCCCTGGCAAAAAACCCTCTTTGATTATAAAGAACTCTATGTGGACACTAGATTGAGCTTTGTCAAGGGTAGTAAAGATTGAAACCTAGCGACTAAGCTCTCTAATAAATGAGTCACCAAATAGCCGATGAGCCCCCTTCTAAGCGCGCCATCTCAGCCACTCTGTGACGTTCAATGGAGAGAGCAATGTTAGCATTACCCAGGACACAAATTGTCTTCTGTGCCCATTCACGTACCTGGTGAGAATCCAGGGAATGTGGGGACATGATCGCATTATCAGCTAACTGAAGAATTTGATTGTTTGGGCCAACCAAGTCTAGTAGCTTGTCCTGAGTGGCCTTTAATGATCTATCAATACCCCTCCTTGGATCTCTTTTGCCCCTTAACATAAAGGTGACCATGGTGGGGTTGAATTCTAGTGTATTAGATTCCTTATCAGGAAGTATGAGGTGGGGGAAATTTGCTCTCAGTTTATTACGTGTTGAATTAGTAAGAGCCAATGTTATAAAAATAAAACAATATGAGGCACAAGAGACCACTCAGAAGATATCCGATGTCTGATATTATAGGGGTCAAACATTGGGTGACCTAATGGGTCCGCGATGGTACCCTCAGAGGCCTCTTGGTGGTAATCAATGTTAATTTGGTTATCAATAGATTCTGACAAATAGTTTTCTGGGTAATAGTTGCAATGTGTGGGAATGCCTAAATTAGTGGATGGGCCCTCAGAAGGTATTTTATTGTTGGGTTTCTGCAGGAAATTTGAGAGGATTATAATAAACTGTTAATTTTTCATTTTTATATAAATATATATGAGGAGAAAATGTTATGGCAAAACCTATAGAAAGGAAAATAAAGTTTACACAAGTCCGGCAGATACTGGATGGCAAAGGATTAGATCTGAAACACAGATCGAAAAAATGGCCGCGATCACGGTATACAATGTCATGCGGAATGTTAGGTTGTGCCACGAGAACCAAGATGGCAGCTGTGAAAGGTACCATGTGCAAGTATGATCGCTCGTCAACAGTAACGAAGTACAAAAAGACAAAGAGATGACAGAGTGGTTAATACCTGCTGCAGCGGATTCTAAAATAAAACATTTAGGTATGGAAATAATATTACAATATGATAAGTATTTTGTTATTTATCCAGAGAAATAAAATAGATGATAGTAGTTATAAATGCATTTAGAATTAAATACAATAAAATAAGGATAGTAGTTAAAACTAGACATGTGCACGGCTAAAAAATTCGGTTCGTTTTCGGTTCGGATCGATTCGGACTTTTCGAATTTCGTTTCGGATCGAATCGGATTCGGCAAAATTTAAATAAATTCGTTTCGGATTTATTCTGATCCGAATAAATTCGTTTCGGATTTATTCGGATTCGGCTGAATTCGGTTCTATTCCGTTCCGAAATTCGGTATGTTTTTAGTACACTAACACCCATTTAGTACACTAAGTCACTAACACCCATAAACTACCTATGAACCACTAAACCGAGGCCCCCCCACATCGCAAACCCTATAATAACATTATTTAACCCCTAATCTGCCGACCCGATATCGCCGCCGCCTACATTATAGCTATTAACCCCTAATCTGCTGTCCCTAACACCGCCGACCCCTACATTATAGTTATTAACCCCTAATCTGCCTCCCCCAACGTCGCCACAATCTAACTACAAGTATTAACCCCTAATCTGCCGACCCTATATCGCCGCCGCCTACATTATAGCTATTAACCCCTAATCTGCTGTCCCTAACACCGCCGACCCCTACATTATAGTTATTAACCCCTAATCTGCCTCCCCCAACGTCGCCGCAATCTAACTACAAGTATTAACCCCTAATCTGCCGACCCGATATCGCCGCCGCCTACATTATAACTATTAACCCCTAATCTGCTGTCCCTAACACCGCCGACCCCTACATTATAGTTATTAACCCCTAATCTGCCTCCCCCAACGTCGCCGCAATCTAACTACAAGTATTAACCCCTAATCTGCCGACCCGATATCGCCGCCGCCTACATTATAACTATTAACCCCTAATCTGCTGTCCCTAACACCGCCGACCCCTACATTATAGTTATTAACCCCTAATCTGCCCCCCCCAACGTCGCCGCAATCTAACTACAAGTATTAACCCCTAATCTGCCGACCCGATATCGCCGCCGCCTACATTATAGCTATTAACCCCTAATCTGGTGTCCCTAACACCGCCGACCCCTACATTATAGTTATTAACCCCTAATCTGCCTCCCCCCAACGTCGCCACAATCTAACTACAAGTATTAACCCTTAATCTGCCGACCGCAAATCGCCGCCACTATAATAAATGTATTAACCCCTAAACCGCCGCACTCCCGCCTCGCAAACACTATAATACATTTTATTAACCCCTAATCTGCCCTCCCTAACATCGCCGCCACCTACCTACAATTATTAACCCCTAATCTCCCGCCCCCAACGTCGCCGCTACTATAATAAGGTTATTAACCCCTAAACCTAAGTCTAACCCTAACACTAACACCCCCTAACTTAAATATAATTTAAATAAAACAAAATAAATTTACTATAGTTAAATAAATGAATCCTATTTAAAACTAAAGACTTACCTGTAAAATAAACCCTAAGATAGCTGCAATATAACTAATAGTTACATTGTAGCTATTTTAGGATTTATTTTTATTTTACAGGCAACTTTGTATTTATTTTAACTAGGTACAATAGTTATTAAATAGTTAATAACTATTTAATAACTACCTAGCTAAAATAAATACAAATTTACCTGTAAAATAAATCCTAACCTAAGTTACAATTACACCTAACACTACACTATCATTAAATTAACTAAATAAATGAATCATATTTAAAACAAAATACTTACCTGTAAAATAAACCCTAAGATAGCTGCAATATAACTAATAGTTACATTGTAGCTATTTTAGCATTTATATTTATTTTACAGGCAACTTTGTATTTATTTTAACTAGGTACAAAAGCTATTAAATAGTTATTGACTAATTAATAGCTACCTAGTTAAAATAATTACAAAATTACCTGTAAAATAAATCCTAACCTAAGTTACAATTAAACCTAACACTACACTGTCATTAAATAAATTAACTACAAGTACCTACAATTATCTACAATTAAATAAACTAAAGTACAAAACCCCCCCACTAAATTACAAAAACAAACAAACACTAAATTACAAAAAATAAAAAAATATTACAAGAATTTTAAACTAATTTCACCTAATCTAAGCCCCCTAATAAAATAACAAAGCCCCCCAAAATAAAAAAAATGCCCTACCCTATACTAAATTACAAAAGTTAACAGCTCTATTACCTTACCAGCCCTGAACAGGGCCCTTTGCGGGGCATGCCCCAAAGAAAACAGCTCTTTTGCCTGTAAAAAAAAAACACAATCCCCCCCCCCCACATTACAACCCACCACCCACATACCCCTACTCTAACCCAAACCCCCCTTAAATAAACCTAACACTACCCCCCTGAAGATCTCCCTACCTTGAGTCGTGTTCACCCAGCCGGGCCGAAGTCTTCATCCGATGGGGCAGAAGAGGACATCCAGACCGGCAGAAGTCTTCATCCAAGCGGGGCAAGAAGAGGTCTTCCATCCATCATACAAGTACCAAAATACAAACAAACACTAAATTACAAAAAATAATAAAATATTACAATAATTTTAAACTAATTACACCTAATCTAAGCCCCCGACTAGCTATTAATATAGCTTCAATATAACTAATAGTTACATTGTAGCTATTTTAGGATTTATATTTATTTTACAGGCAACTTTGTATTTATTTTAACTAGGTACAATAGCTATTAAATAGTTAATAACTATTTAATAACTACCTAGCTAAAATAAATACAAATTTACCTGTAAAATAAATCATAACCTAAGTTACAATTACACCTAACACTACACTATCATTAAATTAACTAAATAAATGAATCCTATATAAAACTAAAGACTTACCTGTAAAATAAACCCTAATATAGCTGCAATATAAGTAATAGTTACATTGTAGCTATTTTAGCATTTATATTTATTTTACAGGCAACTTTGTATTTATTTTAACTAGGTACAATAGCTATTAAATAGATATTTACTGTTTAATAGCTACCTAGTTAAAATAATTACAAAATTACCTGTAAAATAAATCCTAACCTAAGTTACTATTAAACCTAACACTACACTATCATTAAATAAATTAACTTCAAGTACCTACAATTAAATACAATTCAAAAAACTAAACTAAAGTACAAAACCCCCCCCCACTAAATTACAAAAAAATAAAAAATATTACAAGAATTTTAAACTAATTACACCTAATCTAAGCCCCCTAATAAAATAACAAAGCCCCCCAAAATAAAAAAATGCCCTACCCTATACTAAATTACAAAAGTAATCAGCACTATTACCTTACCAGCCCTGTACAGGGCCTTTTGCGGGGCATGCCCCAAAGAAAACAGCTCTTTTGCCTGTAAAAAAAAACACAATACCCCCCCCCACATTACAACCCACCACCCACATACCCCTACTCTAACCCAAACCCCCCTTAAATAAACCTAACACTACCCCCCTGAAGATCTCCCTACCTTGAGTCGTGTTCACCCAGCGGGCCGAAGTCTTCATCCGATGGGGCAGAAGAGGACATCCAGACCGGCAGAAGTCTTCATCCAAGCGGGGCAAGAAGAGGTCTTCCATCCATCAGAAAAGTACAAAAAAACAAACAAACACTAAATTAGCAAGAATAATAAAATATTACAATAATTTTAAACTAATTACACCTAATCTAAGCCCCCTACTAGCTATTAATATAGCTACAATATAACTAATAGTTACATTGTAGCTATTTTAGGATATATATTTATTTTACAGGCAACTTTGTATTTATTTTAACTAGGTACAATAGCTATTAAATAGTTAATAACTACCTAGCTAAAATAAATACAAATTTACCTGTAAAATAAACCCTAACCTAAGTTACAATTACACCTAACACTACACTGTCATTAAATTAACTAAATAAATTAATCCTATATAAAACTAAATACTTACCTGTAAAATAAACCCTAATATAGCTACAATATAACTAATAGTTACATTGTAGCTATTTTAGCATTTATATTTATTTTACAGGCAACTTTGTATTTATTTTAACTAGGTACAATAGCTATTAAATAGATATTTACTGTTTAATAGCTACCTAGTTAAAATAATTACAAAATTACCTGTAAAATAAATCCTAACCTAAGTTACTATTAAACCTAACACTACACTATCATTAAATAAATTAACTACAAGTACCTACAATTAAATACAATGAAATAAACTAAACTAAAGTACAAAAAAAAACAAACACTAAATTACAAAAAAATAAAAAAATTACAAGAATTTTAAACTAATTACACCTAATCTAAGCCCCCTAATAAAATAACAAAGCCCCCCAAAATAAAAAAATGCCCTACCCTATACTAAATTACAAAAGTAATCAGCTCTATTACCTTACCAGCCCTGAACAGGGCCTTTTGCGGGGCATGCCCCAAAGAAAACAGCTCTTTTGCCTGTAAAAAAAAACACAATACCCCCCCCACATTACAACCCACCACCCACATACCCCTACTCTAACCCAAACCCCCCTTAAATAAACCTAACACTACCCCCCTGAAGATCTCTCTACCGTGTCTTCACCCAGCGGGCCGGAATCTTCATCCGATCGGGCAGAAGAGGACATCCAGACCGGCAGAAGTCTTCATCCAAGCGGGGCAAGAAGAGGTCTTCCATCCATCATAAGTCTTGATCCAGGCGGCATCTTCTCTGTTCATCCATCCGGAGCGGAGCGGCAGCATCCTGAAGACATCCCACGCAGAGCATCCTCTTCTTTCTTGATCCAACGACTAGGTGACTGTACCTTTAAGTGACGTCATCCAAGATGGCGTCCCTTGAATTCCGATTGGCTGATAGGATTCTATCAGCCAATCGGAATTAAGGTAGGAAAAATCTGATTGGCTGATTCAATCAGCCAATCAGATTCAAGTTCAATCCGATTGGCTGATCCAATCAGCCAATCAGATTGAGCTCGCATTCTATTGGCTGATCGGAACAGCCAATAGAATGCGAGCTCAATCTGATTGGCTGATTCCATCAGCCAATCGGATTGAACTTGAATCTGATTGGCTGATTGAATCAGCCAATCAGATTTTTCCTACCTTAATTCCGATTGGCTGATAGAATCCTATCATCCAATCGGAATTCAAGGGACGCCATCTTGGATGACGTCACTTAAAGGTACAGTCACCTAGTCGTCGGATCAAGAAAGAAGAGGATGCTCTGCGTGGGATGTCTTCAGGATGCTGCCGCTCTGCTCCGGATGGATGAACAGAGAAGATGCCGCCTGGATCAAGACTTATGATGGATGGAAGACCTCTTCTTGCCCCGCTTGGATGAAGACTTCTGCCGGTCTGGATGTCCTCTTCTGCCCGATCGGATGAAGACTTCGGCCCGCTGGGTGAAGACACGGTAGAGAGATCTTCAGGGGGGTAGTGTTAGGTTTATTTAAGGGGGGTTTGGGTTAGAGTAGGGGTATGTGGGTGGTGGGTTGTAATGTGGGGGGGGGTATTGTGTTTTTTTTTACAGGCAAAAGAGCTGTTTTCTTTGGGGCATGCCCCCGCAAAAGGCCCTTTTAAGGGCTGGTAAGGTAATAGAGCTGATTACTTTTGTAATTTAGTATAGGGTAGGGCATTTTTTTATTTTGGGGGGCTTTGTTATTTTATTAGGGGGCTTAGATTAGGTGTAATTAGTTTAAAATTCTTGTAATTTTTTTTATTTTTTGTAATTTAGTGTTTGTTTTTTTTTGTACTTTAGTTTAGTTTATTTCATTGTATTTAATTGTAGGTACTTGTAGTTAATTTATTTAATGATAGTGTAGTGTTAGGTTTAATAGTAACTTAGGTTAGGATTTATTTTACAGGTAATTGTGTAATTATTTTAACTAGGTAGCTATTAAACAGTAAATATCTATTTAATAGCTATTGTACCTAGTTAAAATAAATACAAAGTTGCCTGTAAAATAAATATAAATGCTAAAATAGCTACAATGTAACTATTAGTTATATTGTAGCTATATTAGGGTTTATTTTACAGGTAAGTATTTAGTTTTATATAGGATTAATTTATTTAGTTAATTTAATGACAGTGTAGTGTTAGGTGTAATTGTAACTTAGGTTAGGGTTTATTTTACAGGTAAATTTGTATTTATTTTAGCTAGGTAGTTATTAAATATTTATTAACTATTTAATAGCTATTGTACCTAGTTAAAATAAATACAAAGTTGCCTGTAAAATAAATATAAATCCTAAAATAGCTACAATGTAACTATTAGTTATATTGTAGCTATATTAATAGCTAGTAGGGGGCTTAGATTAGGTGTAATTAGTTTAAAATTATTGTAATATTTTATTATTTTTGCTAATTTAGTGTTTGTTTGTTTTTTTGTACTTTTCTGATGGATGGAAGACCTCTTCTTGCCCCGCTTGGATGAAGACTTCTGCCGGTCTGGATGTCCTCTTCTGCCCCATCGGATGAAGACTTCGGCCCGGCTGGGTGAACACGACTCAAGGTAGGGAGATCTTCAGGGGGGTAGTGTTAGGTTTATTTAAGGGGGGTTTGGGTTAGAGTAGGGGTATGTGGGTGGTGGGTTGTAATGTGGGGGGGGGATTGTGTTTTTTTTTACAGGCAAAAGAGCTGTTTTCTTTGGGGCATGCCCCGCAAAGGGCCCTGTTCAGGGCTGGTAAGGTAATAGAGCTTTTAACTTTTGTAATTTAGTATAGGTTAGGGCATTTTTTTTATTTTGGGGGGCTTTGTTATTTTATTAGGGGGCTTAGATTAGGTGTAATTAGTTTAAAATTCTTGTAATATTTTTTTATTTTTTGTAATTTAGTGGGGGGGGTTTGTACTTTAGTTTAGTTTTTTTAATTGTATTTAATTGTAGGTACTTGTAGTTAATTTATTTAATGATAGTGTAGTGTTAGGTTTAATTGTAACTTAGGTTAGGATTTATTTTACAGGTAATTTTGTAATTATTTTAACTAGGTAGCTATTAAATAGTCAATATCTATTTAATAGCTATTGAACCTAGTTAAAATGAATACAAAGTTGCCTGTACAATAAATATAAATGCTAAAATAGCTACAATGTAACTATTAGTTATATTGCAGCTATATTAGGGTTTATTTTACAGGTAAGTCTTTAGTTTTATATAGGATTCATTTATTTAGTTAATTTAATGATAGTGTAGTGTTAGGTGTAATTGTAACTTAGGTTATGATTTATTTTACAGGTAAATTTGTATTTATTTTAGCTAGGTAGTTATTAAATAGTTATTAAATATTTAATAACTATTGTACCTAGTTAAAATAAATACAAAGTTGCCTGTAAAATACATATAAATCCTAAAATAGCTACAATGTAACTATTAGTTATATTGAAGCTATATTAATAGCTAGTAGGGGGCTTAGATTAGGTGTAATTAGTTTAAAATTATTGTAATATTTTATTATTTTTGGTAATTTAGTGTTTGTTTGTATTTTGGTACTTGTATGATGGATGGAAGACCTCTTCTTGCCCCGCTTGGATGAAGACTTCTGCCGGTCTGGATGTCCTCTTCTGCCCCATCGGATGAAGACTTCGGCCCGGCTGGGTGAACACGACTCAAGGTAGGGAGATCTTCAGGGGGGTAGTGTTAGGTTTATTTAAGGGGGGTTTGGGTTGGAGTAGGGGTATGTGGGTGGTGGGTTGTAATGTGGGGGGGGGGGGGATTGTGTTTTTTTTTTACAGGCAAAAGAGCTGTTTTCTTTGGGGCATGCCCTGCAAAGGGCCCTGTTCAGGGCTGGTAAGGTAATAGAGCTGTTAACTTTTGTAATTTAGTATAGGGTAGGGCATTTTTTTTTTATTTTGGGGGCTTTGTTATTTTATTAGGGGGCTTAGATTAGGTGTAATTAGTTTAAAATTCTTGTAATATTTTTTTATTTTTTGTAATTTAGTGGTTTTTTATTTTTTGTAATTTAGTGGGGGGGGTTTTGTACTTTAGTTTATTTAATTGTAGATAATTGTAGGTACTTGTAGTTAATTTATTTAATGATAGTGTAGTGTTAGGTTTTATTGTAACTTAGGTTAGGATTTATTTTACAGGTAATTTTGTAATTATTTTAACTAGGTAGCTATTAATTAGTCAATAACTATTTAATAGCTATTGTACCTAGTTAAAATAAATACAAAGTTGCCTGTAAAATAAATATAAACCCTAAGATAGCTACAATGTAACTATTAGTTATATTTCAGCTATATTAGGGTTTATTTTACAGGTAAGTATTTAGTTTTAAATATGAGTCATTTATTTAATTAATTAAATGATAGTGTAGTGTTAGGTGTAATTGTAACTTAGGTTAGGATTTATTTTACAGGTAAATTTGTATTTATTTTAGCTAGGTAGTTATTAAATAGTTATTAACTATTTAATAACTAATGTACCTAGTTAAAATAAATACAAAGTTGCCTGTAAAATAAAAATAAATCCTAAAATAGCTACAATGTAACTATTAGTTATATTGTAGCTATATTAGGGTTTATTTTACAGGCAAGTATTTAGTTTTAAATAGGATTCATTTATTTAACTATAGTAAATTTATTTCGTTTTATTTAAATTATATTTAAGTTAGGGGGTGTTAGTGTTAGGGTTAGACTTAGGTTTAGGGGTTAATAACCTTATTATAGTAGCGGCGACGTTGGGGGCGGGAGATTAGGGGTTAATAATTGTAGGTAGGTGGCGGCGATGTTAGGGAGGGCAGATTAGGGGTTAATACTTGTAGTTAGATTGCGGCGACGTTGGGGGGGGCAGATTAGGGGTTAATAACTATAATGTAGGGGTCGGCGGTGTTAGGGACAGCAGATTAGGGGTTAATAGCTATAATGTAGGCGGCGGCGATATCGGGTCGGCAGATTAGGGGTTAATACTTGTAGTTAGATTGCGGCGACGTTGGGGGGGGCAGATTAGGGGTTAATAACTATAATGTAGGGGTCGGCGGTGTTAGGGACAGCAGATTAGGGGTTAATAGCTATAATGTAGGTGGCGGCGATATCGGGTCGGCAGATTAGGGGTTAATACTTGTAGTTAGATTGCGGCGATGTTGGGGGGGGCAGATTAGGGGATAATAACTATAATGTAGGGGTCGGCGGTGTTAGGGATAGCAGATTAGGGGTTAATAGTTATAATGTAGGTGGCGGCGATATTCGGTCGGCAGATTAGGGGTTAATAAAATAATGCAGGTGTCAGCGATAGCGGAGGCAGCAGATTAGGGGTTAATAAGTGTCAGATTAGGGGTGTTTAGAGACTCTGGGTACATGTTAGGGTGTTAGGTGCAGACTTACGGCTAGATTTAGAGTTCGGCGGTAGCCGTCAAAACCAGCGTTAGAGGCTCCTAACGCGGGTTTTTTACGCACTCCGGTATTTAGAGTTTATTTACCGCGACTCAAAATACACCTAACGCTCAACTTTCTACCGCCACCTCAGACCCAGTAGTAAACATATACCGCACAAAAAAACATCCACGAATCACAAAACAAATATTACACAAAGTACACTTACACTCATACAAACACAACACTATCTTTATTTTTCGGAATTGTTATTTTTTCTTTAAAATACAAAGGATTAAAGTTGCGAGATCTCGGGTGTTTGAAAAAAATCCACACAAATCCATTTTCCCATTGACTTACATGGACATACGGGAAAAGACCCTCATATACCTACATCTAACGAATAACATTATCACAAACATACACTCATCGATGCATACAAACAATATACACCACATTACATACACAAAATATTTATTTATTACAAAAAGAACACGATTTAGTTACTTTTTCACACAAGCTCATGACGTCACTCACTTTACGAGGAAAACCAGTCTTAGAAAAAAAAATATAGAAATCTTTGGAGCCTCCATTGACTTCTATTGGGAAGACGTGCTCGTGCACGCGAAACCCTCATTTCCCTAACGCACGCAAATAGCGTAGACGGAAAAACTCCAAATACCAGCGCTAGAAAATACATGCTTTTATGCGTTAGACCCAGCTATGATAAATAGATCAAGAAATGACTATTTCCCTATGGTGGATTTATGTTTTTTAATATTAAATATTCACCACACCATAAATATTTTTAACACTTTTAGATTACATCAACTACAAATCCCCATCACTAGTAACACATTATTATTTCAATAAAATTACATTTACAATTAAAATAAAATTCAATACACATTTCTGGATTCACAAACACTACACAATGGGAAACATCTCTCATTTACCTTTATTATTGCATTTCTGTTATTCAACTCATATGCTTGCAGCAACTGCATATCTACATAGGCTTAACACATGATCACTCATGGATGCACATACATTACTTTTAACATTCACTCATACATGTGCATTCAAATGATGGGGGAAAAACACATTACATTCTCTCGAGGAATCACAAAACACAACATATGGATTTTACTGTACTTTTAACATCATGATTCCATCACCAGAAACCATTAGGAATTACCTACAACAATAACATCATTACACCAGATTACAGATGTCACTTTATGGGAAGGAACAACAATGCCAGACCGCTATATAGAAGTCAGCATATGTGGGACACAATCACAATATATACGTACATGTACATAACACGCATCACCCATCACGCAACCACAAAGCACACATTTAGATTTTATTCAGCACACAATAACAATGTAGCACAATACAACAACACAATGAGGATTTCACAACTACATAGGCAGGTTAATAATATCATGACGTCATTACAAGATTCAACCATACACATCACAGATTCACCACTGTACCGCCCCTTTAGGAACTTTAACACTCAATACTACAATACAACATATACGTAAAACACACTTTTGAACAGCATTATTATGGAGATTTCAATGGGACAATTCAGAAATATTGTCAGATCGCACATCAATTATATATATATAATACTACAGATGGCAGCCGGAAGTTATTCAGTATTCGTGCAATTTTTATGGGACGCATACAATATCGTCAGATCGAAAATCACTTATATATATAATACTACAGATGACAGACGGGAAGTTCGGAATTATTATTGCGATTTTAAAGGGACGCGTACAATATTCACATCTCGGCAATCACTTATATATACAATACTACAGATGACAGCCGGAAGTTATTCAGTATTAGTGCGATTTGAAAGGGACGCGTACAATATTCACATCTCGGCAATCACTTATATATACAATACTACAGATGACAGCCGGAAGTTATTCAGTATTAGTGCCATTTGAAAGGGACGCATACAATATTGACAGCTCGGCAATCACTTATATATACAATACTACAGATGGCAGACGGGAATTTCGGAATTATTATTGCGATTTGAAAGGGACGCGTACAATATTTTACAGCTCGGCAATCACTTATATATACAATACTACAGATGGCAGACGGGAATTTCGGAATTATTATTGCGATTTGAAAGGGACGCGTACAATATTTTACAGCTCGGCAATCACTTATATATACAATACTACAGATGGCAGACGGGAAGTTCGGAATTATTATTGCGATTTTAAAGGGACGCGTACAATATTGACAGCTCGGCAATCACTTATATATATAATACTACAGATGGCAGACGGGAAGTTCTGAATTATTATTGCGATTTTAAAGGGACGCATACAATATTGACAGCTCGGCAATAACTTATATATACAATCCTACAGATGGCAGATGTTCCTTTATCATTTACAAACAATATTGCAGCAACATTGATCGATCACATTTGATGCACATTATACACAACTATGCACTTTCATTCATGTTAGCCTGGACGTGTGCTTGTTACTATAACATCGCGTTTAGGAAATATTGATTACGCATATGAACAAACATTACAAACATGCACTGTATGTGTGATATTTGACACTTTCACATTGAGAATCATTGTTTGAAAATAACATTTCAGCAAACAACAAATAAACGCCCACTGTGAAAGCATTCGCGCCGCTCACATACAAACAGGTGAATACAATCAGCAATCATTACAAACTCACTACCATTGGACTAATTGTACTATAAATCCCCCAAACAACATGGCCAATGCATCACTTGTGATCCACATCAGATCAAGTGCTTACCTTGTTACGCTGTTTTGAAAGATGGATGACGATGACATGGTAGACGCTGCTGGTGGTGCTATTGGCGAACTAGCTGTTGGTCGAATCAGGCAGCCTCGGCGGCTCAGACCGAGACGAAGGGGTCGTCTGGTTCGAGGTCCTCGTGTCTACAGGGTGAGACCCACCTTGGAAAACATGAGTGACTTTGAGGTTTTTGATAAGTATCGGCTCGATCGCGAACAGCTCATTGGCCTTTACGAGCTTCTTAAACCTCATTTGGAGCCACGTATACAAATAAGGACTGCTGTTCCCCCCATGAGTAAGATGCTAAGCTGTCTATACGTCCTGGCCTCCGGGAGTTTTCAATCCGGAGAACTGTACATGCATGGCCTGGCTCAAGGTACATTCTCTGGGGTGTTTGATAACTTTCTGAACGCCATGGTACGTATCAGTAAGCAATACATAGGATTCCCACAGAATGATGGTGATTGGAGGCGCCTGAAGCGGGAATTCTTTGATATTGCTCAATTGCCCAATGTCTTGGGAGCCATTGATTGTACCCACATTGCGCTGCGTGCTCCAATTGATGACTTGCCCTTCAGAAATCGCAAACATTTTCATAGCCTCAACGTGCAGTATGTTTGTGACGCACGGATGAGGATTATGCATGTGTATGCGAATTTTGGAGGTGCTTGTCATGATGCCCGCATCCTCTCTCTGTCGTCCCTGTGGAGACAGTTTGAGGAAAGACAAATGCCCCCTGGTTATCTCGTTGGTGAGTATTTGTGCACAACATGGTTAATTATTTTGACAATTGCCCCTGTATTTTTTAACTGTTAGCGTCATGTTCAGCTATAGGATTAAATTTAACCATTTGTTATTTACCGACGCTAATGTCTATTTTTATTGAAATGCAGATATGTAGCATGTCTTACCTTAAGTGTTCAGATAGAGAATGCAATGTAAACATGTAGTTAGCATTTTACACAAGGTTTGGTTTAGGAGAAATACGCATATGTAGCATGTCTTAGATGAAATGGCAAGATATTATCTCATGCAATTTAACCCTGTCATTGTCTTTTTCTGCTAATGTCTATTTTTATTGAAATGCAGATATGTAGCATGTCTTACCTTAAGTGTTCATATAGAGAATGCAATGTAAACATGTAGTTAGCATTTTACACAAGGTTTGGTTTAGGAGAAATACGCATATGTAGCATGTCTTAGATGAAATGGCAAGATATTATCTCATGCAATTTAACCCTGTCATTGTCTTTTTCTGCTAATGTCTATTTTTATTGAAATGCAGATATGTAGCATGTCTTACCTTAAGTGTTCATATAGAGAATGCAATGTAAACATGTAGTTAGCATTTTACACAAGGTTTGGTTTAGGAGAAATACGCATATGTAGCATGTCTTAGATGAAATGGCAAGATATTATCTCATGCAATTTAACCCTGTCATTGTCTTTTTCTGCTAATGTCTATTTTTATTGAAATGCAGATATGTAGCATGTCTTACCTTAAGTGTTCATATAGAGAATGCAATGTAAACATGTAGTTAGCATTTTACACAAGGTTTGGTTTAGGAGAAATACGCATATGTAGCATGTCTTAGATGAAATGGCAAGATATTATCTCATGCAATTTAACCCTGTCATTGTATTTTTCTGCTAATGTCTATTTTTATTGAAAAGCAGATATGTAGCATGTCTTACCTTAAGTGTTCATATAGAGAATGCAATGTAAACATGTAGTTAGCATTTTACACAAGGTTTGGTTTAGGAGAAATACGCATATGTAGCATGTCTTAGATGAAATGGCAATATATTATCTCATGCAATTTAACCCTGTCATTTTATTTTTCTGCTAATGTCTAGTTTTATTGAAATGCAGATATGTAGCATGTCTTACCTTAAGTGTTCATATAGAGAATGCAATGTAAACATGTAGTTAGCATTTTACACAAGGTTTGGTTTAGGAGAAATACGCATATGTAGCATGTCTTCGATGAAATGGCTAGATACAGATTTAGATATAATTTTTTATTTTTTTTTTATGTTTCTGACAACTTTTAATATGGATTATGGTTTTTAAAAAATATATTTATACAACAATATACTAGTTTAAGTATTCTGTTTGAATTATGTTCTGTTCTAAATTTATAGGTGATTCTGGGTACATGAGCCGGCCTTGGCTCATTACCCCCTTGCGTAGCCCAACTGATGTGTCTGAGGAGCGCTACAATAGGGCTCATAAGAGAACCAGGGCGGTGGTTGAAAGGATGTTCGGGCTCCTGAAGATGAGATTCAGGTGCCTGGACCGTTCTGGAGGAGCACTCCAGTACAACCCAAAGAAGGTGGCTAAGATCGTTGTAGCCTGTAGCGTCCTGCATAATATTGCACAGCGGGCTGGGATGCTGCAGGCCGTCCCGGTGGACAGAGACCTCCTCAGAGATGAGGAGGATGATCCTGTTCTAGAGGGGGAATTCCAGGACGAGGGACTTGATGTCAGAGCAGACGTCATCAACCGCCACTTTAGACGGTAAATAATAGAAGTTACACTGGAGTATTTTCAATAGATGTGAACTCTAGGGAAATGACAAGTAGAGAATTGTGCAAACATGTTAGTATTGATAAAATGTTATAATAATATTTATTTCTCATAATATAGGTGATGCTCTGGGCATTGGGTCCTATAGCGAGTCTTTGCCACCTGGTTTTTATAGAGGACATCAGATGGTAAGTAGAAATGTATGGACTGTTGCTGGCATGATTTGTACACAAATACATAATATGGCATAAATTTTTAAAAATATAACTTTGTTTACACATTACTTATGTACATAATCAGAAAGGGATACTCTAGAATGACTATGGTTCAATGTCACACAGAGGTTTGTTCTGCTCAATATGACTCATCTTCACACTTGATAGAAAATAACACAGGTTCATACACAGGCTTAGTAAGCTAGTGATAGATATTTATTATGAAATGGGGGGTGGGAGAGGGGTACAGAACTGATTCACACACTTGTATGAAATCTTTATATATAATTTCTTACATTAGGGAGATGACTTAATATAAAGACTGAAAGGGAACAATTTGAAGCCTGACAGTGAAGATTTCCAAGACTGACAGTGGGGAAAAAGCCAAGATTGAAATTGAAGTATACCAATGGGATCATGTCTGGCATATTTAAATTCTGCTGACCTTGAAAACCATACAAAGACATGTTCACATGGTAAGTGCAAACTATTTGATAGAATAAGGCTGTGGAGACATCCTATTGGAGACACTTAGATGATTTTCTATTTTGTAGATGGTATTTCCCAGTCCTCTATTTAATGAACTGATGAATAAGACACCTATTGAAGATCAACTGTTTACCCCTGAATTGACATTCAAAGACCATGCATTGTCCAGGTTGGTGTACCAATGCATGCTAGTGAAGACTGTAGAATATTAGTAGCTTACATACATTAGTCATATTTAGTTCTTAATTAGATATTTAGGGATCACAATCAGACACTTAGATGATTTTACTTTTTTAGATGGTATTTCCCAGTCCTCTATTTAATGAACTGATGAATAAGACACCTATTGAAGATCAACTGTTTACCCCTGAATTGACTTTCAAAGACCATGCATTGTCCAGGTTGGTGTACCAATGCATGCTAGTGAAGACTGTAGAATATTAGTAGCTTACATACATTAGTCATATTTAGTTCTTAATTAGATATTTAGGGATCACAATCAGAAAAAGGAATACATATTATAGTTGATATAGAGGTATTTGAATGGACATGAAATATTACATTTATGTTCAGCATACATATATTGTTTACATGTGATATACATTATTATGTATAAATTTAATTTTTGAAATTTAAATATTATTTTTAATCAACAATATAATGGTGTATGTATTTCATTAATTTAAAATGAATGTAATGATTATCTTTAAAAAATGTTGATCAAAGTTAGAGCATAGACACCATATGATTTTAAATGTATTTTATGAATATTTTACAACGTGTGTATTAACTTTGTTCCATTTTTATTATTTGTCATTTCAGATTGGCATCTGATGACTTCATGGAATATTTATTTATTTTCTATTAAATATATATTTTTTTTTTAGCAGATTCTAATATATATCAATATAATCTGTAAATAAATAAAACTTGGACTCCCATGACTGGTAGTTGGCTATTTGACAAGCACATGCATAAGAGAAAATAATGCATTAATAGTAGAAAATAAAATTCTTCAGAGAATATTAAAAGATATATTTTAACATTAATTGGGGAGTCATATTCTTCAATGCTTTTATATTGAAAAAGTATATATTAAAAATATTTAGGATATGTATTAATATTATGATTGTTTTAACATTTAATAAGGTGAAGTGGTTCAATTACATGAAAGTGACAGTGTTGTTGAATGTAAAAAGAATTGTATAAGATCATGTATCTTCCTTAGGTATCTCAAAACATTATTAGAAAATATTTTACAATTATTACATTTATAAATGGTAGGTCATTTAACTTTATAATTTTTAATAATTAGTTATTGGATGCCAGGTTAATCTATGTAATTTTCTAGTGGAGTCATTTAACTATACTTAGTAATATTATGTATTTATTACAATCTTACCTCTTGGGTTAGACATCAAATATCTATATAGAATGTAATTTCCCCTTTAGTTTATTTTGTCAATGTTAAATAAAAATACAATATGTTTGGGTCCTTAAAGGGGTCATTCAAAATGTATATTTTGTATACATTGTTACAAATATCATACAAGAATTTAAACATATTTAGAATGTACTATAGAATTACATTCAGTCTTTAAATATACTTGTTAAAATAAAAATAAATGCACATATCTTAGTGAATGATATAAGGCATCTATATGCAAACAACAATCAGCATCAAAATAGCCTATGTAGAGATGTATTTAATCCACGAATATATATAATTACAATATAATGATTGAATAACAAAACATATTAAGTTGGTCAAATATAAGATTATGATACAAAATGCATACATAACATATAGCTTAATGTCCCTCTACGCTGAAGGCTAAAAAATACCTCATTTAATAAATATATTTCAGTCAGTGTGTAAAACAATCTAGAAGTTAATCTAAATTTGCTTTACTCATATGTTAGACTCATTTAGCAAAAGGAAGGTGCCTAGGTTTATGATATATTAAGCATTATTGTGAAATGTTTATTTAAAGGGACATGAACTCAAAATATACTTAAAGGTAGCCATTTAAAAAAACAATGATTTATACATTCTGAATGAGTATTCTATTTTAATCAACTTTAAAACTTGTCTCATATTATGAATGCTCATTGTGATGTTGCTATCATTACTTTAGAAATAAGGCAGTAAATAGCTAATTTATTTGCTTCAGTACTCTGGACAGAACTTGATTGTTTGGAATAATTGATGCAACAATCGTCAAGGACAACCCAGGTTTTTATTAAACAATTGTCCGTAATATAAAATATCATTATTGATTTTCAAAGAAACATAACAAGATAACTTAACATTTGATAATCGTATTAAATAATAAAGTTGATTAAAATTTAATGCTCAATCACCAATGGTAAATTTGTTTGGACAGTGTCCCTTTAAGAGCTTGAAATAGTGTATTTACTTCTCTTCCTATCTTGACATACTTTGCTTGAAAAGCATATCGAGATAGGCTCAGTAGATGAAGATTGGTGGATGCACAGAGATGCCTTATGTGATTGGCTCAACCATGTGCATTTAAATTTCTTATGTTGAGGATATATAAATACTAAGAGAAAATGATTTACATTTTAAAGTCTAAACAATCTTCTATCTCTACAGATCATTTGATACAATTGTTTGTAATGTCTCTTTAAAACTAAAGACGCCATTGCACAATAACATATATGAGCACTTCAGAGAAATACAAGCTCGAGGTTTATTTGCGAATAACAAAGCTGTAGTTTAACATTTATAAACAGATTATCAAAGTTACTGACATTCTTCCCGGAATTTTAACATTAATAAATATTGCGTTGGAAACGCATCTTCAAACACCAGATTAGCATATTTAAACATTAGTGTAATGTCACGCAATAGCACACAATCAATGTGCATTATAAATACATTTAATAGAGCAATGTCAATACTTCACAATCAATTTATTTAAAGAACAATAAAGACATACAATATTAAATGTGTATTTGTATTAAAGAAACAGACCGTTATTAAACCGAGAAATGTCTACAACATTAATAATGTGACAGGATGAGATTTTAAAGAGTATTTAATCATTAATATTTCACGGATCACGGATATTAAATCTGCGTCACACATATCCGCATGACAGGCCCATGAGTTACAAATAAGTCTACATGAAAAATGAAGTTACAGCACCACCAAGCGGTATGTGTAAGGAAGTTACTAAGATATGAAACATTAAGGAACGGCCAATCAGAGTTCATCACACAAACACAACTTGAGTCAGGATGGTCTCACAGACATTATAACAATATTTCAAACTTTTATCCAATCAGATGTACAGATAAATTGTCCCATGGTGCATCTCATGTTTACTTCACCATATAAAAGTCCATTACACGTTGCCATCTTTGTCAGTTCTCTAATGCATGCAGGCAGTCTTATATATTAATATTATTATAATATATTTAGTAGCCAACCGAGCAGGCATGTCAGTTCCCAGGTTCACCAAGGAGGAGAGCGCTGCACTGGTCCACGCCGTCAAGGACTTTTATCCCCAGCTGTTTGGGAACAAGAGGAGCTCGACAGATGCGCCTGTTAAGAAGGCCCTCTGGGAGTCTATCACCAATGCGGTTAGATTGGTGTGTGACGTCCAGAGGACCCAGGATCAGATCATGAGGAGATTCGGAGATATGAGGTTGCGTTTATCGAAAAAAGTCAACCTCATAAGGGACTGGGTACAAGCCCGTAAAAGAGGGGGCCAAAGAAAGGCCCCGCGGAAACTGTACCTACTCCCTTATGAGGTGACTTTATGCGAGCTCCTCAATCTCCGGGTCCCCAAAAGATTTAGATCCTCGCCATCCTCGGCCTCCTCTTCTTCCCTCCCAGCTGCGGGATCTGAAAGTCCTGACGCGGGGGACAGGGCAGATGCTTCTCCGTCCGGTGGCCTGGGAGGACCCGATAGAGAATCTGAACCAGGTAATTATCCAACTTCATATAATATTTATAATGTTAAAAATCCAAAATGTGTATTTAGTCAGATACTAAACCTATACAGATCTCACAACATACACTACATATGATGTTTAGATATCTGATTTTACATTAGTGATACATGAAATTGGAATGATGTTTATTGCGCTCTACAGAATATGCGTCACAGAGCGGAAATCTAATTTCGCATCCACGTTAACATGGGTTTGCGGAAAGTGGCATTGCTTTATACATGTTGGTCAAATGACGGATGCGTAATTCCGCTTGGAATCATTGCGCAATGATCGCGAAAATGGCATTTCTCATCCACGTTAACATGGGTTTGCGGAAAGTGGCATTGCTTTATACATGTTGTTAAAAATTAAATGGAAAATCTTAGATTAGTGAAGAATACAGTATTCTTATTTTAAATATTATATCTAATAAAAAACGAATAATACTAATAAATTATAACATATGGCCATCAATTGATGATTATGTAATAACAAGCATATATTCTTAAAGATACAGTAAACAACACAACTGATTGAAAATAAGAGTCCAGGATATATTTATCATTCATTTAATTGCGGAAACTATTAACTCATGGGACTACCAAAGGATTAATATTTTTCTATTGATTTGTTATTAATGTAAATATTTTAAACATGGCATGATTAGTATTAATGATATGCAATCCTCATTTAATATATTACAGATATGGATGTGGCTGCTGGATCCTCAAGCCAGGGCTTGTCACAGTATGGTATGTCTCATTTTAATTGACATTTGTCTTAGAAACATGGAATGAACATTACATACTAAATACACATTGTTCTATATTTATATGTAATGTCTATTTAATAGATGAAAATTATATAATTATTCGGATATACTTAAATAACATATTTGATTTTAATTGCATGCTCAATACCATTCATTACATCAACATATGGAGTAGATAATTCATTAACAAACAACAACATTGTGGAATCTATTTAATTTTAGATTAAAGGGATACTGAACTACAATTATTAATATTGTCTTTCACATACAGTATGCAATATTAATAAACATAAAATATAATACTATCATCATATGTGACATATTCTATTGCTAAATGTATTTTAAAATAAATAAAGTACGTTTATGTGCATCTAAATATTTGTTGACCAACCTGGGTTTATATTGATGATTGGTGGATACCTTCAACAAACAATATTTATTGAATCCAATATTCCTTATCTGCCTTTAAGATTAATATCGAACAACATTCGAATTATAATAGGAGTCAATGTTAAATCATTTTTTACAGTTTGAACATAGAAATCAATTATTTAAATTAATCATGTCAGTGTCCCTTTAAGACAAAATAGATTCATTCATCATTACATTATTTTTATTAAAAACTATTGATATATAAATCTAATTATCTGTTGGAGTTACTTTATATATATCTGCATACTCTAACAGCACCATGATTACATATTTGTAATAATAAAGTTTGTTATGTATTGTGATAAATATGTGTTGTGTCCTAAACAAGATTACTGTACATTGAAAAAATGGCTCGATGTGACACATGTTTGTTTAGATTTGTCAACAGATGCTCCTCAATATGTGGTTTGTGTGTATTCTTGTAACTTCTTAAGGACATATGACGGAATTATTCCGTCATAAAACAATTGAGCTAAGTGAAAGCTGTGTCCTTAAAGGGTTAAGAACATTGATCATTGGGTATATTTAGATATGCAATAGCAGCATCTGAGATGAATTTGATGTCTAATGTAGTCTGACATTAAACATATGTTGAATACAGATATGTTTACAGAATCCCCTTGATTCAATCAAGCATTTTCTGGTGTAATGACTGCTCTATTCTTCACATTTTAAAGTTGATTAATGTTAAAATTCTAGACAGATGTGATTTAGTGATATCCAAAATGTGTTTAATAATATATATCTATATCATTCATAGAGAGAGTTGGTGTGGGGAGCCCACAGGAATCCAGCAGTGACATAGAGCCGCCTTTGCGGTCTCCTGGTAAGTCCATTGACTCATTTATATGTAATTGAAGGTGTATTGCTAATCAATATTATGATCATGATTCCGATGAAGCATAACATTATAAAAAATCATAGAATTTATCTTCTGATTATATATTTATTTTTTATATTGAGCGATTAATAATTTCTACTTTATTATTCTACACATTTGTTATTCATAAGATGTCTAACATATGTTTTTTTAAATTTTTTTTTTTTAACAACAGTCATCAAGTGATACACACATGAGAAATCTTAAATGTTCTATGTACTATGCTTTTATGAATTTAACATTAAGACAAACAATACATTAATATTCTGATTTATTGACAATAACAAATCTATTGTCATTTGTATGCTCCATCAAAATGATGTAAATCATAACTTTGTGTGTGTATATCTTTAATGCAACATTGATGTGCGTATTTGAGCAACAGTAACATATGTTATAATATCTGATCTTAAGGTGTACACAACATGTTATGTTTTACAGAGATTGATGTCACATGTGGGATGGAGGAGGAAGAGGCTGCCTTGGAGTCTGATGGTATGTGAAATATATCTATCATGTTTCCAACATGTTTCTTTTTTTGAAATCATTTTATTGAAGACATTCAAAGTCTACAGCTTTTTCCCTTTAAAAAGGAATATTATTTGTCTGTTCAAATACACTACTGCCCCCTTTCTATATCAGGCAGCATGAAAATCTGCTTGTATATATTTTTTTAAGAATATATAATTCATGCCATCATTATGTCACATGCATATTCCATGCCAAAACACAATAATAAGTTTCACATTGTACAGACAGTCATTGAGATTCATCTGAGTGCCTATATAGATACCATATCCTCATTTCAGAATAGTTTACAGATTCAAACACACTTCGAGGTATATTGAAAACATAATCAATTTTAAATGCGTTGATTTGATGTCAGGATGTATGAGATGTTAATATATTTATTTTACATTTTCAGATGGATCCACCACTTCTGGTCATCTGGATTCCGCCCCTGCCCAGTCACAGACCCCTCCCCGTGCACACACCCCTGACCATGGCCACACCTCTGCACACACCCAGAGCCCTTCCCATCACCAAACCCATGACCATGCCCCGACCACTGCCAGCCCTTCCCATATTTCATATCCTGTCCCTCCCAAAAAACGCCCATACACCCCCCTTCGCCGCTCTCCCCGTATTCTGGCCCGTACAGCTGCCCAGACCCAAACTCCCCACTCCCCAGCTGTACGGCCTACCCTGGAGCAGCAGCTCACCACTCCCCAAGCCATTCCCATCCCTCCCCGAGCCAATCCCATCCCTCCCCCCTGTTTAAACCTTCATTGTCCTGGGTGTCAGATTGTCCTTCCCAGGCACAGCTGTAAGTATCATTCTAAATACACTTTATAAGATACTTAAAGGTACAGTGAAGTTAAATTGGTTAAATTGTGATTCAAATCCAGCATGCAATGTTAAGCCAATGTATAATAGAATACTCTTATGAATTATTCGTCATTCTCTTGATATATTAATTGAAAACAACTTATTCCTATAATTATTTTAAACAATAAAATAAATGTGGCCATCATTTCTTTATTGTTGGATGAATGTATCCATCAACCAGCATGCACAAACAAGGTTCATCAACAAATATTGGCTTCCATAAAAACCAACATTCTTGCATTCAAAATATAGCTTGACAATTAAAACATATAATGAATATGTGTAATTTCTAAAGATTTGTCATGTCATGCTCTATCTGAATCAGTCCATTAAATATTTAGGTTCAGTGTCCCTTTAATTGGATATCACTACATATACCAAACACCACTACTTGGATACAAAATTTTATGTCCAAATGTGGATACATTATCTCTTGTCTAACCCAGTGGGAATGTAATTTCTTCTGGTTGCTATGTTTACACAGCTTGTCCTCAATGCCAAAATGTTTAAGGATATGTGTGCCTACCACAGTCTAAATTGAATTTTTAAATTGCTAATGTAAGTACAATGTAAATCCTTTAACAAGATTTGATACACTCAAGCTGTATAAGTGGATCATCTAAAACCAATTAAAGGGTTCAACATGTTTGAGTAACATGAGCCTTTAATGATTTCTGTCTGTCTGAATAACCTAATTCATGTGTAAAGAATATATGAAAAATAATTGATGTAAATAATTATTTGTCTTTATGATGACAATGTATGTATTAAAATCTTTTATTCTGTTGTGTAATTATCCTTAATATTAATTTTTATTTTATTTTAGGCTGTGACTCAGCATGGCTCATGCTAGAAGGGATAGCAAGAGTAGAGCAGGCCGTGTTGAGGAACGCAGCTGTCCTGAGAGGGATGAACGACACCATGCAGGCCCAGCTCCGGGTTCAGGACTTGACTCTGCGTGAAATTATGCAATTACGTTCAAGGCCTGAATCTGGAGCTGGACATGCACAGGACAATGAAGAGGATGACCAGTAAGTGGAGGATCTGGATATGCTCCATGGTGGCAGATAATAATCCTCTGTCCACATGTTGAATTTGTATTTATATTGTTGCCATTTGGCCTTTTTATGAGTTTTTTGTTGTGCCTGTTGCACTCTTTTACCTTGTCATGTGTCTCCAATGAGGCTATGCTGGCCCTTGGCAACTCTCTTCATGGACTGTGATGCACTGTGTTACCTTGTCATGTGTCTCCAATGAGGCTATGCTGGCCCTTGGCAACTCTCTTCATGGACTGTGATGCACTGTGTTACCTTGTCATGTGTCTCCAATGAGGCTATGCTGGCCCTTGGCAACTCTCTTCATGGACTGTGATGCACTGTGTTACCTTGTCATGTGTCTCCAATGGGGCTATGCTGGCCCTTGGCAACTCTCTTCATGGACTGTGATGCACTGTGTTACCTTGTCATGTGTCTCCAATGAGGCTATGCTGGCCCTTGGCAACTCTCTTCATGGACTGTGATGCACTGTGTTACCTTGTCATGTGTCTCCAATGAGGCTATGCTGGCCCTTGGCAACTCTCTTCATGGACTGTGATGCACTGTGTTACCTTGTCATGTGTCTCCAATGGGGCTATGCTGGCCCTTGGCAACTCTCTTCATGGACTGTGATGCACTGTGTTACCTTGTCATGTGTCTCCAATGAGGCTATGCTGGCCCTTGGCAACTCTCTTCATGGACTGTGATGCACTGTGTTACCTTGTCATGTGTCTCCAATGGGGCTATGCTGGCCCTTGGCAACTCTCTTCATGGACTGTGATGCACTGTGTTACCTTGTCATGTGTCTCCAATGAGGCTATGCTGGCCCTTGGCAACTCTCTTCATGGACTGTGATGCACTGTGTTACCTTGTCATGTGTCTCCAATGGGGCTATGCTGGCCCTTGGCAACTCTCTTCATGGACTGTGATGCACTGTGTTACCTTGTCATGTGTCTCCAATGAGGCTATGCTGGCCCTTGGCAACTCTCTTCATGGACTGTGATGCACTGTGTTACCTTGTCATGTGTCTCCAATGAGGCTATGCTGGCCCTTGGCAACTCTCTTCATGGACTGTGATGCACTGTGTTACCTTGTCATGTGTCTCCAATGGGGCTATGCTGGCCCTTGGCAACTCTCTTCATGGACTGTGATGCACTGTGTTACCTTGTCATGTGTCTCCAATGAGGCTATGCTGGCCCTTGGCAACTCTCTTCATGGACTGTGATGCACTGTGTTACCTTGTCATGTGTCTCCAATGGGGCTATGCTGGCCCTTGGCAACTCTCTTCATGGACTGTGATGCACTGTGTTACCTTGTCATGTGTCTCCAATGGGGCTATGCTGGCCCTTGGCAACTCTCTTCATGGACTGTGATGCACTGTGTTACCTTGTCATGTGTCTCCAATGGGGCTATGCTGGCCCTTGGCAACTCTCTTCATGGACTGTGATGCACTGTGTTACCTTGTCATGTGTCTCCAATGAGGCTATGCTGGCCCTTGGCAACTCTCTTCATGGACTGTGATGCACTGTGTTACCTTGTCATGTGTCTCCAATGGGGCTATGCTGGCCCTTGGCAACTCTCTTCATGGACTGTGATGCACTGTGTTACCTTGTCATGTGTCTCCAATGGGGCTATGATGGCCCTTGGCAACTCTCTTCATGGACTGTGATGCACTGTGTTACCTTGTCATGTGTCTCCAATGGGGCTATGCTGGCCCTTGGCAACTCTCTTCATGGACTGTGATGCACTGTGTTACCTTGTCATGTGTCTCCAATGAGGCTATGCTGGCCCTTGGCAACTCTCTTCATGGACTGTGATGCACTGTGTTACCTTGTCATGTGTCTCCAATGGGGCTATGCTGGCCCTTGGCAACTCTCTTCATGGACTGTGATGCACTGTGTTACCTTGTCATGTGTCTCCAATGGGGCTATGCTGGCCCTTGGCAACTCTCTTCATGGACTGTGATGCACTGTGTTACCTTGTCATGTGTCTCCAATGGGGCTATGCTGGCCCTTGGCAACTCTCTTCATGGACTGTGATGCACTGTGTTACCTTGTCATATGGCTCATATATTCCTTATTTTTACAAGATTATTTATAAACGTTGTGTATGTTTTCTTACATACTAATAAAATAAATTTTATTTCACAAATATTTGTCCTCATTCTTCCTGTTATTTTTTGCAAGCTCTAGTTTATGTTGTTTATCCTTAAAGGGACCTAACAAATCTATTTGTTATAATGAAATCATATATGTAAGACAATAGTAAATGACTTTAAGATTAACATCTCCAATGTAATCTTATTATTTGTGTTTATATTATTTTCTCTTAGCTCTATCATTGCCTGATTATGATTAGCAGAGTAATTTCTTTATATATGTATATATATTTTTGTATTTGTGTATATATGTATATTTAAATGTTCATATCCATGTGTGTATTTATAAACTCTGCATGAATTGATGCACCTTTACCAAATGATCTGAGTATTGATACAATGATATAATCCCTGTAAAGTGTTCATTTTATTTAAATAGTATTGACTATGTGTATGCTCTTTTTAAAAACAAAATAATGTCCCTTTAAGTGATGTTGATCACTATTGTAAATGAATGTATTTCCATTTGTAAAGCGTTTTTGTCCTTTTTACAAGAACAAGGACATATAGTTTTATTAATAAACAATCTTATTGTAATGTTGACAGCACCTGTATTTCATTTTCTAATCTATATTATTGTCAAAGTGTAACCAAATCAATCTCTGTGTGTAATACAAATAATGTAGATGATGAATATTAGTTAACTAATATGTTAACAAAATACATCTCCTCCCATATATGGCTATAGGTAGGCTGACCATAATTAAACTTGAATAAATGACACGTTTAATCAATACATGTATAACTATTGTTATTCAACAACAATCCAAAGATATCTTAAAACATCAATGGCATATGTATTTCTCATGTGTATCTTTTAAATGTTAAAGATATACACCATAGCTATAGTTCAAGGGACAGTCAAGTCCGAAAAGATGATTCATGATTTGGTGACATTCCTAGATAGCAATCTACACACATACTAGTTCCTAAAATATAAATACGTTTCTTAATGATATGCCAAGATGTCACTGAGTCCTTGTATTGTCTGCGGTTTTTCAGCGATCTCGGATGCGCCATGTTGCTTAAGACGTCACCTGCCAGGCTGTCCAATGATTCCTTGTATTGACTGACGTTCTTACGTGATCAGGAATATGCCTTTTATTGGATTGCGTTTTGACGCGATCAAGGATGCGCCTTTTTTTTTTGGGCGTTCTTACGTGATCAATAATGTGCCTTTCATTGGATGGCGTTCTTACGTGATCAAGGAAGCGCCATGTTAAGACGGCACATGTAAAGTTAAAAAAACGTGTGATTGGATTGCGTAGTCCCGCAATATTTGTGCACGTTAAAAACGTTTGTGACTGCATGCAATTTTAAAAAGCTTGCGAATATGTATTATTTGCATCATGTTACATTGTTGACCCGTAGCTGATAAAGACCAACACATTCTCTTTTGCTGGATGTCTGGTTGAATCAACGAACGAAAGCAAAATGTTTTCATGCATAGGATATTTCTAGGCAAGTGCAAATCTCTACAGTCCATGTTTAATATGTTTGTCAACAATGTTCCTTTTTCTTAAAAATTAATGTTGTGTTTAATGTTGAACATATCTAATTAATAAATATGCGCTATTGTGTTTGAATAAAGTAATCAATATGCATTTATCATATGCTAAATATATGATGCCGACTTCTTCTAAATGTAATTTCGTTGTATATTTTATGAAAGGTTCATTAGACACTCACATTATAAATAAAAATATTTGATTTTGTCTCTAGTTAGATAGTCCATTGTTTAACCAATAGGTTTATTTTGTCTTGTGTTGTAAGAAAATGTAAGTAATTTTCTTACTCCTCGCAAAGCCAATGAGTTTCATGTGAGTACCATCTCCAGCTTTGTCCAGTTTGTGTAAAGGTTCTTTTCATATGTTAATGATGGGGTATTGTGTTTTACGGTTGTAATGGTGGTTCATCTATATTTAAAATATAGCTAACCCTATTTTATTTGCAAGTGTTTGAAGATTTTTAATATTGCTATCAGTATATGGTAATCTTGTTGTTTGTAGTAGTGTCTATTACATACAGTTATGTAAAAAATATAGGATACTGTCCCTTGAATGCAAATGTTGTTTTTTTGTATCATGTATGAGATCCACATAGTTTAATCTTCAAATATATTTTTGTTAGCATATTTCACCCCCCCACTCCTAAAAGGACTTTAAACCATATTCATTGTTAAAATAAAAATAGTTACAATAAAATATTAACACAATAATGTCTCTTAAAGAAAATAGACTTTATTTAACACGTCAATATAAATGTGATTTTCAAATATTTTTTTTTACAAAGTACATGTAGATATAGCAACAAGCTTAAAATGTGTTAGCATATGTAATGTTGTTAAAGGGACAGTTTCGAAAAAAAATATTTTTACATTATTCGAAAAGTCAATTCTGTAATAACAAGGATATCAAATGTTTCTCAACAATTGAACATTTGCTATCTAAATTTGCTATCTAAACCTATGAGGTTGGTGTGCTCATTTCTTAAATCTTGAAGAGTGCTTGTAATCATTATACAATTTGAGCACTAGAGGGCATTTGGATAGCATTTGTATATGTAAAATCTTGTGCTCATACAGCATATTATTGACCATGTATTGATCATTGATATCTAAAATGTTGTTATGTCAGAACAACAAATAAGTGGTCATTTTTCATAGTCATAGATACAAGGGTAAGCACATAAGTCACACATGTATTTCTCCATGTTTTGTTGTTTCAAACTTTATAATGCGTAATACAGTGTTTTCTTTGTAATCAATAATTTTCTGACTGTCCCTTTAAGCTGTGTTATTGGCATTCAAACAGTAATATGCCATCATGGATAATTGTTATGGTAATTTAGTTAGCGATTCGGGAAACAGTTTGGACATCACATCACAGAAACCAATCAATATCATGAACAAGGATAGGTATGTGATGATGTGGTTTTCACACACTTATAACCCACACTCTGCAAAGAATCTTCCTCCATGGACCCGGTCCCATAGAAGTCGATTATATACAGAGTGTGGTCCACAAGTGTATGAAAACCACATCATCACATACCTATCCATTACACAAAAAACAAAATTTAAGATGGAAAAAAAAAATTACTTCCTCTTCCTTCCCCTCTTCCCACGGGGCTGAGGCTCTGGGAGAGGCAACTGCCGACTCCGAAGAGTCCTCCTTGGAGCTGTTGTGGGAGGAGTGGAAGGAAGAGTACTGGGACGACCAAGGTGAGGAGTAGATGGCTGAGGAGGAGGAGGAGAAGATGGCTGAGGAGGAGGAGGAGAAGATGGCTGAGGAGGAGGAGGAGTAGATGGCTGAGGAGGAGGAGGAGATGGGCCGGCAGGAGGAGATGGCCCAGCAGCAAGAGGCCCAGCAACAAGAGGCCCAGCAACAGGAGGTAGACCAGCATGCGCCTCCCGGAAAAATGTGAACATTTCCTGATGAAGATTGAACATTCTTGTTTGTCCTTCTTGTATTGTATTCAGTATACTGATTATTTCGTTTTGGCCTTGAATTATTTGATTCTGCCCATCAAGTATTCTGCGTCGTCCTTCTATGTTTTCTATCCGGGAGGTACGCATCTGGTCTATGTACTCCAGTAGAACCCGCACCTCCGCTATTTCTTCTTGTTGTGCCTGTTGAACCCGTGCACGGCGGGGTGCCCGTGCACGGCGGAGTGCGGGTCTTTGAGGGACCTCGGGTTCCGCGGCTTCAGCGGCATCCTCCTGTGCTTCCGGGGCCTCTTGATCATCTCCCGTGCGCTGTTCGTCACGGGGGGCCTCTTCCCTCCGAAGTGGGAATTCCTCACCACCACTCTCATCCCGGGGAGATGCAGGAGGCTGTGCTGCCTCGTCCCCAGACTCTGTATATTAAAAAAAAAATAAAAAAAGAAATGTATATATTAGCATATTTGCAAATAAAGGTTTAAATGACTTAGCTTACGATACAATTACAAATGCAGAATCATTAATCCACTTTGAAATCTAACAAACAATCAATACGATTTCCGCTTTTTCTAAACAGTGTTTGTGATATCTGGTCAATGTGAATGTTTTTGCGTTTGTTTTCAGTCTGTTTAAATGCACACCTAACCTATAGCCTAGATACTGATGTAACCGCTAAGTAATAGAATGCGTGTAAACAGCGTAATAGCATTAATCGGATCCTTAACACATGAAACCCAATGTTTTATCTTTCATGATTTATAAGCATACATTTAGTATCAACTTTCGAATGTACTTTTGTTATCTAATTAGCTTCATTCTCTGGATATTCTTTGCTGAAAAGCATATCTAAATATGTTTATAAGATTCTGATTGTTAGCTGAATATAGCTGCCTCCTGTGATTGTTTCACCGTGTGCATGGCTATTTCTTCATTAAAATATATCTCAAGAATGAATCAAATTATGTAATATAAGTACATTTGAATGTTTTGTCAAATTGTATTCGCTACCTCAATCATGAAAGTAAATGTTTGCGTATAGTGTCCATTGAAATACATTCGTATGTGAAATTATTGTTAAATGAGCTTACCGTCAGATGAGAGTGGCAGGTTCCCGGTATCGATTCCTCCGATACCGACTACTTCCACCTCGGAGATGCTGGGCCGCAACATTTCCTCCCATCTGCAGTACTCCATTTCAAGGGCAGGGCCGCCACCGGTCCCTGCGGCATGTCGGGCCTCCAGGCTTAACTTTTTTTTAAGTTCAAGTTTACAGTCCCGGTACCGATGTTTGATGGAATCCATATCCCTGTTCCGGCAACCCACTGCATTGACTGCATTCCGAATCTCGTTCCAGAGCCTCCTCCTGTCAGTCGGGGTAGTCTTCTGGTGCTGCAGCATCCTATACCTGGCCATATAGGCCTCTACGAGGGCCTCCTTCTCCTCCATCGTAAACCTCGCCTCCCTAGTCGCCTTGGCCTTCCCCTGTGACGATGCCCTCTGTTTCCCGGACTGTGAAGCCCTACTCTGACCGCCACTGGGCCCAGCCACTTGGTCATCTTGAACCAAGTGGCTGGGTCCACCCACCGCTTCCACCCCCGCTTCCTGCCCCCCTTCCTGCCCCCCTTCCTGCCCTGTTCCTCTCCCCCTCCCTCTACTCCCCCCTCTACCTGTCCCCTGCCTGGCCTCCATCTCCTCCCTAAACTAAACCCCAAATAATCAAAAAAAAGTGAGTGTGATGAAATGAAAGGGGGTCAAAATAAAGAACTAAAAAGACAAAAAAGGTGCTTAAAGTGTGAGGGATGTAAAAAAAAACAAAGAGGGTAAGGAGTATTTAAATAAACGAAAAGAATAAGACTAAAAGGAGGATATGTAAACTAAATGTAACTAGGGGATGGGTATGGGATGGGTATGGGGTATGGGATAAGAGTAAATGGGATGAAAGGGAATGGGACTACAAGGAATGGGGTATGGAGTGTAGTATGAGGGGGTAGGGGGTATGGAGTGTATGTAGTGTTATTGATAAGTGTATGTATGTATTGAATGTGTTTGCGTGTAAATGTGTTAAGTGTACAGATAAATCACTCGCTCGCTAACTAACACTACTTCTAATTCTCAATAACAAACACTCCCACTAACGCTCACTAACTACCACTAACTGACGCTCACACTAACAACTATCACTAATAACTCCCACTAACTCACTCACGCTCCCACTAACAGACTCTCTCCCACTCCCGCTACCTCCCACTAACTCACTCACTCTCTCACGCTAACACTACCAACTGACTATCTCACGCTAACACTACCAACTGACTCTCTCACGCTAACACTACCAACTGACTCTCTCACACTAACACTAACTCACTCTCAAAAAATCGCAAAATCTCTATTCTTAACTCTCCAAAGACCCACCAGCAACACAGTCAAAGAAGCCCTGCTTGTGTGGTGCTTATATACCCTGTGTAAATGTTTAATGATGTCCCAATTTCCATTGTAATTAGTGTTCAGGTGTGCTTTATTAGCAATTAATATTATTGCAATGTGTATTAGGTGTGTTAATTTGCGCATGCTCATTTTGAGTTGGTATTTGTGGAATGTGTAGAATGCGATGATGTCATAGTGGTCGTTTTCTCTAACATTGTCCAATAGTATTCTTTTTAAATGTGAATTTGCGATGGTGTGTTCTTCGTGAAGTGTTGTATATGTATGTTTTTCATAATATATAATGATATTGAATGCGATTTTTTTTTTAGTGTATGTATATATTTTTTAATCCTTGTTGTTATTGTGCGATTTTCCGCATCTTAAAGTATATGCGTATTCCCCGTATAAATAGTATTAAAACTTCCCCCGCTTGTGAATGTGTAATGCTTGTGTGCTTTGTTGATTGATTGATGTTGTGACATTTGCGGCGTGTTATTGTTGTGCATGATGTGGTATGCGTCATATGACCGAGCTGTGCGTATTTCTCGCGAGATCGAGTGTTAGGTGAAAAAAGCTATTTTTTGCCTTTCCCATTGTTCTCTATGGGAGACTGTCTAACGCGGGCAGGATTACGCGTGTGACATACACGCGTTAGGAGCATCGTTAGATGGTCTTATATTAACTCTAAATACCGGAGTCAAACAATGCCGTGCGTTAGACATAAAACACGCGTGGCGTTAACAGCCCATCTACCGCCGAACTCTAAATCTAGCCGTGAGTGTTTCCCCATAGGAAACAATGGGGCTGTGGTGTTAGTTTTTTTTCAGCCGAAACTCCCATTGTTTCCTATGGGGAAATGCCGAATTTTAACGAGCTAATTCGGATTTATTCGGAGATACGGCAGCTATTTCGGATTCATTCGGTAGATTCGGAAGTATTTTAATTCGGAAATCCGAATCGATCCGAATCTCCGAATTTACCGAATTTACCGAATTTCCGAATTAATCCGAAACGAACCGCACATGTCTAGTTAAACAACAAGCGTTAGCATAGAAAGATAGATATATAGAAAGGAAAAGTCCACTCTCCGTGAATGAATGGAAAGGGAACTAAATTAAAGTACACAAGCTTAGAAACCGAGATAAAACAGTACAATCAGTAACAAATCACCTTCTCTGCTGGAGAGCAGTAAAGAAAGAGGAAGACGATCAATATTATACTCCCAGCGCTTGGCATATAATTAAACCCTATAGCTCCTTGATAAAGGGTACCTAGCTAACCCTAAAAAAGGACA
Source organism: Bombina bombina (assembly GCF_027579735.1). Taxonomy (NCBI): domain Eukaryota; kingdom Metazoa; phylum Chordata; class Amphibia; order Anura; family Bombinatoridae; genus Bombina; species Bombina bombina. The sequence continues at coordinate 911,461,826 of NC_069499.1, forward strand.
ATATATGTATAAAAAAGTAACGCCTAAGACATGAGGCAAAGGTGAGAAAAATGGCTATGATTAGGTTACACTTAAAAACTATTACATTTATTCAAAGACAAACATATTATTATGGATCCATGTTACAAAACATATTTAAAAAGATGATTAAAAATATATATGTATTGTTCAGAATAAGAACAAATAAAATCCTGATAGAGGATTCCACTAATATAAGTGCTAAGTCCAAAACAACGTGCACCTGTGGGTAAATTATAAAGTGGTATTATCCAGTGGTATTATCCATATGTGAATTATCCATTAATGAAAAACGGATGCCAGAACAAATAAATAAATAAATTGGTGTCCTCAAAGGATGGTGAGGAAAACTCAGAAAAAAAGTAAAAGATCTTAAAAAATATATGTAGAAAAAATATAAAAAATATTCTCTATTTATATATTTTTTATATTTTTTCTACATAGCATGGGGTGTCAATCAACCCGACCGTATTCAATCGGGTTAATTTCCGGCAATGTTTATCCGCTGCCTCAGAGCGAGCAGACAGGTTATGGAGCAGCAGTCTTTAAACCGCTGCTTCATAACTTGTGTTTCCGGTGAGCCTGAAGGCTCGCCAGAAACACGGGGCATCAAGCTCCATAAAGCTGAATGATGTATTACATTAGGTTTCACGTATCCCTTTAAGAACAGACAAAAAGGTTATTAAACTAAACAGAATTTAATTTATTGCTATTCCTGATAATACTTGAAAATCTGCTTGTGAAGTTCAACAATTTAATTTTAAATACATTCAAGAAATTGATAAAGTAGTACATTTTAATGAAACACACACAATAGATACTTTTCTAAAATGTCATATTTAATTGCTTTGGTATGAAAGCTCTTGTTTAAGTTAGCTCACTATTTTTTTTTAACAATTATCTACCTTAGAGAATACTGTTACAGTAAAACAAAAATGAGGCCTTGCTGTTGATAGAAATCATTCAATGTGGTTATAAAATGTCTAACTCAAAAGACAAACTGATGGTTATTATTTGCTGGTAAGCACTGAACAATGCGTGAATCACAAACAGAGTGTTGCATTTAAAAGGAAACCCTTTGATTTTATGGTGTTAGTATATAACTCTGTGTGTTGCTATATTTAATTTGTTTACTGGATTTTGTAGTGGTAATAGAAGATTTTTATAATAAAATTTCGCAACTAATGCTAGTAAGATATCACATAGCAATTGCCACAAGTAAAAAATATACAAAAGTTCACACAAGATTTTTTTTTAACTGTATACCCTTGTTTTAACTCAACTTCTATATTCTTCACTTAAAGTGAAAGTAAATTTTTAACCTGTGCAACACATCTATGTAATCTTTATAAGTAATATTTATGTATCGCTATGGTGTTTTTTTTTTTTTTTTTTTTTTTTAAATTTGGGTTTATATTTTAATACTTTATTTCCCTACCGTTATCATCGTTGCTCCTCCCACCCTCCTCTTCTGTATTTTTTAGACATTACGTATAGAGTGGTAATACCCGCTCTATACGTAGTCTAAATGCGTGTTCACGATACCTGCAATGTTTGCACATGCGCGATTCGCCAATCAGGATTACAATGCGCATGCGATTTTATTCATAGCCAATCTTCAACGCGCATGCGGCAACAGATTTCTCAGCTGAAGAAGAAAAGTAGCTGTGCGCATCCCCGAATTGTGCACGAGCGCCGGATATAATCTTGTTTAGAAAATATTTTTTTTTTTTTCAAATAGTTTTTATTAGTTTTTTAACAATATATAACAATAAATGGGGACTCGCAGGACCCCTGCAAATTTCAGTGCAAAACATGTAGAAAAGTGTTAAGGAAAAATTACAACTGAGGTATTCAAGTCTCAAAGATGGAGCCAGTACATTTTCCAAACAGCTGTAAAAGAAGGATAAGAGGGTGGGGGGGGGGGGGGAAGGGTTCATCTGAAAGGATCGGAGAGGGGGGGGGGGGGGCGGGGGGGGGGAATACTACAGGGGGTCGCCAGAGGCGCCTGGTGCGAGGAATCTTAATCTCTAACCTGGGGAAGCCATGAGGTGTCATGTATATCTGTCCAGTCCGCCCAAACCATTTCAAAAAGGTCACTTTTGTCCAAACTGTAAAATATGTCCTTTTCCATGGCGTGTAAGTAAGCCATTGTTTTGAGAGTATCAGGCCAGCGGGGGGGGAATATTTTTTTCCAGTGCCTGGCAATATTAGTTTTAACCGATGACAGGAGATAAACGCAGAGAATCTGCTGGTGTTTAGGAAGGGCCTGTAAGTTTAGGTGCAGAAGTGCAGTGGCAGGGGTTTTTGGCAGCTGAATCCCTAGAGCAGACAGAGTACGGAAGCAGATATTCCACAGGGGGGTCAACTTAGGGCATTCCCACCATATGTGAAGCATATTTCCGTGGGAGCCACAATCTCTCCAGCATTGCGGAGAAGATGTCGAAAACATCTTAGATAGCCGAGCGGGGACCAAATACCATTGGGAGATAACTTTATAATAGGTTTCGAACATTGTCACACAATGTAATGATTTTTTAGTTAAGGTGAGGGACCTCTGCCAGGCATCTGCCGGGATTCGAGAGTGAAGAATAGTGTCCCACTTATGTAAGTGTGGGGCCAAGTCTGGGGGCACAGTACCGTCCAGCAAGCTATAGTGTCTTGAAAGAGGTTTGTGGAGTCTACGTCCTCCTTTCCAAACAGTCTCTCATGGGGTAAGCTGACGCGGAGCAGAGGGAAAGAAACCCCAGCTAGAGAGGAAACTCTTGATCCTAGTAAACTCAAATAAGAGGTAGGGTGGGATGTCTTCGCCTAGTCTGTCCTTAGACAGCGAAAGATATCCATCCTCGTTAGTCTCTGACCAAAAGTCTGAAACAAGTTTTACACCCAGCCTAGCCCACGTATTGGGGTGTGTTTCTGTTAGACCTGTAAAGAGGCCTGGAATGGAAGTAATCGGGGAGGGGTGCGGCGCGATTAGTTTACGATGCCGGATCTTATCCCATACTGCCAGGCATTCCAAAACTACAGAGTTATGTATCTGTAGGGTTCTGCGGCTATGGACCGGAGTCCAGATGAGGTCTTTTAGGTAGATATCGAACGGTAATGAGGCTTGCTCAATGTCTCTCCACCTGTATTGTGAGTGAAGCACTCCCCACTGGGAGATGTGCGTGAGCATAGCACCCTCGTAGTACTTTACTATGGATGGGGAAGCCAGACCCCCATGCTGGACAGGGAACTGCAAAGTTCCGTGGGCTATTCTAGGTGTTTTATTTTGCCAAATAAATTTTGTGCACTCACTTTGAAACTGCAACAAAAGGTGAGTGGGAATTCTGATTGGGAGGCATCTGAAAATATAGGTGAGCCGAGGGAGGAACGACATCTTAAGGGACGCTATGCGGCCCATCCAAGAGATGTTCTTATGATCCCAAACATGTTTTAGCGCTCTCAAGTCCGCCAAGAGGGGTAAATAGTTATCCTTAACCATCTGTTTCAAATCGTTAGAGATTCGGACTCCAAGGTGGGTAATCCCTTTGCTAGACCATTTAAAGTCAAACTGACTTTGGAGGGCTGAAACATATGTTTGGGGGAAGCCCCATAAGTAAATTTCCGTTTTGGGGGTGTTTAGCTTGTAAAAGGAAAGGGAGCCAAAGACCTCAAGAATCTTCAGAAGTCTAGGTATTGTGCGGAGCGGATCTGCAGAGAACACAGTCACATCAGCCGCAAACAGGGCGATGTTGTGTTTGGAGCCAGAGAGTGTGATTCCTACTATGTCCCTATCAGTACGTATTGTTTCCGCTAGCGGCTCGATTGCCAATGCAAACAGGAGTGGAGAGAGTGGGCAGCCTTGCCTCGTGCCATTAAAAATGGGGAATGAGGACGAGTGGAACCCTACCCCCCTGACCGTTGCCGTGGGGTTAGAGTATAAAGCTTGGATCGCGAGGCGAATGTCAGATGGGAATTTAAAGGCGACAAGAGTCTCCCACAGGTAACTCCATCTAACCCTATCAAAAGCCTTCTCGGCATCCAGAGAGATAACCGAGAAGGGCTTGTTCATTCTTGTCGATTCGCAGGTGATATTGATAAGGCGCCTAGTGTTATCCGGGCCCTCACGATTAAGTACAAATCCCACCTGATCTGGGTTGACTAGGGTGGGCAGAAGTTTGCATATTCGATTAGCGAGAAGTTTGGAATAAATTTTTATATCAACATTTATAAGCGAGATGGGCCTATAATTGGGGCAGAAGGAGGGGTCCCTATTTGGCTTGGGAATCATGATAATTTCAGCCTCCAAGAATTCTCGATTGAAACTTCCCTCTTGCCTGGCAGTATTAAAAAAATCTAAGGAGAAGCGGGATTAGTTCTTGACTATAAGTTTTGTAGAACTGTGCGGGGAACCCGTCTGGGCCGGGGGCCTTAAGAGGTTTAAGACGCTGGATGACCTGCTTGATTTCCAGCTGGGTAAATGGGTTGGACAGTGACTCTTGTTGTTCCGTGGTTAAGGACGGTAACTTTAGGGACTCTAGAAATGTTTTAATCTGTTGTGTGGAGGTAGGGGCTTTAATTTCATTGCCCTCAAGGTTGTAGAGTTTAGAATAATAGTCTGAGAAACATTCCCCTATCTGTGAGGGTAGTTTATGAGTCTTGTTGTTGTGAATGATTTGGTGTATGCGGGAAGAGCTATTCCGCTGACGCAATTTGTGTGCTAACAGAGTGTCGGCCCTATTGCCCTTGTAATAAAATAATTGCTTAAGTTTTGTAAGGTTCTCTTGGGTGCGCCTCAACTCTAAGTGGTTAATATGTGCACGTACGGCTGAGATCTGGGAGGTCAGTACTTCAGAGACGTTAGCTCTATTGGAGGATTCAAGTAGCCGAAGCTTGCAGTGGGCTTGGGCTAAGGAGAGTCCAGCAAGTTTCCTAAGGCGAGCTTGCTTACGGATAATATAACCTCTGGAGACCGCCTTGATGGTGCCCCAGAGGGTATCATCAGATGTCTGACCATTGTCATTAAGTCGAATAAGTTCTATAAGATCTCTGCGTAGTTCTTCCCTGAAGGGGGTGTCTGCTAGGATGTTATGTGGAAGAGACCACCTACTTTTATGAAGACAGGGGTCACTAGTGTGAAGATCTACAAGCACCGGGTCATGATCTGACCATGAGCAGAGGGGGATACTAGATTGGAGTACTGAGTCCAGGGTCGTTGCTGAACAGAAAATATGGTCTAACCTAGAATAGGTTTTGTGTATCTGGGAGAAGTGGGTGAAGTCCCTGTCTGTAGTGTGTAATGATCGCCAGATGTCAAAATAACCAAATTCAGACATGATGGATTTAAAGCATGTGGAGAGGAGAGTTAGTTGGGGGGTGATCTTGGTTGGGAATAACGTCTTGCGGTCTAGTTTAGTGTCCCAGATCATGTTGTAGTCTCCCGCTATTATAACTCTGCCCTGTTTGTGGTGGTCAATTAATCTCAGGATCTGAGGCAAGCAGGCTGTTGGGTATTGGGAAGGTATATTGAAACTAGGGTGTGCGTGACGTGATCAAGCTTGCAGATTACTATAGTGTATCTAGCCTGGGGGTCCCTTATTACCTCAATTTCCTCATAAGCTACCCTCCTGTGAATCAGGACCGCAGTCCCTCGAGCTTTTTTTGTAAATGAAGAGCATTCTATGGTCGTGTATGAGCGAGAATGAAATCTATGGGGAGCATCTAACAGCCAGTGCGTTTCTTGTAGAAACACAATATCGGGGTTGTGGTGATTAAGCATGCGAGTGAGTAGGCTCCTTTTGAAGGGAGAGTTTAAGCCCCTGGAATTATGTGTGCATACTCGTAATCGGGACATGGTTCACTTCTAGCCCAGGGGAGTGGGTGGGCAGTGGGGATATCCGGAAGGTTTAGGTTAAAGGCTTGGAAAGAGGTATGTAGGGGGAATGGGGGGGGGAAGGTTATTCAGAATGTGAGGTGGAAATGTACTGACAACACAGGTGGAAATAGTCCACCTAGGCGGAACCCTGGTGTGGGTTAACCTATGGGGGGGGGGAGCTAAGAGCAAATGTGTGAGAAGAGCTGGAAGGTCCAGCCCCACTCCGCTAGCTAGGTAACTAGACAATGGGGAATAAAACAAGGTGCAATAAAATGTAAACCTGTGGGCCCCAAAGAGGGCGTGACAAAAGCATAATTAACTAAAATGAATACAGGAACCTGATAGGAAACATTGGATACAATAAGCAATCTACACATACATGCCAACACAAAGCAATAGAATCTGGTTTCATATGATTAAAGATTGCATAATTTGGATAATGCGGACCCCACTCAAGGACACAACAAAATAACAACAAAGAGTGAGAAGATTGGGGTGAAGGGCATTTTGTCGAATCGTGCCTGTAAAAATATATAGCAGAGTGAGCTCAGAGGGCTGACATGAAACGACAGAATGTGACGAACGATGTAGAACTCGTATTTGCAGTTAATGCAGACCTCACTCAGTGACACGTCAGCGTGTCAGCAAAAAATAGAATGAGCAGAGGTGAGAACATTATATCGTGTCATGTCTGTATTATGTAAGACTAGGTGGGCGTAAGGATCTAACATGAAACATCAGGAGGCAATGGACAGTGAAAACACATAAGTCTAACATGAAACAATAGCAAGTGGGCATATATGAGTGAGAAGTCACATTTTTCAGACACTATGGCTCCTACTCCGTTACTTGTTAACACATCAATACAAGGCAATGAGAGTGGGGGAAGCATATTATATCCTATCAGACCTGCAAAATATAACAGAAGTTGGCTCAGTTTCAGGTGGGTGGAGACTCTAGTTGGGTTTCATCGGTAGACTGCTGTGTTCTCATCCTCTTAGGCCTTTGTTCCTTAACCGACCATTCGGGGGCTGTGACTCTCAGCTTAGATTGTACAGCCGGAGGTCCCCGTGAGTCTATTGCCATGAGTCCCCATTGGCCAAGGAGAGAAGTCCCTTGAGAAAGAGAGGTCACGGTGATTGATTTGTTGTCTTTTGTGATTATTAGTTTAGTAGGGTAACCCCATCTGTACTTAATGTTCTCCCTGCAAAGAATCTGTGTGACTGGCTGGAAATATCTCCGGTGTTGGAGAGTGTGTGCGGATAGATCGGGCAGCAGTTGTATGTCTTTAAATCTTTCTGATGTTTGCGGCTTCCAAAAGGCCGCCTGCATGAGTCTGTCCTTAAAGATAAAACTGTGGAAACAGACTATGACATCTCTCGGTTTCTCCTGAGAGACTGTTCTAGGACGTAGGGCTCTATGGGCCCTTTCCATGGTGTCTGTCAGCCCCTCTGTTGGTCCCAGCAGTTCTTTAAAAAGATCTTTCAGGAAGTTTTGAATCTCTGCTGGTTGGATATCCTCAGGTATTCCTCTAAACCTTATGTTGTTTCTGCGTGCCCTATCCTCCACATCAGCCAGTTTGAACTCCAGCTGGCTGATTTGATCCGCAAGAGATTCTGAGTAGGACAATAAATTTGTATGGTCAGTGGCAAGATCGTCCTGTTTTCTTTCCAGGGAGTCTACTCTGTCACCTATCTCAGAGATGTCTTTACGGAGTTCAGCATGATTGCGTTGGATTTCCTTGGTTATGGAGATAGTTTGGTTTGCAAGCATTTTTTTAAGTGTTGCTTCCGTTATTAGGTGTTGTGATTTCACTTGAGGCGTGAGGTCAGGTTGGGAACCATCTCCCAGAGACTCAGACTCACTCAGACCTTCATTGGAGTCCTCATTCTGGTCTTTGGGGTGTTGCGTGAAATGATCCAGGACTGTTTTTTTCACAGAACCTGGCGGCTTCGAGTGTCTCCTGGCGTTGTGTGGCATTTTCATAGGAGAAGAGAGAGCCTCTGGCTGAACCAGTGAGCCCGAATTGGGGATAAATGAGAGGGCTATTGGACCAAACAGGCTAATAAAAATAAAAAGAGGATAATACACATGCACAATAGTGTTACATAACGGAGTAGGGCCAGCCGTCCACCCGTAACCTCTATCTCCCCATAGCGGCGTTTATGGGCCACATACTGCCCCACAAGACTTTGTATGTATCAAAAGATGCCAACTTCGGTGGAGAGAGAGGCCAGGCGGGCGTCTTATTAATATTACCCTTATACTTATAGAGAGATGCCTCTAAAATTCTGAAGGGGGGGTATGCCCCCCGGACTCGGGGAAGGAGGGATACGACCCGGAGGAAGGGGAAAAGGAGAGTGGTAGTGACCAGCCCACGTAAGCAGGCCGGAAAGGATGAGTCCGAGAGGAGGGGGTCAGTGGTAGAAAGTGAAAACAACACACAGATGGGCGACTAAGCCCAGAGTACCTGAAACAGTTACTTCTGCCAGTCAGCGCACAAGGTGAGAAGCGAAATTTGCTCTCACTATTAGTCAAAGAGTTACATAAGTGCGGCAAACAGGCAGGAGCAACTGGAGCCAAAAAAGTTAAATATCAAGCGTCCTGTGAAAGGAAAAGAGTAAGCTAAGCAAGGTCACCACACAAAATAATACAAAATAAGACACTCCACTCTGAGCTGGACTGCAGAGAAACAGAAGCTGACGCAGCAGCACAATAAGACACAATTCTATAGCAGTGGCCTCAGTTCATGAGAACAGCATTAATTAAGAACAATTATGTAAAGTAAAACAACTTTGCAGTATATTTTCAGACAGTAATGATCTGGTTATAGAAGCCCCCTTAAGTGTACACTGTATATACCAGTTTTAATTCAGTTCACACACAGTACTTTCTAAGCAGTATTTGTTCAAAACCTTACAATGACTGGCAGCGCTGCTAAAAGAAAAATAGTTGTTATTAGAGAGGCCACAGATAACATACAAGCATCACACTACACTTTGTGCCAAACGCTGAAAGACAATAGCGCTGACGCAACAGCTTTGGATAGAATAACTGGTAGGTATTAAGAGGATGTATGCAAACCCTCTGCGTGAGATAGAATGTCACTGGTAGTCCAGCTTTTTGCTTTAAGCTCAAAAACCTTATGTATCACCTCAAATTATATCGGGGTGAGTTGTGATAGTGTACAAGGGCAAGATGGCCACAGAATTGCTGGTATAGCAATGAGAAGAAAAGTGTTCCTGGCCCTCTGCAGATAGTGATCTAAGTGGGGTGGTAAGAGCAGGTCTGACTGTTTTTGGTTGAGAATGAACACTCTTAGGTATAAAATGGCCAGAAGCATCAAACAGGGTCCTTTAGTAAAATTTGGTTGCCAGCCAGCAGATTCTTACCACCCTCATAAGGCCTCAGTCTTTAATTGGCTGGGAGTCCCCTGTTACCGGTAGAAATAGGAGCTGTAAGAGTCAGTGACCAAATCCAAATGGGCCTCTCTATCAAAAGGCTATACAGCAGGGCGGCTGGTAATAGCTCCACTATTATATGGTGGTATTTTGTCCTGGGTGATAATGCAGGTTATATCCTGCGTGTTGTAGGAGCAGTGTTAGCACTAATAGTCAAAATGTACAGGCTCCAGACTACACATGAGCCTGTTGATCTTACCCACTCCAAGCGTGTAGACAGTGCAGGGGTGTCAGCAGAGGCAGGAGACCCAGCCGCAAGATGGCGGGTGTTCGCGCCGAAAAGGTTATGGCGCAACTCACTCTCTTCCCGCCACTCGCGGACCTTCGCCAGCTCCCGGTCAGGGCCGGGTTGTGACCGCAAATGAGGGAACCGCTATGGGGTGAGTCCGGTCAAAGGTTGTGTCTCCTAGTAGGTATCCAGTCTCCCACACCCTCAATCCAGGTGCTGTCAGGTAGTAAGCTGCTGTACCGGAGCAGAGCCCCGACCCTCCGGTCAGCAGTTTAGCTCAGGTAGTGTTACCGTGGGCCCCTGTTCAGGGTCAGTAAAGACAGGGGGATATATCTAAACCGCAGCAGGGTCCGCTTTGAGATGTAGCTGGGTATCACCACAGGTCCCGACAGATGAGCCTGGCTTCCAGTAAAGTTGCGTGGCTCGCTCTGCTCTAAGGGTCTCCAATATATCCACAATCTTCCTAACCTTTAAAGGACAGACCACAGAGTCTATAAAGTGTGTTGTAGTCACTTTTTCTTGCACTTTTTATATATTATTCAAAAATCTGGCAGAGAGCACTCTCCAAACACGTCTCTCCAGTTAGATGGCTAGCTCCGCCCCCTAGAAAATATTTTTAACATGCGCACTTGATTGCATCGTTGTATGACGTAGCTTCACGGCCGCCGATCAGCCAGAAAGTCAATTGGAGAAGAAAAAAAACGTGACCAGGAAGTGCAGTATGTTTGAAAAAACGGGTTGAGTTGAAAATAGGAAAATTAGTACTTTATTTGCGGCGAAATAGGTATTTATATATTGCTTGGACAAAATTGATGAAAGAAACTCATATTATTTTGATATTGCCTAGGTAAATGTGCATAGCTGACCACCAAACTTTACTTTTACTTTAAACATGACATTATGTTTTAATTTAGGAGAAGATAACTGATGTTACTTTATAAAATCTGTCTATAATGATCATCTGTTCTGAACTGATAACTGTTATGTCTCTTTCTAAACTTCTGTCCAAGTGTCCAGTGGAAAAGTTAAGGTTGTTTTAATTGTTATTTAATTAAATGAAGTTTGTTGTGGAATAAAATGTATCAATATTATTATTATATATATATTTTTATATGCAATGATAAAATAGTATAATGAGCGCTAGGTTGTCTTGAAAACAAATTTTTTTCTTAAAGGAAAAGTTCAAATTAAAACGCACAGTAATAATACATTATCATTTGTAAAAATGCATTTGAGAAAAAGCTATGTCACATATTAAAGGGACATGAAACACAGATTTTTTTTTTCTTTAATGATTCAGGCACAGAATACAATTTTAAACAACATTCCAATTTACTTCTATTATATAATTTGCTTAATTCTTTTAGATATCCTTTGTTGAATAAATAGCAATGCACATGGGTGAACCAATTTCACAAGGCATCTATGTGCAGCCACCAATCAGCAGCTACTGAGCCTATTTAGATATGGTTTCCAATCAATTATATCTAGAGAATGACGCACAGTATAATATAGAAGTAAATTGGAAAGTTGTTTAGAACTGCATTATCTTTCTAAATCATTAAAGAAAGAAAAAATGTGTTTCATGTTTCAAGGTCCATTAAGTGCTTCTCATGTAAGCAGCACCCTTAGCATTTATAGGTAAGATACGTGCATGTGCTTCTGATAAATATTTATTGATCACATTTATTTGTTGATCTTGCACTTGTTTTTTGGTATATAATGATTTCTGAAATTTGCTCAGTATTGCCAGTTGGTGTTTCCATTGATCACAATCCTAAAATACTTTTACCTCTGAAGACTGAAATCATTACATCCTGTAAATAACACAAAACTGTGATCTGTATTGTTTTGTGTCAAGATTTTGTAATCCAGAGTCTAAATGTGCCAGATTGACAACAAAACAAAATGGCGATCTTATGGGTTTAGTGATTACTTTACAGCTTGATTAGACTTTATGTTAATTTTAATAGGGCGTAGTGAAGCTTATAAGTGACGTGTAATTAACCTGTTGTGCCCTAAAATCATATAGATATGAGTGATTTGAACATGTGCATTATTGAAATAGTGAGCATGTGTTTCTTGAGTTATCGATTTCACTAATTTCTATTAATATAAAAATGCTTATTAAGTTTTTAACTTTAATTGAAGAACAAGAAGTGTTTATATACTTCTAGTGATTTTTCTTCATAGCTCATCTAATGCCAGTGAGTCATTTCAGAGTGTGTTTCCCATGTTCAAAACCAATATTACAGTTGAAAATTTTTGGGGTATATTACAAGCATATTGTATGTGTTGGGTTTATCAAGTTTTATTGTGTGTTTAACCAATTAACGGGGGTTAAACACACAGTAGAGAAGTGTCAAAAGTCAGAAAATTACATGCTCTAAAGGATTACACCATCTTTTTTGGATTATAACGGCCCGTTAAATATAGAATTTTTTTTTACTGAAATTGTAATGATGGAAGTGCTGCCGATAAGCAATGAAAACAGCTGATTGTGACCACCTTGACGTCAAACACATCTCATTGGCAGCCAATAACATGGTAATAACTAAACAAATACATACTGATTAGCACCTATATAAAAAAATGAAAATATTCCTGTCTTTTCAATCTGTTATTTCTCATTAGGTCTTATGCACACCACCATTGTTTATTGATATATGGATAGAAGTGACCATTGATTGTTGAGGCTTTGGTAGGCTGACCATATTGCCGCTTTAAGAAGGAACACATATGAAAAATACATATGTGAGGGTTCTTATACAAAACCATTTATTTAAACAGCCCTGAAAACAGCCCTGACATATGTATTTTTCATATGTGTCCCTTTTTAAAGCGGCAATATGGTCAGCCTAGGCTTTGGCCTCTATTTAACAAAGTCTGGCAGACCTGATCCGACAGTGCGGATCAGGTCTGCCAGACCTCACTGAATACGGAGAGCAATACGCTCTCCGTATTCAGCATTGCACCAGCAGCTCACAAGAGCTGCTGGTGCAACGCCACCCCCTGCAGACTCGCGGCCAATAGGCCGCCAGCAGGGAGCTGTCAATCAACCCAATCATACTCTATCGGGTTGATTTCCGGTGATGTCTGTCCGCCTACTTAGAGCAGGCGGACAGGTTATGGAGCAGCAGTCTTTGTGACCGCTGCTTCATAACTGCTGTTTCTGGCGAGTCTGAAGAGTCGCCAGAAACACGGACCCACGAGCTCACTACGGAGCTTGTTAAATGGGCGCCTTTATGTTAGGATATTGGGTTGGGTTATAGTAATAATGCTAGTGAAGCTGAGTTTGCTAGTAGAACTGGAAGCGCTTATGGCAGGGGGGAGTGGAGTCTGCTGATGGGTGTGCTAGTTGCAGAGTAAATAGGGTTAGTAATGCTCATAACACAGAAAAACAGAGAGAGACACTCAACTGGGCTTAGAACAGAAAAACTTTTTTTTTTTTTAGTCCCCCCTTACTCCCATGGTACAATAATTTTTAGCACACTAAGCCTTTCACAAAGGAGAAATTTCCTGTAGCATATCAGTCTGATCCTGCCAAGTGACAGTCCAGCCCTGAAAAAATACAAGTTACAGGTGTGGTTGATAGTGAGAATGGGAGTGCTAGTAGGGTAAAATTATGACATTAAATATATAATACAATGTTCGTTTTAAAGGGGCATTTTAGGGGTCAATTATTTTAAATGTAATATTCTTAATTTTATGCCCCTTTAATTAACCTCTTAAGATAGCACATAAGTTGCAGCCACCTTATTAGTCAGCAGGTCCAATAGACTCATTAAGTAGATTTCTATCAAGGCTATATTCTGTTACTGAATAAATATTAAGTGCCCCATCCACAGCTTGACAGTTCTAGGACATATAAAGAATGAAGATGTGTCAATTAGCTAAACAGGATCATTTTGAAGATTATAATATATATATATCCCATTTAGATTTTTATTCATAAATTTACCTAAAGTTAGAGAAAACACTAAACCCTTAAAAATTATCAAATATGAGTAAATGAACAGGGTTAAAAAAACTACAGAATGTGTGAGTTTAATGGCACTCTGAGTACTGCCCTAAGAATTCACATAGGTGTCATGCTTTTTACATTTCTGTTGACTGTCAGGTATTGTAGAACCTAAACACAGTACTTTCCTCCTCTTCACTCCCCCCTATGCACAGTAAATAAGATACAGCAGGGGGTAGATCAGGGTACATTCAGGCAAGTAAATGACTGAGGAACTGCATTGAGAGGGGTCTGAGATCTCAGGTCTGATGTGGGAATTGGGCTGTAAGGACAGGGGTCTTATCTATGGTTGGAATGTAACTAACAAATGAGCTTTAGGTCCAAAATGACTGTGTTATAATAGCAGGTGGCTGATAAAGGTGCTGAACAGTCCGCACCCAGTTTTATCTGATGTTAGTATTTGGCTAACAGAGAGACTCAAGACATAAGCCAGATTACAAGTGGCGTGCTATTGACATTTTTTTTGCTCTTGCACTAACTGCACTAAACTTTTAAAGCGGGTGGTTTAGCATGCATATTACAAGCTGAAAGTAAAAAGTTAGCTCTCGAGCGAAACCCAATGCATGCTAACTTGAGGACTTCGGATATCACAACTGGGTTAACTTCTCCCCATAAACTTCAATGGTCAGCGCTTTCCAAAAAAAACTAACACCTATTGCTTGCACGCTTACCCTACACCGATGATATATTCTACCGCACTAAATGAATATGAATATTTTACATTCCAATGTTCTTCACATAGAAGAAATTATTATTTTTAAATATATATTCTGTATATATATATATATAGGGGTTGGAAATTTTCGAAATTTTATATATAGGGGTTGGAAATTTTGCCCCAGAGCTAGTGATCCCATGAAATTTCGTAGTCGGACACTTTTTCAACTACAAATTTTCACGGTGTCATTTGTAAACTTGCAATACATATTTATACACTTTTATTACACATTTGTATTGAGAATAAAACACTTTGGGCTAGATTACAAGTGGCACGGTACATTGCGTTTTCACAATTGTTTTTCACAAGCGTTTCACGTATTCCCCCATAGAAGTCAATGTAGAAAAAAAAGTGGAAAAAAAACCTAACATCCAAATATCGCGCATACACAATCGCATTTTCAAAATTGCGCTAAGCCAGCATGAAAATATGAATATTTCATATTCCCCTGTTCTTAACATAACGGATTATGTTCTATTTATTCATTATTAAAAATTTCTAAATAATGTAACTGATGTTTTTTTAAAGAAATATATATTTATACATATATATTTTTTTATGTGCAATATTTTTTAAACATAATTTTTATTAGACGGTGTTATTATGAGCGGAACTGTACTTTGTAATGTATTTTGAAGTGTTTTGTGCAACTTTTTAGTTTTGCAAAATAATTAGTTTACCACAGCTCTGAGATTGCGGTAAGAATTGTAGCTTAACTTTCACTCAACTTGTAATATAAGCACAATTAAAATGGATCCCGAAAACAAAATATCGATTGCACAAAAACATTTGTATCTCACTTGTAATCTAGCCCTTAGTATACAGTTGTAAACTTATTAATAATATAAACCTTTTATCTTACCTAAAGCTCTTACTTTTTCAGATGCCATATAACTAAGTCAGGAATAGACAGGGACAGACACACATACACACACACATCCTCACACACATACACACCTTCACACACACACTCACACACACACTCCACTTTGTAAATTGTTATGTGCAGTAAACTCTGCTAGGTCCCTTTAAGATATATTTGTTTCATAGAAACCAGGGTCGGAACAATTGTCAGTATAGCCAGTACAAAAGCATCAGGGCAGCCTACCCCATAGCCTGCCTCCCCAGTTTCTGATGGAGAAGCTGTTGCTGAGGCCAGTCTGTGTGTTTACAGTGCTGCTTAGAGTGCTGTACATATATCCCGCCATTGCTGTGTCTAAATCAAATGGGCCCAAAATATAGATCATGGTCTGTCACTACTCACTACTAGGGATGGGCGAATGTGTTTATATTCGAATTCGAATGTTAGAACAAATATTATTGTAGAAATTCGATTTACATAATAGAATGTTGACAAGAACAAATATTCTTAAAAATTCTATTATCGAATGATATTTACAGTTTTCGAATGTCACTTTCGAATTTGAATGTAACGTTCGAATTTGAATATTATATTTATAAAACACAGTATTAGACTAGAAATACTATTTTGAATTCTAATGTTACATTCAAATTCGAATGTAGCATTCAAATTCGAATATTACATTTAAAAAAACACAGTAGTAGACTAGAAATACTATTTTGAATTTGAATGTTACATTCTAATTCAAATGTAGCATTCAAATTTGAATATTACATTTAAAAAACACAGTATTAGACTAGAAATACTATTTCGGATTCGAATGTGTTATTCGAATGTAGCATTCAAATTCGAATATTACATTTAAAAAACAAACAGACAGATTACGAGTTTTGCGTTATGAGTGAAAAAGCATCGTTATGGCCCATAACAATGCTTTTTCCCTACCGCTGATATTACAAGTATTGCAGGTATAGTAGCTATACTGCACACTTTTTTGGCCGTCACGCAACGTCAGTACCGAACTTTTAAAAAAGTCCTTTTATCAATGGGACTTCCATAGCGCCGGTATTACAAGTTTTGCTGTGAGGCCAAAAAGTGAGCGGTACACCCTATACCGACAAGATTCATACCGCCATCTAAAGTCAGTAGTTATGAGCTTTACGTTACAAAGCTGTAGCATAAAACTCATAATTAAACTGTCACAAAGTACACTAACACCCATAAACTACCTATTAACCCCTAAACCGAGGCCCAACTGACATCGCCGCGACTTAAAAAAAATGTACTAACCCCTATTCCGCCACTCCCCAACATCGTCGCCACTATAATAAAATTATTAACCCCTAAACCACCGCCCTCCTACATCAAAAACACTATTTAAATATAATTAACCCCCAATCTGTTGTCCGCCCACTCCGCCACTATAATAAACCTATTAACCCCTAAGTCTAACCCTAACGTAACCTTAACACCCCCTAACTTAAATATAATTCAAATAAATCTAAATAAAACCTACTATTAATAACTAACTAATTCCTATTTAAAACTAAATACATACTTACCTGCAAAAAAAACATAAGCTAGCTACAATATAACTAATAGTTACATTGTATCTATCTTAGGTTTTCTTTTTATTTCACAGCTAAGATTGTATTTATTTTAATTAGGTAGACTAGTTAGTAAATATTTATTAACTATTTACTAGCTACCTAGTTAAAATAAATAGAAATTAACCTGTAAAATAAAACCTAACCTGTCTTACACTAAAACCTAACATTACAATAAAATTAAATACATTAAATTAACAAAATACAATTATCTAAATTACACACACACATTTTATTTTATCAAAAATAAAAACGAATTACTCCTAATCTAATAGCCCAATCAAAATCAAAAAGCCCCCACAAAATAAAATAAACCCTAGCCTACACTAAACTGCCAATGGCCCTTAAAAGGGCCTTTTGCGGGGCATTGCCCCAAAGAAATCAGCTCTTTTACCTGTAAAAAAATACAAACAACTCCCAACAGTAAAACCCACCACCCACACAACCAAACCCCCCAAATAAAATCCTATCTAAATAAACCTAAGCTAACCATTGCCCTGAATAGGGCATTTGGATGGGCATTGCCCTTAAAATGGCATTTAGCTAAAAATAAAACCTAAGCTAAAAATAAAACCCACCCAATAAACCCTTAAAAAAAACTAACACTAAACCCCCAACTATCCACTTACAGTTTTTGAAGACCGAACATCTATCCTCATCCAGGCGGCAGAAGTCTTCATCCAAGCGGGCAGAAGTCCTCATCGAAGTCAAGCCGGCAGAAGTCTTCATCCAAGCTGGCAGAAGTCTTCATCCAGATGGCATCTTCTATCTTCATCCATCCAGTGCGGAGCGGGTGCATCTTCAAGACATCCGGCACGGAGCATCATCTTCTTCCCATGGCTGTTGAAGAATGAAGTTTCCATTTAAATGACGTCATCCAAAATGGTGCCCCTTACATTCCGATTGTCTGATAGAATTCTATCAGCCAATAGGAATCAAGGGGGAAAAATCCTATTGGCTGTTGCAATCAGCCAATAGGATTGAGCTTTCATCCTATTGGCTGATCCAATCAGCCAATAGGATTGAGCTCACATTCTATTGGCTATTCCAATCAGCCAATAGAATGTGAGCTCAATCCTATTGGCTGATTGGATCAGCCAAAAGGATGAAAGCTCAATCCTATTGGGTAATTGCAACAGCCAATAGGATTTTCCCCCATTAACTCCTATTGGCTGATAGAATTCTATGCTCCACGCCGGATGTCTTGAAGATGGACCCGATCCACGCCGGATGGATGAAGATAGTAGATGCCGTCTGGATGAAGGCTTCTGCCCGGTTGGATGAAGACTTCTGCCGGCTTCTATGAGGACTTCTGCCCGCTTGGATGAGGATGGTTGTCCAGTCTTCAAAAACTGTAAGTGGATCGTCGAGTTAGTGTTAGGTTTTTTTAAGGGTTTATTGGGTGGGTTTTATTTTTAGCTTAGGGTTTTGGGCAATGTAAAAGAGCTAAATGCCCTTTTAAGGGCAATGCCCATCCAAATTCCCTTTTCAGGGCAATGGTTAGCTTAGGTTTATTTAGATAGGGTTTTATTTTGGGGGTTTGGTTGTGTAGGTGGTGGGTTTTACTGTTGGGGGTTGTTTGTATTTTTTTTTATAGGTAAAAGAGCTGATTTTCTTTGGGGCAATGCCCCGCAAAAGGCCCTTTTAAGGGCCATTGGTAGTTTAGTGTAAGCTAAGGTTTTTTTTATTTTGGGGGACTTTTTTATTTTGATAGGGCTATTAGATTAGGAGTAATTCGCTTTTATTTTTGATAATTTCTTTTTTTATTTTGTGTAATTTAGTGTTTATTTTTTTTGTAATTTTGATAAATGTATTTTGTTAATTTAATTTCTTAAATTTTATTGTAATGGTATGTGTTAGTGTAACTCAGGTTAGGTTTCCTTTTACAAGTAACTTTGTATTTATTTTAACAAGGTAGCTAGTAAGTAGTTAATAACTTTTTATTAACTAGTCTACCTAGTTAAAATAAATACAAACTTACCTGTGAAATAAAAATAAAACCTAAGATAGCTACAATGTAACTATTAGTTATATTGTAGTTAGCATAGGGTTTATTTTACAGGTAAGTATTAAGTTTAAAATATTAATTATTTAGTTATTAATAGTAAGTTTTATTTTGAATCTTTTTAATTATATTAAAGTTAGGAGGTGTTAAGGTTACGTTAGGGTTAGGGTTAGACTTAGGGTTTTGGTTACGTTAGGAGTTAATATATTTTATTAGTGTTAGTTATGTGGGAGGCCAGAGTTTTAGGTGTTAATAACTATAGTATAGTGGCGGCGACATTGGGGGTTGCAGATTTGGGGTTAATAAGTGTAATGTAGGTGTCGGCGATGTTGGGGGCAGCAGATTAGGGGTTAATAAGTGTAGGTAGGTGGAGTCAACATTGGGGGTGGTAGATTAGGGGTTAATAAGTGTAGGTAGGTGGCGTTAACATTGGGGGCGTCAGATTAGGGGTTAATAAGTGTAGGTAGGTGGTGGCGACATTGGGGGTGGCAGATTAGGGGTTAAGAAGTGTATGTAGGTGACGGCGATATCGGGAGCAGCAGATTAGGGGTTAATAAGTGTATGTAGGTGATGGCGATATTTGGGACGGCAGATTAGGGGTTAATAAGTGTAATGTAGGTGTCGGCGATGTCGTTGGCGGCAGATTAGGGGTGTTTATACTCAGGGTTTATGTTAGGGTGTTAGGATTAAATTTAACCTTTTCTTTCCCCATAGACATCAATGGGGCTTCATTATGGAGCTTTACGCTCCGTAATTGCAGGTGTTAGGCTTTTTTTTAGCCGGCTCTCCCCACTGATGTCTATGGGGAAATTGTGCACGAGCACGTCAAAACACCGCTTGTATTTGGGTGAAGCATGGAGCTCAACGCAACCATATCGCCCGCACAAGCCGTTTTTTTGCAAACCTGTAATAGCAGCGCTATGAAAGGTGAGCGGTGAAAATAACTTGCAAGTTATAGCGAGCCAGCCATAACGCAAAACTCGTAATCTGGCTGACAGTAATAGACTAGAAATACTATTTCAAATTTGAATGTTACATTTATTAAACACAATTGTTGACTAGAAATACTAGACTAGAAATACTATTTTGAATTCGAATGTTACATTCAAATTCGAATGTCACATTCGAATTCGAATATTACATTTAAAAAACACAGTATTAGACTAGAAGTACTATTTTGAATTTGAATGTTACATTTCGAAATTGAATGAGCTAAACATTCTATTATTCAAACAAATATTTTCGAATTTTATTGAATAATTCGAAAACAAAAATTCTAAAATAGAAAGTTAGAATGTTATATAAACATTCAAAATTCGATTAGAATGAAGGAATGTATCAAAAATTCATTTTAAATTTTGAATTTTCAGAAACATTTGCCCATCCCTACTCGATACATATTTAATAGCTGACTCAGATGTTTTGGATATCACACTTACACATATACACACCACTTATATATACACACACCACACATATTCACACACCACATTTACACACACATCACACTTACACACACACCACACATACACACACCCACACATACACACCACACATATATAAACACCACAAATGCACACACACCACACATATGCACACCAAACATACACACACACCACACATACACACAAACCACACATATACACACAACACATATACACACACCACACATACACACACACCACACATAGACACACACCAAGCATATACACACACCAAACATATATGCTCAGCACACATGCATACACATCACATAAATTAACACTTTAACATACCCAGAACTCCCTCTTGACATTCAAGCAGCGATGTCTCCGGGCAGGGCAGCTCCTACTTGTTGCGCAGCCCACCCGGATGCCCTCCTTGTGGGCTCTGTTTTGACTAGTTTCTATCTTTCATGTATTGATTAATTCAAACAGCTGGAGATATTGGAAAGATCAATAAGTCAATTAAACAAGTGCATATATACATGGCATATTTGGATATCAATTGGTGTCACAGAATCCAAGACTACCTCTTTTTTTAACTTTAATAGTATTTTAATTGAGACATTTTTCACCATTATATGGATGTCCATTTTTTTGGACCAAGCTCATAAAATCTTGATATTCCCTGCCCTATAATTATGATTGATATATTTAACTGTGGGATCTGAAGCAGGAATGGGATCTAACAACCAAACCATTGCAATTAATTGTGATTACTTATGTCAGATCAAAATTCTGTCTCAAATTTACTTACAAAATTCTATTTGTGGCAGTGGCTAGTTTTTTCCTCCTTGTCACTATGTCCTCACAAGTCATTTTTTTTTACTCCTGCATTAACCTTACCTAGTTACAAGGCAAGGTAAAACTAATTGAGAATTAATTTAAAGGGACATTAAACCGAACATTTTTCTTTCATGATTCAGACAGGGAATACAATTTTAAACAACATTCCAATTGACTTCTATTATCTAATTTGCTTCATTCTTTAGATATCCTTTGTTAAAGAAATAGCAATGCACATGGGTGAGCCAATCACATGAGGCAAATTTGTGCAACCACCAATCAGAAGCTACTGAGCCTATCTAGATATGCTTTTCAGGAAATAATATCAAGAGAATGAAGCAAATTAGATAATAGAAGTAATTTAGAAAGTAGTTTAAAATGCTATGCTCTATCTGAATCTTGAAAGAAAAAAATTGGGTTTAATATCCCTTTAACAACCTGCCTTTAATCCTAATTTTGACCCCTAAAAATGTCACCAGCTGTGATGTGCTCTTATCTTTACCTGCCTGTCCTTACTATCCAACATTTGCTCAATTTACAACGTTATATTATCTTATATCCCACACAAAAATACTCACCAACACATACATCCCCCCTCAACTACAGGAAATGTCTCACCAAAGCAGTGCAACCTCTAAATACCTTCACAATACCCCTTCTCCCCATTTCTAAAACCTCACTGGTAAATTAAGACTAATTCCCATATCATAACTTATCATGACTTGACCCCCTAAATCTTAACCACCAAGCACCAGTCCTAATTAAAAAAAATAACATCAGAAGAGTGAAGATGCTCAACGTTGAGAAAATATCACTCTCATCACAATTCAGGTACAAATCCCCAAATCTGGAATTCCTAAATCCAAACATTTTGAAATTTCAACTTTTCAATTATTATTTTTTTTTTTAAATAATATGAAAAATTACTTTTTTTCCCTGCAAGGTAAATAAACCAACATAGGTTGTGAACAGTATTATTAGCTTTTTGACCTTTTGCAAGATAGCGTAATCTATCTGTCTATTGTATTATTTCCTGTAACTGTATCCAAAAGAGCAGACTTTGGGAAAAACAGGGTTGGGAGGAATGTCTAGTCATGAGAGAAAGGGATGTTTCTGGATAAAGTCTTAGAGCAGTATGTTCTGCTGATAGGGAACAGAGCTAGACTGACCCCTCAGTGCTTCATTTGTTGAATTCATGATGTAGCATGAGCACTTATACTGTATTCTGTTCCACCTGACCGGCTCTACAAGTACGCTGTCTTTAAAGGGACATGCCTCCCACATTTTTTCTTTTATGATTTAGAAAGAGAATGCGATTTTAAACATCTTTCTAATTTACTTATATTATCTAATTTGTTTTATTCTCTTGATATTCTTTGATGAAAAGCATATCTAGATATGCTCACTAGCTGTTGATTGGTTGCTGCACATAGAAGCATCATGTGATTGGCTCACCATGTGCATTGCTTTTTCTTCAAATAAGGATAATTAACAAATGTAGCAAAATAAATTATGGAAGTAAATTGTAATGTTGTTTAACTTTCTATTCTCTATCTGAATAATGAAAGAAAGATTTTGGGTTTAGTGGCCCTTTAAGGTCATAAGTCCATATCTGGGAAGGAATACACTCTCTTGTATATTCTCTGTGGGCCAAGGAGTGTTTTCCTCTTCATGACTCCCCTGTCATCTCAGTAGCATATTAGTTTCAAATGGAGGGACCAACAGAACTGCTGTTATTACTGATTACAATAATCAGTAAACAGTTATATCAGGCATGGGCCCTTTATACTCACTCTGCAAAAAATTGCATAATTCTTATCTCTACTTTATCCCTATGGCATTCCTAAGCGGAGGCAAATGAAAAAAAAGTTATTTGTGTTGTTTCTTTTTGCAAAGATAGACTCATTTAGGACACACAAAGTATAGGCCATCTTTTACATGGATGGAATTTTAATAATAATGAAATTATATCTGTTCACATATTTAGATATGAGATATCATTCAAACTAGCTCTTCAATAAATGGGGTTGATATAGCCAGAAAATCTAGATTTCTTGCATTCAGATTAGGCAAAACTTGTAAAAAGCTACAAGAAACATCTTTTCATATTAGATTTTCATGAGGGTTCTTATGACTTCCAACATGGAGGTTGATCATAACTATTTAGAATAACATATCAAATGATTTATTTACTAAAATCCCCATAGACTTTAATGGTGTTTTTCTGTTGAAAAGGGTTGTGATCATCAGGATATGTAGAAGTTAAAGATAAACATGTTGTTTGCTAATTAAACCTATATACATGATGGCTGCCTAAAAACCACAACCTTCCCTCAACTCATAATAATTTATGAGTGCAATTATTTTATATACTTTTAATTTATTTTATAATTAACATATTTAACTTACACTAAGTTTTATTAAAAATGTACAGCTTATTCAAATTAACATATTTTATTTGTAAATAGGTTTCTAACTTCAACATTTTGAGTTCAGCTATATTTTAAGCATTTATTAAACCAGGAAATTATTGTTTTTATTAACATATAATTATAGCAAACAGTTATGTTTAAATATTAAATAGAAACAAATGTGCAATGCCAAAATAACCCATGTAAGAGGGTGAAATTGGTGCAAAAAGGTGAATGGTTCCTTATATATCATTTAAAACCCATTGTTGATTGGTTGAAAACAATCTAATGCATGTAACAGTTTGAACATATATATATATATCTACATCTGTCAGATATTTTGGAATGAGGTCAAACAACTGGTTGAGAGATTTAACCAGACAATAAGAAAGGAAATAATGCATCTGAAGAACTGAGGAAAAAAAACCTTAGAAAAGATCATTTATTCATAGTCAATGACAGAGAGAAGGCAAAACTATGGCAGAAGTACATAAATGTTGTTATGAACCCATGCTATCCATGTACCTACCTACCTATCTATCTATCTATCTATCTATCTATCTATCTATCTATCTATATATCTATCTATCTATCATCTATCTATTATATATCTATCTGTCTGTCAATTATCTATCTATATATTTATCTATCTATCTATCTATCATCTATCTATCTATTATATATCTATCTGTCTGTCAATTATCTATCTATATATTTATCTATCTATCTATCTATCAATCAATCTATCGGTCATCTATCAATCATTTATCTATCTATCTATCTATCTATCTATCTATTATATATCTGTCTGTCAATTATCTATCTATCTATCTACAGGGAGTGCAGAATTATTAGGCAAATGAGTATTTTGACCACATCATCCTCTTTATGCATGTTCTCTTACTCCAAGCTGTATAGGCTCGAAAGCCTACTACCAATTAAGCATATTAGGTGATGTGCATCTCTGTAATGAGAAGGGGTGTGGTCTAATGACATCAACACCCTATATCAGGTGTGCATAATTATTAGGCAACTTCCTTTCCTTTGGCAAAATGGGTCAAAAGAAGGACTTGACAGGCTCAGAAAAGTAAAACATAGTGAGATATCTTGCAGAGGGATGCAGCACTCTTAAAATTGCAAAGCTTCTGAAGCGTGATCATCGAACAATCAAGCGTTTCATTCAAAATAGTCAACAGGGTCGCAAGAAGCTTGTGGAAAAACCAAGGCGCAAAATAACTGCCCATGAACTGAGAAAAGTCAAGCGTGCAGCTGCCAAGATGCCACTTGCCACCAGTTTGGCCATATTTCAGAGCTGCAACATCACTGGAGTGCCCAAAAGTACAAGGTGTGCAATACTCAGAGACATGGCCAAGGTAAGAAAGGCTGAAAGACGACCACCACTGAACAAGACACACAAGCTGAAACGTCAAGACTGGGCCAAGAAATATCTCAAGACTGATTTTTCTAAGGTTTTATGGACTGATGAAATGAGAGTGAGTCTTGATGGGCCAGATGGATGGGCCCGTGGCTGGATTGGTAAAGGGCAGAGAGCTCCAGTCCGACTCAGACGCCAGCAAGGTGGAGGTGGAGTACTGGTTTGGGCTGGTATCATCAAAGATGAGCTTGTGGGGCCTTTTCGGGTTGAGGATGGAGTCAAGCTCAACTCCCAGTCCTACTGCCAGTTTCTGGAAGACACCTTCTTCAAGCAGTGGTACAGGAAGAAGTCTGCATCCTTCAAGAAAAACATGATTTTCATGCAGGACAATGCTCCATCACACGTGTCCAAGTACTCCACAGCGTGCCTGGCAAGAAAGGGTATAAAAGAAGAAAATCTAATGACATGGCCTCCTTGTTCACCTGATCTGAACCCCATTGAGAACCTATGGTCCATTATCAAATGTGAGATTTACAAGGAGGGAAAACAGTACACCTCTCTGAACAGTGTCTGGGAGGCTGTGGTTGCTGCTGCACGCAATGTTGATGGTGAACAGATCAAAACACTGACAGAATCCATGGATGGCAGGCTTTTGAGTGTCCTTGCAAAGAAAGGTGGCTATATTGGTCACTGATTTGTTTTTGTTTTGTTTTTGAATGTCAGAAATGTATATTTGTGAATTTTGAGATGTTATATTGGTTTCACTGGTAAAAATAAATAATTGAAATGGGTATATATTTGTTTTTTGTTAAGTTGCCTAATAATTATGCACAGTAATAGTCACCTGCACACACAGATATCCCCCTAAAATAGCTAAAACTAAAAACAAACTAAAAACTACTTCCAAAACTATTCAGCTTTGATATTAATGAGTTTTTTGGGTTCATTGAGAACATGGTTGTTGTTCAATAATAAAATGAATCCTCAAAAATACAACTTGCCTAATAATTCTGCACTCCCTGTATCTATCTATCTGTCATCTATCAATTATATATCTGTCATCTATCTATCTATCTATATTTCAATTATCTATCTATCTATCTATCTATCTATCTATCTATCTATCTATTATCTATCTATCTATCTATCTATCATCTATAATCTATCTATCTATCTATCTATCATCTATCTATCTATCTATCTATCTATCTATCATCTATCTATCTATATATCTATCATATATCTATCTGTCTGTCAATTATCTATCTATCTATCTATCTATCTATCATCTATCTATCAATATATCTATTTATCTATCTGTCTGTCTGTCTGTCTGTCATCTATCTATCTATTATCTATCTATCTATTATCTATCTATCTTTCTTCTATCTATCTATCTATCTATCAATCATCTTTCTATCAATCAACCATCTATCAATTATATATTATCTATCTGTCTGTCATCTATCTATGTATCTATCTGTCTATCTATCATCTATCTATCTATCTATCTATCTATCTTTCAATCTATCATCTATCTATCTATCTATCTATTTATCTATCTTGTATCTATCTATCTATCTATCTATCAATCATCTTTCTATCAATCAACTATCTATCTATTTATCTATCAATCATATTTCTATCAATCAACTATCTATCAATTATCTATTATCTATCTGTCTGTCATCTATCTATATATCTATCTATCTGTCTATCTATCTATCTATCTATCTATCTATCTATCATCTTTCTTTCATCTATCTAACTTTCATCTATCTATCTATTATCTATCTATCTATCTATCTATCTATCTATCATCTATCTATCTATCTATCATCTATCCATCGATCTATCTGTCAATTGTCTATCTATCTGTCATCTATCTATCTGTCTGTCTGTCATCTATCTATCTATCTATCTATCTATCAATCTATCTATTTATTATTTATCTATCTATTTATCTATCTATCTATCTTTATATCAACTATCTATCAATCTATCTTTCTTTCTATCATCTATCTATCTTTTTTCATCTATCTATATATCTATCTATTATCTATCTATCTATCATCTATTTATCTATCTATCTTTCTATCATATTTCTATCAATCAGCTATCTATCTATCTATTTACTATCTATCTATCTATCTATCTATCTATCTATCTATCTATCTATCTATCTATCTATCAATCTATCTATTTATCTATCTATATCATCTATCTATCTATCTATCTATCTATCTATCTATCTATCTACCTATCTATCAATCATCTATCTATCTATCTATCTATCTATCTATCTATCATCTATTTATCTATCTATCATCTACCTATCTATATTTCTATAATCTGTCTATCTATCTGTCTGTCTATCTATCTATCTATCTAGCTAGCTAGCTATCGTCTATTTATCAATTATCTATATCTATCTATATATCATCTATCTATCTATCTATCTATCTATCTATCTATCATCTATCTATTCTTCATGATTTCATTAATTTGAAAAAAGTACTATGGGTACTAGAAAAATTATGCTTTTAAAGATCATCATCAATTTGGGCACAAACTTCACCAATTCTGACTGATGGTATTATATTTGTTGCTAATTATTTGTTACTAAAGTATTAAAGATTAAGTAGAAACATAGGAAAGCTATTGAAAAATAGCTGAGACAAAATTTACCTAAAAAGTATAAATAATTTAGATTTTATTCTATATGTTTTTTCTATATGTTTTTAATTCCCATGATAGGCTGGATTACGAGTGGGGCACACCTTATCATTCCTGCTCGCATAAGAGTGCAAATCCATAGGCTCCAATGGGAGTCTTGTTCTCATGCCGGCAGACACGGCAGAAAACCTAGCGCAGCGAAGAAGGTAAGTCACGCAGTCATGGGCAGCAAAGTGTAAATATATATGTATATGAATATGTTCATACATATTTATGTGTTTAAATGTGCATAGGTCAAACAACAAACGATGAGAGACAGACCTTGTGTATATTATCGAAATACTAAAAAGTAATGACAAAGGTATGCCCCAAAATACTGCTTCCAGTCTTCCAGACCACACAGCAAAGTCAACAACAATGGTACCTTTATTCCGGCATTGCTGATATTGCCTGTTCTGTGTAAGCATGAACAAACAGCTTTTCAACATACCGGCGTAACCTACAGTTTACAGGTAATGACGTCATCGCAGTAGACCCTGTCAATGCATTCAACTCCTGAGACTCAGTAATAGTCCAGTGGGGCAACACCTACTCCGTTGTTTCGTATACGTGTTCACACGGCAATCAGGCTGGTAGATTCACAGTCAAAGAAGGAGTAAAAGCCGTCTAATGATAAAACTTCACTTAATTAATCCAAGCATAAAATAGGTTACAGCAAACCTGTACAGACATCAACATAGCGTAACACAGACTGGCTTATGCGTTTCTGCTCTAGGCCATAGTCATAGCCTACTTACTGCTCTAGGCCATAGTCATAGTCTAGGTTAAAACACACTACCATTAGTTAAAACAAAATTGTGCCAATGTAAGGCAATAGTATCATTGCCTTTCTCAGAATGAGTTATATCACGGATACACAACAGGGAAATATTTACAAAAGAAGAGCACCAATTGAGTACATACGATTAGTTATACATTGTAGCAAACTCTTTCATTGTACAATTGTTTCAATCTAGTGGGTGCCTTGTTACAAAGATATTGTACATAGTATTCATATAACTGACTGGTGCTCATGATTCTTTTCATCTGATAGATACAATAATGCAGACATCTTGTATTATATGAATACTATATTTTCATCAGGGTACTCAAAACATGTGAGTCAAGTATTATATCAGACCATAAGATAATATATTAAATACCACAATACAATTAGATTCAAATTGTCTGACTCATATTTAATATCTAATTTCTGCAAGGTTTTATGCATATGTTTTATTTTAAACAAAGTGAACTTACTCACTAAAAGAAATAAGTATTGCATGACTCACAAATAATCTAAGTCCTCACTTAAATGGATACACTTAGAGTCTGAAGCTGAACTAAAGTATACTCAATTCAGTGCAGTATGCTACAAGATATAAGTCCCCTAAATCAATTTATACCTAGATTGTTAATGAGGTTTATTGTTTGAATCTATTACAATAGATATCTCAGGGAACATATGAGAGAGGAAAAAACAAATTGCAGCAAAATACATATGATTGAACTATTGCCAATGATTATGACATCATAATGGGAGTTCAAATATTGATGATTAGACTATTGCCAATGATTCATAACGGGAGTTCAGACCCGATGGATATCTAGTGACCAGTGTGAAGACCCAATATGCCTCTCTTTTGGATAAAATAAGATCTAGATCACCCCCTTTCTTGGGTTTACGGGCTTTTTCAATGGCACACCATGAAAAGGTATTTAAATTACCATGGTGTTCTATGCCAAAATGTTGAACAAGATGGGTAGCTGATCTGTTAGTTTTGAAAGATGAAAAATGTTCCCTGATTTTTGTATTTACATCACTGGTCATGAGTCTAACATATTGGACTCTACACTGTGCACATTCTATTAAAAAGAAAACATAATTTGAGGTACAGTTGAGACAAGACCCTATATTGTACAGGGAGTGCAGAATTATTAGACAAGTTGTATTTTTGAGGATTAATTTTATTATTGAACAACAACCATGTTCTCAATGAACCCAGAAAACTCATTAATATCAAAGCTGAATAGTTTTGGAAGTAGTTTTTAGTTTGTTTTTAGTTATAGCTATTTTAGGGGGATATCTGTGTGTGCAGGTGACTATTACTGTGCATAATTATTAGGCAACTTAACAAAAAACAAATATATACCCATTTCAATTATTTATTTTTACCAGTGAAACCAATATAACATCTCAACATTCACAAATATACATTTCTGACATTCAAAAACAAAACAAAAACAAATAATTGACCAATATAGCCACCTTTCTTTGCAAGGACACTCAAAAGCCTGCCATCCATGGATTCTGTCAGTGTTTTGATCTGTTTACCATCAACATTGCGTGCAGCAGCAACCACAGCCTCCCAGACACTGTTCAGAGAGGTGTACTGTTTTCCCTCCTTGTAAATCTCACATTTGATGATGGACCACAGGTTCTCAATTGGGTTCAGATCAGGTGAACAAGGAGGCCATGTCATTAGATTTTCTTCTTTTATACCCTTTCTTGCCAGCCACGCTGTGGAGTACTTGGACGCGTGTGATGGAGCATTGTCCTGCATGAAAATCATGTTTTTCTTGAAGGATGCAGACTTCTTCCTGTACCACTGCTTGAAGAAGGTGTCTTCCAGAAACTGGCAGTAGGACTGGGAGTTGAGCTTGACTCCATCCTCAACCCGAAAAGGCCCCACAAGCTCATCTTTGATGATACCAGCCCAAACCAGTACTCCACCTCCACCTTGCTGGCGTCTGAGTCGGACTGGAGCTGTCTGCCCTTTACCAATCCAGCCACGGGCCCATCCATCTGGCCCATCAAGACTCACTCTCATTTCATCAGTCCATAAAACCTTGACGTTTCAGCTTGTGTGTCTTGTTCAGTGGTGGTTGTCTTTCAGCCTTTCTTACCTTGGCCATGTCTCTGAGTATTGCACACCTTGTGCTTTTGGGCACTCCAGTGATGTTGCAGCTCTGAAATATGGCCAAACTGGTGGCAAGTGGCATCTTGGCAGCTGCACGCTTGACTTTTCTCAGTTCATGGGCAATTATTTTGCGCCTTGGTTTTTCCACACTCTTCTTGCGACCCTGTTGACTATTTTGAATGAAACGCTTGATTGTTCGATGATCACGCTTCAGAAGCTTTGCAATTTTAAGAGTGCTGCATACCTCTGCAAGATATCTCACTATTTTTGACTTTTCTGAGCCTGTCAAGTCCTTCATTTGACCCATTTTGCCAAAGGAAAGGAAGTTGCCTAATAATTATGCACACCTGATATAGGGTGTTGATATCATTAGACCACACCCCTTCTCAGTACAGAGATGCACATCACCTAATATGCTTAATTGGTAGTAGGCTTACGAGCCTATACAGCTTGGAGTAAGACAACATGCATAAAGAGGATGATGTGGTCAAAATACTCATTTGCCTAATAATTCTGCACTCCCTGTATGTCTTGTGTGTCTTAAACGACATAAAGGTTTTAGTTACCTGGTCATAATCACAGGGTTTACACCTGTGATGTCCACATCACACCGCCAAAATACCTGACTCTGCCATTGCAATACATGGGTATTCATGCCATAGAAATGACAGAGCAAAGAGAGGAGGCGGCATTGTAATTTATGTTGACAATTCCACAAAGTACACCCCCTTACAAAAATCTAGCTCTCCTGCCACCTTTGATTTCCTTTTTGGCACAATTGAGATCCCGCACAGTAAATCAATCATTGTTGCAGGAATCTACTGCCCACCTAGCTCCCCTGTGCATTCCCTTTCTGACATAGCACATCTCCTTAGTAAAACCATACCTCAAAACCCAAAAAGTGAAATTTTGGTTTTTGAAGATTTTAATATTGATTGGCTGAATCCGAAAAATAATAGTTGTTGCTCGCTGTTCAATACTTTGCAGCTAACACAATTAATCTCCTCCCCAACTCGCATAAACATCAAAAGCCATAATCACACCCTGCTTGATTAGATTCTCTACACTACTCCTGACCGAATCCAGTAGGTGTTCTCCCTAACAATTTTAGTGACCACTGCTTAGTGCACTGCGTGCGCAAAATAAAGGCTACCAAATCCTCTCCCAAGGTTAAAATCACCAGGTCGTTCAAAAAATGTAATCTTCAATCATTACTAAATGACATCAAGAACCTCCCCTGGCACAGATTAAACCTAATCCCAGATTTAGATTCTGCAGTTGAATTCTAATGTACTAGTTTTGGGATTCATTGTGGTCAAAGTTCAAGCATACTGGCTCTATGAACAATCACTGTGTATATAGACAATGACGAAATATATGCACTAAACAAACAAAATTGGCCGAGGCCCAATATTTCTCTGAAAATCTGAACAATAACATATCAAACCCTAGAAAGTTTTGGAAAGTCATAAATAACTTACAAACTCCACCAATCCTCTCCCAACCTTCCACTGTCAAAGTGGACAACCAAACTCTGCAACTCCCCTTAGAAGTAGCAAATGCCTTTAACAATTATTTTGCTCCACCACCCTGATTGACAAACTAATAAATGACACGAATCCTGAAACTACAAATGTGGATCAGGCCCCACTAATTCAGCAAAGACCCAATATAGTGAAGTTCAATTTTAGACCTGTACCCATCAATGTCATTAGGAAACACCTTAATAATCTAAAAATGAAAAACCAGTCTGGACCTGATCAAATCCCAGCAATACTGTTGAAGCTCAGTGCGCCAGCAATTGCTAAACCTGTCACAACTCTAATTAACGAATCCTTGATGTCTGGATACATACCCAAACTTTGGAAGATCGCAAGAGTAGTGCCTAGACATAAAATGGGGAGATAACCTTCATTTCTAACTAACCCCCAATATCATTGCCCACAGTATTGTCAAAAATCTTAGAAAAATGCTCCATACGCAATTATGTGTGTATTACCAACAATCTAACTATCTGACTCCCGATCAATCAGGTTTTCGCCCGAATCACTCCACTACATTTGCCCTCCTAAAAGTTTGCAACAACATCCAAACTGGCATGGAACAAGGAGACCTAACTGGAGCTATTTTCCTTGATTTCTGACAGCGACTCCCTCCCTCTCCCAGTCACGTGTGGTGTTCTCTAAGGTTCCATTCTTGGCCCCCTACTATTCATATTATTTATAAATGATCTGTCTAATGTCTGCAAATCCTCAACTGTACACATGTACGCAGACAGGGCCGGACTGGGAAATCAGACCGGCCCTGGAAATTTGTATAGACCGGCCCAGCCACGCCCCTCCAGCCTAGCCATGCCCCCTCCAGCCCAGCCACGCCCACTCCAAGCCTGAGGAGTAAATTACTGAGACAAAGAAAAGAAAATATGGCAGACTGTTTTATATAAGCATGGCATCTACACTTCATCCATATTACATATATATACATTATGGATAATGGTGGAGATATATTTATTCATAGTGTTTTTACTTGAAGCATTTTTGCAAAAGCATGTGTTGGGCTAAATTCTCTAGATAAGCTAGAGAATTGAGCCCAACACCTGCTTTTGCAAAAATGCTCCAAGTAAATACACTGGCCTAGATTTGGAGTTTGGCGTTAGCCGTGAAAACCAGCGTTAGAGGCTCCTAACGCTGGTTTTAGGCTAACTCCGGTATTTGGAGTCACTCAAAAAAGGGTCTAACGCTCACTTTTCAGGCACGACTTTTCCATACCGCAGATCCCCTTATGTCATTTGCGTATCCTATCTTTTCAATGGGATCTTTCTAACTCCGGTATTTAGAGTCATGTCTGAAGTGAGCGTTAGACATCTAACGACAAAACTCCAGCCGCAGGAAAAAAGTCAGTAGTTAAGAGCTTTTTGGGCTAACGCCGGTTCATAAAGCTCTTAACTACTGTACTCTAAAGTAAACTAACACCCATAATCTACCTATGTACCCCTAAACCGAGGACCCCCCACATCACCGCCACTCGATTAATTTTTTTTAACCCCTAATCTGCCGACCGCCACCTACGTTATACTTATGTACCCCTAATCTGCTGCCCCTAACACTGCCGACCCCTGTATTATATTTATTAACCCCTAATCTGCCCCCCACAATGTCGCCGCCAGCTACCTACAATAATTAACCCCTAATCTGCCGACCGCAAAGCGACGCCACCTACATTATAGCTATGTACCCCTAATCTGCTGCCCCTAACACCGCCGACCCCTATATTATATTTATTAACCCCTAATCTGCCGCCCTCAACGTCGCCTCCACCTGCCTACACTTATTAACCCCTAATCTGCCGAGCGGACTGCACCGCTACTATAATAAAGTTATTAACCCCTAATCCGCCTCACTAACCCTATAATAAATAGTATTAACCCCTAATCTGTCCTCCCTAACATCGCCGACACCTAACTTCAATTATTAACCCCTAATCTGCCGACTGGAGCTCACCGCTATTCTAATAAATGGATTAACCCCTAAAGCTAAGTCTAACCCTAACACTAACACCCCCCTAAATTAAATATAATTTTAATCTAACGAAATTAATTAACTCTTATTAAATAAATTATTCCTATTTAAAGCTAAATACTTACCTGTAAAATAAACCCTAATATAGCTACAATATAAATTATAATTACATTGTAGCTATTTTAGGATAAATATTTATTTTACAGGCAACTTTGTAATTATTTTAACCAGGTACAATAGCTATTAAATAGTTAAGAACTATTTAATAGTTACCTAGTTAAAATTATTACAAAATGACCTGTAAAATAAATCCTAACCTAAGTTACAATTAAACCTAACACTAGACTATCATTAAATTAATTTAAAAAAATACCTACAATTACCTACAATTAAACCTAACACTACACTATCAATACATTAATTAAATACAATATCTACAAATAACTACAATGAAATAAACTAACTAAAGTACAAAAAATAAAAAAGAACTAAGTTACAAAAAAATAAAAAAATATTTACAAACATAAGAAAAATATTACAAAATTTTTAAACTAATTACACCTACTCTAAGCCCCCTAATAAAATAACAAAGACCCCCAAAATAAAAAATGCCCTACCCTATTCTAAATATTCTACTAAATTTCAAAGCTCTTTTACCTTACCAGCCCTGAACAGGGCCCTTTGCGGGGCATGCCCCAAGAAGTTCAGCTCTTTTGCCTGTAAAAAAAAACATACAATACCCCCCCCAACATTACAACCCACCACCCACATACCCCTAATCTAACCCAAACCCCCTTAAATAAACCTAACACTAAGCCCCTGAAGATCATCCTACCTTGTCTTCACCTCACCAGGTATCACCGATCCGTCCTGGCTCCAAAATCTTCATCCAACCCAAGCGGGGGTTGGCGATCCATCATCCGGTGGCTGAAGAGGTCCAGAAGAGGCTCCAAAGTCTTCATCCTATCTGGGAAGAAGAGGCGATCCGGACTGGCAACCATCTTGATCCAAGCGGCATCTTCTATCTTCATCCGATGACGACCGGCTCCATCCTGAAGACCTCCAACACGGACCCATCTTCTTCCGGCGACGTCCAACTGAAGAATGACGGTTCCTTTAAGGGACGTCATCCAAGATGGCGTCCCTCGAATTCCGATTGGCTGATAGGATTCTATCAGCCAATCGGAATTAAGGTAGGAATATTCTGATTGGCTGATGGAATCAGCCAATCAGAATCAAGTTCAATCCGATTGGCTGATCCAATCAGCCAATCAGATTGAGCTTGCATTCTATTGGTTGATCGGAACAGCCAATCAGAATATTCCTACCTTAATTCCGATTGGCTGATAGAATCCTATCAGCCAATCAGAATTCGAGGGACGCCATCTTGGATGACGTCCCTTAAAGGAACCGTCATTCTTCAGTTGGACGTCGCCGGAAGAAGATGGGTCCGCGGTGGAGGTCTTCAGGATGGAGCCCGTCGTCATCGGATGAAGATAGAAGATGCCGCTTGGATCAAGATGGTTGCCGATCCGGATCGCCTCTTCTTCCCGGATAGGATGAAGACTTTGGACCCTCTTCTGGACCTCTTCAGCCACCGGATGATGGATGGCCAACCCTCGCTTGGGTTGGATGAAGATTTTGGAGCCAGGACGGATCGGTGATACCTGGTGAGGTGAAGACAAGGTAGGATGATCTTCAGGGGCTTAGAGTTAGGTTTATTTAAAGGGGGTTTGGGTTAGATTAGGGGTATGTGGGTGGTGGGTTGTAATGTTGGGGGGGGGTATTGTATGTTTTTTTTTACAGGCAAAAGAGCTGAACTTCTTGGGGCATGCCCCACAAAGGGCCCTGATCAGGGCTGGTAAGGTAAAAGAGCTTTGAACTTTAGTAATTTAGAATAGGGTAGGGCATTTTTTATTTTGGGGGTCTTTGTTATTTTATTAGGGGGCTTAGAGTAGGTGTAATTAGTTTAAAATTGTAATATTTTTCTTATGTTTGTAAATATTTTTTTATTTTTTGTAACTTAGTTCTTTTTTATTTTTTTACTTTAGTTAGTTTATTTCATTGTAGTTATTTGTAGATATTGTATTTAATTAATGTATTGATAGTGTAGTGTTAGGTTTAATTGTAGGTAATTGTAGGTATTTTATTTAATTAATTTAATGATAGTCTAGTGTTAGGTTTAATTGTAACTTAGGTTAGGATTTATTTTACAGGTAATTTTGTAATTATTTTAAATAAGTAACTATTAAATAGTTCTTAACTATTTAATAGCTATTGTACCTGGTTAAAATAATTACAAAGTTGCCTGTAAAATAAATATTAATCCTAAAATAGCTACAATGTAATTATAATTTATATTGTAGCTATATTAGGGTTTATTTTACAGGTAATTATTTAGCTTTAAATAGGAATAATTTATTTAATAAGAGTTAATTAATTTCGTTAGATTAAAATTATATTTAATTTATGGGGGTGTTAGTGTTAGGGTTAGACTTAGCTTTAGGGGTTAATCCATTTATTAGAATAGCGGTGAGCTCCGGTCGGCAGATTAGGGGTTAATAATTGAAGTTAGGTGTCGGCGATGTTAGGGAGGGCAGATTAGGGGTTAATACTATTTATTATAGGGTTAGTGAGGCGGATTAGGGGTTAATAACTTTATTATAGTAGCTGTGCGGTCCGCTCGGCAGATTAGGGGTTAATAAGTATAGGCAGGTGGGGGCGACGTGGGCGGCAGATTAGGGGTTAATAAATATAATATAGGTGTCGGTGGTGTTAGGGGCAGCAGATTAGGGGTACATAAGGATAATGTAAGTATCGGCGGTTTACGGAGCGGCAGATTAGGGGTTAAAAATAATATGCAGGGGTCAGCGATAGCGGGGGCGGCAGATTAGGGGTTAATAAGTGTAAGGTTAGGGGTGTTTAGACTCGGGGTACATGTTAGGGTGTTAGTTGCAGGCGTAGGAAGTGTTTACGCATAGGAAACAATGGGGCTGCGTTAGGAGCTGAACGCAGCTTTTTTGCAGGAGTTAGGTTTTTTTTCAGCTCAAACAGCCCCATTGTTTCCTATGGGGGAATCGTGCACAAGCACGTTTTTGAGGCTGGCCGCTTGCGTAAGCAAATCTGGTATCGAGAGTTGAAGCTGCGTTAAAAATGCTCTACGCTCCTTTTTTGGAGCCTAACGCAGCCTTTATGTAGACTCTCAATACCAGAGTTATTTTTATGGTGCGGCCAGAAAAAAGCCGGCGTTAGCTACGCGGGTCTTTACCGACAAAACTCTAAATCTAGCCGACTATGAATAAATATATCTCCACCATTATCCATAATGAATATATGTAATATATATAATCTCAAAATATATGAATATGTCCACTATTTCTCCTGTGGAGGTGCTAGGTGGAATGGCTAGCTAGATATATACAGTCAGCCATCCATTCACTCAAGCATGACTTCTCTCAAGCAAGCTATGCTGAGGAACCTTCAGTTTCATAATAGCATGCAGGCTCCTAGCCTGAGGAGTAAATTATTGAGAAGCTGCTATGACAAAGAATTAAGAAAAGATTAGAAAATATGGCAGACTGTTTTATATAGCATGGCATCTACACTACACTTCATGAATAATTGCATATTACATATATTCATTATTTATGGTGGAGATATATTTATTATTTTTACTTTGAGAATTTTTGCAAAAGCAGGTGTTGGGCTGCATTCTCTAGATTATCTAGATAATTTAGCCCAACACCTGCTTTTACAAAAATGCTCTCCAAGTTAAAACACTATGAATAAATATATCTCCATTCTCCACCATAATGAATATATCTGCATGAAGTGTAGATGCCATGCTTATATAAAACAGTCTGCCATATTTTTTAATTTTTGACATGGTCAGTATGTCTTCTTCTACTGGACTTTACAGTTCACACTCAGTCTAGTCTCAGTCACTAACTTGTATCACAAAATCTGTTCACAAGTCAACTTCACAATAATAATTAATATTAAAAAAATATATACTACATACATGATGATTATCTGAGTCTGACTGTTGAACCGTTATCGTTACCGAATAATGATGTGCCTTGTCACCTTGTGCCTGTCCTGCTGCTGCCTGCCTATGCAGTCTGCGCTGCTACTGCTTGCCAATGCCTGCTGCCCAAATTGCAGCCGGTCCCGCCGTCTCTTCAGTTCAGTGACACAGTGTCCCTGCTGTGCTAGCTCGCCTCATCTTTCCCAGTCTCCACCACTGTCCACTCCAGTGTCACACGTGACCCCACACGGCCTGCTTGCTTGAGCTCAGTGCTCACTGACGCTGCGACGCAGACGCTCTGACCCAGGCTGAGGCTCCCGCTCCCTCCACTATGTCACATGGTGCGGTGGTGAGAAGAACATCACTACATCAGTGACATCACAGCGCCGGGCCGCCCCACCTGACCCGGCCCGCATATGAGGATTCCTGAATCCTCCTGAGTCCTCCTCCTCCTGGACCCTGGCTGGCCCCTGGCCCTGGCCCTCAGTGAGTCACACGGACACACTGCTGTGAGACAGACTGAGCCTGTGACTGTGTGAGAGACAGACACAGACTCAGTCACTGACTGTCTGAGAGTTAAATTATGAATTATTATGATGTCATGAAATGAAATGATAGATTCGCTCAGATGTCAGATCGCTCTATAATTTGGCTAAGAGATTGCTGGCTGACTTTATATCGTTAGGTCTTATAGCGCACCAGCGGTTTAACTTGTGGATGCAGCAGGGAGGGGGTTAATGTACTTAAATAAGTTTAATAACATTTTTTTTTTGCTACACACAGTGTGCTGTAGCTTTAGGGGACTTAGTGTAACAGCAGGGAGGGACTGATTACATGTCGGTGGCCGCAATTTTATCGCAAACCTAGTGAGCAAAGAAAGCTGCAATTGCAAAAATATTTATACACAGCAGCAGCCAGCCCAGCTGGGCTGTCGGCCGGCGGCCCACCGGGATTTTTCCCGGTATCCCGGCTGCCCAATCCGGCCCTGTACGCAGATGACACAGTAATCTATGCAAACAATCCCAATCTGCCGCAGCTTGAAGCAATGCTCCAAGACCAGTTCACAGAGGTCGAAAAGTGGATCTCAAAAAACAAACTCTTCCTAAACACTGAATAAACTGTCACAATGATCTTTGGAATGGGACCTAAATTACAGTAACTACACAATTCCCATCTATGCATCAAAATAAAAACAAATTGCACACTGACCACAGTCCACTCTTTCAAATACTTGGGTATGTTGTTAGACCCCAATCTATCTTTTGGCCTCCACATAGAAAAACTTGCATCTAAACTTTATCCAAAACTAGGTGCCCTGTACAGAAACAAATCCTGCCTTAGCCCTACAGTAAAGGAAAAGATTGTGCAGTAAATGCTGATGCCAATCATGGATTATGGGGATGTAGTATATGCACCTGCACCGCAAACAACTCACCTTAATAAACTTAATACATTGTAAAACTCGTTCTGCCACTTTGTGCTACAAAGTAACTACAAGAACCACCACTGTGACATGCTAAAAGAACTAAACTGGCTGTTGCTGGAATCCAGATGCACCCTCCATCTTTCCTGCCTTGTGTTTTTCTGGGAAGCTTCCACCCTACCTGAGCAGAATGCTCTCCCTGGCTATTCCCACCTCCTATAACCTCCAATCCAGTACCAGCACATTATTTAGCTTGCCTCAATACAAAAAGAAAGCAGCTTGATCCTCATTTTCCTACAGAGCACCACAATTATGGAACAACCTCCTGCACACTTTTAAACCTTCCCCAAGCCTAATATCCTTTAAGAGATCCCTCTCTACATATCTCAAAACAGAATGCACCTGTCAAGGTTGATTATATATTTCCTACCTGTTCTATGTTAAATGTTTGCATATATTGTATATTATTATTGTTTTTTTGTATTTTATTGTACCCTATTGTATCAATCCAATGTTTTGTGGACCCAGGACATACTTGAAAATAAAAGAAATCTCATTGTATCCTTTCTGGTAAAATATTTCATAAATAAATAATTGATAAATAAATATATACATCCCTAGATGTCTTAACCAGGAGCTCATACTTTCATTAATGGGTGTCAGTGGTGTGGGGGGAGAGGATAAATACTAAAGTAGGACTTTTCCTATATGAGCATCTAAACCCTTGTTTTACTACCTCAACCAGATTGTCCTCAGAAGCTAGCATGGAAAAATGTTTACGGATAATGTTGCATATTTCTGGGTATTGCACACTATGCTCAGTGACAAACATCACCTCCCTAAAATCATTTTTATTTTTAGGACTTTTCTGACCTAGCAAATTCTCTCTAGATATAGCTTGAACTGATAATTTAGCCCCTTTAAATGCTTGTGGGGATACCTTCTATCCCTCAGTCTAAATTATAAATCCTCTACTAATCTGCTGTAATGCTCATTCTCTGAGCAATTTAGTTTAAGGCGCATGAATTCTCCTTTCGCTATGGCAAAGGGTACATGTTTGGGATGACAACTTGTGCCATATAGTAGGGAATTACCTGTTATAGGTTTTCTGTACACCATAGATTGTATCCTACCATTCATCTGGCCCACCAACATAAGATCTAGAAAGTTATTTTGATTTTTATTCGATTCAGAGGTTTAACGAAGACCCAGTTCATTTAGATTTAACCAATCCATAAAAGGTTCTTCAGGACCTGACCATATAAAAATAAGGTCATCTATATATATCGTTTGTAGACAGTAATGAACTCTCTATAGGTGTTTCTATCTCCAAAGATGTGGAAAAACTCCCACCAGCCAAGATACAGATTAGCAAAAGATGGAGCAAATTTTGGCTGTACCAATTCTTTGGAGATAGAATACCTCCTAAAATTGGAAGAAATTGTGTGTCAGTAAAAAAGCTACACCCCTAATTACAAACACCTAGATTACAAGTTCTGCTTTCGTGTTTTAATGCTGAAAAATGTTCTTATTTCAGAATTAAAACAGCAACGCAGCCATTACGTGTTTTGTCGGTATAACTGTACCACAAGCCTTTTTGCCTGTAATGCAACATCAGTCCTGCACTCGAAAAAATGATGTTTTTGCATTTGATTTCCATAGCGCTGACATTACAAATTTTGCGGTGAGGCTAAAAAGCTTGCGTTACATCCTATACCAACAAGATCCGTTACGCAATCTGAGACCAGTAGTTATGAGTTTCACGCAACAAAACTGTTACACAAAACTCATAACTAAAGTGTTACAAAGTATACTAACACCAATAAACTACCTATAAACCCCTAAACCGAGGCCCTCCCGCATTGCAAACACTATAATAAACCTATAAACCTCTAATCTGGCGCTCCCGACATCGCCACCACTAATACAATTTATTAACCTCTATCTCGCCGCTCCCCGACATCTTTGCCACTATACTAAAGTTATTAACCAATATTCCCCCACCCCCAACATCGCCCACACTATAATAAAGATATTAACCCCTATTCCACCGCTCCTGACATCGCCGCCACTAAATAAAGTTAGGGTTTTTTTTATTTTGGGGAGGCTTTTTATTTTTATAGGGCTATTAGATTCGGTGTAATTGTTTTTATTTTGGATAATTTTGTTTGTTATTTTTCGTAATTTAATGTTAGTTATTTTTTGTAATTTAGAATTTTTTATTTTTTGTAATTGTAGATTAAATATTTTTTAGTAGGGTTAGGTTTTTTTAATTTGTAATTTAATTTATTTAATTGATAGTTATTTTAATTTATTCTAATAAAAATGTTAGTTTACTATATAGTTTAAACTTAGTTTTTTTCATTTCACAGGTAAGTTTTTAGTTATTTTAAGATAGAGATCGTGTAATATTAATTTAAAATTAGGGGTAGTATAGTGTCGGCGATATCGGAAGCGGCAAATTAGGGGTTAATAGATTTATTTCGGTGACGGCGATGTCAGGGGCAGCAGATTAGGGGTTAATAAGTTTATATAGGTGTCGGCGATGTCGGGGGCAGCAGATTAGGGGTATTTAGACATGGGGTTTATGTTAGGCTGTTAGGTTTAAACGTAACTTTTTTTCCCATAGACATCAATTGGGTTGCGGTATGGAGCTTTTCATTTCGCGATCGCAGGTGTTACGTTTTTTCTAACACTCTCTCTCCCTATTGATGTCTATGGGGAAAGCGTGCACG
The DNA here is from genome assembly GCF_027579735.1 of Bombina bombina. Lineage (NCBI taxonomy): Eukaryota > Metazoa > Chordata > Amphibia > Anura > Bombinatoridae > Bombina > Bombina bombina. The sequence goes on from NC_069499.1 coordinate 911,503,996, forward strand.
AGCGCATCAAAGCAGCTCTTGTATTTTGTGCAGTATGGAGCTTAATGCAACCATATTGCACGCACAAGGCGGTTTTTCCAAAACTCGTAATGGCAGCGCTATGGAGGGTGAAATAACGCAACTTTTATTGTATTCATTTTGCACCCTCTATAGCGTAAAACTCGTAATCTAGGTGACTGAGATTAAATGATTCCGAATGGTCAGTAAAGTTTTGCAAAAAAAAAGCTAATAGCTTCTTTGCCTTTGTTGTGGGGGATACAGGAATACAAAGATACTGCATCTACATTGAGCCACATAAACTTATTACTGTATTTCAGATCATTCATCACTTTCAGGACATGCTTAGTATTTTCAGGACATGCTTAGTATCCTTCAGGAGAGACAAGACCAGAGGTTGAACAATTGTGTCCAGCCATTGAGACAAACTCGCCAAAAGTAAATTTACCCCACTGACTATAGGAAGTCCCTGAATATTATCAAGGGACTTGGGAACTTTTTGGAAGGTGGTGGAACAGGGAAATCTTAGGATGTTCAACATAAAGATAATCTACCCTATCAGTGTCAAAAATGTCCTGTTCAAACCCATCATCCAAAAGGTATTTTAGTTCTTGATGAAAAAGGGACCTAGGGTCCCTTCTAAATCAGATAATCTTTTTCAATACTCAATTGGCGTTTTGCTTCCTAAAAAAAGTGTGTACTGTCTAGTACCACTGTAAACCCCCCCCCCCCTTATCTGCTTTTCTAATCACTATATTCGGGTTCTCCTGCAATGATTTTAGTGTCTCTTTTTCAGAGACACTTAGATTATGTTGTTTATGTTTGGTTTTATCTTTCAACATAATTAGGTCCCTTCCAACCCTATTATAAAAGATTTCAATAACATTTCCTCTATGTTGCATAGGCTAAAACTGTGACTTTCTTTTGATGGTAGGGCCTTTGCTAATAGTAGCAGAATCAGTTACAGTTTCAAACTGGAGTTGCTGAAGTAACACAATGTCACAGGTCTCATCAAAAGCACTTTATTCTGCTAAGGAATATTACCTTAAAGAAATTCTACAATGATAATATGTCTATGTCAGATAATCTTGTGTCTAATATTAACTCTGCTGAAGTAGCAGAATCATGTGCTTTTGATGAGACCTGTGACATTGTGTCACTTCAGCAACTCCAGTTTGAAACTGTAACTGATTCTGCTACTATCAGTCTTTTGAAGGCCCTACCTTCAAAATAAAGTCACAGTTTTATCCTATGCAACATAGAGAAAATGATATTGAAACCATTTATAATAGGGTTCAAAGGGACCTAATTATGTTGAATTATAAAACCAAACATCACCAACATAATCTAAGTGTCTCTGAAAAAGACTAGACAGTACCCACTATGTTTAGGAAGCAAAACACCAATTGAGTATTGACAAAGATTATCTGATTTAGTGTCTCTGAAAAAGAGGCACTAAAATCATTGCAGGAGAACCAGAATATAGTGATTAGAAAAGCGGATAAGAGGGGGATGGCAGTGGTACTAGACCGTACACACTATATTCAGGAAGCAAAACGGCATTTGAGTAATGACAAAGATTATCTGATTTTGAAGGGGGACTTACGTCCCTTTTTCAACAAGAACTGAAACACCTTTTGGATGATTGGTTGGAACAGGGCATTTTTTACACTGATAAGGTGGGTTATCTGTATGTTGAACATCCTAAGATTCCCCTGTTTCACCACCTTCCAAAAGTTCACAAGTCCCTTGATAATATTCACGGATGTTCTATAGTCAGTGGGGTATATTCGCTTTTGGCGATTTGACTCAATGTCTGGACACAATTATTCAACCCCTGGTCTTGTCTCTCCCCACATATCTGAAGGATACTATGCATGTCCTGAAAGTTATGAATTATCTGAAATGGAGTAATAATTTTATGTGGCTCACTGTAGATGCAGTATCTTTGTATTCCTGTATCCCCACAACAAAGGCATGGAAGCTATTTGCTTTTTTTTTTTTTTGCAAAATTTTACTGACCATTCAGAAACATGTAATCTCTTTGTAATTAAGGTTGTAGCTTTTTTTTACTGACACACAATTTTTTCCAATTTGAGGAGGTATCCTATCTCCAAAGATGTGGTACAGCCATGGGAGAAAAATTTGCTCCATCTTTTGCTAATCTGTATATTAGTTGGTGGTAGTTTTTCCACATCTTTGGAGATAGAAACCCCTATAGAGAGTTCATTACTGTCTACAAACGATATATAGATGACCTTCTTTTTATCTGGTCAGGTTATGAGGACTTAAAGAGTCTTTTGTGGATTGTTTAAATCTAAATGAACTGGGCCTTTGTTTTACCTCTGAATTGTATAAAAAACAAATTAACATTCTAGATCTTACTTTGGTGGGCCAGATGAATGGTAGGATAAAATCTACAGTGTACAGAAAACCTATAGCAGGTAGTTCCATACTATCACAAGTTGTCATCCCAAACATGTACCCTTTGCCATAGCGAAAGGATAATTCATACAAAATAGCTCAGAGAATGAGGATTACAGCATATTAGCATAGGATTTATAATTTAGACTGAGGAACAGAAGTTCTCCCCACAAGCAATTAAAAGGGCTAAATTATCGGTTCAAGCTAGATCTAGAGTTGCTAGGTCAGAAAGTTTGATGATTTTAGAGGGGTGACGTTTGTCACTGAGCATAGCGTGCTATACCCATGCTAGCTTCTGAGGACAATCTGGTTGATGTAGTAAAACAAGGGCTTAGATGCTCATATAGGAAAAGTCCTACTCTAGGATCTACCCTCTCCCCCACACAGCTGAAACCCATTACTTAAAGAACAAGCTCCTGGTTAAAACCTCTAGGGATGTACAGATGTGGACATCACAGATGTAAACCCTGTGATAATTTCCATCTAACTAAATCCTTTACGTTGTTTAAGACACACAAGACATACGATATAGGGTCTTGTCTCAACTGTACCTCAAATAATGTTGTCTATTTAATAGAGTGTGCACAGTGAAGAGTCCAATATGTCTGACTCATGACCCATGATGTAAATACAAGAATCAGGGAACATTTTCATCTTTCAAAACTAACAGATCATCTACCCCTCATGTTCAACATTTTGACATAAAACACCATGTTAATTTAAATACCTCTTTAAGGTGTGCCATTGAAAAAGCCCGTAAACCCAAGAGAGGGGGTGATCTAGAATGTATTTTATCCAAAAGAGAGGCATATTGGATCTTCACACTGGCCACTAGATATCCATCGGGTCTGAACTCCAATTATGATGTCATGAATCACTGGCAATAGTCCAATCATAAATATTTGAACTCCCGTTATGATGTCATAATCATTGGCAATAGTCTAATCATATGTATTTTGCTACAATATGTTTTTTTCTCTCATATGTTCCCTTCAGTATATATAGTAATAGATTCAAACAATGAACCTCATTAACAATCTAGGTATAAATTGATTTAGGGGACTTATATCATGTAGCATGCACTGGATTGAGTATACTTTAGTTCAACTTCAGACTCTAAGTGTATCCATTTAAGTGAGGTCTTAGATTATTTGTGAGTCATGCAATACTTATTTCTTTTAGTGAGTAAGTTCACTTCATTTAAAATAAAACATAGGCATAATATTTTGCAGAAATTAGATATTAAATATGAGTCAGACAATATGAATCTAATCGTATTGCGGTATTGAATATATTATCTTATGGTCTGACATATCACTTGACACACATGTTTTGAGTACCCTGATGAAAATAGAGTATTCATATAATATAAGATGTCTGCATTATTGTATCAGATGGAAAGAATCATGCGCACCAGTCAGTTATATGAATATTAAGTACAATATATTTGTAACAAGGCACCCACTAGATTGAAAACAATTGTATAATGATAGAGCTCCAGTTTGCTACAATGTATACCTAATCGTATGTACTCAATTGGTGCTCTTCTCTTGTAAATATTTCCCTATTGTGTATCCGTGATGTAACTCATTCTGAGCAAGGCAATAATACTATTGGCTTTCTCAACATGGACTAATGGTAGTGTGTTTTAACCTTTTTTAAAATGTGAGCTCCACATAGCACAGTAGGCTATGACTACGGCCTAAAGCCGAAACGCGTAAGCCCCGCTATGTTGAAGTCTGTACAGGTTTGCTGTAACCAATTTTAAGCTTGGATTAATAAAGTGAAGTTTTATCGTTAGACGGCTTTTACTCCTTCTTTGACTTTATATGTATATATATACGCATATTAACACATACATACAGTATATATGTATATAAGCATATACATAAATATTTACAGTGAACACACAGGACCCTAGAGCCCTATGTAAAGGCACTTTTTAGTGTTGTTTTTTTCACCCCACACTTTAACCCTTCAAACTGCTTTGTGCAGTTTAAAAAAAAAAAAAGATGCTACATTTTTTTTAACAAAAAGGAACATCACAGTTTATTTTGGGGGCAATTGGGGGATATTTTAAAAAATTAACCAGAGGTCTGACTTCTGGTTAATTTTTGGAGCTCACGGTAGCATTAACTAGCCACTTGTTATGGCTGTTTTTTCATTGTGCGCCCGTAAACAGGCAAATTTGACCTTTACGGGCACACAATAAATTAGCGCTCCACTTGTAATCTAGCCCTATATGTTTTGAAGTTACCTCTGTGTGACTCAGAGCTTGTAAAATTGTCAGCTAGGCTGACCATCAAGGGACATCCATCATCAGTTTTCTCTTTTGTTGGACCAAAGAAAGGCGGACATAAACCACTTTGAAATATTTACTAATTATTTTAATTTTGGCAAAATCGGTGGATTTATAATTAGAATTTTTTTTATTTTATTTTATTTTAAAACAAATGCAAAAGACTTCCTAAACAGATTATTGATGGCATTACACAGAATATGTCAAATTACTTCACATCACTGCTGACATCTATGACAGTGGTGTCATATTGGAATTGTTTCCCCTGCAGGTATAATTTGGCTCAACAAGAAAAGAACAAGAATGATCCAGGTGCAGAGAGTAAGAACACTCTGTGTCCTATATTCAATCAAATCTTGTGCTAAGATCTTGTGCAGATGATAACTACTTTTCTTCTTTTGATGAATATTATCTGTATTCTAATCCAATTACCATTAAATACATTACAGTCTGTGCTAAGCATCTGTAATATTTCTTACAACATCTGCATTTTCTACGTCAAATATTTACAAAAATCTTTAACAAATATCATTAACAACATTTAAAGAAAATAGTTATTCAATAACTAATAAACTTTTCTTGTTACCCGTTTCACTTAATAAGCCCTTATACAACAACTTTCAATTCAAATAACTTCTGACTAGCCTCAATGCTTCAGTCTCCACTACCTAAGTCACATCACCCATCACAAACCCCCATTGCAAAGGATTTCCTCAACCAAGGGATTCATACCCACTATTAACTCCACACTACCATAAATTGTACTTCCCAAGGAAGCCTAATGCAAGATATCCTTACATCCTAACTAATCCTGTAAGTAGTAACTAACCCCCTTCTAAGCATTCTAACTTGGGGCCTGATATTCAAAACCAAATATTTCAAAATGGTTCAGCACTGCGAGATGAGTAGTATGTTTGAAAGACAGATTTTGCTTTACTTTTCCAAGGGGCGTTCCCTGCATTTCTTTATGTGAAGGAGAGACAAGCTCAGTGCAATATGGTACTGCATGACATGACAGTTAAGCAGCATTTACACTTTGTGCTTTGTATTTTATATGACTTTACACTTCAGATTAACTTTTCGTACATTTAAACTTTACATTTTCTATTTTGCAAATTATTCTGATTATGCTTTCACAGTTTCTGTGTAACTTAGGCTCATGCATTGTATATTTATGTGTATCTTTTACAAATTACATTGCACTTTACATTTATGCTATTAATATTGAAACTGAAAAACTGCCAGTTTCACAGAGAGCTTTAAATAATACTTTATATGGGCCAGATAATCAAACATTCTCTAATCTGGAGAGGAATTATAAAGCAGACATCACAGCGGCTGAACTTTCTAAGAAAAGGGGAGGAACTTGGAAGACCCAGAGTGATAAGAGATGCCTTACATAGAAAGTACTGAACTTCTCTGGGATACTAATTTTCACATGGTAGAGAAGGTAAATGCAAAACACCTGGGACTGATATAAAGGCTCAGTTTGCATGAATTTCAAATTAAATTAAAACAGTTTCGCTCTAATTTAATTTGCTTATATTTTAGTATATATTACATTTCAGTAGCTCTCATCCTATTGGCTGATTTGAACAGCCAATAGGATTTGAGGAGATCTCATCCTATTGGCTGATTTGAATTTCAAAAATCTTATCAGCCAATAGGAATGCAAGGGATGCCATTTTGAAAAGGCTCCCTTGCATTGAAGATTCAGTGTACGGCAGCGACCGTATGAAGAGGACACTCCGAGCTGGATGTCTTGAAGGATAGACCCGCTCCATGCCGCCGGGATAAAGATAGAAGACGCCGCCTGGATGGAGGAAGACCTCGCCACGTGTATGAAGACTTCTCACCGCCTGGATGTCCGGACTTCAGAATCTGTAAGTGGATCGTCGGGAGTTAGTGTTAGGTTTGGGTGGGTTTTCTTTTTTAGATTAGGGTTTGGGCTACTTTAAAAGAGCTAAATGCCCTGTTAAGGGCAATGTAAAAGAGTTGAATGCCTTTTTCAGGGCAATGAGTAGCTTAGATTTTTGTTAGAGTTAGTTTTTTTTTATTTTGGGGGGTTGGTTGGGTGGTGGGTTTTACTGTTGGGGGGTCTTTGTATTTTTTTCATGAAAAAGAGCTGAATTCTTTAAGGTGATTCCCTACAAAAGGCCCTTTTAAGGGCTATTAGTAGTTTATTGTAGGCTAGGGTTTTTTTTATTTTTGGAGGCTTATTTTTATAGGGCTATTAGATTAGGTGTAATTGTTTTTATTTTGGATAATATTGTTTGTTATTTTTTGTAATTTAGTATTTTTTGTAATTTTAGATTTACATTTTTTTAGTAGTGTTAGTTATTTTTAATGTGTAATTTAGTTTAATTGGTAGTTATTTTAATTTTAGTATAATAGTTGTTAGGTTAATTTATAATTTGAATTTAGGTTTTTTTTAATTTCATAGGTAAGTTTTTATTTATATATTGTAATTTTAATTTAAAGTTAGGGGTTGGTTAGGTTTAGGGGTTAATTGTTTAATTTAGTTTTTTGCGATGTGGGGGGGCTGGCGGTTTAGGGGTTAATCATTTTTTGTGGCGGTGATGTGGGAAGCCAGAGGTTAAGGGGTGAATAACTTTATTTAGTGGCGCCGATGTCAGGGAGAGGCAGAATAGGGGTAATATCTTTATTATAGTGTTGGCGATGTTGGGGTGCGGGGGAATAGGGGTTAATAGGTTTTAATAGTGGCAGCGATGTCTGGAGCGGCAGGTTAGGGGTTAATAACTTTATTTATGTGTCGTGATGTCGGGGGCAGCAGATTAGGGGTGTTTAGACTTGGGGTTTATGATGTTTATAGACATCAATGGGGTTGCATACTTGCATTATGGGGATCACCATTCCGCGCTTCAGGTGTTAGTTTATTGCTAACACGCTCTCCCCATTGTGTGGTATGAAGCTCATCACCACCATATTGCACGCACAAAGCGGCTTTTTAGAAACTTGTAATGGCAGCGCTATGGAGGGTGAAATAACGCAACTTTTGTTGCATTTGTTTTGCATCCTCTATAGCGCAAAACTTGTAATCTAGGTGTAAATGTGTTAAAATAAATGAAATGCCTAAAATGAAAAATACCTAAACTATTTAACCCCTACACTATTTAACCACCACAACCCCATCACAAATAACCACTACACTACTTAACCCCTAAACTGCCAAAAAAACATTGCAAAAATCTGCTACACTAAACCACCACAACCCCATTGCAAACCTCCATGTGGCAGTTTAGGGGTTAAGTAGTGTAGGGGGTTATTGTGATGGGGGTTGTGACAGTTTAGGAGTTAAGTAGTGTAGGCATTTTTATTGAGATGGTGGTTGTGGAGGTTGATGAGTTAATTGTGTAGGGGTTTCATTTTGCTTCATTAGTGCTGTGGTGGTATGGGGTTAAGAAGTGTACAGGGTTATTGTGATGCGATTGTGGTGGTTTGGTGGTTAATAGTGCAAGGGGTTTCTTGATGAGGGTAGTTGAAGATTATTGGTTAAGTAGTATAGGAGATTATTGTGATGGGGCTTGTGGCGGTAAAGTGCAGCAGGTTTTTGCAATGGGAGTTGTGGCAGTTTAGGGATTAAGTAGTTTAGCAGGTTTTTGCAATGTGTATTTTGGCGGTTCAGTATAGCGGGTTTTTGCAATGGGGATTAATTTGTGATGGTTAGAGGTTAAAAGCTTAGGTTAGCAGTTTTTTTTATTATTAAAAGTATAGCAAATTACAGAATATTAATGAATTTTGTTAATACTTGTATTAATTATTCTTTTAATTCATGTATGTTGCAGTTCGTTCATTTGGCTCTGTGCCTGAATGACCAAATTAGGACATTTTTAGACAAATACAGATTTGTCCGAAATTGAATGCACATGTCTAATAAAAATTACATTGCATGTTTCAAGGTACAGTATTTGACTGTGAAGGGCTCAAAAGTGTATATATAGATAGATAGATAGATAGATAGATAGATAGATAGATAGATGTGTGTGTATATGTGTGTATATATGTGTATACATATGTATACATGTGTATATATGTGTTTATATGTGTATATTTGTATCTACGTGTGCACATACATATTTACACATATAAGCACATAAATACACATGTATACACATATATACACATATATGGACATGTATATACAGACATACAAATATTTAGACATACAGTGAATATATGAGTTAATATAATACTTGATTTTAATATGTTTTTGATGTGTTTTGTGACCTTTTTTTTACCCTTACATTTTACTTCAGGTCTCAAGTCGTACTTAACAGTCTAGCACAGTTTCAGCTTTGCTGAAGTGCAACCGGTAACTTTAAACTTGTAATATGAGCATTTTTTAGCATGGACCAGAGGTGTAACTAGAAACCACAGGGCCCAGGTGCAAGAATCTAAGAAGGGCCCCAACACAAAAGAAGTGAATTTGATACATATCTTCTTTTTTTTTTACATTTAACACAGAAAAAAAATGTGAATCAGATTACATGTCTGCAAAAGGAGGTACCCTGTGCCCACAGTCTGTGAGATGGTCTGACCCCCTATTACTGTATATAGTGACAATGTTTAACCCACCAGTACTGTATATAGTGAGTCAGTGACACCCGCCCCAGTACTTTATAAAGTGACCACAGTAGTCTGTGACATAGTCCAGCCCCCCATACTGTATATAATGATTCTGTATAGTGACACTGTTTACCCCCTCCCCCCATGCTGTAGTAACAAGGTCTGTAATTTGCTGGTTCCACAAACATAAACACACACACACATATATGCTATCGACAATCATTCTGAAAACAAAACATTTTGCAGTTTTCTTGCGGTTTATGCTGATTTTCATTTATAAGACACGGCTAGTGCACTGAGAGATATCAGGTATTGATGTAACTGAAGTGAATAAGGGAACCTTCTTCCTGAGCACAGACATCGGAGCCTGTTATCAGCATGAATTCATATGTGTTAGTATTTTATAACTAATCTCTCATGAGGACAAGTGACATCCCAATACCAAAAGAGAGAATAAATACTCAGAGAGCCCAGGATTCCATTTGGATAGAAGTCACTCAAGACACACTTGTGTTTAAAACCAACAAAGAGTGAACTAAAGGACCATTCCTACTCTAACAAGAGAGTCCAGGATTGCCATTCCCTCTGATGAAAAAAGACCAGGAATTTCTTGAAACATCCAAAACACCATCTCTAACACCTTGCTGATCACTTACCTCATAGGATTGAGGTTTGCTCTGGTAAGCGCAATATACTTACTTTACACCAGGACATACATTTAGTTTCTGCTTTAATCTTTTTGCAGTACTACTCTATGTTGTTTTTCTCTTTTTCTATTTCATCTATGAGAATATTGGACATCCAAGCTTCTGAAAGAAGAAGGAATCCATTGAGAGTCCAAGATTGCCATTGCACCAACAAGTCCCTCTAAAAACCAGCAGGACTTCAACAAATACCATAGAGAGAACCAAAGAATCATTCTTGCTTTCATAAGAGAGTCCAGGATCTTCATTGGCAAGGAGCAACAGATACCAAAAGATTTCCACGAGAGCACACAGTTCCAAAGGGATCATCTATACTCCATTGCGGATCACTTACCTCATAGGATTGAGGTTGGCTCTGGTAAGCGCTATCACTTACCCTATACCAGAACTTTACTGGGAAAGAACTAACCTGTACCAACTGATTGGTTTTGAACTTTGTTTTTTGTATACACCATACAGTATATTAATACTACATTATTCATAATTGTATAGCAGTGCGCCTATTTACTTTTGAGAATATTCTCTTTCGACCCACATTTTATTCAGTGACACGGGTACACTGACTCACACTTTAGGCTGCACGCTCAGTTTTTATACTTATCTATATATATAAGTTTTGGTGCACTTCTTATCAACCAAGTTAGTGCAGTCTCATAAAAGCATTACATCTTTAATCACTGAACGATCTTTTTTATGCAATCTGTAACTTACTAGCTATTTCTTCTATAGTAGTTTTAGCGCTGGTGACCCCCCTTTCTTCCTCACACATATATGCATACATACACAAACAGTCACATACATACACACACACATATATGCATACATACACACACAGTCACATACATACATACACACATATATGCATACATACACACACAGTCACATACATACATACACACATATATGCATACATACACACACAGTCACATACATATACACACACATATATGCATACATACACACATATATGCATACATACACACACAGTCACATACATACACACACACATATATGCATACATACACACACAGTCACATACACACACACACACATATATGCATACACACACACATATATGCATACATACACACACAGTCACATACATACACACACACATATTTGCATACATACACACATATATGCATACATACACACACAGGCACATACACACACACACACATAAACACCAATGGGTAAAACAGAAAGAATAACCCCTGTAGTCAGAGACACTAGTGAAGCATCATATCACACTTACAAGATATCAATGCAGGCAGTGGCAGGTCAACATTTTTTATTAAAACATATATATATATATATATATATATATATATATATATATATATTAAGCTGGGCCCCCACCCTTGGGGGCCCAGTTGCAATTGCGACCTCTGCACCCCCTGTAATTTCCCCCTGGCACGGACACAATCTCTGTTTAAAGTATAGGTTTTGCTACTGCAATATCAGTTGTGCTAACTCTTCTCTGGTAAATAAGATTTGTCATGCACTTGTGATTTCAAATTGTGTGCTAACGTAAGCGCTGTCCAGTAACATTACCTTTTGTGTCCCCATTATAACCAATGTACAACACAGGGTTAACTTAACCCACCCACAACAGTCAATTTACTACAGAGAGGGCTAAACACCAACCTCTGTCTCCAATTTGCCACACACAGGACATCTTGTCCAGCTGTAATACTGGGGCGAGTGCAAGGGGTTAACAGCAATGGGTCTCCAGCTACAGTATCCAATTCCTTACCATGGTCTATGAGCCACCCAAATTAACTCCCAAAATCCTCTACCTACACCACCTCAAAAATCATTGTCCACAAATATTTAGCTCTGCTACCAGCTTGCCACAGACAGAGCAGAAATGAAAGGGTTAACCTCCCAGGGTCTCTGGCCGCCTTATCTCTAATCCTTACTAAGGCATAAGGGCCAACCCATATTAATGCAAAAAAATCCTGCATACACTTCCCCAAACATGAATATTTGCTGCCACCACCCAAAAAAATTATTACTCAGGGCTATTTGGGCTAGCCCTATATTACAGTTGCATTAATGCATAAAGAAAAACAAATATATAAAAATAATACTTTGGTAAGATTATTCCCAAGTTACTAGGGCACGAAGACAGATCTAATTAACTTTATATTTTAATCTGAAAAAAGGTTCACAGTGCATAACAAACTGTTAAAGAAATACAGGAAATTAGATTGTATATAAAAATGGTAATTAAACAATAGAGACACACAATATATAAAAAATAAAAAGGATAAACACAAAAACCTTAAACTTTAAAATTAGAATGAAATCTGTGGGAGACTCCTAATAATCCTCTCAAATGGTAAAACCCTTGAAAAGTGAAATTATGTCTACTTGTGTTAACATCGAGCACTATTTTATACCCATTCCAGATCACATGACCAGACCCCAGAGAATATTTGGATACTGTCCAGCTGACTGTATTTCACACTCATATGGTTTAGTTTGTTGAATTTGAGATATTGGTCCTACAGAAACAGACCAACACCCCATTGTGCCCACTACATTAAAAAATAATGACTTTATTCAAACCCAGACACCAAACATCCTACACACCTGTTTACGTGGCTAGCATTTTGCTGGTAGTCTCTTTGTATTTATCCTTACCCCGGCTTGTTTGAGCTTATGCTTACCAGGCTTTTGTCATAATCTAAAATACAGTGAGCTAGGTTACAAGTGAAGTGCTAAATTATCATGTTCCTGCAAACAGGAAAATTTGCCCATTTGCGGGAGCAAGATAATTAACCAGCCAATACAAGTGGGTGGTTACTGCTACCGTGATCTCGCGGTAGCAATTAGCATATATAAAATTAACCAGAGATCAGATCTCAGGTTAATTTTAGAAATCTGCGCAAAATGGCCCCAAAATACTGTCTAGTATAGTTTATTAAAAATAAAGATGGCAGCATCTTTATTTTTTAATTAAATAACTTCACTAGGTGGTATTTTGGGATTAAAGTTGGTGGCAGTGGGGTGTTAGATTAAAAAAAAAAACAGCACTGAAAAGTGCCTTTACATTGAGGTTGAAGGGAACTGTGTGTTCCAAGTAAATATATACATATGCTAATATATATATATATATATATATATATATATATATATATATATATATGTACACCCCTCACATTTTTGTAAATATTTTATTATATCTTTTCATGTGACAACACTGAAGAAATCATAAGTTGCTACAATGTAAAGTAGTGAGTGTACAGCCTGTATAACAGTGTAAATTTGCTGCCTCCTCAAAATAGCTCAAGACACAGCCATTAATGTCTAAACCATTGGCAACAAAAGTGAGTACACCCCTAAGTGGAAATGTCCAAATTGGGCCCAATTAGCCATTTTCCCTCCACGGTGTCATGCGACTCATTAGTGTTACAAGGTCTCAGGTGTGAATGGGGAGCAGGTGTGTTAAATTTGATGTTATCGCTCTCACACTCTCTCATACTGGTCACTGGCAAAGAACTCTCTGAGGATCTGAAAAAAAACAATTGTTGCTCTACATAAAGATGGCCTAGGCTATAAGAAGATTGCCAAGACCTTGAAACTGAGCTGCATCACGGTGGGCAAGACCATACAGAGGTTTCACAGGACAGGTTCCACTCAGAACAGGCCTCGCCATGTTTGACCAAAGAAGTTGAGTGCACATGCTCAGCGTCATATCCAAAGGTTGTCTTTGGGAAATTAACGTATGAATGATGCCAACATTGCTGCAGAGATTGAAGGGGTGGGGGGTCAGCCTGTCAGTGCTCAGACCATACGCCGCACACTGCATCAAATTAATCTGCATGGCTGTTATCCCAGAAGGAAGCCTCTTCTAAAGATAATGCACAAGAAAGCCCGCAAACAGTTTGCTGAAGACAAGCAGACTAACTACATGGATTACTGGAACCATGTCCTGTGGTCCGATAAGTATATGTCAAAAGATATATGGATTTTGCGCTAGTGGGTATAGGCTCCTTTCACTATTAGAAGCTTCCTCTATGCTTCTCAGGGGAAATTGTAAGAAGAGTGGTTTATGGGAAAGGGCTCTCTAAATAGAGCTAATACCTTATGTAGATTTTTTAAAATATAAAAAAATGTGTAAATATAAAAAATATATATAAAAAATGTAAATAGAAATCTATTCTATGACACCAGATAAGATTTTGTACAGAATAAAAATGTATTTTATTTTAGTAAAAACGAAAAAGTTTTTTTGAAACATGTGAGTTTAAGATTCTTATGTACAGATGAATCTGATAGGTTGGCCAACTTTGTAATCTAAATAATCTTAAATTGGTCTAATATTGATTTCTTGCGTATCAGTATCAATAGTATCAATATTTAACAAATTTCAATACAGCAATATTTGACAAATTTAAACAAAGCAATTTTCGAAAAAGCAATTTAAAACCCACAGTTATATGATAGACTGTCATGAGGTAAACCTTAGGTAATACCCAATATGAGAGTCTATGATGTTTATAAGAAATTTTCTTGGCTGCAGCCTAAGTTTATAGAAGATATTTTTTAACCCCTTAATGACCGAGAACGTGCAGGGTACGTCCTCAAAAAAAAGGCAGTTAACGCCTGAGGACGTACCCTGCACGTCCTCGGTGTGGAAAGCAGCTGGAAGCGATCCTGCTCGCTTCCAGCTGCTTTCCGGTTATTGCAGTTATGCCTCGATATCGAGGCATCCTGCAATAACCATTTTTAGCCACCCGGTGGAGAGAGCCACTCTGTGGCCCTCTCTGCACCGGACATTAACGGCTACGTTCGTTGGTGGGTGGGAGGTGGGTGGCGGCCATCGATGGCCTTTGTGATGCGGAGGGGGGCGGGATCGGGGGCGGGGACGACCGGGGGGGACGCGCACGGACGCGCGCACGTGCACGGGGAGGCCGGGCGGGCGTGTGCACGGGGAGGGAGCGGGTGGGAACCACTACGCTACAGAAAGTTTTTTGTTAGAAGTGGGGATCAAAGGGGTTAATATATTTATTTGGTGATCGGTTTGGCTGGTGGGGTATTGGACTGTGGGGGGGAAGCTACACTACAGAAACAAATAAAAAAAAATAATAAAAAAAAAACATTTTTATTTGCAAACTGGGTACTGGCAGACAGCTGCCAGTACCCAAGATGGCCCCAATAAGGCAGAGGGGGAGGGTTAGGGAGCTATTTTGGGGGGGATCAGGGAGGTTGGGGGCTAAGGGGGGACGCTACATAGCAGCATATGTAAATATGCTAAAAAATTTTTTATTTTTTTTTAATACCTTTTATTTTAGTACTGGCAGTCTTTCTGCCAGTACTTAAGATGGCGGGGACAATTGTGGGGTGGGGGAGGGAAGAGAGCTGTTTGGGAGGGATCAGGGGGTGGGATGTGTCAGGTGGGAGTCTGATCTCTACACTAAAGCTAAAATTAACCCTGCAAGCTCCCTACAAACTACCTAATTAACCCCTTCACTGCTGGCCATAATACACATGTGATGCGCAGCAGCATTTAGCGGCCTTATAATTACCAAAAAGCAACGCCAAAGCCATATATGTCTGCTATTTCTGAACAAAGGGGATCCCAGAGAAGCATTTAAAACCATTTGTGCCATAATTGTACAAGCTGTACAAGCTGTTTGTAAATAATTTTAGTGAGAAACCTAAAGTTTGAAAAAGTGAACAATTTTTTTTTATTTGATTGCTTTTTGAAATGATGGCATGAAATATACCAAAATGGGCCTAGATCAATACTTGGGGTTGTCTACTACACTACACTAGAGCTAAAATTAACCCTAGAAGCTCCCTACATGCTCCCTAATTAACCCATTCACTGCTGGGCATAATACACGTGTGGTGCGCAGTGGCATTTAGCAGCCTTCTAATTACCAAAAAGCAAAGCCAAAGCCATATATGTCTGCTATTTATGAACAAAGGGGATCCCAGAGAAGCATTTACAACCATTTATTCCATAATTTCATGAGTTGTTTGTAAATAATTTCAGTGAGAAACCTAAAGTTTGTGAAAAAATTTGTGAAAAAGTAAAAAAAATTTTTTATTTGATCGCATTCGGCGGTGAAATGGTGGCATGAAATATACCAAAATGGGTCTAGATCAATGCTTTGGGATGTCTTCTAAATATAAATATATACATGTCAAGGGATATTCAGAGATTCCTGAAAGATATCAGTGTTCTAATGTAACTAGCGCTAATTTTGAAAAAAAGTGGTTTGGAAATAGCAAAGTGCTACTTGTATTTATGGCCCTATAACTTGCAAAAAAAGCAAAGAACATGTAAACATTGGGTATTTCTAAACTCAGGACAAAATTTAGAAACTATTTAGCATGGTTATTTTTTGGTGGTTGTAGATGTGTAACAGATTTTGGGGGTCAAAGTTAGAAAAAGTGTGTTTTTTTTCCATTTTTTCCTCATATTTTATAATATTTTTTATAGTAAATTATAAGATATGATGAAAATAATGGTATATTTTGAAAGTCCATTTAATGGCGAGAAAAACAGTATATAATATGTGTGGGTACAGTAAATGAGTAAGAGGAAAATTACAGCTAAACACAAACACCGCAAAAATGTAAAAATAGCCTTGGTCCCAAACGGACAGAAAATGGAAAAGTGCTGTGGTCATTAAGGGGTTAAGGTACTATGTACCTATATCGAATGTGGTAAGGTAAGCAGGTGTGTAGATCTAACCTTATTATCCTTGCTGAGAGACATTTTTGCGACCAGCTTTTCTTCCTTGATCTTTAAGTGGTATGATACACAAATCCGCCTCCTATGTCTTATGAGCACTGAGTATTTGTATATTATGTTGCAGGTTAGGGACTTCCGCATTTCTACTGTTATTTCTAATAGTAGGTATCCTGTAGGACTTCGGATTGTCCGTGGTCTGATGAGACCAAGATAAACTTATTTGGTTCAGATGGTGTCAAGCGTGTGTAGCAGCAACCAGGTGAGGAGTACAACGACAAGTGTGTCTTGCCTACAGTCAAGTCATGCATGAGTGCTACCGGCACTGGGGAGCTACAGTTCATTGAGGGAACCATGAATGCAAACATGTACTGTGACGTACTGAAGCAGAGCATGATCCCCTACCTTCAGAGACTGGGCCACAGGGCAGTATTCCAACATGATAACGACCCCAAACCAGCCTACAAGACAACCACTGCCTTGCTAAAGAAGCTGAGGGTAAAGGTGATGGACTGGCCAAGCATGTCTCCAGACCTAAACCCTATTGAGCATCTGTGGGGCATCCTCAAATGGAAGGTGGGGGAGCACAAGGTCTCTAGCATCCACCAGCTCCATGATGTCATCATGGAGGAGTGGAAGAAGACTCCAGTGGCAACCTATGAAGCTCTGGTGAACTCCATGCCCAAGAGGGTTAAGGCAGTGCTGGAAAATATTGACACTTTGGGCCCAATTTGTACTCACTTTTGTTGCCAACAGTTTAGACATTAATGTGTGTAATTTTGAGGGGACAGCAAATTTACACTGTAATACAGGCTGTACACTCACTACTTTACACTGTGGCAAAGTTTCATTTCTTCAGTGTTGTCACATGAAAATATATAATCAAATATTTACAAAAATGTGAGGGGTGTACTCACTTTTGTGAGATACTGTATGTATATATATATATATATATATATATATATATATACAGTATGTATGCATGTGTTAATATGTGTATACACATATATCAACACATAAATCTATAGGTATATCAGCAAATACGTATATATTTAAACATGCTGCCATTGCTGTGCGACTTACCCACTTCACTGGTGCTGAAGTTCTGATGCCGTCTCTGACGGCATCAGAACGAGGCTCCCATAGGAGCCTATGGAATAGCGCTCTTGTGAACACTTGTAATATCATGCACTGGTATTACACAGTTGAGCGCAAATATCACTTTTATCAAAGCAATATTTATGGCTCCACTTGTAATCTGGCCCACTATGTCTACATGAATACTGAAGATGTTTTCTGGGAAGAGTTATGGGTATAATTCATATTACTAGATATTGTGGTCAGGAATTTCTGTCTTCCAGTAGGGGGCTGGTTATGTAGTGATTGTTCAAAGGCTGGAGTCACTCCTCACACCTCTAGTCTACCCATGCTGAGATCTAGGCAGTAAAAAGTTTGGGACTATGTCACATGTAGAGACACAGAGCTCAAAGTATTCACTTTGATTTAGTTGTATTACAGTTATCTAGCTGCTTCAAAGTTAAAAAAAATTGGTTGCCTCTGTAGTCCCTAGCTTTCTGCATTAACCCCTTAGAAACTAGTAGTAAAAGATATAAGAAATCATGCCTTTGCATGACTGCTAGCACATGTCAAGTTAAAGAGACATTGTACACTAGATATTTATTTGCATACATGTTTTGTGGAGAATCCATTTATATAGCCCATCTGGGAGTATTTTTGTAAAAATGTATACTTTTGCTTATTTTTAATGAACAGTGTGCTGATTTTCAGACTCCTAACCAAGCCCCAATTTTTTAGATGTATACTGATGTCTACAGAGTCATGGTTGTGTAATGGGTGTTTCCATATGTAGGGGATGGGAGAGTGTCTACCTATTTTTCCTTTCCAAGGCCCTTGCACTGGGTATCCCAGCTTAACCTCTTCAACAGTGCTAAATTGGGAGCTTCTGAGTAAGTTTTTAAAAGGTTTTATATTGGATTATTATATCAGAATCTGTGCACATTCTTCTTTATAGTAGTGTATATTACACACAGTTATATGAAAATTGTTGTATACTGTCCATTTAAATCAATAGCACTTTTCATTTATTTCCTCTTATTACAAGCTGAAGTATATTAGTGCTCAAGCAAAAGCCTAGGGCACACTAACATCTGGATGTTAGGTAGCGCTAAATCCCTTACATCTTAGGTGTGCTAAGGCTTGAAGGTCTTTTGAGCCTTGCACTTTTCCAAATCAAACAGAGAATATAAAATAGAGTGAAGGGTAAGCCTAATGTTTCTCCAAAATGAAGGACAAGTATGTACTATACTGATGTTCTCTCATTTTGACTTAAAGGGACAGTACACTGTAAAATTGTTTTTATATGAATGCATTTTCAATGACTTTTTATACCATCTGAGTATAACATTTATGAGAAATTACATTTTCAGGTTTATTTGTGTACATGAAGTAGGTAGTTTTGTGCTTTTAAACCACAGCCTATTACAATGGGTTGAGCTTCAGGTAATATCAGATCTCATTATGTTATCACTTTGTGTACACACACTTGCTTCCTTATCTTATATTTGTCTAGAAAACCAAAGCTCAATACTTACAGAGAACAATGGAAAATTATAATTTTATTACTTAACTATCATGCCCCCACTGAAAGTGTAATCTCTTCTGCTGGCTGTGTTTACTTAGGCTATTCAATAGAATATACTCCAGTATAGAAACGTTCAGTATAGGTTGGGATACCACAGGCTAAATCAGCTATTTCAAATGGCAAAATAGGGGTAAAGGAGCTACTTGTAAACAATTTAAAACACTCCAGCAGCAATTTAAAGGGGAGAACATTTTGGGTGAACTGTCCCTTTAATGTATCATTAATTACTAAAAGCAATCATTTATCTATATCTACATGTTTATAAAGTAAACTATTTAAGGAAAAGAGCCCTTCCCATTCCAATACCTTGTCATATATCATATCCTTTTAAATCATTGTTAAAACATTTTTTTGTAGTAAAAATAACTTTAATATCCATTTAATGAATAATATTATTTTAAGTTATAGTGGAGATAAATGCGTAAGATTAAAATCCACCATTTCATAAAAGCCACAAAAAATATAACATAGAAAATAGCACTTCTAGGCAAAAATCCCTGCTAGCTTTTACCCAGAAGTATTCTGCATACATTGTTATCAAGGACTCTGTGCAAGATACGCAAATCAGGTTTACAACATCTCATGCTTTTTGTTTCCAGTGCTGTGTTTAACCAGCAAAATCAAAACCACTTCTGGACAGCCATTCCAAGCTCATCAGCAGAAAATAGGTTTGATTTGCTGCAAAGTGAGGCTCATTTCCAGGGAAAAACAATATTTATTTAAGTTATGGGGGAGATAAAAGCGTGAGATTCAAATCTTTTATTTCATTAAAGTATGTAGAAGGGGAAGCAACCAGGGATTCTTGTCTAGATATGCCAATTGGATACACAATCATTTTTGTGGTTCTTACTTTTATAAAATGCAGCAACTAACATTCCATTTTATATTTGGCTACTAAAAAAACAACAGTCTTTCCCAGAGCAACACACAGTAAATACATTAGCTTCTATAAAAGAAATTAATCACTGATTGGGTTTATAGGTTTGGAGATTCATTGAAGAAATATTAAGGCCCATAGTTATCAAGGTCTGGCGGACCTGATCCGACACTGCGGATCAGGTCCGCCAGACCTCACTGAATACGGCGAGCAATACGCTCGTCGTATTCAGCATTGCAACGCCCCCTGCAGACTCGAGGTCAATCGGCCGCCAGCAGGGGGGTGTCAATCAACCCGATCGTACTCGATCGGGTTGATTTCCGGCGATGTGTGTCCGCCTGCTCAGAGCAGGCGGACAGGTTATGGAGCAGCGGTCTTTGTGACCGCTGCTTCATAACTGCTGTTTCTGGCGAATCTGAAGACTCGCCAGAAACAGGGGCCAACAAGCTCCTTACGGAGCTTGTTAAATAGAGCCCTGAGACTGGAATGCAGAAAAAGAGAAAAATGCAAGGAGAGGAGAACATGCTAGATCAGCAGAATGAGGATGTACTGCTGATCAGGAAAGAGTACATGGTGGTAAAGCTGGCATTAGAGAGTGCATGGGAGACCTGATCACTTGGTGAGAAATGTTGACCAGGCTGGAGTGCAGGAAAGAATTAGAGCTCCCAGACATCCAAGAGGTAGAAATAGGGTTAATTACATAATAGGTCAGAGAGTTTTGCTTCAGGGCTTAAGGGTTGAGGAATGAATTGATAGTAATTGCTCAATATGCACAAGTTTGCTTGATCTATATGAACTGATCAATGATGACTTGAGGATTGGGCATACCAGAAAGGGGTCTGTTATGGGCTGGGTCTGATTTCCTTAGCCCAGAGCTCCATAATCCCAGGTGCCTTTAAAAAAGGATGGGGCTAACCACTGCAAGGATGGACTGTATAATGCCCTATTTTAAAGCCATTGCAGACTGTGCATTGATGTGCATATATGGCATAATAATCTGCAGCCATTCTGCTCTGTAGCTCTGTACAAATCCCTGGAAATACAAACTGCTGGATGATCCCATCACTCCCTATCCGGCATCCTATTCTCCCTGTCCCTGGTGCGCTGCATTTCCTCTTTCAATATGGTTGCTGTAAAGTGATTGTGCTTTTCTATTTTGTTGCAGAGGCCTTCCTGCAGCCTCAATGTGCAGCAGTGCTGATCAATGTGGTCGGCTTCTATAGTACCAGCCATTTTTACTGCTTTCAATCAGCTAGGAGAGTTGGTTACTCACAGGCTGCAGGTGATTGTTCCACTTTCGCCTGTGGTTTTTCTGTTGTATACAGTCTACTAGTGAAGCTGCATTGCCATGGTGGAATTGACTATGATGTGGGTAAGCAAGCTGCCTAGATTATAATGTTAATTAGTAAAGTAGTGAGTCTCATCCACCACCATTATTGTTTTATGTGTCTGTGCTTCTTATCCCTCTTCCTATGTGTTTTTTTACTTAAAAATGTCCTTAAATTAATTTAATGAAATCTAATATATTTAGGACCTCTTTGAAGTCCTTCACTTATATGTAACAACTACACTTCCCTAGCCTGCATTTCTACCTCACCCATCTACAGAATTAACTCATTTCAAGTTTACTCTGATTTCAGTGCAGATCTAATGTATATGGGTTTTGTTTTATATAGAAATATATAGAAATATATTTTTTATATGGATAATAAAATATGATTTAGCCACTGGTCCTTAAAGCAAAAAATTGTCTCTCTTATAAATTAGCCGAATGCCCTTACTCTATAGTGCAGATCATTTTGTGGTAAACTGCTTAAAATAAGGTAATATGATTAGATACATCCTTATGCACTTCAACAGAAACTGGTAATAGGAACCCTATATTATGCCACACCTGATTGAGTTGCATAGAGCTGATATGGGAACTACAATTGCAACCATGAGGCCCACACTTTAAAGAATGGTGGCTGCAACAGCTTTAAAAATAGATATAAAGTGCGGCTGTGATAGGTGATCTGAAAAAATTGTGAAGAGAATAGAAATGTAAATTTGAAAGTTTAAAATGTGTATATGTCTTCATTATGACACATAACAAAAACAGGTGTTTTGACCTGTGAAAAGAAAGAACCTGCACCACAGTTTTGTCCAGATAATGAGCGACTGATATGCTATGAGTACAGACCATTATCAGTCAGACCCCCAGCATTTTGAGGAACACCCTGGAGGCCATGGTGAGACTAAATGACAAAGCGATAAACAGAATAAATGGGTAATGAAGAAATCTTTCTCAGAGAGACCTGGAATTAAAATAATTCTGTTTTATTGAGGTAGTGTTTCTAAGACCCAGTGATCTGAAATTGAACTTGCCCATACCTTCCAAAAAAGCTTCAATCTGTCCTCTGTAGGAGATGACTCCTGATAGGGGGACACAACAACCAGGATGATCCAGGAATCTAAAAAGTCCTGAGAGATCCTGCAACCTTAAAAGAAGAAGAAGATGTATTGTGAGGTATGGGTGCCAAAAGGAATGAAAACAAACAGAGGTTTACCATTGGATTTTTTATCCAACAACAAAAGGGTATCAATACCATAATTCATATTTCAACTACTACATCACAAATTAAGCTGGTAACAATTTAAATTCACCAAAGTCCCCAGCAATTTGGGAAAGGCCCTGGAAGCACCACTAGCTAAAACAGCCATTGCAACACAATTATCATGAATGTGGACTATTTCAACTACCACATCACAAATCAAACAGGTGCCAATATTTCTTGATCCTGGATCTCCTAAAAATATCCTTCTCTTGATGCCACCTTAGAGAGATTATCACACCTGATTGATATTGCCACTACCCCTTTGGGGCTTGTTGACAGCCGGGAGAAAGAAAAAGCTTGCCAATAGAAAAGAGTGTGTTTGGAAACCTTCAAGTTTCCTGTCTTAAAGGAGGTGCTATCTTCCTAAGTAGGGCTTGCCAATAGGGATGGCCGAATGTTTCTAAAAATTCGAAATTTAAAACGATTTTTGATACATTTGTTCGTTCGAATCGAATTTCAAATGTTTATATAACATTCTAACATTCTATTTTCGAATTTTCGTTTTAGAATTTTTCAATAAAATTTGAAAATATTCGTTCGAATAATAGAATGTTTAGCTATATATTCATTCAATTTCGAAATGTAATATTCGAATTCGAATGTGACATTCGAATTCGAATGTGACATTCAAATTTGAAATAGTATTTCTAGTCTACAACTGTGTTTAATAAATGTAATATTGGAATTTGAATGCTACATTCGAATTCGAATATCACATTCGAATTTGAAATAGTATTTCTAGTCTAATACTGTGTTTTAAATGTGATATTTGATTCGAATGTGATATTCGATTCGAATGTGACATTCAAATTCAAAATAGTATTTCTAGTCTAATACTGTGTTTTATAAATGTAATATTCTAATTCGAATGTGACATTCGATTCAAATGTGGTATTTGATTCAAATGTGACATTCGAAATAGTGTTTCTAGTCTACAATTGTGTTTTATAAATGTAATATTCGAATTTGAATGTGATATTCGAATGTAACATTCGAAAACTGTAAATAACATTCGAAAATCGAATTTTTAAGAATATTCGTTCTTATCAACATTCTATTATGTAAATCGAATTTCTACAATAACATTCGTTCTAACATTCGAATTCGGATATAAACACATTCGCCCATCCCTACTTGCCAACTCGGGGCCCATGTTGTACTCTCTATTGGTTTTGGTGGTCCAAACTCAGTGACAAATTCTGGTTTAGAAAGATTAGAGAAAAGGGATGTAGATCTCAAAAAGAGAAAGGAAGGCTCAAGTTAATCTAAATTTTTAAATATGTGTTTCAATAAAAGTAACTACAAAGCTATAGATGAAATACAGAGGGTGGTACAGGTTATTTGGTTCCATTGGTGGCAATCATTGACAAAACATAATCATTTTTTTCCTTAAAGGGATGCTAAATCCAAATTTTTTTCTTTCATAATTCAGATAGAGCATGCAATTTTAAGCAAGTTTCTAATTTACTCCTATTATCAATTTTATTCCTTCACTTGGTATCTTTAGGTGAAAAGCAATAATGAAAGCTTAGAAGCCAGCCTTTTTTTGGTTCAGCTGCTGGGTTGCGCTTGTTGATTGGTGGCTAAATGTAGCCACCAATCAGCAAGCGCTATCCAGCGTTCTGAACCAAAAATGGGCCGGCTCCTTAGCTTAGATTCCTGCTTTTTCAAATAAAGATAGCAAGAGAACAAAGAAAAAATGATAATAGGGGTAAATTAGAAAGTTGCTTAAAATTGTCTGCTCTATCTGAATCATGAAAGAAAAAAAATTGGGTTTAGTATCCCTTTAACCCCTTAATGACCGAGGACGTGCAGGGTACGTCCTCAAAAAAAAGGCAGTTAACGCCTGAGGACGTACCCTGCACGTCCTCGGTGTGGAAAGCAGCTGGAAGCGATCCTGCTCGCTTCCAGCTGCTTTCCGGTTATTGCAGTGATGCCTCGATATGGAGGCATCCTGCAATAACCATACATGGCCATCCGATGCAGAGAGAGCCACTCTGTGGCCCTCTCTGCACCGGACATCGATGGCCGGTATCGTTGGTGGGTGGGAGCCGAATTGGGAGGCGGGTGGGCGGCCATCGGTGTTGCGCGTGACGTCACGGGGGGCGGGATCGGGATCGTGATCGTTGGGGGCGCGCACGGGGGCGCGCGCGTGCACGGGGGGGTGGCGGGCGGGCGCGTGCACGGGGCGGGAGCGGGTGGGAACCGCTACACTACAGAAAAGTAGAAAAGGAAAAGTAAAAAAAAAAATAAATAAACTTTTTTTAAAAAACATCTAAGGGATCTGGAAGGGGTGGGGGGTTGGTCTTGGGGGGGGGGGAAAGCTACACTACAGAAAAGGGACATATTTTATTAAAAAAAAAGCATTTTTTTTCACTAAACTGGGTACTGGCAGACAGCTGCCAGTACCCAAGATGGCGCACATTAAGTCAGAGGGGGAGGGTTAGAGAGCTATTTAGTGGGGGATCAGTGAGGTTGGGGGCTAAGGGGGATCCCTACACAGAAGCATATGTAAATATGCTAACAAAAAATGCACAAAAAAGCCCAAATATACCTTTTTATTTTAGTACTGGCAGAGTTTCTGCCAGTACTTAAGATGGCGGGGACATTTGTGGGGTAGGGGAGGGAAGAGAGATGTTTGGGAGGGATCAGGGGGTCTGATGTTTCAGGTGGGAGGCTGATCTTTACACTAAAGCTAAAATTAACCCTGCAAGCTCCCTACAAGCTACCTAATTAACCCCTTCACTGCTAGCCATAATACACGTGTGATGCGCAGCGCCATTTAGCAGCATTCTAATTACCAAAAAGCAACTCCAAAGTCATATATGTCTGCTATTTCTGAACAAAGGGGATCCCAGAGAAGCATTTACAACCATTTGTGCCATAATTGCACAAGCTGTTTGTAAATTATTTCAGTGAGAAACCTAAAATTGTGAAAAATTTTACGTTTTTTTTAATTTGATCGCATTTGGCGGTGAAATGGTGGCATGAAATATACCAAAATGGGCCTAGATCAATACTTGGGGTTGTCTACTACACTACACTAAAGCTAAAATTACCCCAAAAAGCTCCTTACATGCTCCCTAATTAACCCCTTCACTGCTGGGCATAATACACGTGTGGTGCGCAGTGGCATTTAGCGGCCTTCTAATTACCAAAAAGCAATGCCAAAGCCATATATGTCTGCTATTTCTGAACAAAGGGGATCCCAGAGAAGAATTTACAACCATTTATGCCATAATTGCACAAGCTGTTAGTAAATAATTTCAGTGAGAAACTGAAAGTTTGTGAAAAAATTTGTGAAAAAGTGAACAATTTTTTGTATTTGATCGCATTTGGCGGTGAAATGGTGGCATGAAATATACCAAAATGGGCCTAGATCAATAATTTGGGATGTCTTCTAAAAAAAAATATATACATGTCAATGGATATTCAGGGATTCCTGAAAGATATTAGTGTTCTAATGTAACTAGCGCTAATTTTGAAAAATAATGGTTTGGAAATAGCAAAGTGCTACTTGTATTTATGGCCCTATAAGTTACAAAAAAAGCAAAGAAGATGTAAACATTGGGTATTTCTAAACTCAGGACAAAATTTAGAAACAATTTAGCATGGGTGTTTTTTGGTGGTTGTAGATGTGTAACAGATTTTGGGGTTCAAAGTTAGAAAAAGTGTGTTTTTTTCCATTTTTCCTCATATTTTATAATTTTTTTTATAGTAAATGATAAGATATGATGAAAATAATGGTATTTTTAGAAAGTCCATTTAATGGCGAGAAAAACGGTATATAATATGTGTGGGTACAGTAAATGAGTAAGAGGAAAATTTCAGCTAAACACAAACACCGCAGAAATGTAAAAATAGCCTTGGTCCCAAACGGACAGAAAATGGAAAAGTGCTCTGGTCACTAAGGGGTTAAATTTCCATTTCTCCTAATATACTTTTTTCCCTTATCCCTCTAAATAAAAAGATTACATAAATACTGGAAAGAGAGAATGGAAGAGAATAGTTGTTAGTAGTACCCAGAGAGTTTGGAAACATACAGGCAGATTACAAGTTGTGTGTCCATCTTTTAACCCTGAAAATGACCATATCAGCATTAAAACAGCAAAACAGCCTTTACAAGTTTTGTTGGTATAGTTGTACCGCAAGCCTTTTAGCCTGTAATGCAACATCAGTCCTGCACTCGTAAAAATTATGTTTTTTCATGGAACCTCCATAGCGCTGCCATTACGAGTTTTGCGGTGAGGCTAAAAAGCTTGTGTTACACCCTATAACAACAAGATTCCTACCGCCATCTTAAAGCAGTAGTTATGACTTTTACGCAACAAAACTGTTACATAAAACTCATAACTAAACTGTTACAAAGTACACTAACACCTATAAACTACCTATTAACCCCTAAACCGAGGGCCTCCCGCATCGCAAACACTATATTAAAGTTATTAACCCCTAATCTGCTGCTCCCGACATTGCCGCCACTAATAAAATTTATTAACCCCTATTCCGCCGCTCCACGACATTGTCACTACTATAATAAAGTTATTACCCCTATACCTCCACCCTCCTGCATCACAAACACTATTTAAATATTATTAACCCCTAATCTGCCCTCCGCCAACATCGTCCCCACTATACTAAAGCTATTAACCCCCTATTCCGCCGTTCCCCAACACCGCCGCCACTATAATAAACCTATTAACCCCTAAACCGAAAAAGCTCCCACATCGCAATAAACTAATTTAAACTAGTAACCCCTAAACCTAATGCCCCCCCTAACTTTATATTAAAATTACAATTTCCCTATCTTAAATTAAAATTTACCTGTCAAATTAAAAAAAAAACTTAGTTTAAACTAACAATTAAACTAATAGAACTATTAAACTAAAATTAAACAAACTACCAATTAAAAAAAACTAATACACACATTAAAAAAAACCCTAACACTACTATACAAATTACAAAGTATCTAATTACAAAAAATAAAATATACTAAATTACAAAATATAACAAACACTAATTAAAAATAAGAATTACACCTAATCTAATAGCCCTATAAAAATAAAAAGCCCACCCAAAATAAAAAAAACCTAGCCTACAATAAACTACCAATAGCCCTTAAAAGGGCCTTTTTGTAGGGCATTGCCCTAAGTTAAACAGCTCTTTTACCTGTAAAAAAAAATACAAAGACCCCCCAACAGTAAAACCCACCAACCAACCAACCAACACCCAAAATAAAATAAAAATCTAACTCTAACAAAAATCTAAGCTACCCATTGCCCTGAAAAGGGCATTTGTATGGGCATTGCCCTTAAAAGGGCGTTTAGCTCTTTTGCATTGCCCTGAAAAGGGCATGTAGCTCTTTTAAGAAAAGTTCAAACCCTAAACTAAAAAAAAAAAACCCACCCAAAAAAGTTTAAAAAATCCTAACACTAACCCCCGAAGATCCATTTACAGTTTCTGAAGTCCGGACATCCAGGCGGCGAGAAGTCTTCATCCAAGCGGCGAGGTCTTCATCTATCCAGGCGGCATCTTCTATCTTCATCCCGGTGGCTCTATCTTCATCCCGGCGACTCCATCTTTATCCAGGCGGCTCCATCTATCTTCATCCCGGCGGTGAGGAGCGAGTCCATCCTGAAGTAATCCGGCATGGAGCATCCTCTTCATACGGTCGCCGCAGTATACTGAATCTTCAATGCAAAGGATATATATACTATTGTAATTACACAATAGTCAGGTAGCGCCACAACATATAAAATAAAAATGAATATAAAATAAAATAAACATGCATAAAACGAATACCCCCCCTGCAATCACAATAAAAAGCAGGTGGTAAAATATGTAATATGCTGAAAGTCCATTCAAAAGAAAAAATGCAACAGCACAATAGAATACACAGTCTCTAAAACATGTTGTGTAAAAAAACAGATACTTGTATCTTTCTTTTGGAGGATTCATGTCCCGTATGTCCTGCCGTGCAGCTCCCTTCCAATCACTAGTGTGATCTTCGTGAAAAAAGGTTGCAGGAAAAATCTGTAGATACAGAAAAGGGGTGGAGCGCAACCAGGGGGACACAGACCAATCTAAGTGCAGATTATAAAATGTTCTACTTTATTAATAAAAATTCAGCAAGATGTACACTTACAAAGAAGTTTGTAAGTGTACATCTTGCTGAATTTTTATTAATAAAGTGGAACATTTTATAATCTTCAATGCAAGGGAGCCGTTTCAAAATGGCGTCCCTTGCATTCCTATTGGCTGATTTGATTTTGGAAATTCAAATCAGCAAATAGGATGAGAGCTACTTAAATCCTATTGGCTGTTCAAATCAGCCAATAGGATGAGAGCTACTGAAATTCTATTGGCTGATTGGCCAGGATGAAGAAAGAAGACGCCGCCGGGATGAAGATAGAAGACGCCGCCGGGATGAAGATAGAAGATGCCGCCTGGATGAAGATGGAGCCGCCTGGATGAAGATGGAGCCACCGGGATGAGGATAGAAGATGCCGTCTGGAGGAAGATGGAGCTGCCTGGATGAAGATGGAGCTGCTGGGATGAAGATCCTTCAAGCGGGACTTCAGCAACTGTGAGTACCTATAGAGGGGTTAGCGTTAGTTTTTTTTTAAGTTTTTTTGGGTGGTTTTTTTTTTAGATTAGGGGTTGGGCATTTCTTAAAAGAGCTAAATGTCCTTTTAAGTACAAGAAAAAGAGCAAAATGCCCTTTAAAGGGCAACGCCCATACAAATGCCCTTTTCAGGGCATTGGGTAGATTAGTTTTTTTTAGATAGTTTTTTTTTATTTTGTGGGTTTGGGGGGGGAGGTGGTTTGTAAAGTTAGTGGGTCTGAGTATTTTTTGTTAAAAAAAGAGCTGATTTCTTTAAGGCAATGCCCTACAAAAGGCCCTTTTATTTTGGGGTGTTTTTTTTTTCAAATGGGTATTAAAATAGGAATAATTGCTATTATTTTGCATTATTCATTTGTTATTTTGTGTAATTTTTTTTTTTCGTTTTGGGGTGGGTTTTTCTTTTTAGAATAGCCATTTTTATTTTTAATGGGCAGCAAAAGAGAAGAATGCCCTTTTAAGGGCAATGCCCATACAAATGTCCTTTTCAGGGCAATAGGTAGATTAGGATTTACTTTATTTTTATTTTGTGGGTTTGCAGGATGGGGCTTTGTATACTGTTAGTGGGTGTTTGTTTTTCTTTTGTAGAAAAATAGATTATTTCTTTAGGGCAATGCCCTACAAAAGGCAGCCCTTTTAAGGGCCCACAAAAGGCCCTTTTAAGGGCCCTTGGTAGTTTATTATAGATTAGGCTTTTTTATTTTGGGGTGTTTTTTTTTTTTAAAGGGTATTAGAATAGGAATATTTTTTATTGTTTTGGATAATTTTGTTTGCTATTTTTTGTAATGGTAGGTTTTTTTTATTTTTGGTATATTTAGTGTTTTTTAATTTTTTTAATGGTAGTTTTTTTTATTTTGTAATGGTAGGTTTTTTATTTTGTAATGGTAGGTTTTGGTATAAGGTAGCTTAGGTTTTATTTCACAGGTAAGTTTGTATTTATTTTAACTAGGTAGTTAGTAAATAGTTAATAACTATTTACTAACTAGTCTACCTAGTTAAAATAAATACAAACTTACCTGTGAAATAAAAATAAAACCTAAGCTAGCTACAATATAACTATTAGTTATATTGTAGATAGCTTAGATTTTATTTCATAGGTAAGTATGTATTTAGTTTTAAATAGGTATTATTTAGTTAATAATTGTAACTTTAATTTAGCTCTATTTTAATTATTTTAAAGTTAGGGGGTGTTAGGGTTATGGTTAGGGTTAGGTTTAGATGTTAATATAGTTTAATTTAGGTTGTTGCGATGTGGGGGCTGGCGGTTTAGGGGTTAATAGGTTTATTTAGTGTTAGTTATGTGGGAGGCCAGAGGTTTAGGGGTTAATAACTTTATTTAGTGGCGGCGATGTCAGGGAGCGGCAGAATAGGGGTTAATAGATTTATTATAGTGTGGGTGATGTTGGGGTGCAGGGGAATAGGGGTTAATAACTTTAGCATAGTGGCGGCAATATTGGGAGCAGCGGATTAGGGGTTAATACATTTATTTTGGTGGTAGCAATATCAGGAGTAGCAGATTAGGGGTTAATAACTTTATGTAGGTGTCAGCAATGTTGGGGACAGCAGATTAGGGTGTTTAGACTTGGGGTTTATGTTAGGGTGTTAGGTTTAAAGGGACAGTCTAGGCCAAAAAAAACTTTCATGATTCAGATAGAGCATGTAATTTTAAACAATTTTCCAATTTACTTTTAGCACCAATTTTGCTTTGTTCTCTTGGTATTCTTAGTTGAAAGCTTAACCTAGGAGGTTCATATGCTAATTTCTTAGACCTTGAAGGCCACCTCTTTTCAGAATGCATTTTAACAGTTTTTCACCACTAGAGGGTGTTAGTTCATGTATTTCATATAGATAACACTGTGCTTGTGCACGTGAAGTTATCTGGGAGCAGGCACTGATTGGCTAAACTGCAAGTCTGTCAAAAGAACTGAAATAAAGGGGCAGTTTGCAGAGGCTTAGATACAAGATAATTACAGAGGTTAAAAGTATATTAATATAACTGTGTTGGTTATGCAAAACTTGGGAATGGGTAATAAAGGGATTATCTATCTTTTAAAACAATAAAAATGCTGGTGTAGACTGTCCCTTTAAACTTAACTTTTTTTCCCCATAGACATCAATGGGGTTGCGTTATGGACCTTTTTTTTTTTTCTAACCCGCTCTCCCCATTGATGTCTATAGGGAAAGCGTGCATGAGCACGTCAAAACAGCACTTGTATTTTGTGCGGTATGGAGCTCAACGCAACCATATCGCACGCACAAGCCGGCTGTTTCAAAACTTGTAATGGCAGCGCAATGGAGTGTGAAATAACGCAACTTTTGTTGCATTCGTTTCGCACCCCGTTGCACCCATAACTTGTAATCTACCTGATAGAGATTTATAAGAACAAGGTTTAGAAGAGAATCTAAAAGAGCCCAGATAGGAGATGAATGATGACAACAGCAATTGAGCATTTTTTACTGTTCCCATTATGATTTCTTGGTATTCTGCAGGATCTTTTTTTTTTTTGTTAACCCTTTGAGTGCTAAGCACATTCCCACCTGGGTGCTAATATTTTCTAAGGTTTTTTTTAACTTTTTTTTTTTACAGACCCCCAATACTTACACTTTTGGGTCTTGGGGTTCTGTAGCTGCTTAGATGCCTGAGATACAGGCTTCTAAGCAGCATGCCCCCTCCTCCTATACTTAATATTGTTAAGAATAAATAAAGTTGCGCGGTGACGTCATCACGTCATTGTGCGTGACGTCACCGCGCATCACTTGAAACCCCGGCGATGCCTGTCACTCTACAGGCATGACCGCCGGGCTAGGAGCGGTTAGGAGCCCCCAGATCTCCCTCAAGGTGGGAGAGTGCTCATGACGGCTCTGAGCCATCATTAGCACCAGAGTGAGAAACTCTGTGATGGCTCAGAGCCATCATTAGCACTCAAAGGGTTAATTGATTTAGATAAAAATAATAATTAATTTAACAGAGGAAATAAAAAAGTATTATAAAAGAATGAAAAAAAAAAGAATACCATTAAACAGAACGTGAGAAAAAAAAGTTTACATGAAGTTCCAAATCAGTTTGTTGTAAAATGTAAATATATTACAGGGTTTTTGATTTCTAAATACAGATCTCCTTTAACAGAGCCCTCTAATATACTCAATATGAAATCCCCTGCATAGCAGGTCTAATAAACACACACTGAATTACATAAAGGCCACACTCTACTCTACTCAGCAGTCTAAAACATAAGTTACAAAAATGAAAGCCCGTTCAGATATTTGCATCTCGCTGGTGGCCGATTTGTATTCGTACATTCGCTGATCTGTAAAAGAGATATTTGCTGGTGTGTTTCATAACACCATAGAGATTACTCTAAATATAGAGGATGTGCTTATACACACTAGTGCAGATACTTTGTGACAGCCAGACCAGTCTCTGGAGATTAAGACACAGCACTGTCTAATCAATATTTCTTTTTATGTAGGCAGATTTTGTTCTCCTTATTCAATTTCTCCTGTACATTTTTTCTCCATGCTTTTGGGATTTCTTTGTTATTTATTTCAAGTAACAAATGTATAAACACTTTTAATGGATTGAAATGTCAATTAAGGTTTTATCTTTTTCCACGGGTAACCTCAATATCATTAAACCCTGAACTGTGTTCACAAACATCTTTAATTCTAACTATTTCCTTTATCATATTTGCAATTGTGAGAAAATTCCCATCTTAATTTAGGATTATCAGAGAGCAGAGGTGTATATATTTTTAGAAAACATTTTTATTTGTCATTATCAGAGTTCTGTGGTATCTCCCTTCGGCTATAAAGCACAAAACGGATGCATGAAGCAGTGTGTGGTTTTCAAAATGCAGAAGGGAAAAAAAAAAAAAACGTTATAGGCCTTAAGCAGTTTAAATACAACTGGGTGGCAGAACTCCAAGACTCTATCTGGGGACCAGCTACAAGAACTCCCTTAGAGATGAAAAGACAGACTTTTAACACCATTTTAATTGGCTAGACTTTTAGCCGTCTCTCCAGAGGGAGCATTTAATAATAACTCAATAGCTAGAGCCTTTGGAAAGTGTCAAACAATCTCTGCTTCATTGTTTCAGCTTTACATACCAGATGTATTACTTCATACCTCAGACTTGTTTTCATTGCATTGTTTATATTACATTTTTTAATGTCCAGATGTATGTCCAAAACACCTAATATATTTTATTTATGCACTGCTGATTTATTTATTTTCATTTGCACAAGTTTTATTTGGTTGTTAGTATTAGTATTTGCATTCAGCCATATTGGGGTTACACATTTTAAACATCTTCATGCATATGCCACCAGTACAGCCTCTTATACACTTCCACAAATATACAGCATATCAACATACTTGCACAGCAGCCACCAAGCAAGATTCAGACACATAGGAGTTGATCACAGTCTATCCTTTGATATTTTTGCAGTATACGCAAATTAGGTGTGCCCTTAAAGGGACACTCAATTCAAAATAAACGTTTATGATTCAGACAGAGCATGCAGTTTTAAGACACTTTCCAATTTACTTCCATTATCAAATTTTGCACATACTTTTTATATGAACACTTTCTGGGCAACAAGAACCTACTGAGCATGTGCACAAGATCACAGGGTATACCTATACTAGCCTGTGATTGGCTGATGTCTGCCACATGATACAGGGTGCTGGAAAATGGGATAAAAAAAACATTTGTCAGAAAAAATCTACTGCTTATCTGAAATTCAAAGTAGGGGGCATATTTATCAAACTCCGTATGGAGCTTGTTGCCACGTGTTTCTGGGGAGCCTTCAGGCTCGCCAGAAACACAAGTTATGAAGCAGCGGTCTTAAGACCGCTGCTCCATAACCTGTCTGCCTGCTCTATGGTGGCGGACAGACATCGCCGGAAATCAACCCGATCCAATACGATCTGGTTGATTGACACCCGCTGCTAGCGGCCGATTGCAATGATAAATGCCAAGAGCACATCCTGTCGGCATTTATCAATGTGCAGCGGACATGATCCACAATATCGGATCATGTCCACTCGCACCTTCTTAAATAGGCCCCTAGGTGTTAAATCATTGTATTTGTATTATGCATTTGTTAATTATGCAATTCTACTGTATTGAGTGGTCCTTTAATGTATTTCCTCTTACTTGTTTTACCAGCTGCAGAGTTTAAAATGTATGGGAAATTGTTATTTTTTGTTTATTTTTGTGTATGAAATAGCTGTTCCGCAACTTGAAACCACAACTCAATAAAATGGTTTAAACATGTAGTGAGTAACAATTACAGTAAGCTGTCCCTTTAATGGCCTCAGAGGAGCCCTTTTTGATGTTGAGGCAATACCAATCAGCCATTTTTATTGTTCATTAACAGCACTTATTATGTTATAAGTTTAGTGAAAAATGACCTGATCTGTAACATGTGCCAGTCCTGTTTCTACTTATCACAATCCAAATAGTTAACAACACATTTATAAGGACATGTTTTATTTATAAAATTCCACAGCTAAGAGGATTTATTAAAACTGTAGTGAAAATGCACTTTTTTTTACAGTAATAAAAATTAGCCCAATCAATAATCCAACAGATACACATGCTCACTATGCCAATGCCCCTGTTCAACTCCCTTAGATAAACAGACTCGTCCATGGTACAAAACTATAATTACAAACATGCCACCTTGTAGCATCACTCACTATACACTATTAAAAGGGATCAATCGACATTCAAAACCTTTAAGTTACTATTTTGTATGTCATAATTTGATTTTGTGATTACAAAATGTTGAGATTAACGACAAATAATAATGTTGTGCTGTTTTTGGTATGTAGCAATTTTGAGCTTCTTTGGTAGCATCAACAGAAGGAATTTTGGATTGTCATCACTGGAATAAAGCAATACAGGCTGACATCCAGAAATAATTTAATGCAGAAAGCAAGTGCAAGATTATGATCAACTCCATAAAAAAACAAAAACACATAAAGGTGCCCACATATATGCACCACCAGATGGACCCACACACACAGGAGGTAACCACACGTGCAGATGGACAAACACCACACACATATATACACATGAGCATGTACATGAATCCTACACACATAGGCCTATATTTAACAAGGTCTGGCGGACCTGATCCGGCAGTGCGGATCAGGTCTGCCAGAGCTCGCTGAATAAGGAGAGCAATACGCTCTCCATATTTAACATTGCACCAGCTGCTCACAAGAGCTGCTGGTACAACACCTCCTGCTGACTCGCGGCCAATCGGCCGCCAGCAGGGAGCTGTCAATCAACCCGATTGTACTCAATCGGGTTCAAATTGTGGCGATGTCTGTCCGCCTGCTTGGAGCAGGCGGACAGGGTTATAGAGCAGCGGTCTTTAGACCACTGCTTCATAACTGGTGTTTCTGGTGAGTCTGAAGACTCGCCAGAAACACGGGCCCACAAGCTCCCTACGGAGCTGTAAACTTATGAATGGCCCATTAAATGGTACTAAATGTACAGCCAACCTTGTGACTTTGGTGACTTTGCTAGATTATTTGAAACTGGGCATAACATGTATTTACACAACTCCCTCTGTTTCTGTAGGAAATTGGTCACCTTACAAGGCTTGTTTGTGAATACTGTGGTCCTGCAAAGCACCCATGACACATTGAGCTTTGTATGAGGAGGAGTAGGCACATAGAGACAGAGATGGAGGAGTGAAGTGCACTCTGAGTAATCTTCCAGGCAGGGACTGTCTGTGTCTTACCTTCTCATATTTGTTATTGTTATCATGTTCTTAAAATAAGAAGAAAAATAAATTAGGTGGTCTGCTCCGATAAAGAGGTTGTGTTTTGTCTTATTGTTATTCATGGTATCTAGCAAAAATGTCACATGGTTACACCTAAATGATTGTGCAACATATCAGTGACTCTGAAATGCCAAACAAGTCATTTCAGTCTTGTGTAGGGCTAGGATCTGAGGCTATCTACATACCTATCAGTCCATTTGGGTGTGAATCTACCAATTTACATATTGCTACAGGCAAAAAGCAATCATTTAATATTTTGTTTTATATGGTGTATTCACTTAATTAAAGGGATATCGACTCAAGCTAAATACCCCATAAATGTCTAGATACGAGTGGCGTGCTTAAATGGCATATTTTGTGCAAGTTAGTATTTTGCGTGCAATAGTAATGCATGTCTTATATACACTTTATGTTTAATTGTGCATATTAAAAAAAATACATATACATTAGGACCACACACGCATACGATTAATAGTATTATATCTCTTAAAAAACGCTCACATACACACATATTACTCACACATAGGATTAGTAGGATTATATCTCTCAAATGTGCTCACACACACGCTACAAAAACACAGATACATATTAGATTTCAAAATATACATGTACATTTGGACCTCAAACACATTGGGGAAGATTTATTAAGGGCTGAATGGCCCTGAATGCCCCTGTTTCCATGTGAGCCTTCAGGCCCCGCGGAAACAGGAGTTAAGAAGCAGCGGTCTTAAGACCACTGCTCCTTAACTCGTACCCCTCCTCTGAGGCAGCGAACACCAATCTCATACGATTGGCCGCAAATCTGCAGGGGGTGGCAGGGGGGTGGCATCACCAGTACTGCTTGTGCAATGTATGCTGTCGGAATTCAGCGATGTCGGGCGGACATAATCGCTACAGTTGTATAGTGAGTGTACAGCCTGTAAAACAGTGTACATTTGCTGTCTCCTCAAAATAACTCAACACACAGCCATTAATGTCTAAACCGTTGGCAACAAAAGTGAGTACACCCCTAAGTGGAAATGTCCAAATTGGGCCCAAAGTGTCAATATTTTGTGTGGCCACCATTATTTTCTAGCACTGCCTTAACCCTCTTGGGCATGGAGTTCACCAGAGCTTCACAGGTTGCCACTGGAGTCCTCTTCCACCCCTCCATGATGACATCACAGAGCTGGTGGATGTTAGAGACCTTGCACTCCCTCACCTTCAGTTTGAGGATGCCCCACAGATGTTCAATAGGGTTTAGGTCTGGAGACATGCTTGGCCAGTCCATCACCTTTACCCTCAGCTTCTTTAGCAAGGCAGTGGTTGTCTTGGAGGTGTGTTTGGGATCATTATCATGTTGGAATACTGCCCTGCGGCCCAGTCTCTGAAAGGAGGGGATCATGCTCTGCTTCACTATGTTACAGTACATGTTGGCATTCATAGCTCCCTAAATAAACTGTAGCTCCCCAGTGCCGGCAGCACTCATGCAGGACCAGACCATGACACTCCCACCACCATGCTTGACTATAGGCAAGACACCCTTGTCTTTGTACTCCTCACCTGGTTGCCGCCACACACGCTTGACACCATCTGAACCAAATAAGTTTATCTTGGTCTCATTGGACCACAGGACATGGTTCCAGTAATCCATGTCCTTAGTCTGCTTGTCTTCAGTAAATTCTTTGTGGGCTTTCTTGTGCATCCTCTTTAGAAGAGGCTTCCTTCTTGGACGACAGCCATGCAGACCAATTTGATGCAGTGTGCGGCGTATGGTCTGAGCACTGACAGGTTGACCCCCACCCCTTCAACCTCTGCAGCAATGCTCTCAGAATTCATACATCTATTTCAAAAAGACAACCTATGGATATGATGCTGAGCACGTGCACTCAACTTATTTGGTCAACCATGGCGTGGCCTGTTCTGAGTGGAACCTGTCCTGATAAACCACTGTATGGTCTTGCCCACTGTGCTGCAGCTCAGTTTCAGGGTATTGTCAATCTTCTTATAGCCTAGGCCATCTTTATGTAGAGCAAAAAATCTTTTTTTTCAGACCCTCAGAGAGTTCTTTGCCATGAGGTGCCATGTTAAACTTCCAGTGACCAGTATGAGAGAGTGTGAGAGCGATAACACCACATTTAACACACCTGCTCTCCACTTACACCTGAGACCTTGTAACACTAATGAGTCACATGACACCGGGAAGGGAAAATGGCTAATTGGGCCCAATTTGGACATTTCCACTTAGGGGTGTACTCACTTTTGTTGCCAACGGATTAGACATTAATGACTGTGTGTTGAGTATTTTGAGGGGACAACAAATTTACACTGTTATACAGGCTGTACAGTCACTACTTTACATTGTAGCAACTTATGATTTCTTCAGTGTTGTCACATGAAATGATATAATAAAATACAGGGAGTCCAGAATTATTAGGCAAGTTGTATTTTTGAGGATTAATTTTATTATTGAACATCAACCATGTTCTCAATGAACCCAAAAAACTCATTAATATCAAAGCTGAATAGTTTTGGAAGTAGTTTTTAGTTTTTTTTTTAGTTATAGCTATTTTAGGGGGATATCTGTGTGTGCAGGTGACTATTACTGTGCATAATTATTAGGCAACTTAACAAAAAACAAATATATACCCATTTCAATTATTTATTTTTACCAGTGAAACCAATATAACATCTCAACATTCACAAATATACATTTCTGACATTCAAAAACAAAACAAAAACAAATCAGTGACCAATATAGCCACCTTTCTTTGCAAGGACACTCAAAAGCCTGCCATCCATGGATTCTGTCAGTGTTTTGATCTGTTCACCATCAACATTGCGTGCAGCAGCAACCACAGCCTCCCAGACACTGTTCAGAGAGGTGTACTGTTTTCCCTCCTTGTAAATCTCACATTTGATGATGGACCACAGGTTCTCAATGGGGTTCAGATCAGGTGAACAAGGAGGCCATGTCATTAGATTTTCTTCTTTTATACCCTTTCTTGCCAGCCACGCTGTGGAGTACTTGGACGCGTGTGATGGAGCATTGTCCTGCATGAAAATCATGTTTTTCTTGAAGGATGCAGACTTCTTCCTGTACCACTGCTTGAAGAAGGTGTCTTCCAGAAACTGGCAGTAGGACTGGGAGTTGAGCTTGACTCCATCCTCAACCCGAAAAGGCCCCACAAGCTCATCTTTGATGATACCAGCCCAAACCAGTACTCCACCTCCACCTTGCTGGCGTCTGAGTCGGACTGGAGCTCTCTGCCCTTTACCAATCCAGCCACGGGCCCATCCATCTGGCCCATCAAGACTCACTCTCATTTCATCAGTCCATAAAACCTTAGAAAAATCAGTCTTGAGATATTTCTTGGCCCAGTCTTGACGTTTCAGCTTGTGTGTCTTGTTCAGTGGTGGTCGTCTTTCAGCCTTTCTTACCTTGGCCATGTCTCTGAGTATTGCACACCTTGTGCTTTTGGGCACTCCAGTGATGTTGCAGCTCTGAAATATGGCCAAACTGGTGGCAAGTGGCATCTTGGCAGCTGCACGCTTGACTTTTCTCAGTTCATGGGCAGTTATTTTGCGCCTTGGTTTTTCCACACGCTTCTTGCGACCCTGTTGACTATTTTGAATGAAACGCTTGATTGTTCGATGATCACGCTTCAGAAGCTTTTCAGAGTGTTGCATCCCTCTGCAAGATATCTCACTATTTTTTACTTTTCTGAGCCTGTCAAGTCCTTCTTTTGACCCATTTTGCCAAAGGAAAGGAAGTTGCCTAATAATTATGCACACCTGATATAGGGTGTTGATGTCATTAGACCACACCCCTTCTCATTACAGAGATGCACATCACCTAATATGCTTAATTGGTAGTAGGCTTTTGAGCCTATACAGCTTGGAGTAAGACAACATGCATAAAGAGGATGATGTGGTCAAAATACTCATTTGCCTAATAATTCTGCACTCTCTGTATTTACAAAAATGTGAGGAGTGTAGTCACTTTTGTGAGATACTGTATATACGTATATATATATATATATATATCTTAAATGTGCTCTCACACACACATACAGACACACACTACACAAATGCACAAATAGGATATGTAGGGTTATATCTCTCAAGCGTGTTAAAACACACAAACACACACACACAAACAAACCCTTGACTCTTTACCTTCCAAGCCTCGTTGTCGTATACCTTATTACCCTATACATCTTCCCCAACAACTAAAAACTTTTTTCTTATTAACTCATTGTTCTCAATTTATTAAGCCTTAAAGGGACAGGAACCCCTTTTTTATCTTTCATGATTCAGATAGAGCATCCAATTTTTAACAACTTTCCGATATACATTTATTATCTAATTTGCTTCATTATTAAGTTATCCTTTGTTTAAAAGCTAGGTAGGCTCAGCACCAGGGGGCTATTTGCTGATTGGTGTCTGCACATATAAATGTGCAGCCACAAATCAGCATAAAGCAGTGTCACTATGCTTAGCACCTGGGTGACACTGCTTTATGCTGATTTGTGGCTGCACATTTATATGTGCAGCCACCAATCAGCAAATAGCCCTCAGGTGCTGAGCCTACCTAGCTGATCTATATAATAACTGCATAGTATCATTATTGATGATATGGTCGTAGTATTGTGTCCACCAACCTACTTCCATCTGCTTCAGCTTCGGCCTCCCTGGGGCCCAGTGCTACTAGTATAGAAACAGGAAACCTCATCTTAGACAGTGGCTGCAAGTTCCCAGAGTGTGCATTAAGAACTGAGTGCATGTATACTATGTACATACATGCAAGTCTGATTGCATAGTAAGCCTTTTCTGTTGATGTTGGATTCATGTGAGCATTCTGTTCCGAACTTTTCTTTTTACTCACTGTGTATATGCGCATCCATATGGTACATGTTTCTGTATCCACTCAGCAATTTATGTCAGCTTTGGTTTGAGCCTGACTTATTGTGCTCACCGCTCAGTAATTTCTGTCAATTGGGCATGCTCGGTAATTTCACT
Source organism: Bombina bombina (assembly GCF_027579735.1). Lineage (NCBI taxonomy): Eukaryota > Metazoa > Chordata > Amphibia > Anura > Bombinatoridae > Bombina > Bombina bombina. The sequence goes on from NC_069499.1 coordinate 911,545,279, forward strand.
GTCAACAAGGAGGACGTATGCCTGCTTAGACCTGGTGTGGCATGGAGTGGATCAAGATACCACCAGTGAGAACTGGCCCTTCCTGGGTCGTCCCCTGGCATGAGGAGCTGGGCAACAGAAGTATGCAGTGTTTGTAGCCCATGGATATGATAGGGTTAAGGGAAGTGTTAAATATAATTTTTCTTACCTTCCACCATATTCCTAGTAATACATTTTGGAAATATGTTTCATTTTCCTCTTGTATGTGTGTGTGTGTGTGTGTAGATATATATATATATATATATATATATATATATTGCTTACATAGATAGATATATAGACAGACAGATAGATCGATAGATCGATAGATAGATAGATAGATAGATAGATAGATCATTTACTTAATTTTTTATTTTTAGTTCCCTATAAATTGTGTTTTTTCCACTTTGAGAAGAGGCTATAGTGTATATTGCAAACTTCAGAAGTTTCATTATATAACATTCTACCTAGTGACTGCTTAATATGTGTAGTAACACTTTTATATTCCTTTATTAAACTTATCAAATGATATAGGATATACTCAACAACATGCTTTTTAAAATGCTATGGCCCTGAACTGCAATACAATGTACAATGTACATAAAAGTATCTTGCAATGTATTGCTTGCTTATTTACCAATATATACTAAACATACATAAACAATTATTTTAATTTCCCTTTAACAAAGTAATAGCTACATATTGCAATAATTTTTTTTTCAACATTATTAAGAGACAAATAAAACAAGTCTATATATATATATGGTTACAGCTCCCTGTATATACACATCTCTAGGGTTCAGTATCTATTAATTTTACAGATCAGATTAGGTTTTATATGTTACCAAAGTATTTTAATATTTGACTCAGTAAACTGTGTCAAGGGAACAAGCAAACAGACTACACACTTATTTGGTCTGACAACACAGTCAGCTTCATTAGCTAGCATTTTTCCTTAGTGACAGCAGGTTTTGGTAAGTCTTACATTGCACTCACAGAATCTGACTTTACTCTCTCCCAAAAGAGTTATATAATTCATTGCCCACCAGCTGCACTAAAGCCGTCATTACATAAGCCATACTTTACCTTCATTATTGTGAATCTATATTGCATCAATAACTAGATTTCATAAACATGAGTCCTTGAAATTTGCTTTGTGCTTGTTACTATCTCACATGATGATTGGTCTGTACAAAAGTACATTGAAACAATTTGCATGGAAAAATAAAATACTATTGTGTAAATGTGATTAAGAAAAACATAAATACAAAACCACAATAACATTGCTCTATTATACAACATAGTCTAAAAGTTTTTAATACCTTCATCTTAAACATGTGGGAGACCCTCAAATAGGGTATCCCCGTTTGACTGACTTCAGCGGGTAAACACCGCTTAGTAGCAGTCCCAAAGAGAGAGAAAAAAGAGGTGTCAAAGTTCTAGTGTAACAATGTATCGTGCAATGTATAAGGGAAGGAAAGAGGGGAAGGGAGGGGGTGGGGGGGGGGGGCAGAGGGGAGAATGCTAGATGTTTATCAGGACGTATGCGTATCTGATTTTCTTAGTGAGATAGGGAATCTTATAGGCCACAGTGGCATAGGGGAAAATAGTGTAATAGAAGTTATGAATTATTAGTTACGAGGGGGTAATTACATTAGTATAGTGTTAAATTAAGGGAGCTTATGGGCAGTAAATAGAACAAAGGAGTAGAAATCTATGGATCAGGATCAGAAACAGGCCTTTGAAAGCCTCTTTTTCATAACAAGTAAAACTACTCTGAATGACCAGATAATTTTAGCTTAAATGAAATAGATAACATAAATAATGCAAAGCTGCTGTACAATGCACAGATGTAAATAGAGCAGTTTCCATATTACCTCAATTAGCCCCCTATCCTCGCCACCGGTAACCTAATATGGGTACTAGATATATACTGTATCTACCCTCGGGGATTAATGTCACCACTGGACGAAGACGGAAAAGGGATATTGGATATGACCCACTCCGATTCACAGAGTGGGAAAGGGTGAGGGGAGATACTTTCCCTATCTGTCCTGTGTTATGAGTAAAACAAACATTATATACTATAGGAGTGGGAGTATTACTAGCCGCTACATTGTATCAACCATATGTAGAATATCAGGGAGATTAAATGGAATCTGTGTTCCTGAGTTTAATTGTTAAACAAATACTAAGGGAAAACCCTTAGGGGGGGGGGGGAATCAGTACCAGCCAACCAATAGTATAAGACTAAACAAATAGAACTATGAGGGAAAGAAGTTCACAACGAACCAATGTAACAGAGCTAATGAATGATCAGGTAAAAGCAGTTAAGGGCTATCCTTGTTGTTTTACAGAAATATAAACACATACAATTAGCTTTGAGAGATCTATATATTAGTAACTATAAAGTATATGAAGTATCAGACATGGAACAGTGATAAGATAATTTTGATAATATGAGAACAGATTATACATGCGATACCTATCATATCTTGCAAAGAGGCATAGTAGCTTTTGAGACATCTATAATGTTAGTATATAATAGTACTAATTGGAGCATAAAAGGAGTATGACATTTTTTCTCTAAGTTAGACCTGAGATGGATTAGCTGCTTCAGCCATAAATATATTGTGAGTAGTCCTATTGTTCAATACTTAATCTACTTGCCCTATGTTACACAAGGTTTTATAAGGTAAAGTACATCATAGGTTGTGAGAAGAAAATAAAATGTTTGGGCATTTCTAACAAAAGGCATTCCTGTAGGTCTAATATGAAGGACAAAGAAGTACCCCAGTAGGTCCGACTTGCACAATGCTTAAATACTAGATACTAAACCTATGTTTTCTAAGGAAGAACTGGTCTAAAAATTATAATTATACTATGGTAGCACTATAGGGGAGTTTCTCTTATATGCACAGAGAAAGAGTAGCAATAAAAATACTAGATATCTCACATGTGTAATGCTTACAAAAGGCCATGACTTTAGCATAATATATATATCTAAAATTAAGGTAAATAGTAAGTAGTTTTACCCTGAAGTATCTCTGAAAACTGCCTAACTAATTAGAATATAAAATCTGAGCAAACCTGTAGGAATCATCTCTTGTTGACTGGACTTGCAGGGAAATACTCCAAGCGTGCAATTTTTAGGTTTAGCAAACAGAACCTCTGTCTATGGGTATATATCAGTTTGGATTATATAATGTAATTGCACCCTATGTTAAACTAAATAAATATTAACTGTAATAGAAATTTCTTCAGTGAACTATAAACACTAACCAATAACTTTCACAACTTATATTTATAGCAGGGGCCAGCATTTATAGAAAAATGGCCTGGTTGTAAGTAAGTAGTGAGTGTCTGTAGCTTCAGAGTCCCTGACAGGAGACAATAAGTTGTGAGATGTCACAATAACAGTTCCAGATTCAGCATTTAGGAGAACAGGAGTCCAAGTGATCGAAAATAAACTAGCCGATTCCATTTTTGTAGTGAGGCCATGGAGGGTCATCAGAGTTTGTGGGTTGCTGGTATTAAGGTTTGGGAAAATATGTAGTAGAACCGATCATGTACTACAGAACAAAGTTGTCCAAAATGGGGAAAGTGGCAGCATAGCCAAGTAACATTAAGGAATCCCACAGAGTCCTCAGTCTTTAATAATAATGTACAACAACGTCATTCTTACAGTTCATGGAAGCGTATGATCAATTTTTGCGTGAGATTCCTCTTCTGCTATGGGAATTTTCCATAAGTCAGCCTACTCCAAAGCGGTACCACAGTGTTTGCCACGAATCTCGGCCAATTCCTATTTCAGCTGACACAAACTGACCTCATGTCTATCGGTAGAAATCATCCTCCTGGCGAGCTGTGTAATGGATCGATCCTGAGTAAGTGGGGGCTTCTCAGTGAAGGGGCACTTCAAGGCTAGGTCTCCACTCCGTGCAGAGGGAACATCTCTAGTTGAGGTCAGGATCACGGTCTCCTCCAAGCGGTAGTCCTCACAAGTCGGCATGTCCTCCTGAGGCTGAATTGTAAAACCCAGATGTGAAGAGAGAGCCATGGGAAATATGTCAGCATGTGTGCGCACAATATCAGGGCGCGATGCCTCTTTAGTCTCTAGGTCAGCGCACAAATGGACAGCGGACGAATGAAATCCAGAGTCTGTTCTAGGGCCCCATAAACATGGCTCACCATAAGACCACCAGCAGGGATCCCTGGGTCTGCTTGTAGCGGAGGTGGAAATGAGGTCCATAACTCCTCGCTCGGTTCCAGATTAGATCTCACAGCTTCATGTCTCTGCGGCAGCTTGAGGGCCACTAATAAATCCATGAGGTCCTCCTTCATACTCCGATAATGTCGCTCCAGACATTGTTGAGTTTGTTGTTCCCATACTTTTAGTGCTTCCATGCCGGTAGATCAATTTGTTTTTAGACGCTTATGTAATGTCTCCACGTGGCACAGTCTAGCATATGGTATCAGCTCTAGACTTTCAAGATGATAGATCTATAGTTTCCATCAGTTAAGGATAGGTAATAGTTGTCTTCTGCTAATTCATAGAACAAGTTTAAATCTTTTATACATACATTAAACCATGTAAGTATATTAGAGAACCAGGAGCTGCATAAAAACAAGTCCAGTCTCCTCAACAGTTGGCTCCGCCCCCCTAGGTTTTATTTTTATTTTACAGGCAAGTTTGTATTTATTTTAACTAAGTAGAATAGTTACTAAATGGTTATTAACTATTTACTAACTACCTAGCTAAAATAAATACAAATTTACCTGTAAAATAAAACCTAACCTTTCTTCCATATGGAACTTGATACCCCTTGTTTACAGTGAGCCTTCAGGCTCGTCAGAAACAGAATTAAATAAATTACCTAAATTAAATACAATTACTTAAATTACAAAAAAATCCCAAAGAAATCAGCTCTTTTACATGAAAACCCCCCACAAACAACCCCCCAACAGTAATACCCACCACCCACACAACCAACCCCTCAAATAAAAAAACCTATGCTCCCCATTGCCCTGAAAAGGGCATTTGGATGGGCATTGTCCTTAAAAGGGCATTTAGCTCTATTGCTGCCCAAAGTCCCTAATCTAAAACTAAAACCCACCCAATAAACCCTTAAAAAAAACTAACACTAACCCCCGAAGATCCACTTACAGTTTTGAAGACCTGACATCCTGGACATCCATCGTCTACGAAGCCGGGAGAAGTCCTCAACGAAGCGGCAAGAAGTCCTCAACGAAGCCGGGAGAAGTCTGCATCCAAGCCGGTAGAAGTTGTTTTCCAGACGGGCAGAAGTCTTCATCCAGACGGCATCTTCATCCATCCGGCATTGAGCGGTTCCATCTTCAAGACATCCGGCACCTTACGATGACTCCAGATGAATGAAGGTTCCTTTAAGTGATGTCATCCAAGATGGTGTCCCTTAGGTTCCGATTGGCTAATAGAATTCTATCAGCCAATCGGAATTAAGGTAGAAAAATTCCTATTTGCTGTTGCAATCAGCCAATAAGATTGAGCTTCAATCCTATTGGCTGATCCAATCAGCCAATAGGATTGAGCTCGCGTTCTATTGGCTGTCCCAATCAGCACCGTATGGATGACATCCAGAAGATACCATATGGATGAAGACTTCTCCCCATCTGGAGGACCACTTCTCCCAGCTTGGATGAATACTTTTCCCGGCTTCGTTGAGGACTTCTCCCGGCTTCGTTGACAATGGATGTCCGGTCTTCAAAACTGTAAGTGGATCTTTGGGGGTTAGTGTTAGTTTTTTTTAAGGGTTTATTGGATGGGTTTTAGTTTTAGATTAGGGACTTTGGGCAGCAATAGAGCTAAATGCCCTTTTAAAGGCAATGCCCATCCAAATGCCCTTTTCAGGGCAATGGGGAGCTTAGGTTTTTTTAGTTAGGATTTTATTTGGGGGGTTGGTTGTTTGGGTGGTGGGTTTTACTGTTGGGGGGGGTGGTTTGTATTTTTTTTTTACAGGTAAAAGAGCTGATTTCTTTGGGGCAATGCCCCGCAAAAGGACCTTTTAAGGGCTATTGGAAGTTTAGTTTAGGCTAGGGTTTTTTATTTTTGGGGGGGCTTTTTTATTTTGATAGGGCTTTTAGATTAGGTGTAATTAGTTTAAATATCTTGCCATTTGTTTTTTATTTTGTGTAATTTAGTGTTTTTTTTGTAATTTAGGTAATTGTATTTAATTTATGTAATTTATTTATTGTAGTGTAAGGTTAGGTGTTAGTGTAAGACAGGTTAGGTTTTATTTCACAGGTAAATTTGTATTTATTTTAGCTAGGTAGTTAGTAAATAGTTAATAACTAGTAACTATTCTACCTAGTTAAAATAAATACAAACTTGCCTGTAAAATAAAAATAAACCCTAAGCTAGCTACAATGTAACTATTAGTTATATTGTAGCTAGCTTAGGGTTTATTTTATAGGTAAGGATTTAGTTTTAAATAGGAATTATTTAGGTAATGATAGTAGGTTTTATTTAGATTTATTTTAATTATATTTAAGTTAGGGGGTGTTAGGGTTAGGTTTATGGGTTAATAAATTTAGTATAGTGGCGGCGACATTGGGGGCGGCAGATTGGGGTTAATAAATGTAGGTAGATGGCGGCAATGTTAGGAGGCAGCATATTAGGGGTTAATAATATTTAACTAATGTTTGCGATGTGGGAGTATGGCAGTTTAGGGGTTAATATGTTTATTATAGTGGCGGCGATGTCTGGAGCGGAAGATTAGGGGTTAACAATTTTATTTTAGTGTTTGTGATGCGGGAGGGCTTTGGTTTAGGGGTTAATAGGTAGTTTATGGGTGTTAGTGTACTTTTTAGCACTTTAGTTATGAGTTTTATGCTACGGCTTTGTAGTGTAAAATTTATAACTACTGACTTTAGAATGCGTTACAAATCTTGTGGGATAGGCTGTACCGCTCACTTTTTGGCCTCCAAAAAAAAGCTTGTAATACCGGCACTATAGAAGTCCCATTTAAAAAAGGCTTTACGAAAATTGCGTAAGTTAATTTGCGGTACAGCTAAAAAAGGGTGCGCGACAGCAGTACCTACAAGACTCGTAATAGCAGCGGTAGTGAAAAAGCAGCGTTATGAGCCTTAACGCTGCTTTTTTACTCATAACGCAAAACTCGTAATCTAGCTGTTTAATAAATAGTAAAATTGCATAAATACAATATTTTCATGTTTTCAGCTACTTGACTGCAAAGTGCTCCAATGCACTTATATATAAGTCTCTATATGTATACACATGTATTTATGTGTTTATATGTGTATGTCTGTAAATACATATAGAAAATAAATGAAGATGGAGTGGCTTCCAATATTTAAATGACCATTTCATCCAAACCAAACCAAGGATATATATACTGGTTATAAATCCAGTCTTCAGGCCGTACAACTCCACTCTAAAACTCCCCCTGTTGTATATAACACTAATAAGTACACACAGTTGGGCATATTTAACAATGTGCAAGTGGACATAATACAAAGTAGCGTATCATGGGGCCTATTTATTAATGTGCGAGCGGACATGATCCGAAATTGCGCACATCGCTGCACATCGATTGCTGCACATCGATAAATGCCGACAGCATACGCTGTCAGCATTTATCATTGCGCCAGCAGTTCTTGTGAACTGCTGGTGCAACGCGGCCCCCTGCAGATTGGCCGCCAGCAGGGGGTGTCAATCAACCCAATCGTATTGGATCGGGTTGATTTCTGACGATCTCTGTCCGCCGCCTCAGAGCAGGTGGACAGGTTATGGAGCAGCTGTCTTTAGACCGCTGCTTCATAACTTGTGTTTCTGGCAAACCTGAAGGCTCGCCAGAAACACAGGGCTTCAAGCTCCATACAGAGCTTGATAAATATTCCCCCATGTCTGCTGCACAGCGCTGCCCATCGCTAAATGCTTACAGCATATGCTGTCGGCATTTATCATTGCACCAGCAATTCTTGTGAACTGCTGGTGCAATGCCACCCACTGCAGGTGGACAAGTTATGGAGCAGCGGTCTTTAGACCGCTGCTTCATAACTTCTTGATAACTTCTGTTTCCGTTGAGCCTGAAGGTTCACCAGAAACAAGGGGCCTTACTGTCAGGGTATGGCGAAGTGGCATTGGATATTACATAATTTAATATCTCATTTAGCTAATATCTACTATGAATTGATTTAGCTGCATTGCAAACAAACACTGGAATGGGTTATATCAACCCCTCCCTTTTGTTCTCAACTACAGACTTGTAGAACAAAAGAAATAGACAGGACTTCTTAAAAAACAAACAAACAAAAAAAACAAACATTGGTCCCAAACTATAAGAGATAATGTTACATCTAAAGAGCCTTTGATCACGGTCTCAGAAGAGAGGTAACTTTTAATGAATTATTGTTGGATAGCCTTCCCAGATTGAAATCTCTAAATTAATTTAGCTTATGAAATTAATTACTTACAGTCGCTCAGTCTGAAGGAAATAGCTCATATCATCTAGGTGTAAATTGTCCCCTGCCGAGCTCTCATATGCAGCTCCCAGACAAACTGGAAATGTACCTTTTGGTTTTAAAAAAAGGGAAAAAATTAGAACTTCATATGAAATGAAATTGTGTAATTTTCAAATGTTTCCTTGATAATCAACTATCCAAGTAAATTGTATAAATGTGTATTTGTGGACCTATGAAGAAATGCCTAACAGTAACATATTAGATAAATATTTGATAACTTAAATATAAAATGTTTAATCAACTTGTTTCAAAATGGATAAGATATTCTTATATTTTTCAAGGCATCTAATAAGTGTATATGTAATTGGTGCTGTATTTCATATCATATGTTTTTATACACTCAGTAAGAGATGTACAGATATGCAATATTTATATTAATATAGGATACTAGTCCAGTATAGATATAATTATGTCAAATTATATCTGATTGCTGATCTCAAGGTATGTATGTGATATTAAGATGATAACTGAGAAAGTAATTAAGTTCATGAAGAAGTTATTATAATCCTTCTAAATCTTTTCATAGAATATATGATTTTTAAATGCATTTTTAAGATATTATAAGTGTAGTATATTCATGTTTAATCTGAAATACTCAGGGTAAATAGTATGACATAATCCAATACACATGGAACATGTGGTTTGTTAATACTGGAAGTTAAAGTATATTAAATAAATATTTTAAAGGTTAGATACTAGACTGTTAACAATATTGATAATGAAACTGCATTTCTAGTTCTCTGCTGCCCCCGATGGCCTGAATCCAGTTTTACAACCAATATATATATTTCAGAATTTGCCTTAGTGTAGCTAAATAAGAGGTTATTTCAGCTCAGATAAATTGGCATTTCAATTGGATGTTAAAGTATTTTGTTATACTGTTTAACTAAACACTGTTAAGCTAACGGTCCATACTCTGGTATTTTATTGTGTTATTTTAATGTGATTCATTGTGAGTAAAGTTAATTTTAAAGGTATATCTTTTATTATCTTTGTAAAGAATATTATACCAGCATATGTGTATAGTTGATTCTTCAGGGCCTATAGTCGATTCTTCGGGGCCTATCTATCAAGCTCTGAATGGAGCTTGAGGGCCCGTGTTTCTGGAGAGTCTTCAGACTTGCCAGAAACAGCAGTTATGAAGCAGTGGTCACAAAGACCGCTGCTCCATAACCCTGTCCACCTGCTCTGAGCAGGCAGACAAGAATCGCCGGAATTCAACCCGATCGAGTACGATCGGGTTGATTGACACCCCCCTGCTGGCGGCCCATTGGCCGCGAGTCTGCAGGGACTGGCGTTGCACCAGCAGCTCTTGTGAGCTGCTGGTGCAATGCTGAATACGGAGAGCGTATTGCTCTCCGCATTCAGCAATGTCTGTGGGACCTGATCCGCACAGTCGGATCAGGTCCGACAGACATTTAATAAATATGCCTCTTCCTCTAGTCTATTTTCTATATAAATATATTTCAATATGTTTATAAATTTAACTAATCTCAAGAATTTAGGAATAAATATGGATTTCAATTGTTTCATATATACATTTTAATTGTAGGTTGTTTTAAAGAATAATATAAATAAATTGGCAAGAGACAAAAGGAGAGAAATGAAAAAGGGACAGAAAAAGAGAGGATGAAGTGAGAGAATAAAAAAAAATAGTGAAAAATATAGAGAGAAAAGAAGAAAGAGAGAATGGAAAGAAAGAAGAGAAAGAAAATAGAGGCAAAAGTTAACAGAGGAGTGATAGAAAGAAGAGAGGAAAGAGAAAAAGGGAAAATAAAGAAAGAACACAAAGTTTAGATGGCGCTAAAAGCTGTGGGGTCTTAAAACTAGTAGTTTTAAGACCCCACAGCTTTTAGCGCCATCTAAACTTTGTATTTTTTCTGTAATAATACCACTACCTTGGAAGGAGGTAGTTACCCTAGATTGGCTAGGTGGGAGTAGTTTAGCGCTTAACTTCATACTCATTGTATAAAATAAAGAAAGGAAATATGGAAGGAGAATGAGAAAAGAGAGTGAGAAAGAGAATGTAGCTAGTAGGGGAAGGTCATAGCAGGTCTGGCAGATGTTTTTTTAATTTTTTAATTTTTTTTTTTTAATCATTATCAGCATTACAGACAGGATTATCCTCTAGAGAGCCCTCAAACAGGCTATTCCATGCTCCCTTCTTCTCTTCAAGCAATGAGTGGTTAATTCACATATCTTCAGGTTCTTCAATTATTCACACTAATCTCTACTCTCCTCTTCTCAGTCAGACCTACATATGTTTACTCACTGTGTGCAATTTATAAGGGGCACCATAACTGCCCCGCATGGTACTCATGTTTTGAGACAATAAGGAGCCAACAGGGGTGGCATTTAGACATGAAGGATAAGAAGGTGCACAATATAACCCTTTAGCCACAAGTCTTCTTTTGTAGCACTGCATTTTCGAACATGTCCCTTTAGCCACATGTCTTCTTTTGTAGCACTGCATTTTTGAACATGTTGCTCCCAGGTAAACAGTATTAACCAGCAGATTGACAGGGACAGAACTCACAGGCAACTCCTATGCTTATATGTCAACTATGCAACAGTTGTTTTTTTTTACTCATCCACAAGCCATGCGCATGATGCTACTACAGCTCAATGCCGAAACGCATCAGCGGCTAACGGAGCTACCCACCAACACAACTTCTTCCTTAGCTGTTTGCTAGTTTGATGTGAACACATCCATGTCTTTATTAAAATAAAGACTTTTACGATCAATGGTGCTCCTGTTGCCTATTGTTCTTTACATATCCTTGGATTCCCAAGTTGAACACAGATCGTCCATTGGAGAGAAACGTCTTAGCTGTACACATCCTCCTATTGAGCACGGCCTCACGATTAGAGCAGCTTGCCGCAGGAACCCCCCCCTCCTATAGCTAGTCATCACACCAAGTTTTGAGGAAGTAAAGTTGCTAAAATAGGGGAGAGTACTGCATCTGAATCAGACTAACATCGCATAGCGGACACTGACATTTTCAAGAACCAGCTCCCTTAAGACTGGTACAGGTATTCCTCCTAAAAACTGTAAGTGAGCCCTACAGATGCTCGAGTAGACCGCTACAGTGGATCATATGTACTGTGATAAATAGGGGGGTGACATTACAGTCCAGGCTTCTCACATTTTTGCTCCTTTTATATCAGCAAGCATTACAGGTCTTTGACACACAGAGCAGAATAGCAGGTGCTGCGGTACCTTTGTACTTTGTACACATATACCGCACATAAAAAAATCCCCATATGAAAATAGAGACAGACTGTGAGGCCCCTCTTTAAGTGAGTCCTTTGGCGACAGCCTATTTGGCCTAATGGTAGAGCCGCCTATGATCCCACTTACTGGGGAAGGGGTTTGAGAGCCTCTCCTCACAAGATACACCTTAGGCCTCAATGCTCAGGACCAGATGGCCAGTATAAACCCTCAAAAAATTTACATCTTGCAACATGGCACAGTCTGTGGATAGCAATGACCATAAATTTGAGGTTAGATTGATTCACTAGATAGATTCACTAGCAATTAATAATTTGTGCTTTATCAGCTGGTTATAGGCAGCTTCTGATTTTGCAACCACATAAGGTGCTGCCTACAGACACACCTGAAGTCATTTATGTTTTTGTTAGAGAAGGTTCATTTGCAAGTGATATGGAATGATTTGTTAAATGTACAAGGGAACACGTTTTGTTGAAAAGATGAAAAATAAATTATGCAGGCTTAAAGCAATCTTAAAGGCTCTGGAATATGTACATCACTTTAAGTGAAGCTGTGAATCCTCTGCTAATTGTATTGCCTTCTCCTGTTTGTATTGTTCCTGTTGCATGTGATATTCCTTCAATCCAGTTTCAACATGTCTTCTGACTTCCCTTCTGTTCCAAACCCAAAAAAAAATACTTTTTGGGAGTTGTCTTTTCATCTGATGATGATAATCTCTGTCTCAAAAGTGTTAGTATATAATATTTCCTGGAGTTTCTGGATGCATTGCTGTTGCTGGATGAATTTGTACTCCTGCAGTAGGCCACTATGCCTATTCTATCTCCAGATCACACAATGTATTTTTCCAAGTCATTGGGGTCAAATTATTAATGTGTGAGCGGACATGATATTATACATTATTGACATTATTGTCAAAATGAGAATCAAGGTGTGAATTCTGTAGCTTTATGGTGTAACAATAAATAAAAAAATAAAACAAAATATACATATAATGCACTGGCACATGAACACACACCTGGATCACTGTCATAGGTAACATTGAAAATAGACTTTGACAAGCATTTTTGGAACATTTATTTATTCTGTTTAGCATTTAAGGAATAATCTGGAGCATTTGTTTGCATAAATAGATACAACCCTGTACTGCACAGTAAAACATTAAGATCTAGATATCACTTTCATGAAAGCAATATATGCACTGCACCGTGTAATACTAGTGCACGCTAATGTGCACTGCTATTACAAGTTGTCAGCAATGCAAATGCTGTCAGCATAATTCAAAGGCCACTCCTCTCTGCTTATCCTCCTTGATCTGTCTGCAGCCTTTGATACAGTTGACCACCCTCTTTTGCTCCAAACCCTGCAATCCTTCGGCATTTGTGACACAGCTCTCTTGTGGTTCTCTTCCTACCTGTCTAACTTTACCTTTAGTGTAACCTTCTCTGGGGCATTCTCTGCCCCATTACCACTTTCTGTTGGGGTACCACAAGGCTCTGTCCTTGGTCCCCTTCTTTTCTCAATCTACACGTCATCATTAGTTTCCTTAATAAAGTCCTATAGGTTTCAATTTAATTTGTATGCTGATGACACCCAAAATTACCTGTCTGCTCCAGACCTAGCTCCTTCCTTACTAACCGGTGTCACTAACTGTCTTTCTCATATCTCATCCTGAAAGTCCTCTCACTACCTTAAGCTAAATCTCTCCAAAACTGAGCTCCTTATTTCCCCCCCTGTCTTCCAAAATCTCCACCCCTCATTTTTCTATTACTGTCAATAACTCCATCATTACCCCTACCCCGCATGCCTGATGTCTTGGGGTCACACTAGATTTATATCTTTCTTTCACTCCTCACATTCAGTCCTTGGCTAAAGCCTGACACTTCCACCTTAAAAACATCTCTAAAATTTGCTACATCACTGCTGCACTTGATTTTCTTTGGATTATCAACCCTCTGCACTCCCTGTGGCTTTCACATATTTTTCACTGTGCCCTGGAGAGCATCAGCTACTATTCCTGTCTACAATTTAGACACCCTGTGGGAACTACATTGCTATTTGGATTCCCCTTGGTGGGATAAGGACACAACCAGTTCCAGGTGCCTAGGAGTCTGCCGGGCGACTCCATCATGTATATCTGTATACCTGCATTTCCTATTCCTTGTTAGTTTGATCTGCTATCTCTTGTATTATAGATCTCTAAAATTAGACATTTCTTTACACAAGAAACATCTAAGATTTGAATCCACTCTCTCATCCTTTCCCGCCTCAACAACTGCAACTCCATCCTCTCTGGTCTCCCTAGCTGCTGCCTAGCTCCTTTACAATCCATAAAGAATGCCTCTGCCAGGCTCATCTTTCTTACACATCACTCTTCATTTGCTGCATCTCTCTGACAATCCCTTCACTGACTTCCTCTTGCCTCCAGGATTAAACACAATATTCTGAATCTGACATACAAAGCTCCCCCCTATATCTCAGACTTTGTCTCCAGATACTCTCCCTCCTGTCCCCTTTGCTCTGCTCACAATCTCCTCCTCTCCTCCACTCTTGTTACCTCCTCATATTCCTGTTTACAGGACTTCTCTAGACTGGCTCCCATCTTGTGGAACTCTCTGCCTTGTTTCACAAGACTTTCCCCCAGTTTTGTAAGCTTCAAGCGCTCCCTAAAGACTCTACTATTCAGGGATGCATACAACCAACACGAAACCCCTTGAACCCCTTAGCATGTAAGCCTATGAGCCCAGCTGTTTGTAGATCACCTTAATAAGAGCTGACTACAACAGTGTAACTCTCGGCAGGACCCTCTACCCATTTGATCCCTATAAATTGTATCTTGTATATTGCCTATGTTTATAGCGCTGCAGAATCTGTTGGCGCTCTACAAATACCTGATAATAATTATAATATTTGCTGGGATGCATTGAACTCACAAGAGCTCCAATGGGAGCCTCGTTCTGATGCAGTAATGCAGCGAAGGGGTAAGTAGAAGACCGATAGCAGCATCTTTTTAAATATATATGTATATGACTATATACATATATATTTATGTGTTAATATGTGTATATACACATAATATTTACACATAAATATTTACTCGGAACACTCTGTTCCCATAGACCACAACGTAAAGACAATTTTCAGTGCTGTTTTTTTTCTTAACACCCTACTCCCGCCAACTTTATCCCCAAAATACTTATACACAGGGGAATAGTGGTATAGGACGGTATAGAGCACAATACCTCTACACCACCAACTCCTATAGGAGGCGTTAAGGATGAAATATGAACGACAGGATCTACAGTGATCAAAAATATGACCACAATATGTAACAAATTAGATATATAAATTATGTATATGACCAACAAACCAACAAAATAGTGTAACCAGTCTTTGGATAAAATGTGAATTTCCAATGAATATCCTCAAGTGGCAAAGGACGTAGTAGGTAGCACTCTGACTTCACCCGATAAGATGATGAAACTCTGCAGCAAAAAAACAAGAAGAAGGACAAAGGCGCCACATGTGTAGAACAATCAATAACCAAATAATACAGTCATGGAAAGATACAGGGTACTCACAAGTGAGATGGCACTCAATTGTGCCAGTAGAAGCAGGCTGGTATTCTACAGCAAACCAACTGGCTGAAACAGGACAATCCTCACCACGACCAAATGCCATCCAATATAGCTGTATCACTGGAACTGTGGCTGGAAAGGAATGTGGAGAGGAGGGCGGTCTAGCCCCTGGGAAGCTGAAAGGGAGTCTTTAACACACCATCCACTCAGCTGGATTGAATTTAAATGAATGTTGATTTGTTTAAAAATGTATAGACTTGGCTGATATGTTATTCTATACCTCTGGTGTTCAAACCTGTTCTCAGTCCTCCCCAACAGACCAGGTTGTCACGATTACCTTGGATGCGAGCAGGTGAAATAACCATGTTTACTAATTAGCTGATTTTTTTTTTACCTGTGCTCCAGTTCAGTTATCCTTAAAATCGAGCCTGTTAAGAAGGCCTGTGCACAGGTTTGAAACCAGTGTTCTATACCAACACAACAGAAAGGTCATGTAAAGGTTTATTGTCTCTTTGAAGACACCTGTGTGTATAGAGACTTCAAAATATGGCATTTTTTAATATGATCAATAATAAAATGAGTCATATACAAGTACTATTTCCAGCACTTCTGTCAGGCTCTATTTCCTCCATTGCTTACATAGGGGCTCGCCTGCAGGTAGATAGCAAAGATTTGCAATAAGAATTTAAGCATCTTTGTTTTCTCACTTGTTTTTTTAATGTTATTCCAATACAATAGGCCTTCCTGGAGTGTGAAATATTGAAATATTATATATGTTCCTGCAACAATTCATGCAATGGGCAATGAACCACCACTATATATATTAGAGGGGACTGCTTCATTTTGAATAAGGTCTATTGAGGTAAAAAAAAAAATCCTTTCTTAGAATATCAAAATATAAGGATCATGTGAGTAGTAAACAAATAAACTAAACTTTTAGGCCTCTATTTAACAAAGTCTGGCGGACCTGATCCGACAGTGTGGATCAGGTCCGCCAGACCTCGTTGAATACGGAGAGCAATACGCTCTCCGTATTCAGCATTGCACCAGCAGCTCACAAGAGCTGCTGGTGCAACGCCGCCCCCTGCAGACTCGCAGCCAATGGGCCGCCAGCAGGGAGCTGTCAATCAACATGATCGGGTTGAATTCCGGCAATGTCTGTCCGCCTGCTCAGAGCAGGCAGACAGGGTTATGGAGCAGCAGTCTTTGTGACCGCTGCTTCATAACTGCTGTTTCTGGCGAGCCTGCAGGCTCGCCAAAAACACGGGGCATCAAGCTCCATTCTGAAGCTTGATAGATAGGCCCCTTAACATTTACTTTCCTTTCTGTTGAACAGGAAATATAATTTGTTTTTTTTCCTATCCATGTTGCATGTCCAAAAAAAAGGAAAGTAAACTCTGCAATACAAAATGTTGTCTGCAGTTTTGTTCTGCATGAAAAATGCAAAGAGAAGCACGAGTTGTACTTTAAATTTTGCTAATTTCCCCCCCCCCCCCCTGTGAAATTAAGGTTTGATTCCGTAGCAGAATTAACTTTAATCGTAAGTGGGTTGAAAGTAGCATCTGTGAAACACCATGTTCTGTTACACACTTGATTCAACTTTAAAATGCACAATAAGCAAGATGATTTCCCACTGGTGATAGACCGAGGTTAGTTTGCTCACTTAGACTCCATTAGCAAGCAACGTCTCACTCCTCCATTTCCTTGCAGTTGTATTGATGGGAAGAACAATTTAATAGGCTGACGTTTGTGAGGTAAAGCCTCAAACGACAAGTGCATTGGTGTCAACTGTCAACGAGATACAATGATAGATAGACCATCGGAAGCATGCTAGGTAAGTATTTTAAACATTTATGAGCTGGTCAATGGAGTTTAAAAGCATTCAGACATGAATTAAACTTTGTCTTATATGGAGCAAAAAGTCAATTTTCAATTGATTCTGTCTAGCAGTTTTCCGTGTAAGTGAAGAATTACAGCCTTTGTTTAAATATAATATGAGTTTACAAAGTTGTTCATCACTAGCCAAACTGCATTGTATTTTGCTTCCATGAACATCTCTATTTTATTCATAGTGTAAAAATCATTATTTATCTGATTTAAAAATGTGTTTTTATTTCCCCAGAACTAGGTTTGTGTCTGTAGACTGACTTTTATCATATAATAGAACAAGAATACCCATTATTGATCATTATAATAGATCTGCTTTGTAATATGTTTACAGTCCTTCAGCTCATAGCTTTTATTCACAAGGGATATGTTGTTGGAAATATGATTCTCGGGGACACTAATGTGCCACAGAGATGATTGCGCTAAATTCTATTGAATTGTTCTCTTTTGTTGGAAATTTACTAAAAAATAAAGCACACTAAGGAGAAAAAACAAACTGTTGTATAGAAATTATATTCATTGAAGATGAAAGACTGAGCAATCCAAAAGACTTTGGGCCAGATTACAAGTGGAGTGCAAAATATCGCTTTCATGAAAGCGATATTTGAGCTCCATTGTGTAATACCAGTGCACACTAATTTGGAAGCATTGCATTCACGAGAGCGTGCTTTCATAGGCTCCATTGAAATGCTCGTTCTGATGATGTCCGAGACGACATTGGAACCTTGTACAGTGAAGGGGAAGTAGCGCAGCAATGGCAGCAAGTTTTTAAATATATATGTATATGACTATATACATATTTATGTATGTGTTTATATATTTACTGGGAACACACAGTTCCCATAGACCACCATGTAAAGGCACTTTTCAGTGCTGTTTTTTTTCTAACACCCCACTCCCACTAACTTTAGACCCCAAAAACTGCCTAGTGCTGTTGTTTTTCTTATGAGTATGTGGTGGCATAGGGGTTAATAGGATAGTACTTGCAGTGGATATGTGGTAGTTTAGAGGTTAATAGTTAGTGACTTGCGGTGGGTATGTGGCGGCATAGGGGTTAAAAGATAGATACTAGCGGTGGGTATGTGACAAGATAGGGGTTAATAGATAGATACTAGTGGTGGGTATGTGGCGGCATAGGTGTTAATAGATAGTTACTTGCGGTGGGTATATAGAGGCATAGGGGTTTATAGGATAGTACTTACGGTGGGTATGTGATGGTTTAGAAGTCAATAATTAGCAACTTGCGATGGGTATGTGGTGACATAGGGGTTAATAGATAGATACTAGTGGTGGCAGCATAGGGGTTAATATATAGCTACTTGCGGTGGGTATGTGGCGGCATAAAGGTTAATAGGATAGTACTTTTGTGGGTATGTGGTGGTTTAGAGGTTAATAGTTAGTAACTTTTTGTGGTTATGTGGCTCTTTATTAGTGTAGTGTTAGTTTGCGATTGCGGGGTACTTCGATTTGATGGTGTTAGGATTAGTAGTTAGGCAGACAACAGTGATATTCCAGGGATCCTTTACTATATATCGCCAATATGGTCAGCGATGCTGGGTGTTGTCTAAACCAGCATCACCAACAAATGGCATGTATAGCAAATGCCTCTTGCCAATACCGCTATGTCGGGAGCTTGGAATACAACATGCTCACTCAACATGGCGGCGGATCCCTTCGAATATTTTGCCACCTTGTAGCACTTTCGAACATCGGGACCTAAGTGTCAAACACCTGAGTGGATGTAGGGGCATTACTATGTTACTGATATAAACCTGGGGTTGCTTTAAGTAACCAAATGTAAACATTAGAGATATGGCTATACAAAAAAACAATGGGCATGATCATCATAAGATCTAAACTTAACCCTTATATGGAAAACTAGTATACACACTGGAAACAAAACTAACATGGATATAAGGGTAGACATATCTAGCTAAAATCTACATTTATTCATAGCTGCCATTCTTATAGCTGTTACTTTAGAGCCAGCCATATCCATAACATATTGAAGAATAGTTAATGTCACATTTGAGCACTAGGCAGTTCATAATATGTAAAAGTTTTGTTAAACTAACGGCCAGATTATGAATATTGCGTTAGAGGCTGTGCGGTGCTAACGAGCAGTTTTTTCTCACTGCTCACTTACCTGCAGCGCTGTTATTACAGGTTTTTACAAACCCGGCGTTAAAAGGCAAGATGTGAGCATTGAGCAAAATTGTTCTCCTTACCACACTTCAATACCAGCGCTGCTTAAAAGGACAGTCTAGGCTAAAATAAACTTTCATGATTCAGATAGAGCATGTAATTTGAAACAATTTTCCAATTTACTTTTATCAACAATTTTGCTTTGTTCTCTTGGTATTCTTAGTTGAAAGCTTAACCTAGGAGGTTTATATGCTAATTTCTTAGACCTTGAAGCCCACCTCTTTCAGATTGCATTTTAACAGTTTTTCACCACTAGAGGGTGTTAGTTCACATATTTCCTATAGATAACACTGTTATCTGGGAGCAGGCACTGATTGGCTAGACTGCAAGTCTGTCAAAAGAACTGAAAAAAGGGGCAGTTTGCAGAGGCTTAGATACAAGATAATCACAGAGGTTAAAAATTCTGGTGTCGACTGCCCCTTTAAGTCAGCGGTGAGCTGGTCGTACGTGCTCGTGCACGATTTCCCCATAGACATCAATGGGGAGAGCCCGATGAGAAAAAGTCTAACATCTGCAAAAAAGCAGCTTAAACACAGTAACGCAGCCCCATTGATTCCTATGGGGAAATTAAATGTATGTTTACACCTAACACCCTAAGACCTAACATGAACCCAGAGTCTAAACACCCCTAATCTTACACTTATTAACCCCTAATCTGCCGCCCCCGACATCGTCGCCACCTACATTATATTTTTTAACCCCTAATCTACTGCTCTGGACATCACCGCCACTATAATAAACATATTAACCCCTAAACCTCCGCACTCCCGCCTCGCAAACATTAGATAAATATTATTAACCCATAATCTGCTTTCCCTAACATCGCCGCCACCTACCTACATTTATTAACCCCTAATCTGCCGCCCCCAATGTCGCCACTACTATATTAAATGTATTAACCCCTAAACCTAAGTCTAACCCTAACACTTCCTAACTTAAATCTAATTAAAATCAATATAAATAAAAATTAATATTGTTACCTAAATAATTCCTATTTAAAACTAAATACCTGTAAAATAAACCCTAAGATAGCTACAATATGACTAATAGTTACATTGTAGCTAGCTTAGGGTTTATTTTTATTTTACAGGCAAGTTTGTAATTTTTTTAACTAGGTAGAATAGTTATTAAATAGTTATTAACTATTTATTAACTACCTAGCTAAAATAAATACAAAAGTACCTGTAAAATAAAACCTAACCTAAGTTACACTAACACCTAACACTACAATACAATTAAATAAATGACCTAAATTAAATACAATTAAATAAATTAGATACAATTAGCTAAAGTACAAAAAATCCCCCACTAAATTATAGAAAATAATAAACAAATTACAGATCTTTAAACTAATTAAACCTAATATAATAGCCCTATCAAAATAAAAAAGCCCCCCAAAACTAAGATTAAACTAAACCCCTTAAAAGGTTTATATATATATATATATATATATATATATATTTATTTATATACATATAATAATAATTAGCCGGTAGCCCAGCACTCCTTCCGCTCAGATGTAATCACTGCCTAGGTGCTATCCTCGTTGGAGTATGTAGTAGTGTATTTGTGAAGGAGGGCACTCACAGATATATATATATATATATATATATATATATATATATATATATATATATATATACTATATATATTTATATATATGTATATGTATCTCTCTCTCTCTCTCTCTCTCTCTCTCTCTCTCTATATATATATATATATATATATATATCTCAATGTGTATATTGGAAGATATATGTACAATGGTATGAATAAAGTTGCAATAAGAAGACTAAAATGTCTTCATTTGATAGACATTCAGGGAAAATAATTTAATACATAAGGATATTCGCCACAACGATGGCTCTTATTTATCAACAGTCCAATGCTCTTCGCGTTGAACTTGACGCGTGTGTTTTTAACAGACTTTTTAATAAATAAAGTCATCGAATGTAGAATGGCAGCGATATCTGGCAAGCATATTGATGCCAGTGAATGCAAAAAAAATTATGCTTTGATAAATCTACCCCAAAATGTTATCCAAATTGGAACTGGACAGACAATCTAGACAACACAAGAGAGAAGCTGACTTAAAGGGACACTGAACCCAATTTTTTTCTTTCGTGAGTCACATAGAGCATGACATTTTAAGCAACTTTCTAATTTTCTTCATTCTCTTGGTATCTTTATTTGAAATGCAAGAATGTAAGTTTAGATGCCGGCCCATTTTTGGTGAACAACCTGGGTTGTTCTTGCTGATTGGTGGATAAATTCATTCACCAATAAAAAAGTGCTGTCCAGAGTACTGAACCCAAAAAAAAGCTTAGATGCCTTCTTTTTCAACAAAGAAAGCAAAAGAACGAAGAAAAATTGGTAATAGGAGTAATTAGAAAGTTGCTTAAAATTGCATGCTCTATCTGAATCACGAAAGAAAAATTTTGGGGTTCAGTGTCCCTTTAAATTAAGGGTTTCACAATCCTCCTACGACAATGCATAACACCCAAGATCAAATAAACCTAGAGTTAAAAGACATTCACAAATTAATGTACAAAAAAGATAAATTATGGTGGAATCACCATTTTCTTGATAAATACCTTGAATTAAAATTAATACTTAGAGGGCTTAGGATCCAACTTTTCCCAGCCTTCAAATTTAAGGATCCTAATATAAGTACAGAATAGGAGGAAGCACTCTATGAATGTTCTGCTAAATGAATGCAAATCTTGATAAAGCATGACAAGTCCGAGTATGAGTTACTTGAAACTAAAATACAAGAATTAAACCTAAAACTAAAAGAATTTGAACCACTTAAAGACTTGAAAAGTTCATAAAAAAAATTCCAACAAGAGTTAGATAAATAAGAACAATAAATCAAACAAACCAAAGAAGGTAAACTAAGTACGGACAAGACTGATTATGAAAATAAAAAAGTGTACAAATGGAAGAAAAGACCAAATCCGAATAAAGAAAGATCTTCACGTTATTCAAAGTGATGTGTCTGATACGGAAGGGGAGGAATTGGACATTCAAGAATCAGATGTAGAACCACAAACATCAAATAGTCATAGTAATATCAGAATTACACGTGGCAAAAGAAAGATTTTTTTAGGAGAAAGTGCTTTTTCTCAAACAAACACATCAGAAGAGGCAGGGGGCAAGGCAAAAAGCCAATGAAAAACAAAAAACAATCCCAAAACAAATCGGACAGAAAAAGGTTGGAAACCCAATTAGAGAGCCGTTCTCACAGATAAAAATGACTCATTAAGAATAATCAATTTGTCAAACACTTAGAACTAGAGTCATAGTAGTCACTATACTGTTCAGAGATGTGTCTTTATCAAACAAACCTATAGGATATATCATCTACAAACGTATTTAACCCTTTGGAGCTAGCGCAACCTTTAGCACATTCACTTTACGTTATTACCTTGAATAACTAGGTTACAATCTTTTTCTGAACCACCTCAATATATACAATATATATTTTAAAAACTGAGCTTTCACTATATAAAACTACAAATTGCCTGAGTGTGTTTTTAGTTTGCAAATTCCTAATTTTAAATTGTATTAAAAGTTGTTTTATTTAGTTTTTCAGGGTTCACACCCCCACAAGTGAGTTGATTTCGCGATACTTAGCATTTATTTTCATATTAATCTATACAAACTCCTGAGTGCTTATAGTGTATTCTTTGGAGGGGGTCTCAAAATCTATCTTCTACCTTAAATAGAACAGTTTGATGTCTTCCAGAGGCTCATGTTAGGCATATTGTGGAGTGTATTGATAGATTTGTTAAAGGGATCTGGTTTTGGTCCTGCAGTCATGGAGATGCTACTAGTGCCATGTGCTAACACAGTAAGGCTGAAGGAGCTAAGGTCAGTTAATTCCTGGTTAAAAACATGGTTTAAAAATGAGAGTTTTGACTTTAATGAGCACTGAGCTGACTTTTCACTTGGGTACAGTTTGTACAGTAAGGACGGACTACACCTGAATGTCATGGGTGCAGGTGTGTTGGGGGAGAGGATGGTAGCACACTTAGAGAATCTTTTAAACTATACAAAGGGAGAGGGTTAGTCCAAACATAATAGAAGAGACAGATCAGTCTGTGAATATTACACACCTACAATATCTCAAGAAAGGGATGACAGAAGGGTACATTTAGGAAATGTCACTTTAGAAAGTTTGGAGGAAAACGCACCAAGTAGCAGCAGAAAGCACATGAGCACATGAAAATAAAATGTATGGCACCAAATGCAAGAAGCATGATGGGTAGAAATGGGGGAGCTGGAGCTCATAGTTGCAGATAATAACAGCATAACTGACACCTGGTGAGAAGATTCACATAACTGGGCAGCTAACTTAAAAGCCTATACTTTATTTAGGAGGGACAGGAGTAATAAAAGGGGTGGAGGAATTAGCATGTATATTAAATCTGACCTTGAACCTGCAATAAGAGAGGATATTTATGATGATACAGATGATAATTTAGAGACCCTGTAGGTTGAAATAAAGAATGGGAAAACATCCTAAAACAATATTGCTAGGAATATGTTTCAAGCCTCCAACATTAGTGACATGGAGGAAAATCAACTACTTAAGCAAATAGGAAAGGCTGCTAATAATACCAGTGCTGAAATTATGAGAGATTTTGACTACCCCGACATAAACTGAGCAAATGAAACTAGTAATACAGTTAAGGGAGATAGATTTTTAAATGTTCTTAAGCATAACTTCTTGTCACAATTAAAAAAGGAGCCAACTAGGAATAAAGTTATATTGGATTTAATACTATCAAACGAAACTGAAATAATATCAAATATAGAAGTCAAAGAACATTTAGGTTGGGATGGAGCCAGCTTGAGGAGAGATAGATCGCATCTTCATTGAGCTCCTGACTAAAAACCTACAAAAGCACCTAATAATCAATAAACCTAAATCTAATTCCTCTACCCTCATCCCTTACACACTCCTTATGATTCTTGCTGTGACGGACACCTTAGCCTGAAACCAGAAAGCCGAATCGGCACTTTGCAAGCCATCCAACAGGAAGCCTGCTCCTGACACGCAGCAAAGTTCCGGCGCCATACTAGCTCCTAACAGGGAGAAGGACAAGCTGCCGAGATCCAACAAGGGGACCATGTCTTCAGCCCCACTGCCCCTTCCAGGAGTTACACATTCCAGCAGTCATTATCTTCGGCTACAGTACAGAGGCTGACTCCCCAGGCATGCGGCGCCATTTTCTGTGCATAGAAACCCAGCAGGAGTTCTTCACATGCTGCAATTTGGTGCCTCTTAGAACACCAAGGAGCAGCCTGTCGCTTTTACCAGAAAAGGTGAAACTTTTTTCTGGGAGGTGGAGAGATACCTGCAGATCCACACTGTAAGTCAAAACATAGCCCTCACACTTGCTACGCAATCTACCATAGGCCTGTAAATCCATCCCAGCATTGCAGTCCCTATATTTGTAACTGTGCAATCTACACTAGGCCTAAAAATAAAGTTTAAAAAAAAGGAAGGGAATGAAAAATAAAAAGTTATCAATAACTGCACTAAGCTGGGGATCTCATCCTTAATTCGTCTTTACATAAATTCTGCCTAGTCTACACACTCCCATAGTGGGTGATATTGGGACTTAACAGCACCTCATACTCAAATAGAACACAGATAACTGATGTCCTCATCCCAGATTCAATGCCAAACCTACTGATTGACCTAAAGTGCATACCATATCTCTGAAAAATCACCGTACTGTAATTGCCTAGCCTCTTTTCCTATTTTTTCTTTCCCTCCAAAGAACTGTATATACCTAATTATGAATTAAAGGCCCACCAAGGCCACACATGCCTGTCTATCGCTCAGTGTTGATACTGCCATTTACTGAACTGTGTGACCCACTTATTACTGGTGCATACCCAAGTATCCAGCTTGCCATCATAACTGCATACTCAAATATTCTACCATCCACTTATATTACAGCAAAGTTGAGGCAAAATGTCACATTCTACCAAAAAAAACACAGCCCGCAGCTAAATCCTAAAACGACACTGATAGATCATTTTAACCCTACCACCTCTGATCTACAAATTGAACCTGAAAATTCAGGCTTCTCTGGGTTTGAGTCAGCTGACTTTGCCTTGTCTGCTATGCAGGATATCCATCAGTCTCCAATTGCAGCAGTTACTCCAAATTTCATACTTGATTCCCTAAAGTCTATGTTAGACGCTCATCATGCATCTTTTTCAGCTAAACTCTCTGCCTCAACTGCAGAATTGAAGAGGGAAATCTCTTCCACAAACGAATGCATTGATATACTAGAAAGGAAGTATGAGGACCTTGCAACTAAACAAGCTAATGGTCTGACTTACACGCAACACCTGTCTGACTACCTAGACTCAGTGGAAGACAAGATAGCGGACATAGAGGATAGATCTCGGCGCAACAACCTTAGGATCCGAGGTGTGCCTGTGTCTGTCTCTGCGTCTAAACTTCAACCATATTTAAAGGAGCTCTTTTATCATCTAGCTCCAATCCCCACTGAGTAAGAAGACATGCTTGACCGAGCTCATCGCTCACTCAAACACAAAGGCCTTCCAGATAGTCAACAACATGACATCATAATAAGACTTCATTACTTTACCTACAAAAAGAGGGTACAGAGAGCACATTTTCAAAGACCTTCAATTCCAGATAAGTTCAAAAACCTCCAAATATTCCCTGACCTATCAACACGGATGCTTCAACAAAGAAAAACCTTTTCAGAAGTCACTCTAACCTTAAGGAAAAACAACATCAGATACAGGTGGGGTTACTTCATAAAGCTGCTGATTTTCCAAGATAATCAAATGTACATCATCCAGAAAGCCTCCCAGGGAGTTGAACTTTTACAATCCTGGAACCTAACCAACGCTCGCACAGCTGATCAACAGAGACAACCTCAGAATGGACAGCTCTCCCACAAAGACAAAAACCCAATTCTCCAAATACCTAAGAAACCATTCGAATTGAAGGACTTAACTTACACTAACTGTATTCCCAAGCAATACAAGACCTGGTAGCGACCTCTGCAATCCAACTGAGACTATCCGATAAGTATATAATAGGCCCTACTCCTCATGTACCATACTGAGGAGATGGGAAATGTTTACAATAATGTAACACTATTACATTGTTCATCACTAAGTTAAAATTACAGACCCTTCACATTACTTACACTTGTATATCTAACATTATCAAATTTTAGGTACCTGACAAAGTCTCTAGATAACGGGTTTTCTCACATCAGAGGGATCATGCATTTATGGAGACGGGCATCCTACCTGCCTTCTGAACAGAGTTAGTGTGCACCTCCTATGATTATTTACCCTAACTATTCCTGTGCATGTGAGAAATAGCTTTACAATAACTCTTTCTGTTACTGTCTAAGGCCCTAATATTACTAAATTCACAATACCTTTAGAGGCCTATAGCTGGAGTATATAACCTTTCCACAATTAAGAGCTGCACAACCCTTATAATATTATCTTATACCATATATATGGTTGAGACCACAATGCCTTAAGATGTATATATTATAGCTATTTTTCTACGCGACTTAGAATTTAACTGATCACTGGTAATTTTGTTATTTTTTCATACATAAGAAACCTGCTAGAGATGTCCTTGTAGCAGGACTTCAAGTGTACCCTGAGCATGTTTTGGACTTCCAGGTAGACCCCTCGGTCTAAAGAGTAAAATCAACAATGTATATCCAGAGTCTTTAGAACAGTTGCACTTAACCCTATGGTTTTCTTTGCTTTAAATACTTCACACTGAACGTTGTCAATGTGATTGAACTTTTATGGTTATTCCTTCCACGTTACTGTTACCTTATGTTCATGCAATCTATGTGTTTTTTGTTGAATTAATGTGATTGAACTCTTATTGTACTTCTTCTTCCTTACTGCTACAAAATGTTTGAGTAATAGATGTGTAAGTGTTGAACATGTTTTATATTTCACACATTTGAACACTGAACAATGCCTACCTGCTCACATCACCACTTTCATTTTTAGACAGGTGTGGCGGCCGTCCTGATCTAACATACTAACTCACACCCCCCACTCTTTTACATCCCTTCCTTTAAACAACTGAATCTACCCACTTAAAAATATCAACTGACAAATCTGTCTTTACATACACCTAATGTAACATATGCCTGCCTGATATCATTGTCCCTTTAAGACTGCCCTCCCTGCTACTGACAATCATACTGTTTGGGCAGTATCTGCATTCAACTTACCTGCCTAATTAATCATTCATGCACCGGATTCACTCAGCCTCTTTTTAAACCATCTCAGGCCTAATGTGCATTGCAATAGCTATAAAGTTTTGTTCCAGAACAACATAGGTTTGTGACTGTTCCTGCATGGATTTTACCAGCATATTCAAACTACAGCCTTTCCTTTTAGCTATGCTTAAAATCATCTAATCACAAGTATCCGTATAAATCCATTTTGTTTCCTGGACACTGCTACTTAAGCTTTGAACTTATTCTAAATTACAAGTATGCATTTGGTTATAATCACTTTCTAATTACTACAACATCGTCTATTATCTGCTACAAGTTGTCATAGCTGAAATATCCTTCTGCAAATATGTTAATATATTCAGAACTCTGCATCTATGTGTTCCTTTAAACAGCTTTCCTGTGATTCTCCAATATATGCACAAACAATATTTAATGCCTTAAACTTTTAAATTGTCTATCACCTGTGCTGCTCTGCTTATTACTGACATACAGCTCTATATAATATTATGTACTGTGAACCTGCAACAAACCTTAGTTTGCATCTGTGAGTCAATCTTCTACCAATTTACTCAGAATCCTGAACATCTTACATTGCTATATGTTTCCACTCATCAATTCTGCAGCTACTCCTATTAACTATGTAACACAGAATCAATTTATGTTTTCATTGAAGCCAGAATATATTGTATACATATGTTTCACTCTCCATGAATTCTACAATAACTTTTTGCAACTATGAATCACAGAATATCATTTATCCATGTCCAGGTTACTATTCCCCGGGTCAGGGGTCGGTGTCTCCAATTCCATACCACTGCCCCGAGGGTCTGTGTCCTGAGCTCATATACACCGGAACCTGACACCTAACTACCGCCCCCACATAAAGAGCCTCCCTAGTTAGGAGGATTAAATACTCGGTTTGACTATACTACAACCCTAATCCCACCTTTATTAATAACTCCCAAATCTTAAAAGTGTGTTGACCCTATAACTTTTTTTTTTACATCATGACCCTGACGTCCACGTATTGTAATCCAGAGTAGGGGGATTATCTACAAGAAGCAATTAATCTACTAAATGACCAGATCACCTATACAATAATAGAATATCCAACAAATAAATTTGTGAAGAAATTGGGGAATGTACTTAATGCAGCTAAAAATTATAAAATCATAACCAATGAAGAATATAGATTTTTGTTTGCATCTCAGCCAAATACGGCAGTATTTTATGATCTCCCTAAAATCCACAAAGACCCGATACATCCACCAGGTAGACCCATTGTATCTGGTATCAGGTCTTTGTGTGATAACCTGTCCAAATATATTGACTATTACTTACAGCCTTAAGTAAAAAACACCAGGGCATACCTCAAGGGCACACAGGCGGTAATAAACATTTTTGAAGGCTTAGAATGGAAAGAGAACATGAGCTGGATTACATGTGATGTGTCCACCCTCTATACCTGTATCCCGCATGAATTGGGGGTAAAGGCTATAGACAAGGAGTTATCCAAATGGAACATTCCGGATATACACATGCAGTTCCTGCTGGACAGTATAAGTTTTGTACTCTCACACAATTATTTTGTGTTTGAAGGGAAATACTATATACAGACAAGGGGCACAGTGATGGGGACAAATTTTGCCCCGTCCTATGCCAACTTGTATGTAAATTCCTTTGAAAACAAATATATTTTGAATAATAATCCCTTTGAGGGTAATATACGCAAATATGGCCGCTATATCGACAATATTATTATTTTATGGCAAGGTGAATTTGATATAGTAGACGATTTTGTCCTATATATGAATACCAACACTTATAACCTCAATTTTACCAAAAATTCCTCCCGTACGTCAATAGAGTTCTTAGATCTAATCCTATTCCGTGGGGAACACTCAATAGCAGTAAAAAATTTCAGGAAATCCACTGAGAGGAATGGTTACATAGAGGCTTCTAGTGCCCACAAGAAATGTTGGATTAATAATGTGCCATATAGCCAATTTCTCAGAATCAGAAGGAATTGTACCCATATTAAGAATTTTGAGGAAGAAGCAGATATTTTAGAAAACAAATTTCTCTCAAAGGGTTATGATAAAAAATAAAATTAAAGAAGCACGCACTAGGGCACAAATACAGGATATAAATATATTGATAAAACCAAAAGAAGTGAATATGTTATGTAATAACAAAAGAGAAGATAACTATTGCATCAGATTTACCACCTTATGTAATGAGGGAGCGCATGCCATCATGGGAATATTGAATAAACATTGGCCGATCCTGAAGGCAGATCCCCTTTTAGGATCTCATCTGAATGATAAACCCAATATCACTTTTTAAAAGGGAAGAAGTTTAAAGAACCTGCTAGCACCTAGCAGGTTGAAAAACATAAAAACTCTGAATAACCAAGGGGAAAACTGTCTCTCCAATTAGAAGGGCACTTTGAAATGTGCCAAATCTAGATGCAATAAGTGCAACCACAGGAATAGGTCCAGATTTTTAAAGAATGCAGATAATACGGATAGCTTCGAGATTGGTTTCAAAAGTAATTGTGAATCCACGTTTGTAGTTTATTTATTAGAATGTGGGTGTGGCCTAATGTATGTGGGCCGTACCGAACGGGAAATCAGACGTAGGGTTAATGAGCACCTCTACAGTATTAAGGAAAAACTTATCAAACATAATGTGGCCACACATTTTATGGATCACCATAATAGTAACCCTACATCTTTAAAAGTACAAGTTATAGGTTGGGTAGCACCCACAAAACATAATAGGCTTCTTGAACTTAGAAAATTAGAAACCTATTGGATTTATAAACTAAAGAGTCTACATCCTTTAGGTTGAAATATAGACATAGATGTGGTAGCATACATGTAAAGGAGGTTTGAATTAGGATTTTTTAATAAATTGTTTTTTATACTGTGATTAATAATTTTATTCCTTTTTCGTTTCATCATTCTGGTTCTGCATAGGAATATCTGGGTTTTTAACTTTATAACAGTACATTAATATATTAAGATGTTTTAATAGTATGTCTATTATTTTAATGTAGTTGAATTGATATTTACTATGTATCGTTTGTAAGTTTATGCAAGTCTATAGTTTGTGTATATCAGGAATATTGGTAGCACTGTTTGTTTAATGATAGATTTAAGGATTTAAATTTTTAAATTATTTATGATAACATTTACCTGTGATATGGGTTGAGATATCCTAGAACCGATCATATTGTGGATTTTAGAAATCCGGTGGGATAGTTTCTAAGTACACACAGGGTAAAACAGGTAATTATAACTATCTAATCCCTGCGTATGTAAAAAGATTTAAAGTGATTAATCCGTTTTTAGCCACTGGAATACACACAATCCTACAATCGAGTAGTCTGATTGGCTCTAAACAACAACTAATAGCGGTTAACATATAGTCACTCCTCTTGGGGGACAGGCTTATTTCTTGGCACCATAAAGGAGTAATATTGACAAGGTGCCTTTAAAAAAAATCCTCTTGAGGATACTAGAAATACTAGAACAAGTTACAAAAGTTAGACGGGGGCCTCTCCTATTGGGAGACGATTTTAATATCACCTGGGACCCACTCCTATATAAAATACATCCTAAGAAACTCAAACCTGAGAATAACATAGTGGTGGAGTCTAAAAGATTCCAAAACATCATGGCACAGTATAACCTGTTTGACTCCTGGAGGTGCCTGAATCCCACTGAACGTGACTACACGTTCTTTTCCAGAGATCACAATTGTTACTCTAGAATAGACAAGGTTTTCTGTGACTCTTGGTCTCTTGACAATATCTCCCACACACAGATTACGGTCGGACCATGATATGCTCTCGATTGACCTAACCTTTTCTCCAAAAGGGGGTGGGAAGGGGTCCTGGAGACTATTGGATTACCTAATTAAAAACCTGTGGGTAACTCAAACAGACAAAGACCTAACGGAATTCTTCTCTCTTAATGACTTGGGGCAGACAAACTATGACATTCTATGGGCCTCTATGAAGGCGTATATGAGAGGGACTTTCCTAAAAAGGGCAGTACAGCTGCGCAGAGAAAAAGGGGCAACTCTTGCGCAGTTATTTGGAGAATTAAGGACACTATAGAGGGAAAATAAAACAGGGCCTACTAACAAATTAGCCACGTGCATCGGGGAGGTTTGGGCAGAAATAACAAATAAAGAATTACAAAGGGGACAGGAAAATCTCCTTCATTTCAAACAATTGTTCTACTACCAGGGAAACCGAGGAGATCGACTTTTGGCGAATAAACTCAGAGCTAGACTTAAATCATCCCATAGAATATAAAGTGGTTTACTCCCCTAAAGAAATAGGTGAGGCGTTTAGAACTTATTATGAAAACGTATATATTATTGGGAAACAGGAAAACTTGGACATAGCAGAACACCTGATTATAGCTAAGTTCCTAAAGTCGTTAAACATGCCGAAACTGATTGAGGAGCGGGTCGGACAGCTATCTGAACCTATTAGTATAATAGAGATTAAGAAAGCAATAAAACAGCTGAAACGCCATAAGACCCCTGGCCAAGATGGCTTTTCCCCCTTATTCTATAAATCCTATAGCGATACTATTGCACCTTACCTACAGAGGCTCTTCACCCAAGCTTTTAAATTGGGTTTGTTACTCCCTGAGATTCTTGAAGCCAGTATCTTAACTATACCTAAGGAAGGGAAAGACTCACAGTTATGTTCTAGCTATCGGCCCATATCGCTCATAAACATAGACGTTAAGCTATTTGCTAAAATTTTGTCATGTAGGTTATCTAAACTGCTGCCTACTATCATCCACAGAGATCAAGTTGGTTTCATCCTGTCTAGGCAGGGCTCTGACAGTACCAGGAGACTCCTAAATATCTTTACAGAGACTCAGAAAATGGGCCTCCCACTCCTGACCCTGTTGTTTGGTGCCGAGAAGGTGTTTGACAGGGTCAGATGGGATTACATCGATGAAGTGATGGGAAATTTGGGTATCCCAAGAGCCTTTCAAGTGGCAATTAGAGCCCTATACTCTGGCCCCACAGCTAGAGTGTGAGGATTAAGTTTCTGTTCTGACCTCTTTTCTCTTAGTAATGGGACTAGGCAGGGTTGTCCTATGTCCCCGCTCCTGTTCACTATGGCCATTGATCCCTTAGCAGCCATGATACGTCAACATCCAGACAATAAAGGCCTTTTCCTTCATGGTACCCTCCAGAAACTGAGCCTCTTTGCTGATGACCTCACAGTCTTCCTATCAGACCCCTCTAAATCCTTACCCCACCTCTTAGAGCTGTTTAGACTTTTTGGCACTCTCTCGTTCTACAAGCTAAATGTAGCTAAGACTGAGGCCTATCCCCTGAACCTTCCTGAGGCCCAAATTGTCAGTCTCCAGGAGCAGTACTCCTTAAAATGGAATAGAGATGGCATCAAACATCTAGGGGTGTTCCTCTCACATTACCCGAAAAGGGTGGTGGAGGGGAACTACTCTCACACCCTACAATCCCTAACTCACTGTGTCACACTGCCCAGATACAGATAAATATCCTGGATGGGGAGAATCTCTGCCTTCAAGATAATGCTGCTCCCCAAGCTTACCTATCTCTTCAGATGCTTACCCCTGGGAGTGCTGAAAGATCTCCTGGACACTTATGTCTGGGGCAACACCAGAACCCGTATAACTCGTACTATCCTTCAAGCGCCCATAGAAAAAGGAGGACTGGGGCTACCCAACTTAAAATCCTATTATGATGCTGCAATACTGACGCATATCTCTAACTGGCAGGGATCGGGTGAGCGTCCCAGATGGTACGGGATAGAGCAAGCATCGCTTCCTACCAATGTTCTCCTACAGGATCTTCCATGGCTCCCCCAACATTGATTAGCCAAGTTCCCGATTACTAATCTAGTCTTACTTGACTGCCTAAAAGCATGGCACAAGTTAAGACATTATCCTCAGATAGCCCCTCCCCCCTCCCCAATCCATAGTATCAGAGGCCTGAAACTTTGGGAGATCTCGGGCTTGCAAATTTTGACAGACTTACGTGATGGGGCTAGTTGGCTTACTACTACTGAATTGAACTTAAAATTTGACATTCCCCAAAAACATTTGAATCAATGAGATTTTAGTCCATCTTACATAGCTGGGGATTTACCACCTTGACCCCTAGAGATATGACCTTATGGTAAACAAGGTGGAAGGCAGGAATACAGGGACAGAGACCTATGACAATACACTACAAATGCATAATTAATTCCCTAAAGCTAAAAAAGACCCATAACATTTTAGCATGGGAAAGGGACCTTAGATTTGTTGGGGAACCGGTAAGCTGGGAGAAGACTATCATATTGACTAAAACAGCTATCCACTGTGTCACACTGTTTGAACTCTATTACAAGCTCCTGACTAAATGGCACTTGGTCCCAGTCAGACTACACAGATTCTCACACACTAACTCAGACGTATGCTGGAGGAACTGTGGGAATAGAAGCGATGATATGCACATATGGTGGGAATGCCCCTACATACAAGACTTATGGAAAGAGGTGCTAGACCTATGCGTTAAACTAGACATCCCGATAGTGCGAACCCCAGAGAGATACTTGCTACATATAGAACTCCCACAAAGTACTAAGGCACAAAAACATCTATCTGTATATGTAATGCTGGCAACGAAACTTGCTCTGGCGAGACACTGGAAGCAACAGGTAACTCTCCCACTACATAAAATACTAGAAATTGTCAATTATATCAGAGGCATGGAGGAAGTGGTGTCTATCAATAGAGGTACTCTTGACCTGTATTCTCAAATATGGGAGCCTTGGAACTCTCTACACCAGAAACTAGGGATTAGAGTAGCTCGAGCCGCATTCTCCCCTAAAATAACTCTAGAGATTTCTTATCTCTCCTTCCTTTCATGATCTTTTCTCTCTCCCCCCTTTTATGAACTCTTTTCTCCTCTCTTTCTCCCCCCTCTCTCCCTCGCCCTCCCCCCTTCCCCCTTAAGCACTTGAATTTGTATGTTCTTCTCTGACGCTACCACAGATATTTGATGATGGCTGTGAATGGACCAATGCTTGCTTACATTTTGTTACCACTGTTGCCTTAATTTATGTGGTCTAAGCCCTCAGATATGGGAAGCAGTACCCATCACCTACCCATTTAAATATATATATATATATATATATATATATATATATATATATATATATATATATATATATAAACATGTTTTTCTTTATGTTTACTGCACCAAAAAGGAAAATGGGCACTCCTCTAGATGGACTCTGAGGTTCAGACATTTGATGTGTTGCAAAACTGATTTCTATGTAAACTGAATATGCACTGCGGTCCTCTCTACATTTTGGTTTTTCATACATTATGATATGTTTGATGCCTTCAATAAAAAAATATTAATTAAAAATATATATATATATATTTATATGGTGAATTTAGGGAACAAACCAAGGTCACAACAGAGTCATCTAATGGATGCAAATTGACTGTTATAATGAACATACAGAACTCCTAATATAATTCAGCAATTTAAAAGAGACACAACTTCCAAAAATGTTAAAAAAAGTAAAATTATACAGAGCAAAGTTAAATTAGTATCTCAGCTTCACACCAACTATACTCCCTTACTCAGTTAGGAAAAAGTTAGCGTCGACAGTCTAAATACCTTAAACCTGAGGCTAAAAACTGTCTAAAATCTCCCAATGCTCTGTTGACCTCCTTAACCTCACAGTTCTCTGACTGCAGGTCTTGTATCCATTACCCATGTTACCCAGATAATATGATGTAGATATGACTTACCAACTAGAAATAACAGTTTTGTTTTGTATTTTCTTAATGTTTCTACAATCTGACTAAATTAGGGCCCTGTCTTTCAACCAATTTCTCACAAGAGCTAGACTGACAGCCAATACAATATATATATATATATATATATATATATATATATATATATATATATATACATATATATATACACACAAAATTGACTTATACACAAAAGCGTTTTCCCAATGTCTTACCATGATATAAAAATCCCACTTCCAGGCAAATCTAATGGATAAGTCAATCATAGACCTGATGGTGGAAACCCAAATTCCAGTGATAATAATCCACCACACAGATAGGTATGAATCAGTCTCCATTTTTCAGGCCCTGATAAATTCAGCAAAAGTATTTAAAATGTAATAGTTTAGGAATATTATGATATTGTGTAAATATAAAACTGGTCTGTAGCTCTCCAAGTTTGCACCTTCTACCACCTTTCTGTGCTCTTCAGTGACAGCACCATATAAGCACCTGCACAATCAGGCTTCCAGGTGCATAAGAATCTGCCTCTTGCAACTCATGAATATATAAAATAATAATTACAAAAAACTAATAATATATATATATATATATATATATATATATATATATATATATATATATATATAATGTAGAGAAAATAGCTCATTGTGTAAACCATTTACAAATCTATACAAGTCAGAAGACTTGCTTTTACCCCAGAAACTCTCTGATTACACTGTTTCCAATGCAGCAAAGGATTCTGGGTGAGATATGCAAATGCGGTTCACAATGACTCACTTTTTTACTTCTAGCCTGCTTTTTAAGGCAGACTTCCCTTTACGCCATAGCATCGCCGCTTTACACAGCTTCTAAGCTTAGCTAGGGATAGTACAGTGATTCAGACCACCTCCCCATATTTTAAATTGCTGTTGTATTTCCCCCAGAAAACAACTTTATAAAGCAGTGATTCAACCTACTCCCAGCTGATGAGTGGCAATAACCACACAACAGCTGTCCTGGGATTGGTCTGAATCACTGTAAAAAAAAGCAGGCTAGAAGTAAAAAAGTGAGTCATTGTGAACCTCATTTGCATATCTCACCCAGAATCCTTTGCTGCATTGGAAACAGTGTAATCAGATAGTTTCTGGGGTAAAAGCAAGTACTCTGACTTGTCTAGATTTATAAATGGTTTACACAATGAGTTATTTTCTCTACATTTTGGATTTAGTGGAGGATTTTAAACTCACTTTTCGCCTCCCCATATTATAAATTGCTGTTATATATATATATATATATATATATATATATACACACACACACACACACACACACACACACACACACACACACACAGAGGTTTGTATGACACAAATGAAGTCTTCTGACGCAATACACACCGCCATCAATAAAAAAATGGGGGGGAGTCTGCTCTATCCCTCCATCTTACCTCATTTACAATAGAAGAAAGAAGAAGGGGGGTTTTGGATGAATAAAGGAAAGAAAAAAAAAAGATTCTTAGAAGGAGCTAAAAGTGGGGGAGGAGGAGGTAGAAGAAAAATGTGCAATAAGGAATAAGTGATTCATAAGCTTTGCATACTCCCATGATTTACAAGCAATAGAGCATGATGCATACGCACCAATCAGAAACTTTTTACAAATCCTTAGAATAGTTTGTAGAAAAAAAGTATTTTTTTTAGAAGTACAGTTAGCCATCTTTCAGAATAATGGAATTTGGATAAAATAGATATTAAAAGTATGATACTCTAATCTCTGCCACATAGTAAAAAAAAAGGAATTGCCCCTAATAAAATGTGTTCCTGGTTAAATCCTATCTAGCATATGAAATAAAGATGAAATTATGCTTAAGTATACAATTCACAGGCACTGATGACAGTCTTCACTTAAGTATATTTCTGTCACCATTCCATGAATATTTTCTAATGCCCTGTGTAAGCATTTGCAATGTTTCTTTTATTGCAGGTACTTATCTGAGATATGAAAGTCGGCAGTTGAAAAGCCTTTAACAGAAATTGAAGTCAATTTGACATCAGAGCATTGTGTCATTTTCATGCAGCAAGAACGTTCTTGAAAACAGCAATGTCTTTACATTACCAAGAGATGCAATTTACATTTTTTTTTCTACAACATCCTAGTTTGAGTTTTTGGATGACAACATTAAAATCATACAATTTAATCCAGCAGCGTGTGTCAATCAAAAACTGCATGACTTACATGTACCTAAATGAAGATTGTCTTTATTAACTTGTCAATTGCAGTAATGAAAAGTATCATTCACTGCACTGAATATAATGACACAATTGAAGTAAAGAATTTATATTATATTAATCTGAGAGGGAAATCATCTGATGTTAGATGTTAACAACAAGGCACTTAAAGTATAATAGCATGATTGTGGAAATTTAACAGAAATAAATAAATAGTGTGTTTAAAAGTTTTTTTTATATGGACAGTACATACTGAACAAATAATTAAGCACTAGGGGCCCGATCCGATATGCAGTGTCGCCCGCAAAAGCCGGCGACGCCAGATTTTGCACAATTTTGGTATCACATATACGGCGTAGCATACAAGTTACGCGCGTATATTTCACCCTTCGGCCGTATTTTTTTACCCATAGACTAACATAGAACTACGCGCAATTTGGTATCCAATATACAGCGTAAGGACTTACGCACGCAGAATTCAGAAAATCTACTCCATTCTCATCTCGCCACAAATTGCAGACGCAGGAACCCTTGCACTGACTAAAAAACCAACGTAACTCCCTGGAAGCCTTAACAAATACATACATTTAAGCAGCATCTCAAGGTTAAAGGGACAGTATACTATGATATTGCTTTTTTAAGGTTTATTTGTGTATTTGAAATAGTTTGAAGCCACAACATAATCAAATGGATTGAGCTTGTAGGTACTTTATCACATTGTGGATATATACTTGCTTATTTACTTTCAATTGGATTACCTTCATCTCTTTAGAACCCACTGGAGTGTAATTTATTCTAATACTAACACAGCTTGGCACTGATGCCAAAATATATAAAGGGACAGTCAACTCCAAAGAAAACCTTCTTCTTTTAAATAGGGCATGTTATTTCAAACTACTTTGAGATTTAATTAGAACACTTGCTTTGTTCTCTTGGTATTCTTAGTTGAAAGCAAAACCTAGTATGGCTCATATGATCATTTCTAACACCTTCTTGAAGGCTGCCTCTTTGCAATTGTGTCAAACCAATCACAGACACCACAACCTCTCACCTGCAGACTTAAAACACCTGATAATGCCCACCCTATCAGTAACATCACTACTATATATACCAATGAGTCAATTTATATTGGATGTGAGATACATTGATTTAAATCCTCAAAGTGAATATTACTATATGTACCCTTCAGAAACAACTCTTGTGGATGTGAGTTATAGTACAAGAATATGTCATAAACAGGATAAGATTACCTTTTTTGAGCCATTTCCACACAGGCTTTATTATATGTTTTAACAATATAACGGCTAGATTTAGAGTTTTGTCGGTAAGGACCCGCGTAGCTAACGCTGGCTTTTTTCTGGCCGCACCATAAAAATAACTCTGGTATTGAGAGTCCACATAAAGGCTGCGTTAGGCTCCAAAAAAGGAGCGTAGAGCATATTTAACGCAACTGCAACTCTCGATACCAGAGTTGCTTACGGACGCGGCCAGCCTCAAAAACGTGCTCGTGCACGATTCCCCCATAGGAAACAATGGGGCTGTTTGAGCTGAAAAAAAAAAATAACACCTGCAAAAAAGCCGCGTTCAGCTCCTAACGCAGCACCATTGTTTCCTATGGGGAAACACTTCCTACGTCTGCACCTAACACTCTAACATGTACCCCAAGTCTAAACACCCCTAACCTTACACTTATTAACCCCTATTCTGCTGCCCCCGCTATTGCTGACCCCTGCATATTATTATTAACCCCTAATCTGCCGCTCCATAAACCGCCGCTACTTACATTATCCCTATGTACCCCTAATCTGCTGCCCCTAACACAGCCGACCCCTATATTATATTTATTAACCCCTAATCTGCCCCCCTCAACGTCGCCTCCACCTGCCTACACTTATTAACCCCTAATCTGCCAAGCGGACCGCACCGCTACTATAATAAAGTTATTAACCCCTAATCCGCCTCACTAACCCTATAATAAATAGTATTAACCCCTAATCTGCCCTCCCTAACATCGCCGACACCTAACTTCAATTATTAACCCCTAATCTGCCGACTGGAGCTCACCGCTATTCTAATAAATGTATTAACCCCTAAAGCTGTCTAACCCTAACACTAACACCCCCCTAAATTAAATATAATTTTAATCTAACGAAATTAATTATCTCTTATTAAATAAATTATTCCTATTTAAAGCTAAATACTTACCTGTAAAATAAATCCTAATATAGCTACAATATAAATTATAATTATATTATAGCTATTTTAGGATTAATATTTATTTTACAGGTAACTTTGTAATTATTTTAACCAGGTACAATAGCTATTAAATAGTTAATAACTATTTAATAGTTACCTAGTTAAAATAATAACAAAATTACCTGTAAAATAAATCCTAACCTAAGTTACAATTAAACCTAACACTACACTATCATTAAATTAATTAAATAAAATATCTACAATTACCTACAATTAAACCTAACACTACACTATCAATACATTAATTAAATACAATATCTACAAATAACTACAATGAAATAAACTAACT
Organism: Bombina bombina; assembly: GCF_027579735.1. NCBI lineage: Eukaryota > Metazoa > Chordata > Amphibia > Anura > Bombinatoridae > Bombina > Bombina bombina. The sequence continues at coordinate 911,585,591 of NC_069499.1, forward strand.
AAAGTACAAAAAATAAAAAAGAACTAAGTTACAAAAAATAAAAAAATATTTACAAACATAAGGAAAATCTTACAACAATTTTAAACTAATTACACCTACTCTAAGCCCCCTAATAAAATAACAAAGCCCCCCAAAATAAAAAATGCCCAACCCTATTCTAAATTACTAAAGTTCAAAGCTCTTTTACCTTACCAGCCCTGAACAGGGCCCTTTGCGGGGCATGCCCCAAAGAATTCAGCTCTTTTGCCTGTAAAAAAAAACATACAATACCCCCCCCAACATTACAACCCACCACCCACATACCCCTAATCTAACCCAAACCCCCCTTAAATAAACCTAACACTAAGCCCCTGAAGATCTTCCTACCTTGTCTTCACCTCACCGGGTATCACACCGATCCGTCCTGGCTCCGATATCTTCATCCAACCCAAGAGGGGGCTAGACATCCATCATCCGATGGCTGAAGAAGTCCAGAAGAGGGTCCAAAGTCTTTATCCTATCCGGGAAGAAGAGTAGATCCGGACCGGCAACCATCTTCTTCCAAGCGACATCTTCTATCTTCATCCGATGAGGACCGGCTCCATCCTGAAGACCTCCACCGCGGACCCATCTTCATCCGGCGACGTCCAACTGAAGAATGACGGTTCCTTTAAGGGACGTCATCCAAGATGGCGTCCCTCGAATTCCGATTGGCTGATAGGATTCTATCAGCCAATTGGAATTAAGGTAGGAATATTCTGATTGGCTGATGGAATCAGCCAATCAGAATCAAGTTTAATCCGATTGGCTGATCCAATCAGCCAATCAGATTGAGCTCGCATTCTATTGGCTGTTCCGCCATCTTTTGTCCATCTGCATCTGCATATCAGACAGAATTCACATCATCTGCGACTGGTTTTGTACAATTCCATTTAATGATGCTGCCATGTTCCTCTGCAGCTCTATGCTACACTTGAGTAACCTCTCTTGGCTCCTGTGAAACCTCTGTTGGCCTCTTTGTCTGCTCTCGCAGCTTGTTATGAGCCTCCTCTGTAGTGAAATGTATTCCTCACCCAGGGGAGAATACAGTGCATCCACAGGCTCTTCAGCAGCAGGGCTTATAGGTGCTTGGGGTGCAGGTCCAGCTGATTCTGCTGGTGCTGGAGGGATATCCTCAGCTGCATCTGCTGGTGCGACATCCTCAGCTGCATCTGCTGGTGCGACATCCTCAGCTGCATCTGATGGTGCTTGAGTAATTCCAGCTATATGCTCATCTGCAGATGTTGGAGCTCTCCCAAGGGAAGAGGATGGTGGAGCTGTCCCAAGGGAAGAGGATGGTGGAGTTCTCCCAAGGGAAGAGGATGGTGGAGCTCTCAGAGTGTATTGGTAGTCCCATTGATGAGCAGTGTGTGATCACTCAGCCTGTCCAGTTTGCACTTCTTGGGACATACCTTGTGTGTAAAATCCATGACTGCCCTGATATTGTGTGTGTGGGGGGGTAAAGACATGGACCCTTTGTTGCTGACTTGGCTCCCCCTCAAAGCCAAAAGAAGAATATTCCTCTGGCCAGGGGTCATATGCCAATGGTGGTGGCATCACTTCCGGGTCCTCTACTGAAGCCATCCAACCCTGCTCATGCCTGGGAGCATAATGTTCAAGTTGTTGCCTGAAGACTGGTGGTGGTGGCTGCATGCCTGTGACTGGTGGTGGTGGTGGAGGTGGCAGCATGCATGTGACTGGTGGTGGTGGTGGAGGTGGCAGCATGCCTGTTTGCATCCTGGTGACAGGAGGTTCTGTGGAGGAGTCAAATGATGAGAGAGATTAGTACAGTCATATATATGTCCATGTGGGCATACAATGTACATTGATACATGCTAGGGCCTATACTCATTCTCATGTCAAACTCTATAACATGCATGTGCACAATGTGATTTGTGATATGAGGGATTTTAATCTGCACAGTATACAGTAATGTGTTTCATACAATAGTTATGCGTACATGTCAGTTATGGAGAAAATTTCTTCTTTAAGTTACACTATGGTCACACAATTTACTTTAGCCTGATGTAGGCACAGAACCTGCTTTCTGAGCTAAAAGTATTGTGATGGCTATAGTGTCCATTTACTGAAAACTCTACATGTGGCTTGTGGCCTGTGTTACTCTGAGACTTGTTAGTATTGCACTATTCCACCTTATATCATGAATTGCATTGTGTTAAGTAGAATTAATGTGAAATATAATTGTAGATGTTTTTGTTAGTAGGCCAAATACCATGCTCCTCATTGTGTACATGAATATGTGACATTAAAGGATGTTATATCTCAAATGCATATCATACTGGTGTGTGGGATGTTACTCACCAGCATGATGTGCTGTGGTTGCAACCCCTGAGTCATGAGCCCCTGGAAGTCCACGGACTGCTGTGATACTTAGAGACCTGCGTATCATCTCCTGCCAGGTGTTGTATTCTGTGTCCAGGGGTGGACCACCGCCTGTTCCCCTCTGGTGCATGGCTTCCTGCCCCATCTTCTCTTTCACCCGCCACTTACAGTCATTCCACCTTTTTTCAAGGCCCTCAACAGTCCTCCTCTGCGGGGCCACACTGTTGACGGCATCCTCTACCGCCAACCATGCCGTTTTATGCCTTCTGGCAATGCCTTTGCCCTTCTCCTGACCAAAGAGGGCACTGTGGTTGTCCATGATGGCCTGGACTAGGGCAACATTTTCATCGAATGAGAAGTTAGGACATCTCATCCTCTGTGGACACCTGGCTTGCTCCCTGCGATGTCCCTGGTGTGAGTTCCTCCCTATCCTCTCCCTCCTCCCCCCTTCTGTCCCCATGTGCACCCTCTGTCCCTCTCCTTGATGTGTCTGGTCTCTGGGGCTCTTGGGCATCTCCCCTCCCATCATCCCTTCTAGCTCTACCTCTCCCCACTCCACTTATACTCCCTGACGTGAACCCCGCTGCTCCTCCTGTCCTCTACAATACTCCTCTCCCTGCCACTCCTCTCCCCTCCTCCCCTCCACCCTACCTCTCCCTGCCATCCTCACACTACACACACGCACACTCACACTCACTCCCAGTTCAATCACACATAATCACAACCAAACACTCAGCCTATCACACTGTAAAATTGAAAAAAAAAGTGTTGTGTATTTTGTATATGTATGTATGCAATATGTGTGCAATATGTAAAAAGATGTGTAAGTGTACAAGCTTAACCAACCAACAATGCGACCTAACTAACTCCTCTGTTTGCGCCTCGCTCTCTACTCTGACTAATCCTCCACTCCACTGTAGTGTGCTGTAGCTCAACGAACCATCCAAACACACTGAAGAAAATGGCGGCTGCGCATGGGTTTATATATAACTTTTGAATAGCTTAATTACGTTGCGCATTTTTAGATGGAGTCGCGGGTGATTTTTACGAGTGTTAGCCTAATTTGCATAAAACTACTCGTTAATGAGACTTTACGTGAACAAAATACAGGCGTAAGTTACTTGCGACAAGTAAAATGTGTATTTGCGCACTTTTCGGAAGAACGCCAGTTTGTCCTAGTTACGCCACTATATGTAATACCCCGATGTGCGAGGTGAAATTACAGGCGGCGCGGGTTCCCTCGCTTACGCCGTATATCGGATCGCGCCCTAGATTCCAGATAATCTCCATACATGATAAATGTTTTAAAATAATTTAAAACTCGTATTTTATTAGCACAGTTTACAAATCAAGAGGAGTTTGAAGATACACCTCTTGAAAAGCCTAGCAGAGTTCATGTTCTTGGTCCGACTTGCTGTGGCCAATTAGGGAAATATTTAAATGAGCTTGGGATCTGAACTAATAAATCTTTGGGTACAATTTTGCCCAAATACATTTCGATTAGAGAAGAAGCAGACAAAATATTTAGAGCTAGATTACAAGTGGCGCGCTAACTGTTGTGCACAAGCAAAAAGGGGTTTAATGCGTTTTTTTACAGGTTGAAAGAAAAATTGTTTGCTTAGGCACAGTAGAATTTAACGCACGTTGGGATATCGTGACTTCAGAGCTCTGTTTAACTGTTACACGTGTGAAAAATGTTGCACAAAACACATCAAAATCATATTTAAAAGTACAGTTATACTTACAATAAAACTATCAAATAAAAATTATTAGGTTCACTTGGGGTGGATGCCAGAGGATCGGTGGGGGGCCTTCCTTCAACTCCCTAGGCAGAGGCAAAAAATGGGGTAGTTACATTACTTCAGGCTTTAACCAGAGCCGCTTGGGTAATGTCAGCTTTACCCAGGTAATCCTAGGATTACTCGGATTTTGGACTTTACCCGTAACATATACATATATAGACGAATATATAGCACTGTATTGGAGCCCTTTGCAGTCAAGTAGCTAAAATATTAAAAATGATATTTATGCAATATTCATATTTAAAAAAGTGTTTAACTGTGTATTTACTGTAAATGTTTCACATTCCAGTGTTCTTCACATTAAATAGATATTCCTATATGTATATACCTATACCTATATATAATGATCTATATATGTAGGTATAGATATATATTTTACATCAATGGGGGCAGCATGTAGCGATTGAAGATCTCAGTGTCGACTAAAGAGCATATTCACCAATTTAAAGGGACAGGCATCTATTATTTTTACTTAAAAATACTAAACATCAACCAATAGAAAAACAAAATAAATTATTTATAAGTGGATAATACCATCTTTAAATTAAATAGCACACTGGGATCTGAATACCTGTGGAAAAAAACAACAAAAAGCAAAAAATATAAAATCAAACACAAAATGGAGGATGAGAACTCCAAATTCAGTGATATGGAACAGTCTCAGAGAAGAGCAAACATTACTCCAGTATGGGGGAGACTATCCAGGCCACTCTGCATTTGAGTGGAGTTATAGTAGGATAGGAAAAAGGGGAAATTTAAAACCGAGAAACATCTTGTTTAGAGTAAACTCAACTCCTGTATGTGAGGGTGAATACGGCTGTATATCATCCACATTGATTATATCATACTCAATATTTTATATTGACTAATCTATACTCTGGATCTTAGAAGAAACTTTGCCACCCAGAATGTACATACATGCCTTTTGGAGCAATGGTATTTAATTTGTATATCCATCTAGATTCTTTCAGCAAAAGAAGTTTAGACCTATCTCCCCTCAATGTCAATGGGGGAGCATGATCAATTATGACAAACCTCAGTCTTTTTTCTGAATGACCAACTGTGCCAAAATGGCATTCTACTGGTTGTTCTGATTAACCAGCACATTTAGCTGCACAAATTGCTGACCGATGGTTTGCAAAGCAGGTCCTTGCATCATCAACCATTTTACCAATGTAATAAAGTCCATATGAACAGTTGATAGACTATGTATTTGATCCCACATGTCAGAAAGTTCTGAATCTTATATTTCTTGGTCTTAGTAGGATGTTGAAAGGAAGTCCCTGGTAGCATGCTGTTGCAGGTAGTGCAACTTAGGCATCTAAAATAGCCAAATTTTTTCTTACTCAGTGTAGCTTGATCGTAACTACCCACAGGGTCTGTGCCAACTAGATGGTCTCTTAAGTTTCGGCCTCGCTTATAGGCCACTTTTGGTACCTCAAAACATGCTAGCAGAAATTGTGGATTCTAATTTCACCTTCTTTATGACTTTATGCCTGTTCAGAGCATATCCTGTGATATAAGTGAGTCTCGAACTTTCCAGTTCTATTTTACTGGTTTGATTCTTTATGCTTAATACTGCTTCGTTCAAAGCCTCTTCCAGTTGTTTCATCTTATATCCTCTCTCCAGAAACCTATTTATCATGTCACTTAATTGTTGTTCACATTTAATTGTATCTGTATTATTCCGGATAACCCACTGTAACTGGGCTTTAGGGATGTTAAGGATCAGGGAGGGAGGATGGCAACATTCATGTTGTGGCATGTAAAATCGTATTGCGGTCAGTTTCTTTGCAGAATAGAGTGGTGCCAAGGGCACACAAGTCTATGAAAACTCTTAGATCCAGAAAGTCTATAGACTTATTACTCTGAGAATGTTTAAAGCATATTGTACCTGGAATGTTGTTCAGTTGTTCAAACAATTATTATAAATTCTCAATGCCGCACCCTCCAAATAAAGAACAGTCCATCAATATAACGACAATACAGAATTACTGATGGGTGCTCCAATATTTGCATCTCATAGATTTCATTCAGTCATATACAGAATAGCATAGAATGGGGCCACATTAGACCCCATCACAATGCCCGACTCTTATAGATAGAGTTTCTTCTCAAAACGGTAGTAGTTCATACTCAAGCATATCTCCAGAAGGCGTAGGATTGTATCAGTCAGTCGGCCCACATATGGTGTCCTTTTGAGATAGGTGGAGGTTGCCACCATGCCCTTCTCTAGTGAAATTACTGTACAGGGAGTGCAGAATTATTAGGCAAGTTGTATTTTTGAGGATTAATTTTATTATTGAACAACAACCATGTTCTCAATTAACCCAAAAAACTCATTAATATCAAAGCTGAATAGTTTTGGAAGTAGTTTTTAGTTTGTTTTTAGTTATAGCTATTTTAGGGGGATATCTGTGTGTGCAGGTGACTATTACTCTGCATAATTATTAGGCAACTTAACAAAAAACAAATATATACCCATTTCAATTATTTATTTTTACCAGTGAAGCCAATATAACATCTCAACATTCACAAATATACATTTCTGACATTCAAAAACAAAACAAAAACAAATCAGTGACCAATATAGCCACCTTTCTTTGCAAGGACACTCAAAAGCCTGCCATCCATGGATTCTGTCAGTGTTTTGATCTGTTCACCATCAACATTGCGTGCAGCAGCAACCACAGCCTCCCAGACACTGTTCAGAGAGGTGTACTGTTTTCCCTCCTTGTAAATCTCACATTTAATGATGGACCACAGGTTCTCAATGGGGTTCAGATCAGGTGAACAAGGAGGCCATGTCATTAGATTTTCTTCTTTTATACCCTTTCTTGCCAGCCATGCTGTGGAGTACTTGGAAGCGTGTGATGGAGCATTGTCCTGCATGAAAATCATGTTTTTCTTGAAGGATGCAGACTTCTTCCTGTACCACTGCTTGAAGAAGGTGTCTTCCAGAAACTGGCAGTAGGACTGGGAGTTGAGCTTGACTCCATCCTCAACCCGAAAAGACCCCACAAGCTCATCTTTGATGATACCAGCCCAAACCAGTACTCCACCTCCACCTTGCTGGCGTCTGAGTCGGACTGGAGCTCTCTGCCCTTTACCAATCCAGCCACGGGCCCATCCATCTGGCCCATCAAGACTCACTCTCATTTCATCAGTCCATAAAACCTTAGAAAAATCAGTCTTGAGATATTTCTTGGCCCAGTCTTGACGTTTCAGCTTGTGTGTCTTGTTCAGTGGTGGTCGTCTTTCAGCCTTTCTTACCTTGGCCATGTCTCTGAGTATTGCACACCTTGTGCTTTTGGGCACTCCAGTGATGTTGCAGCTCTGAAATATGGCCAAACTGGTGGCAAGTGGCATCTTGGCAGCTGCACGCTTGACTTTTCTCAGTTCATGGGCAGTTATTTTGCGCCTTGGTTTTTCCACACGCTTCTTGCGACCCAGTTGACTATTTTGAATGAAACGCTTGATTGTTCGATGATCACGCTTCAGAAGCTTTGCAATTTTAAGAGTGCTGCATCCCTCTGCAAGATATCTCACTATTTTTTACTTTTTTGAGCCTGTCAAGTCCTTCTTTTGACCCATTTTGCCAAAGGAAAGGAAGTTGTCTAATAATTATGCACACCTGATATAGGGTGTTGATGTAATTAGACCACACCCCTTCTCATTACAGAGATGCACATCACCTAATATGCTTAATTGGTAGTAGGCTTTCGAGCCTATACAGCTTGGAGTAAGACAACATGCATAAAGAGGATGATGTGGTCAAAATACTCATTTGCCTAATAATTCTGCACTCCCTGTATACAGGTTTGATACATCCATCATCACCAAAAAAATCAACTTATTGTAGACCCTTAAAAGTAGTCACCAAGCCGATGAAAGTAGTCGAGTCTAATAAGAAGGACTGCATCCTCTTCACCATAGGTTGAAGAAAATAATTTACATATTGTGCCAATGGTTGCAGGAGTGATACCCCATGCTGCCACAATTGGTCTCCCAGGGACTTCCACAGGATTCTTATTAACCCCTTAATGACCAAGGGCGTGTAGGGTACATCCTTCAAAAACCGGTCGTTAATGACCAAGGAGATACCCTGCACGTCCTCAGTAGTTTTCAAGAGCTGGAAGCTATCGTGATCGCTTCCAGCCACTCTCAGGGTATTGCAGTGATGCCTCGATATTGAGGCATCCTGCAATGCCCTTTTTTTTACCCACTGATGCAGAGAGAGCCACTCTGTGGCCCTCTCTGCATCTGCCAGCGATGGTGCCGATCTTTGGTGGGTAGGAGCCATAGCAGGGAGGCAGGTTGGCGGCCCATCGCTGGAGGGAGTTCGGATCCTGTCCTCACTGTGCCTGCGTGTGCGGGAGCGCGAGAGGGGGCGGGTGCGCACGCATGCGCACGCCTTACATTTAAGTCCAAGAAGGGAGAGGGAAAGGGAGAGGGAGTGGGTGTAAATGTTGGGAAAGGGATCTGGGAGGGGGAGGGTGGTAGGGTATTGAGGGGGGGCAGCTACACTACAGAAAATTGGGTTTTTATTTATTATTTTTTTTTTTAAAAGGGCAATTTTTTTTAGTAAACTGGGTACTGGCAGACAGCTGCCAGTACCTAAGATGGCAGCCAATAGGTCGAGGTGGGAGGCTTAGAGAGCTGTTTGGGGGGATCAGGGAGATTGGGGGTTAATGGGGATCCTACACTTCAGATAAAATAAAAAAATCTTTAAAAAAAAACACCTTTATTTTTATACTGGCAGACTTTCTGCCAGTACTTAAGATGGCGGTGACAATTATGAGGTGGGGGACGGAAGAGAGCTGTTTGAGGGGATCAGGGAGGGATAAGGGGGTGGGATGTTTCAGGTGGCATGCTGATCTCTACTTCGGGATAATCGGGATGATATAAATCCACCATCTAGAAGGTCACGGACAGGTTAAGGAGCAACGGTCTTATAACAGCTGCTTCTTAACTTCCATTTCAGGTGAGCCTGAAATGATGGGCCTCTGAAGCGGCATCCGCTGCTTCATAAATGGAGCCCTTTTGCTCCACCTGTCTCCCAGCTGTGTTATATCAGCAATTAGCTAAGCACCATCTCCTTTAACTCCAGCTCTGTGAAGAAGTGTTGGGATCAGTGCAGCTCTCCAGCACACTAGAGGTACGTTATTTAACCCTTTGCAACTACCTTAAAGGAAAGAAATGAATACTGACAAATTTTATCAGTATTTTTTTATTTTCTTTAAATTTGTACGGATATTTGTTTAGTGAAAATGAAACTAATATTTGTATTTTCAGCACAAATTCAAATTTGTAACAAAAAGAATGTATGAGCCTTTTTCGAATAGGTTCCTCTGGAACTAAAGATGGAGCAATCCTTTTTAAAGCCTGGGTATGTAGATGCCTGTACTGTTAGTGACAATAACAGCAGTGAGAGTATGAATTAGACTAAAACATTCACTTTAAAAGATTACTATACGCCATTTGTAGATGATGGGGGGACTTTTCATGCAGATCTCCTTACCTGTACAGGATATCACATACTCAACACATATGCAAATGTATATGAACTTATAAATATGTTCGCTGTCCACTGTATCCAGCCTCCACCATAGGAATAAATAAAGCTTTAATTAATCAAACTATATAAATAAATAAACCTTTACAGAGGCCTCTATTTAACAAGGTCTGGTGGATCAGGTCCGCCAGACCTCGCTGAATATGGAGAGCAATACGCTCTCCGTATTCAGCATTGCACCAGCAGCTCACAAGAGCTGCTGCTGCAACGCCGCCCACTGCAGACTCGCGGCCAATGGGCCGCCAGCACAGGGGTGTCAATCAACTCGATCGTACTCGATCGGGTTGATTTCTGGCGATGTCTGTCTGCCTGCTCAGAGCAGGCGAACAGGTTATGGAGCATTGGTCTTTGTGACCGCTGCTTCATAACTGCTGTTTCTGGCGAGTCTTCAGACTGAAGACTCGCCAGAAGCACGGGCCGTTAAGCTCCTTTCGGAGCTTGATAGATAGGCCCCAATGTCTCTTGTGGCCATTTAAGAGTGTTTCACACATATTTAATATAATAGACTATTTCCAAATAGCCTTGGAATAGTGCAAAAAGATGTCCAAAATACAATTTTGAGGCTTTATTAAGTGCCTTAAAAAGTCAAATGTGAAAACTCAAGATTGGCCTCTTAAAGAGGTTGAGGAGTATCTTAAAAATGGATTGTGACTGCTGAGAACTTTTTGGGCCCATAGTACAAAGAGGGCTTTTAGTGAGGGTCCAAAAATAAAAAATAATAGTTTGCTGGTGTGATGCAGTTAATTCAAATAGTGGCCAATGGTGTTGCTAAGCAGGAAAAGACAGTGACAAGAAAGGTGCATTTCACCAGAATTTAAAACCAATAAGCATAATAAGTTGCCACCTAAAATATTGTGAATATCACAACATATTAAAGAAAAGATAATGAAAAAAAAAATCAGAATTATGATATAAATGGTCAAGACTCTTTTCCACATTTAAAAAATAAAATATCTGAAGCAAAATGTTGGCAATCCAAGCTAAGTGTTGTTTACAATCCTATAGTAAAAACGTATTAAATTATTTACCTACAAAAATACCCATAGACTTAAATGGCGGCTTTTGTAGACAAATTACTATATAAACTTTTCAAAAAGATTGTGATTGACTCCTGAAGGTTTTTAATTAAAAATAAGTTGACTTAAAAAAAATTATCCTAAAGATTGCTTAGTGTTTTCAATATCTGGTCATGCTTTAGAGTTTCCTGCATTTTATACATCTCTAACATTGTGTATAGTATGTATAAATTGTGTGTGATATAAAATCTCAGGACTTTTGTTATAGCCATTGTGAAAGTGTTGGTAAGCATTGCTATAACTGTCAGGCTTTAACAGCAAGTGTAATTTTCCCTTTGAGGATAACACTAGACACAAAGCAGTTTGTATTACACTATGTTTTAGAGCAGACACAATAAGGTTATGGTAGATATAAAGAGGATTCAACACTTTTTTGTACACAAATCACAGTAAAGTCTGAAAATCCTTTAGCCTCTCTCTCTCAAAGATGTGTGCAAATCCAATAGCTCTATATATTTATTAGTTACAATGTGTATCAAAAGCAATAAAATAACTAGAACCAATGTCTACTTTGCTCCTGGTCAAAATATTAGACCCCCTCGCTCAAAAAAATATAACAAAAGAACAGTTTAAAATGATCTATCTGTCCGTCTATGTATTTGTCTATTTCTTTATCAGTTTACTATATTACATAAGTTGCAGTTTTTGGTGTAAAACATGTTTTTTTTTAATTCTTTCTTTAATTACTTTACATAGTTTACAGAAACAAATCACATTCATAAAAATGTGCTGGCTCTAATTTAAATTATGCTGATGCTAATGGTACTAATTATCATTGATGTTACAGGGATATACCACAACAATCAGTGAGTAAATTACGTCTTAAATGCAACAACCAATATACTTAAAACGAATCAGTCTACACGCATGTCATAACCTGTTTTCCATCTTAATATGAGGAGAGTCCACAGCTTCATTCCTTACTTGTGAGAATACAGAACCTGGCCACCAGGAGGAGGCAAAGACACCCCAGCCAAAGACTTAAATACCTCCCCCACTCCCCTCATCCCCCGTCATTCTTTGCCTTTCATCACAGGAGGATGGCAGAGAAGTGTCAGAAGATTTGGAGTAGTCTCTTATGGAGGGTAATACTCTTCGGTATGGGACTGGAGTTTTAAGTAGTCTTGTCAGCCTCTCAGTGAGAGCATTGTTAGGCTCTGGAGATGCAGGGAGAGTCTTTCTGCGAAACCATTCAGGCTCATATTAACAACTCCTAAGCAATCAGTGTTGATGAGTTTCACTGCCTGCTTCTATCACTCAAGTCAATGTCAGGTGTGATGCTAGAAGACTGTCAAACTTGAGAGGCTCTGTGTCTGTTCTACGGCGATGATTCCGGTAACATTGTTTAATTTTATCTCATATAATAACGTAAGAAGACAGGGTCACAGTGTGACCCCTTTATCTGTATGGAATCAAGGGTTAATATCTCTGGAAGGGGATTATTGAACAGGGGGATTTAAACATGATTTGCTTTATTAAGTTTTATGCTGCGACGTGTGAGATGAGGCTCTGGCAGATGTGGGAACATTCAGGTTTTACTTTCATTTTGGATAATTGCGCAGCTTGTTAGTTGGCACGCTTTTCTTCCTACAGCAGGGACGGTCCTGCATGGCACTCCATGTGACCGGGTGTGGCTTCATTAACTTCCTCTTTCCTGACCATATGGTTTACAGGAGAAGAAGTGGTTTCTCTGTGGGGCTTAGGTCTCTGATGTGTTTGATGGTACTCCTTCTTTACCTTAATATAATACCTGTTTTTATTGTGAGGAGGCCACGGTATACCCGCCTGCTCAAGTTATGTTCCACATGCCTTGATAAAGTAGCTATATCTAAGAAGACCAAGATGTTTAGTACCACTGAGTCGACCACCTCTGAGGGGTCTCCGTCCCGCGAGGTGCGTTCCCTGCAGTCACCTCCTATTACACATGCAGCTCCCAATTGCACTACTAATCCTCCTTCGGGAGGGGCCCTCTTACCACCAGACTATTCTGAACAGTTGCAAACGGCAGTGTCTGCGGCCTTTAGTGCTTTACCTCGCCCTGCTAAGCACAAGAGAAAGGTTAAATACTGTTATCCTTCTCAGGGGTCATCTACCAATTTGTTGGATTTATCTGATACTAGATTATCCTCTGATGAAGATGCCTATGACACTTCAGAGGAGGCTCTTTCTGGGTCATAATCGTCTGCCTCTAAGCCTCCGGCTGTGGAGGAACCAGACTTTAGATTTAGGATAGAGCACTTACGCTTTCTGTTAAAGGAAGTGTTGGCTACGTTAGAGGTTCTGGAACCTAAGTTACCCGAGGAACCTTATATTACTAAGCTTGATAAGGTTTATGATGACTGGGTGGTGCCACAAACTTTCCCAGTTCCCGTAAAGATGGCAAATATTATTAAGGATGAATGGGAAAGACTGGGATCCTCTTTTTCCCCTTCTTCTTTTAAGAAATTGTTCCCGGTTCCTGACTCCCAATTAGAGTTGTGGAAGTCTGTCCCTAAAGTGGATGGATCCATCTCCATGCTTGCTAAGTGCACCACTATCCTGATTGAGGATAGTTCATCGTTTAAGGAGCCCATGGATAAGAAGCTAGAGACTCTGTTAAGAAAGATGTTAAAGCATATGGGATTTTTATTTCAGCCTGCAGCAGCGGTTGCTGCGGTGGCTTGAGCCGCTACCTATTGATGTGACTCTCTGCCCGAGATGATCAAGGTGGAAACTCCCCTCAATGAAATCCAAGAAAGAATTAAGGCCTTGAGGGTAGCTAATTTGTTTATCTGTGATGCAAACATGCAGATTATTCACTTGAATGCCAAGACATCAGGCTTTTTTGTTCTAGCCCATAGGGCTCAGTGGCTGAAGTCTTGGTCTGCTGACATGACTTCAAAATCTAGATTGCTTTCCCTTCCATTTAAAGGGAAGATTCTTTTCGGTCCAGGCCTGGACTCTATCATATCCACGGTCACTGGGGGCAAAGGTGCCTTTATACTGCAGTATAAGAAGAATAAATCTAAAGGACAGGGTCCTAATTTGTGTCCCTTTCATTTGGATAAATCCCAACGCCATTAGCCCTCCATGAAGCCTGATCAGTACAAGGGAACTTGGAAACCATCTCAATCTTGGAATAAATCCAACCAGAACAAGAAGCCCACCGGGACAAAATCGGCATGAAGGGGCGGCCCCTGATTCGTTGCTGGATCGTGTTGGGGGCAGACTCTCTTTTTGTGGAAGCTTGGCTGGGAGACGTGCAAGACCCTTGGGATTTGGAGGTCATTGCTCAGGGTTACAGGATAGGTTTCAAATCTAATTCACCCAGGGGTAGATTCCTCTTATCAAACCTGTCTTCAAGACCAGAAAAACAATATGCTTTTCTAGGGTGTGTGAGGGATCTCTCCTCCCTAGGAGTAATTGTGCCAGTACCTCTAGCAGAGAGAGGTCTGGGGTACTACTCAAACCTGTTTGTGGTCCAAAAGAAGGAGCGTACGTTTCGCCCGATTCTAGACCTAAAGTGTTTAAACAAGTTTCTGTTGGTGCCATCGTTCAAGATGGAGACAATAAGGTCTATTATGCCTCTAGTTCAAGAGGGACAGTTTATGACTACTATAGACTTGAAGGATGCTTACCTTCATGTCCAATACACAAGGATCACTTCAAGTTCATAAAATTTGCTTTTCTGGACCAGCACTTCCAGTTCGCAGCTCTTTCTTTTGGTCTGGCTACTGCTCCAACAGTCTTTATGAAGGTTCTGGGGGCTCTGCTTGCGGTGGCGAGATCTGGAGGTATTGCAGTAGCGCCTTATTTGGACGACATCCTGGTCCAGGCTCTGTCCTGCCGGCTGGCAGAAGATCATTCAAGAGCTCTTCTACTTCTTCTTCAATCTCATGGATGGAAGATAAACTTAGGAAAGAGTTCTCTGGTTCCCAGTACCAGAGTGGAATTCCTGGGCACGATAATAGATTCCATATCTATTAAGATATTCCTTACAGACCAGAGACATTGCAAAATTACCTCTAATTGTCTTGCCCTCCAGACCTCCTTAAGGCCATCTGTGGCCCGGTGTATGGAGGTAATTGGGCTCATGGTGTCCATCTCAGACCTCTTCAGTTATGCATGCTGAGGCAATGGAACGGCGATCACTCGGATCTATCCCAACAGGTTTCTTTGGACAATCGGTTGAGAGAATCACTCTCTTGGTGGCTCTGTCCAGATCGCCTGTCCAAGGGGACATCCTTCTTGAGACTGTCCTGTGAGATTGTGACTACGGACGCAAGTTTATCAGGATGGGGAGCTGTTTGGGGTGCCTGGAAGGCACAGGGCCAGTGGACTTGAGAATCTCTTCTCCCAATCAACATTTTGGAACTTAAAGTGATCTTCAATACTCTGAAGGCTTGGCCTCTTCTGGGTTTGTCCCAATTTATCCAATCAGACAACATTACCTCGGTGGCTTTCATCAACCATAAGGGGGGAACGAGAAGCTCCCTAGCCATGAGGGAAGTATCTCGGATTTTGGAATGGGCGGAGGCCCACAACTGCTCACTGTCAGCGATCTACATTCTGGGTGTGGATAACTGGGAAGCGGACTTTCTCAGCAGACAATTATTCCATCCAGGGGAATGGTCTCTCCATCCCGAGGTGTTTGCAGAGATTTGCAACAGATAGGGGACACCGGAGATAGATCTCATGGCATCCAGACACAATACCAAGCTACCCAGATACGGGTCGCGGTCCAGGGATCCCCAGGCAGAGCTGATAAATGCCTTAGCCGTGCCCTGAGGGTTCAACCTAGCTTATTATTTTCCACCATTACCACTTCTACCTTGGGTAGTGGCCCACATCAAGCAGGAGCTAGCCTCAACTATTCTAATTGCTCCATCGTGTCCACGAAGGATGTGGTTTGCGGACCTGGTGGGGATGTCATCATCGCCTCCATGGAGGTTACCTTGTCGCATAGATCGGCTGGAACAGGGTCCCTTTGTTCATCCAAATCTAGATTCTCTGAGGCTGACTGCGTGGAGATTGAACGCTTAGTCCTAGCCATGAGAGGGTTTTCTGAGAGAGTGATTGATACTCTCATTCAAGCTAGAAAGCTGGTTACCCATCACATCTATCATAAGGTGTGGAGGACCTACTTATTCTGGTTTGAAGAACGTGGATTCCCCTGGCATAAGGTCAAGGTATCAAGGATTCTTTCCTTTCTTCAGGACGGTTTGTCTATCTGTGTTATTACACAAGAGGTTCGCTGAGCTTCCTGATATACAGTCTTTTGTTCAGACTCTGTCCAGAATCAGTAGAATATAAGGAGAGAAGGTAGGACAGTAACAGAGCACTCAAAAAATGAGCTATGGGGACAATGGAGGATGTCCAAGACAGGTGAGTCATTAAAATTTAACATTTAATGAAATAAGAATAAAATTAGCTGTTAGTGTGGTAATGCATAACACTTAGGTTAAAAATAGAATACAAGGAGAGCTAGCATATCCATGTAGTATAGCCAATATTAAGGAAATATACTATAAATGAGAGGTAATAAATATGCTTAGGCAGGTATATATCCAAAATTGCACTATGTACTATCTATAAAAGAGGAATGACCTCCACACAAAATATTCTATCTAGGTGCAATGCTGGAGCGGTATAGGCCTGCCAAAGTCACAATTAGTAATACATCAATATGAAAGACCATAAGATGACTAGTAAGCTGTGGAGAATTAACAAATGGATAGCTTAGCTCCAAGAGCGCCTGATGCGCATTTCGCCAGACTAGGCTTTCTCAAAGGCTAACCCGACTAGCGACAGCCTCACTGTCTATGTACAATTGTGTTAGCCAATCAGGGGGTGAGAAATTTCTCACACCCCTAGGAAAACCAATCACTATCGTCCTCTTATCATTGGATAGGCGTATGTCACATGACTACTATGTAGTTTGACAAGGGGGGAGTGGTCTCGCTATAAACAGAAGGCAAGTGATAAATAGCTATTGACAAAGTAGCCCTGTCCCCTGATAAACATTGTGTCATAATGTGATTAATATAAACAGAGAATTGTGTAGAATAGGTATTTGAATACAAAAAGCATTATAACAACTTTAGAAGCGTGAGGGGAATCGATGATTTACAATATGTTGTTTAACCAACGATACTCAGTGATTCCAAAATTCTTCCTATGATGGTTAGCGGACACACAAAACATCCATATCATATGGACAGAGTGACTATATCAGATAAAAATATCACTCATTATGTGTTTAAATATACAATATGCTATGCCGTCTCTATCATAAGATAGACATAGTGTGACAGATTTAAGACATATGTCAATACAACAGATAAGGAACAGGTATTATAAAGTTATTGGAGTATTGGTGCATGTCTATTTATTATGATGTTGACAACTACAACCTGTCCCCAGGGGGGCTGCAGCACTAATATATAGCTAGACTATCGTAACCTCATAACAAGTATAACATATGATAATATATTGAAAAATATATGTTCCTCAATTTAGTAAGCTTTACTATAATATGAACAAGATGATATAGACATGAAGTAAAGTGTGTAAACTCATACAATAACTCATTAGGAACACAGGAGTATGGAAAATGTATTTTATATAAGCAAACGTAATGCTTATACTGGTAATAAAAAATCCTATCTCAAAGGGGGGTACAACATTAATGCATTGTTGCAATATAGAAAAAAAACACAAAACATATTGGACGTGGTTTGAACATTTTAGGACCCAAAATGTATCCACCAATTAAAAGTATTGCTGACCAGTATATCGGGTAATGTCCTCTATCCAGGAAGGTAAAATAGGGTTAGTAATAGAATATAATAACATAATAGGCTCTAGCACAAGCTAATGGAAGCATAAGATCATTATGTAGTGTCTTATGATAACAATCATACAGTTATTATGATAAAAAATGTTTTCCAAGAATAGAGGACCCTCAAAGGGCAAATAACGATTTTTAAAACTACAGTGGCACATATTGGTCTACTACTTAAGTTAAGTTCAATATGTCAAAATGGTAATTATACTATAATAGTGTACCTTTAAGATATGTAGCAAACATATTATCTTTGGTATGATTAGAATGAGTGTGTTGTCACGGTATTGTCAAACCTATAATTTATTATATCACAGGAATGAGCCATATCCATCTTGTTCATTCAAGCCATTTGGTGTCAAGGTGTTAAGCCAAAAGATCCATCTACATTCAGCCTGTAATAACATGGTTTCAATATTTCCACTTCTAATGCCAGGTTTAATTACCCGTAAGACAGAAACCTTCAAATCTGGTTTGGTTCCATGTTTATTGATATAGTGCCTTGCCACAGGAGTAAGATTTTTATTATTTGCTCTATCACTTACACAGTTATTAATGTGTTCACCCAACTTGGTACATAATTCGCGTGTCGTAATCCCTATATATCTTTTGCCACAATTTCAAAGGAGACAATAGACAACATTCTTAGTTCTACAGTTTACAAATCCAAACAATCTTTTAATGCTGCCAGTTAAGGTTATGAATTCTCTCTTGTTGTGAATAAATCTGTCCAGAATCAGGCCTGTGTTTAGACATTCCGCTGCTCCTTCGAGTTTAAATTTGGTTCTTAAGTTTTTGCAGAGGGCTCCGTTTGAGCCCATGCATTCGGTTGACATTAAATTACTAACTGGAAAGGTTCTTTTTCTACTGGCTATTGCTTCGGCACGCAGAGTCTCTGGGATGGGGGTCTTGCAATGTGAGCCTCCTAGTTTTTCATGCTGATAAGGCTGTTCTTCGCACTGGGTTGGGTTTTCTCCCTAAGGTTGTGTCTGATCGCAACATCAATCAGGAGATTGTGGTTCCTTCCTTGTGTCCTAATCCTTCTTCGAAGGAATGATAACTTCATAATTTGGATTTGGTTCAGGCTTTGAAATTCTATCTTCAGGCTACGAAGGATTTTAGACAGACTTCGGCATTGTTTGTTGTCTATTCTGGGAAGCGCAGAGGGCAGAAGGCTTCTTCCACTTCCCTATCTTTTTGGTCGAGGGGCATTATCCGCTTAGCATATGAAACAGCGGGACATAAGCCTCCTCAGAGGA
Source organism: Bombina bombina (assembly GCF_027579735.1). Taxonomy (NCBI): domain Eukaryota; kingdom Metazoa; phylum Chordata; class Amphibia; order Anura; family Bombinatoridae; genus Bombina; species Bombina bombina. Next base: position 911,604,487 of record NC_069499.1, read on the forward strand.
TTACTGCTCATTCAACTAGAGCTGTGGCATCTTCTTGGGCCTTCAAGAATGAGACCTCCATGGAGCAGATTTGTAGGGCGGCTACCTGGTCCTCCTTACATACTTTTTCAAAATTTTACAAGTTTGATGTTTTAGCTTTGGATGAAGCAGCTATTGGTAGAAAGGTTTTGCCGGGTACGGTGCTCTCAGAATAGGGTTTGCATCTCTTTTACCCTCCCTTTTCATTTGTTTTCCTCTAGAGCTTGGGTATATGTTTCCCACAAGTAAGGAATGAAGCCGTGGACACTCCTCAAATTAAGATGGAAAACATAAATTATACTTACCTGATAATTTCCTTTTCATCTACGGCCCCCGCCCGTTTTCTCCGTTGGGCGGACCCACATTTTTTTTGTTCTTCTGGCACCATTTATACCCTGATATTTCTCCTACTGATCCTTGTTCTCTTGGCAGAATGACTGGGGGATGAAGGAAGTGGGGGAGGTATTTAAGCCTTTGGCTGGGGTGCATTTGCCTCCTCCTGGTGGCCATGTTCTGTATTCCCACAAGTAAGGAATGAAGCTGTGGACTCTCCTCATACAGATGGAAAGGAAATGATCAGGTAAGCATAATTTATGTTATTTCAAGGACATGGGCTTGTTCCTCTCTTCAGAGAGTATGTAGTGATTCCATCATACTTATATTATTGAGATTTAACTGATTACAACATTATACATATTGGTTAGATCAGAATCCAAGCTCATTTACCTATATACCTATTTGAAACATAGCAAAGGAGGATAGGAAGATTAAATCCAACATACTGGTCTAGAAGTGTATCACTGAAATGCATTTTATTTGATTGATTATGAAACCTTGCTAATAAAGCTAACATAATGACATTGTTAAATACTTCAAAAAAAAATATTTTGCATTGTATCAGCATATTGATCTATGGTGTCACTAAGGCCATGATAATCGAAACATCCACAATGTGGTAATATATATTCAAAAGGGATCCATCAGGGGAACGAAATTCCCGGCGAAATATTAAAAACTGCTGACATCAGCATTTAAAGGCAGTCCTACTGAAATGCATTTTACTATAAATCTCAGTGGATAGCAATATATATCAAAGCAACATCGCCACCTACTATGAAGGTGTAATGTAAATAATCCCTTTAGACAGTATTATTTAGCAATACAATTTGACATGTGACAACAGAAACTCAACTGCTTTTTGTTACACAATAGTGTTTTGATATTAATATTTAAAGGGGCAGTCTAGTCAAAATTAAATGTTCATGATTCAGATAGGGCAGGCAATTTTAAACAACTTTTCTCTATCAACTTTCCGGAATGTCAGAATCCAGAATTAATCCAAAATCCAAACTTGAGATATATTTTGTTATACATATACATTTAAGCAGGGCAACTATTTTGAAAGTTGATGGAGGAGATAAGTTAAATATATTTTATCTACTGGGACTTCTTTTATGCCTCACTTAGATAAAAGTCTAAAGATTCTCCTTTTTTATATCACATGATTTTGTATAACTACCTACTGAATAAAATAAAACTATGTCCAAATGTGCTTTACTTGCTGATATTAAGCAAATAGGAGACTTAGTTTATGAAATGTACTATGCTTAAACTACTTTTTAGAAACACAAATCTATTTTGGGATGGCAAATCCATTTCAAATATAGATTTATTTATAAATATTTGTAGGACAACTAGACAGTTAGTTAGCAGCATGAGTAATGGATGGTTTGCACAAAGTGGAATATCTGTGACCTTCACTGGTCATACATACAGATGCAATAGCTCTCTGAGTGCACTGACTGACTCAGGTATCTAATATTTACACTTTTCAAAGATTATAAAGGGTCAAGGATATCTAATTTCAAAGAGTGTTTCCTTACAGTGCTGTTCCACACTATTTCCTGGTTTTCTAGATTCACCAAAGCATGTTAACCTCCACAGGGACCCTATCTAAAGGGAGATATGTTAGTCAAGCACTCAAAGACATTCAATTATTGCCTCTGCATTAAGACAGATTAATAGTGGCAGCTGTTCTGCTAGTTTTTCATGGTACTTGGAGAAAAACAGATATTAAGCACTAAACTGTGGTCCTCAATTACTGATTGATCTCAGCGCAGATCATTTTTGGCCTCTCTATCAATCAATAGTTTTCATTCTGAACGAGTAGTGCTATTATTTCATATTTTCTTTGATGTGACATTCCTATATTTAACCAGTTTTCTTTTTTTTACTCCTGTAAAAGGAAGGTTCAAACAGTTTTCACAAAAAGAGCGTTTTCTAACAAAATAAAGGCAAGTAGGTATTCGACACATGCACCAAACAATGAAAAGAAATATAAAATACCATTATTTAAAGAGAAAAAAAAAGAATAAAATAAAAAAGCAATGTATGTAACTCATACTGTAATGTATTATTATGGAATGAGGGTGGTAAGGGCAAGTGTGTGAGTGAGGGAGAGGCAAGGAGAGAGTTAGATCCCTTAAAGGGATATAAAACTAAAAAAAATGTTCTTTCATAATTCAGATTAAGCCTGCAATTTTAAGCAACTTTCTAATTTACTCCTATTATCATTTTTTCTTTGTGTTCTTGGTATGCTTTGTTGAATGAGCAGCAATGCACTACTGGTTGCTGACTGAACACATGTGTGAGCCAATGACAATCGGTATATAAATCCAGCCACCAATCAGCAGCTAGAACATATGTTCTCTGGTGCTCCTGAGCTTTCCTAGATAAGCCTTTCAGCAAAGTATAACAAGAGAAGGAAGCCAATTAAATAATAGAAGTAAAATGGAAAGTTGTTTAAAATGGTATTCTCTATCTGAATCGTGAAAGAAAAATGTGGGTTTCATGTCCCTTTAAACCGTCTTTTTCTTTTCTTTTGAACAATAGGATAGAGCACCTCCAGCTGTTGATTTTAGGGTATGCTTTTGAATGCAGACAGATTTCAAAGGGTCAAGAGAGACAGCAGAATTTGCAAAAATAATCTTAGTTGTTTTTGTTTTTTGTCTGTCAGGATCTTAAGAATGTGTTTTGTTTTTTTATCTGAAGCTGGAAATAACAGCACTTAACTGAGAAGATAGATATTTGTGTCTCCTGCTATATATTTATGTTGAATATTTCTCTCTCAACATATTTTCTAGTAAATTGCATGTAAAAGCTGTGAATAATTTCTTTGTGTGTAATGTTCATCCTTGCCTTAGATATGTAATTCCCTAATAAATTATTATAATAAATAAAATTAAAAACTGAAAGAGAATGAAGCAAATTTGATACTAGAGGGCCGATTTATCATTGTTCGACATGATACGCTGTAACATATCTTGTCCTACAGACAGCACTGAATGCCGACAGTAAGCAATATGCAGACAGCATATTGCTTACTTCTATTACCTAATTTGATTTGTTCTCATGGTATCCTTTGTTCAAAAGAATATCTAGGTAGGTGGGTTGGTGGCTACACATATGACTCCCTTGTCATTGGCTTACAGATCTGTTCAGTACTGCACCTTCAATAAATTATACCAAAATAATGGAGCACAATTAATAGCAGAAGTAAATTGGAAAGCTGTATTAATTGATTACTCTATCTGAATCATGAAAGAAACAATTTGGGTTTCATGTTCATTAAATTAGTTACCACAAAGGTTACTGGTATTATTAACTATAGTTTGGCTTGTGGTGTTACCATGACAACTCCTACTTACTGTACTTAGCCATTATATGATGCATACATTATATATGTATAAGCTTAAATGTAACACAAAAATAACAGAAAGAAATGGACCCATGAGCTTTTTCATAATTATATATTATATAAATATATATATATATATATATATATAAATATATATATATATATATATATATATATATATATATATATATATATATATATATATATATATATATATATATATATATATATATATATATATATATATATATAGTCAAATACATGGCCACATACCATATACCTTAATATTTATCTAAAAAATATTTAAGAAAGTATAAGTAATCACCAAATGAATATGTTCCTACAAAAAAGACAGGGATTTCAGCATCTAGTGCATAAATAATTTATTAGTATCAAAAAATGAAATACATCTAGTGACACCTTCCTGTTCAAATCCAATAGAAATGAACTCAGTAAAAACTGTCTCACAGAAACCAGAGTAGGGCAGTTCAACATAAATAAGTAAGATCTACATAAACATCATGAAATAGACAAATCCCAGCAACTCATCCACTACAGGGTAGCTTTGCCACTAGTGCGAAAAAAACTGCTACCATAGTGATCCTTTAGGATCTATGTTAGGATGTACGTAACAGTATATATAAATACATAGACATACACACTATAGTAGTTAGATTAGAGAGGAATCCAGCAACACCTCCACTAGAGGGCAACTTTCCCACAAGAGAGAAAAACTGCCACAACAGTGATCCTTGAGGATCTATGCTGAGATATATATAAAGTCAACAAGGATGTATGCTTCAATTAATTATAGTTGCAGTCAATATACATGTGGTAAGTGAAGTGATATGGAGTGTGCGCAACACCTGTTCCAAAGGGCACCGCTACATATCACGGTAGTTTAAGGTGTCTTGGAAAATACATAGATTAGGATCTATGCACACCCCTAGATATATCAGTTTGCTACCAAAACAAATAGAAATGACAACTGCAGAGAAAGGTTAAACAGTGTATACAATGTCCCTTATCACTGTGTGTTATCGGCACAAACACTGTGGGGTACCAGCATCAATAGAGCTAGGGGACAGGCCAAACTTCAGTCACCCTTTATACACTGTCCATACAATTTAGGTTAAGTGCAGGGTTCAAGACCAGCGGGAACACATGGGATAAGAAGTTCCTGCACTATTTTTGCAGGTGGAACTAAGTTCCCCCTGGACAGAGAACAGAAATGCTTCAGTAAACACTACTACTGCTGATGGGAGAAGCTGGAGCACAGTCTGGTTAGAGGGATAGTGAGATCCTCTAGCAATTAGCAGTAATACTTCCGACAATACACTAAATGCAAGCCCGTCAGTGGTCCTGCTGTGTGATAACCCCGCTCTGTGTGGAACACATTATGCTCACATTTCTTTGTGGCTTTCTCTGAGGTTATTTAGCTCCCCTCAGCAGAAATAGGACTATTCCACATTAAGTGGGTGAGACTCTGTGACAGAGGAGGAATCTGTAGTTACTGTCAAACAGGAGGTCTCAGCACACCCTAGAAAGGAAGGAGCGCTTGAGTAACTGAAGGTAAGCTGGCTGTGCACCATATAAATTAAAAACAAAATATGGACACAACAGGAGTGCATGTGTGTCTAGTTTTGTGATTTTAAAGTTGTTTTAAAAAAAAGTTTAGTGCTTTACCAAAGAAAAAATGTGCTCACCAAGCAGGAAAGAGTCATGTCCTTCAAGCTTCCTGCTTTCTCTCTGATTGGAATTCCTTTCAGTTCTTCTAGAGAAAATGTTCCTTGCAATTAAATGTGTTTAAGGAAGCATTTTTTTTACAGAAAGGGTGGTGGATTCATGGAATAAACTTCCATTTGAGGTGGTAAACACAAAGACTGTAAAGGAATTTAGAAATGCCTGGGACATGCATAAGGCTATCCTAAGGAAAAAGTAACATGTAATATGGGTAGACTTGATGGGCCTTTTTGGTTCTTATCTACCATCAAATTCTATGTTTCTATGTTTGTGAAACATCTTGTAGTAGGATAAGCCCAATTACTTTATTTTATACACCAATAATATGTGCAGTCTATTTATCTATGTTGGTGTCTTTATGTCTATCAATTTATGGTCAGCAGGCCAGGTTCTCTGCAGAATACTGACCTGTGAAAAATAATATATTTGCTGCTAATTCAACCTTACCAGTTTCATCCCAAAGTCAAAGGTGACATATTTTGCTTCCAGTGTTACTGTGCCCTCATGCCTCTTGCTTCCTCTGCCAGTGTTACTTGCTTCACATTTACTTGGTATACATGTTAAAAAGTAAAAGAAAATGACACTCAGACACCTTGTGACCATAAATTTACTTTTACATCATTTTAATATTGTTTCTTAATGTAGAGCGAGTGCACACATAAACCTTATCACAATCTTAAAATCAGATGTTTACATTACAGAGTCTTATACATCCTGAAAGTCAGGAATTAACATCCCCTAAAATTTTACTAAGGTTCTCATAGCTTTTTGGATTATTCAACATTATCTATATACAAATGCCCCTTCATGTGTTCTAAAAAGTGCATCTGGCTTCTCAGTATTCAGTATCAGTTGAATCTTAAATTACAAATACAAAATTTCACCCCTGTCATGTAAAAATTTAACCATGGGTGTCCATCCTCAGGCTCAAAGGCAACCATTCAGCCCTTCTTTGGTTTTAATTTGCTTTCACTAACCAGAGTGCATAGATTATATACATAAAAATACAGTGTGTGTGTAAAACAATATTAATTGTGAGGAGGGTGTAAGTCTTAGGCTTAGATTTAGAGTTCGGCGGTAGCCGTCAAAACCAGCGTTAGAGGCTCCTAACGCTGGTTTTGGGCGCCCGCTGGTATTTGGAGTCAGTGATTAAAGGGTCTAACGCTCACTTTTCAGCCGCGACTTTTCCATACCGCAGATCCACCTACGCCATTTGCGTAGCCTATCTTTTCAATGGGATCTTTCTAACGCCGGTATTTAGAGTCGTTTCTGAAGTGAGCGTTAGAGCTCTAACGACAAGATTCCAGCCGCCTGAAAATAGCAGGAGTTAAGAGCTTTCTGGCTAACGCCGGTTTATAAAGCTCTTAACTACTGTACCCTAAAGTACACTAACACCCATAAACTACCTATGTACCCCTAAACCGAGGTCCCCCCACACCGCCGCCACTCGATTAAAATTTTTAACCCCTAATCTGCCGACTGCCACCTACGTTATATTTATGTACCCCTAATCTGCTGCCCCTAACCCCGCCGACCCCTGTATTATATTTATTCACCCCTAACCTGCCCCCCACAACGTCGCCGCCAGCTACTTACAATAATTAACCCCTAATCTTCCGACCGCAAATCGCCGCCACCTACGTTATCCCTATGTACCCCTAATCTGCTGCCCCTAACACCGCCGACCCCTATATTATATTTATTAACCCCTAATCTGCCCCCCTCAACGTCGCCTCCACCTGCCTACACTTATTAACCCCTAAACTGCCAAGCGGACCTGAGCGCTACTATAATAAAGTTATTAACCCCTAATCCGCCTCACTAACCCTATCATAAATAGTATTAACCCCTAATCTGCCCTCCCTAACATCGCCGACACCTACCTTCAATTATTAACCCCTAAACTTCCGATCGGAGCTTACCGCTATTCTAATAAATGGATTAACCCCTAAAGCTAAGTCTAACCCTAACACTAACACCCCCCTAAGTTAAATATAATTTTTATCTAACGAAATAAATTAACTCTTATTAAATAACTTATTCCTATTTAAAGCTAAATACTTACCTGTAAAATAAATCCTAATATAGCTACAATATAAATTATAATTATATTATAGCTATTTTAGGATTAATATTTATTTTACAGGCAACTTTGTAATTATTTTAACCAGGTACAATAGCTATTAAATAGTTAAGAACTATTTAATAGTTACCTAGTTAAAATAATAACAAATTTACATGTTAAAATAAATCCTAACCTAAGTTATAATTAAACCTAACACTACCCTATCAATAAAATAATTTAATAAACTACCTACAATTACCTACAATTAACCTAACACTACACTATCAATAAATAAATTAAACACAATTGCTACAAATAAATACAATTAAATAAACTAGCTAAAGTACAAAAAATAAAAAAGAACTAAGTTACAGAAAATAAAAAAATATTTACAAACATAAGAAAAATATTACAACAATTTTAAACTAATTACACCTACTCTAATCCCCCTAATAAAATAACAAAGCCCCCCAAAATAAAAAATTCCCTACCCTATTCTAAATTAAAAAAGTTACAAGCTCTTTTACCTTACCAGCCCTGAACAGGGCCCTTTGCGGGGCATGCCCCAAGAATTTCAGCTCTTTTGCCTGTAAAAAAAACATACAATACCCCCCCCCAACATTACAACCCACCACCCACATACCCCTAATCTAACCCAAACCCCCCTTAAATAAACCTAACACTAAGCCCCTGAAGATCTTCCTACCTTGTCTTCACCATCCAGGTATCACCGATCCGTCCTGGCTCCAAGATCTTCATCCAACCCAAGCGGGGGTTGGCGATCCATAATCCGGTGCTCCAAAGTCTTCCTCCTATCCGGCAAGAAGAGGACATCCGGACCGGCAAACATCTTCTCCAAGCGGCATCTTCGATCTTCTTCCATCCGGTGCGGAGAGGGTCCATCTTGAAGCAGGCGACGCGGATCCATCCTCTTCTTCCGATGTCTCCCGACTAATGACGGTTCCTTTAAGGGACGTCATCCAAGATGGCGTCCCTCGAATTCCGATTGGCTGATAGGATTCTATCAGCCAATCGGAATTAAGGTAGGAATTTTCTGATTGGCTGATGGAATCAGCCAATCAGAATCAAGTTCAATCCGATTGGCTGATCCAATCAGCCAATCAGATTGAGCTCGCATTCTATTGGCTGTTCCGATCAGCCAATAGAATGCGAGCTCAATCTGATTGGCTGATGGGATCAGCCAATCGGATTGAACTTGATTCTGATTGGCTGATTCCATCAGCCAATCAGAAAATTCCTACCTTAATTCCGATTGGCTGATAGAATCTTATCAGCCAATCGGAATTCGAGGGACGCCATCTTGGATGACGTCCCTTAAAGGAACCGTCATTAGTCGGGAGACATCGGAAGAAGAGGATGGATCCGCGTCGCCTGCTTCAAGATGGACCCTCTCCGCACCGGATGGAAGAAGATCGAAGATGCCGCTTGGAGAAGATGTTTGCCGGTCCGGATGTCCTCTTCTTGCCGGATAGGAGGAAGACTTTGGAGCACCAGATTATGGATCGCCAACCCCCGCTTGGGTTGGATGAAGATCTTGGAGCCAGGACGGATCGGTGATACCTGGATGGTGAAGACAAGGTAGGAAGATCTTCAGGGGCTTAGTGTTAGGTTTATTTAAGGGGGGTTTGGGTTAGATTAGGGGTATGTGGGTGGTGGGTTGTAATGTTGGGGGGGGGGTATTGTATTTATTCTTTTACAGGCAAAAGAGCTGAAATTCTTGGGGCATGCCCCGCAAAGGGCCCTGTTCAGGGCTGGTAAGGTAAAAGAGATTGTAACTTTTTTAATTTAGAATAGGGTAGGGAATTTTTTATTTTGGGGGGCTTTGTTATTTTATTAGGGGGCTTAGAGTAGGTGTAATTAGTTTAAAATTGTTGTAATATTTTTCTTATGTTTGTAAATATTTTTTTATTTTCTGTAACTTAGTTCTTTTTTATTTTTTGTACTTTAGCTAGTTTATTTAATTGTATTTATTTGTAGCAATTGTGTTTAATTTATTTATTGATAGTGTAGTGTTAGGTTAATTGTAGGTAATTGTAGGTAGTTTATTTAATTATTTTATTGATAGGGTAGTGTTAGGTTTTATTGTAGGTAATTGTAGGTATTTTATTTAATTAATTTATTGATAGTGTAGTGTTAGGTTTAATTATAACTTAGGTTAGGATTTATTTTACAGGTAAATTTGTTATTATTTTAACTAGGTAACTATTAAATAGTTCTTAACTATTTAATAGCTATTGTACCTGGTTAAAATAATTACAAAGTTGCCTGTAAAATAAATATTAATCCTAAAATAGCTATAATATAATTATAATTTATATTGTAGCTATATTAGGATTTATTTTACAGGTAAGTATTTAGCTTTAAATAGGAATAAGTTATTTAATAAGAGTTAATTTATTTCGTTAGATAAAAATTATATTTAACTTAGGGGGGTGTTAGTGTTAGGGTTAGACTTAGCTTTAGGGGTTAATCCATTTATTAGAATAGCGGTGAGCTCCGATCGGAAGTTTAGGGGTTAATAATTGAAGGAAGGTGTCGGCGATGTTAGGGAGGGCAGATTAGGGGTTAATACTATTTATGATAGGGTTAGTGAGGCGGATTAGGGGTTAATAACTTTATTATAGTAGCGCTCAGGTCCGCTCGGCAGATTAGGGGTTAATAAGTGTAGGTAGGTGTCGGCGACGTTGTGGGGGGCAGATTAGGGGTTCATAAATATAACATAGGGGTCGGCGATGTTAGGGCAGCAGATTAGGGGTACATAGGGATAACGTAGGTGGCAGCGTTTTACGGAGCGGCAGATTAGGGGTTAAAAGTGTAATGCAGGGGTCAGCGATAGCGTGGGCAGCAGAATAGGGGTTAATAAGTGTAAGGTTAGGGGTGTTTAGACTCGGGGTACATGTTAGGGTGTTAGGTGCAGACGTAGGAAGTGTTTCCCCATAGCAAACAATGGGGCTGCGTTAGGAGCTGAACGCTGCTTTTTTGCAGGTGTTAGGTTTTTTTTTTTAGCTCAAACAGCCCCATTGTTTCCTATGGGAGAATCGTGCACGAGCACGTTTTTGATGCCGGCCGCGTCCGTAAGCAACTCTGGTATCGAGAGTTGCATTTGCGATAAAAATGCTCTACGCTCCTTTTTTGGAGCCTAACGCAGCATTTGTTTGAACTCTCGATACCAGAGTTAAATTTATGGTGCGGCCAGAAAAAAACCTGCGGAGCGTTAACAGCCCTTTTACCGCCGAACTCTAAATCTAGGCCTTAGTGAGTTCCCACACTTTTATTTGTAGGACTTGACCCCTGGTAAAGTGCAAGGCTCTTCTTGTTGATGGTGTGTATATTTACCACCCGGGATATCCTCTGTGCTGTGTCCCTTAGAGCTCAACAGGAGAGCTGTCCAAATGTTTGCCTGAAGCCCCAATGATGCAGTAGTCACGTGGGGTGAAATGCGCGTCGGCAGTGTCATCACCAGAAAGGGGCGGCTCATTTGTCTAACACTACAGCCGGACGGAACATCGATTTAGTGCCTCCAGCTATCTCCTTGACTTTCCTGAATGAAGTCCTTTGGACATCATTCCTGTAGGAGATACTGGCTTTGGTTGCTTACCCTCACATAGCTCTCCAGGAAAAAAAAAACCTGCTACATGTTTCAAATACAAATATATAAAGGTGTTCCCACAGTCCGTCAATTACCAGTTTACAGTTTGACACTGTTATTCTCCTTTATCCCAAGGGAGCTACCCATTTTTACATGAAAAATCCAATAGTCGTCTGTCTTATCTAATACTGCAAATATATCCCATACTTGAATAGTAACTGGGGTATGATCAATCCTTTGGAAGGAAAAATAAGTTAAATAACTATAATAAAGTGCTGAGCTACAGGAGTCTTCTGTATAGATGCTTCATTAGAAAGCAAATGCTCCCAAATCCTCTCTTTGAGGGGTTTCATTGTACACCCCACATTTTGATAGCCACGCTATTACAAGTGATTAAATAAATAACATATTTTGTATGTAAGTAAAATTATTAATACCAATCATAACATAAGCACAACGTTTACATGAGACAGTTCCACTTGTTATCTGACCTTAAATATTTCCAATCTTTTTAGCCCTCTTGGAGACAAATTTGCATTGTGATTAATACAGGTCTTCTTTATTATGCTAATAAAAATCATATTTGCACTGAATAAGACATTAATGAAATAATGATTAGTCAATACAATATTTTTGAATAAAGGAATACATAATAACACTAGTTAGGAGGTACAAGTGCAGAACAATAAAAAAATCACAAAATTACATTACAAAAGGTACATAAACAAGACCAAGAAAAATACTGCCTGGTCTAGAGGAAGACAATGTAATTACCTTAATAATACAGATTTTAGGAAAGGGGGGAAATAGATGGAATAGATGGAATCAATTGCAAATGTCTAAGAGAAAAGAAGCCATGATTTGAAATCTGAATGTGAAAATAGTTAATTTGTGATCATATAGGATGTGATGCTAAATTTAGATTTCTCAAACAGCAAAATTATTTTTAAATATCAAGGCTATATGAGTCCCAAATATTCACATATTACAACAGGGAATGGCTTAAAAGGAAAAATTCTGGTCCTGCATGTCAAGGGAAATAAAGCTAAGGTACAGAAAGCTTCCCCTTTTATTCACCTTGCAATAATGCCTGCTTCCATTCCATTTTGGATTTCACATTTGCTTTTTCTGGTTCTGTTGTTTGTTGCTTTCATTTCTTTCATTTCAGCTACTGTGTTTTCTTATAAAAAGTTCAAAGTGATAAAAAGTTTCTGAAACGCTAGGATTTACCAGTGCAACAAATAAAGGGGACTTTAAGTCATGAAGTGAAAAAACTTCATGTTTAACGTTCCTTTATTTGTCTGTAGTACTCACCACGCTGAGCTCTTCAGGCTACCCACGGCATAACGCTATTTATCACTAAGGTGCGGGCCAGCTGGCATTTTGACGGATAGCTAGCACGCTATTGGCTAAAATCATCTCAGTGATAAATAGCGTTCTGCTGTGGGTGGCCTAGGGCGCTCAGGGCAGCTAATGCTACAGACAAATAAAGGAACTTTCAGCATGAAGTATTTTATACTTCATGACTGAAAGTCCCCTTTATTGCATTGGTAAATCCTAGCGTTTCAGAAACGCTAGGATTTACTATCACTTTAAGTTTGACTACACAGACCAGTTATGCAGGCATGCAGTATCCATTCATGGACTGATTAGTCAGGCGATGCTTGAAGTGTAATTGAGGTGTTTGAATTTCTTAAATTCCATTTAGGGCACTGAGGTGGAGTCCTAACAAACATCTAACTTATGTAGGGTGTGGAACTTGATAGACCCCTAGAGGGAGTGATGTGCAAAGTGTCACAGAATGGTTGGAGGATTCCATGCAACAGTTGTTTGATTGAAAAAATCAGAGGTAGGCTCCTCAGATGTAAGGACCCTAGTATAGCATGGCTCCTCTAACACTGAAGTTAGCCACAGACTTTCCTTACATGGGTTTTAGTTAGGGAATGTATTTCCCACCAACTGTAGTTAGTAATGATATTTTGAGTGTGTGCTTAATTGCTGATATTTATTTAGTATGGATATAAATATAAAAACAACTGTAATGTGCCTTTAAGAAAGGCCTTTAAGAAAACATAAATAAACTAAAGTGCGTGAGGAAAATCCAAAAAGAAAAAAACAGATGTTTTATACTTAAGTTTAACATTTAAATCCATAATTTTGATTTAGTCATTATTACTTACCATAACATACTTTGCATTTATTACTACAATATATGCTTATTGTTTAAAGGGACACTCAAGCCAAAATTAAACTTTCATTAGCCAGATAGTCAATGCAATTTTAAACAACTTTCCAATTTACTTCCATTAAAAAAATGTGCAGTCTTTTTTATTTAAACTTTTTGAATCACTTGCTTCTATTGAGCATGTGCAATAATTCATAGAATAAACATATATGCATTTGTGAATGGCTGTCACATGGTACAGGGGGAGTAGAAATAGACATAACTTTTAAAATTGTCAGAATAAAATCTACTACTCATTTGAAGTTCAAAATAAGTGCTATTGCATTGTCTTTTTACCATGCATTTGTTGATTATGCAAATCTATTGTGTTTACTGGTCCTTTAATCTTCGAAAGCATTTTGCCATGCCCTTAAAAAAAAAAATTCTAACCAGCCTAGAAAACCAATTAATATGGTGAGATTTTGCTCATGTAAAATACACTTATGCTGTTTCATATCTACATTCTTGCCTGTATTGTATTTACTCTGCTGCAGGCTCCTTGACTCAGAGGTTAAATTACTTTAAACAGCTTTACATTTTTTCATGTGTGTGGCAAAATTTCAAGGTGACTATTTATAAATTTTATATTTCTGTGGTATTAGCCAGTAAGGTATCTGTCAAACTATTCTATATATTTAGCAGAATTATTCATACTGCTTACTTTTGTTGTGTTCTGTTCTCAGCGGGTGTAATGTAGTATGTAGGGTATTATTACAGCCATATACATATATATCTCTGCATTCTGCCAACTTAGAATATTAGAAACATAATTTGAAAGGATTCCAGCACAAAATGTGTTATAGGAATTTTGTTCTGATTGGAATATGCTTTCCGATTTCAATAACCACCTTGTTTCCCTGTTGTTTTTTGTTGTTGTTTTTTTTTTATAAAGTATCAATAGAACCCTAAAACCATAAAACACCTTCTAAGGAACAGATCACCTCTCACCAGACACATGGGCAGTTCTAGACCTTAAAATCAAGGGTGCTAATGAAGGTTGCTACAAATATATGCATTAACTTAGATCAGGGGTGTCCAAACTTTGCTCTCCAGCTTTATCTAGCTGAGCATCATGGGAAATGTAGTTCCAAAACCTCTGGAGAGCAATGTTTGGACACCCCTGAGTTAGATGGTAGTACTGGTTAAGCAGGGGTCATATTTGTCAACTTCTTATTCCTGCTTTTATTGTTTAATTAATTTCCCTCATATAACCATTTCCTTTTAATGTGCTAGGCACAAAGTATGTGTAAAAATGGGTTATCCTGTTTATTTTTGACACCTTTGAAAAGTGTTGTTCTACAATATTGATTGAAGCTCACAGCATCTTCTAGAACCCCCTAGACCTGCCACTGGCCAGAACATCCCCTTCTCTATGAAGCAAATAATATTTTACTCCAGTCAAAGTGGTCTTAGCAAGAAGTTATCCAGCAGTCAAATACTTCTCTGGCAGAAACCTTCATCAGAGAGTCTAGGAATGAGGCCTGAGGATACTTACACGTATCATAATGTTAAAGGACATCCTTAAGGACAGCAAAAGATCACACTGATAGTCATGATCCATTTTTAACATCATAATCATGTGTCAGGCTGAAATTGCTTATTGAAGAAGTTGAATTTTCTACAGTGGACTCTTCTAGGCTGACTTGATGACTTATACTAAAGTAAGGTTGAGATGTTTTTACAGGTAATAGTCCAGTATGCAATTTTCCATCTTCTGTGGGGCAGAGGAGATTGGATGAAGAGGCGTGCAGTACTAGAATTAACCACGTCTTCCACTGGCCTACACATTAAGTACGCAAGAGGACATATTTTTATTCTATGAACACACTATGTACCTGGAAATCAAGGGAAAGACCTGTAAATGATACTATGTTTATTTTTTATGTTTCTTCTATGAAAGTAATTACTTTTGTTAAGAAGCAGCATTTAAACTTTGATGGGGATGAAAAGACAAAGGGTATATTTTATTGGGTATTTTAGAATTGGTTACAATTATTTTGT
The DNA here is from genome assembly GCF_027579735.1 of Bombina bombina. Classification (NCBI taxonomy): domain Eukaryota; kingdom Metazoa; phylum Chordata; class Amphibia; order Anura; family Bombinatoridae; genus Bombina; species Bombina bombina. Next base: position 911,619,845 of record NC_069499.1, read on the forward strand.
ATCTTGGTGAGCGTCGTAAGGTGCAAATGAATTAACTTTACTTGGAGAGCTTGTCAAATTGAGAAAACAGTTAAGATAATAGTTAGCTACTTATTCTAAATGTGTATAACTTAGATGGGTACCTACATCTGATAAGCTACTGTTTCTTCCTCCTCCAATTTTGCCATCACACAAAACATTGAATCTTGCACAACATTTTAATATCTCTTGTTTTATGGTTATAAAAGCATGTATTGAACACTGGAAGGATATTATTCACAGGGGTCTATCTATCAAGCTCCGGATAGAGCTTGAGGCCCCGTGTTTCTGGCGAGTCTACAGACTCGCCAGAAACAGCAGTTATGATGCAGCGGTATAAAGACTGCTGCTCCATAACCTGTCCACCTGCTGTCCGCCAGACATCGCCGCAATTCAACCCGATCGTGTACGATCGGGTTGATTGACACCCCCTGCTGGCGGCCCTTTGGCCGCGAGTCTGCAGGGGGCAGCGTTGCACCAGCAGCTCTTGTGAGCTGCTGGTGCAATGCTGAATATGGAGAGCGTATTGCTCTCCGTATTCAGCGAGGTCTGGCGGACCTGATCCGCAATGTCGGATCAGGTCCGCCAGACTTTGATAAATAGAGGCCATAGAAATATCAAATTTCTAATTACAAAGGTAGTCTCAAACACTGTAGAGGTTAAATACATATGCAATTAGTTACTGGTTGTTTTTTTTTTTATATATCGAATTTAAAGCATTTGTTTTCTAGCATCATAGAAGAAAACAATAGTACGGCATCCCTAAACCAATTTATTAGTAAATAAAATGTGCCGATTGCTGTCATTAAATAGTACTTTTTATTGGGTCTTGTGATGCATACAGATATATAATTTACCCATTTTATTTTCTTGACAATATGACAAAATGCACATCTTATATACTGCCAATTTAAATTGTGAATATATAGATCTAACATTAGTTGAAAATACGTTATGTTTGGGTATATTTGATATATTATAGAGTCTTTGTAAATGTTTTTTTTTCTTTTTTAATGAAATATTAAAAAAACAGTGCTTGTTTAAACCTCAGATAAGCGTGTGCAAAAACATATTGATTTGCTACAGTTACATGTTAATATGTATTAACCCCCCTTAAAAAAAAATATAAAACAGCATGAATAGGCACAACCATGTTCAAATGCTTAATAGGATTGTACCAAAATTGTGGCATAAAACCACTCAAATACCCAAGCTATGCAGTGAAAAAGAGGCCAAAATGTAAATTTTAATTATTCAAAGTTGATGACAGAGAAATTCCATAAATGATTAAATAAGTCAGTTTGAAAAGCTTTTCAAATTGGAATAAAATACTAAGGGGTTTATCAAAATCCTTTAGAAAAAATATCTAATGATTTTAAACAGAAAAACACCATTAAAGTCTATAATCATTTTTGGAGATAAATCATTTGATAAACTTTTCTAAAGGACTTTGCTGGACTCCATCATTTGATACGTTTTTCTATAGGATTGTGATCAACTCCTAAGTTGTTTCCATAGAAAGTGTTGGGAAGTTTATATACTGAGGATGTTTTCAGTGGATTGGAATAATCCTAAATTTCTACTGATAATGGTATGGAAAATACCCCATAAAAATCTATATTCAGTAGTTACTGTGTGAATTTCAATTTATACTCCACATAGACCTTTTCTTTAAAGAATATGACATAACAAATATATGCATAATATCAGAGCATAACACCTAATGATTTTGATAATATACATAATAGGGACTCTAGTCAATTAAAACATTTGTTGTAAAACAGATACATTTAACATTCAGAAGATGAATCATACAATTAAGGCACTAACAATGAGAATCCTTTTGAATTATTACCCTTGACACAAATCACAATTTAAGCAAAGAAGATTTATTATATTTTTGATTTGTTATGAATTTTATGATTCTAGGTTTGTTACTTTCATCTTTGAGTCTTAATTAATATTGGACTATACAATGTGTGCTTGTTTTTTTTGTGTTTGTTTTTTTAATTAATACCAATGATCGCATTAGTGCTAAAAGGTACATCTGGTTCTTCACGTTGCTACAGAAGCATACATTTTGATACTAGAAAATGTTTGCTAAATAAAATTCTTACATTACATGTAAGGGATCTATTAAATGTGTTGGATTGAAATCAGCTGGCCACATAGAAAAAAAAATTGTATGTGTATATATTTATATACTGTATATATGTGTGTATGTACACATATATATGTATATATTTATATATCTATATGTGTATCTATATCTATCTATCTATATCAATCTGTATCTATCTCTATCTATCTATATCAATCTGTATCTATCTACATATTTTATATATATATAACCAAATATAGTGGTAAGTCCAGCACTTTCTTGGGTTCCCCTTCACTGGGTATAGCTTCTAGTAGCTTTACCTTTGCAGTGCACGTTTGCCTTGGAGGCCTGCCATGCTCCCATATACAATTTCCAAAGTAGACAATGGCAACAGACATTAGCCTATCCCGAAAATGTCTCTCAGGACACCAGGACAACTTGGAGAAAAACTGGGATTTCTGGTCACCCTGGGTATATAGTAATTGTTGCTAATATCACTGAAATACAACTGTTGCTTTGTTTATGCCCACATACCATTTACACCCCCACTTATGCCATATGCTTATAAGAATATTGCCCATCTCCTTTCCTTTGCAGTATAGTTGTGCAACATTTCAATATCTAAATCATATCACAATAAAAAAATTTCTAAAGAACTGAAGCAAATCCATAGTAGCATGTATTATTTAAGTGCACAATAAAAACAAACTTTTGTTTCTCATTTTAGTGCGTCAGATTTACTAATATACAAAAGGATTACTGATCTATTCAGAAAACCAATAAATATACAAATGTAATGGGGAACTTGAATGAAAGTGCCAAACATAACATCTTTAGGATTATGAAATCCTAAAAAAAGAATCTTAAAAAATTAAATCAAAGTGTGTATTTTCATTTTTCACTTAAGTAAACAATTTTTAAAAAAGAATTATGTTCTCATTCAAACACAGAAACACCAAAAATATAGGGCTTAATTACAAGTGGTTTGCTACTTAGCACTTTCACTAAAGCATTAATAAAACAGAAGAAAATACTTTGCATGTGCAGGTTGGCACACGTATTAGAAGTTGAAAGTTAAACTTTTGTGTACTAGCGAAACCCAACTCGCATTTACTATAGAATTTTGGATATCGCGACTATGTTAATTTATATTCCCCATAGACTTCAATGGAGCCTGTTTTAAAAAAAAAATCCTAACACTTATCGCTCACACGCAAACCTGACACTCATGAAACTCACAAGACTATACCCAACATTAGTTATTAATATTTCACATTCCAAGAACATTGGAATGTGAAATATGTGTAACAAGCTTCGGGGCTCGCACTGTAGGTCTAACGCAGTGGCGGTTTAGCTCAGATGAAGAATTAGTTATCTTACGGTGCGTTGTGTAAATATTAAATATTGAAAAATATTAATAATAATTATTAATAATTATAGTTACTGTAAACTATACATACATATATATTCAATGTTTTGAATTTTTAAGAACATCAATAATATTTATTAATATTTATTATTAATATTTTTCAATATTTTATAGTTAATATTTACATAACACGTCTTAAGATAACTAATTCTTCATTTGCGCTAATCTGACACCATATTAGACCTACATAGTGAAACCCGAATCTCGTTACGCATATTTCATAATCCAAAGTTCTTCACTTAGAATTTTTTTTCTTTTTATTATATGATTATGTTAATGAAAAAATATATATCTATACCTACAGTATATACCTATATGACTTTATATACATACGTATAGATATATAGCGATTTAAAAATACAAAGACAATGTGAAGGATATTAGAATGTTAAATGCCTAGTAAAACACATTATTAAATATTAATAAAAAATATTTTTCATGTTTCAAGATATTTGAAGGGAAAAGGCTCCAAACTGTCAAAGACCAGGGTGCAGGTGTACAAGTGGTAAAACAAAAAAGGAAAAGGCCGCACTTGACACATATAAATGTGTCTATACATGTGTGTATATGTGTATGTGCATATATGTACAGTATGTATAAATATACATATTATCAGTATATAAATATATAAATACACCCCATACACATATTTAGACATATGTATATATATATATATATATATATATAATACTCAGAGAGGATCCCACACTCACTATTAACATGCAACCTCCGGGGTGCACTTTAAATATATAATATAGAAAATAAAGCAAGAAAGGCACTTTCCGTATTCATCACCAAAACTTTTACTTAGGTGAACGTTTTCGGTGTTGCCACGTTCACCTTTCTTGCTTTATTTTCTCTCTCTCTCTCTCTCTCTCTATATATATATATATATATATATATATATATATATACAGGGAGTGCAGAATTATTAGGCAAGTTGTATTTTTGAGGATTAATTTTATTATTGAACAACAACCATGTTCTCAATGAACCCAAAAAACTCATTAATATCAAAGCTGAATAGTTTTGGAAGTAGTTTTTAGTTTGTTTTTAGTTATAGCTATTTTAGGGGGATATCTGTGTGTGCAGGTGACTATTACTGTGCATAATTATAAGGCAACTTAACAAAAAACAAATATATACCCATTTCAATTATTTATTTTTACCAGTGAAAACAATATAACATCTCAACATTCACAAATATACATTTCTGACATTCAAAAACAAAACAAAAACAAATCAGTGACCAATATAGCCACCTTTCTTTGCAAGGACACTCAAAAGCCTGCCATCCATGGATTCTGTCAGTGTTTTGATCTGTTCACCATCAACAATGCGTGCAGCAGCAACCACAGCCTCCCAGACACTGTTCAGAGAGGTGTACTGTTTTCCCTCCTTGTAAATCTCACATTTGATGATGGACCACAGGTTCTCAATGGGGTTCAGATCAGGTGAACAAGGAGGCCATGTCATTAGATTTTCTTCTTTTATACCCTTTCTTGCCAGCCACGCTGTGGAGTACTTGGACGCGTGTGATGGAGCATTGTCCTGCATGAAAATCATGTTTTTCTTGAAGGATGCAGACTTCTTCCTGTACCACTGCTTGAAGAAGGTGTCTTCCAGAAACTGGCAGTAGGACTGGGAGTTGAGCTTGACTCCATCCTCAACCCAAAAAGGCCCCACAAGCTCATCTTTGATGATACCAGCCCAAACCAGTACTCCACCTCCACCTTGCTGGCGTCTGAGTCGGACTGGAGCTCTCTGCCCTTTACCAATCCAGCCACGGGCCCATCCATCTGGCCCATCAAGACTCACTCTCATTTCATCAGTCCATAAAACCTTAGAAAAATCAGTCTTGAGATATTTCTTGGCCCAGTCTTGACGTTTCAGCTTGTGTGTCTTGTTCAGTGGTGGTCGTCTTTCAGCCTTTCTTACCTTGGCCATGTCTCTGAGTATTGCACACCTTGTGCTTTTGGGCACTCCAGTGATGTTGCAGCTCTGAAATATGGCCAAACTGGTGGCAAGTGGCAACTTGGCAGCTGCACGCTTGACTTTTCTCAGTTCATGGGCAGTTATTTTGCGCCTTGGTTTTTCCACACGCTTCTTGCGACCCTGTTGACTATTTTGAATGAAACGCTTGATTGTTCGATGCTCACGCTTCAGAAGCTTTGCAATTTTAAGAGTGCTGCATCCCTCTGCAAGATATCTCACTATTTTTGACTTTTCTGAGCCTGTCAAGCCTTCTTTTGACCCATTTTGCCAAAGGAAAGGAAGTTGCCTAATAATTATGCACACCTGATATAGGGTGTTGATGTCATTAGACCACACCCCTTCTCATTACAGAGATGCACATCACCTAATATGCTTAATTGGTAGCAGGCTTTCGAGCCTATACAGCTTGGAGTAAGACAGCATGCATAAAGAGGATGATGTGGTCAAAATACTCATGTGCCTAATAATTCTGCACTCCCTGTATATATTTATATATATATATATATATATATATATATATACAGTATATATATATATATATATATATATATTATAATATATTATATTTAGGCATGGAAGAAGCACACTCTCACCTTCCAACTTCATCCACCAGCAGGGTGCGAGCAGTATATTATAATATAAGGCAAGAGTAGCTGGCACTGACTGGATTTTCAAAATGCATGAGATCGAGGCTTCCATTGGAGCCTATGGAAGTGCGCTCTATTGATTACAAAGCTTCCATGCAATGAGAACGCAAACCTACGTTCCCATAGCGCTGGACTTCAAATACCAGCGCACATTTGCGAAAGCGCAATTTTGTGCTCCACTCATAATCTGGCCCAAAGTATTTTGTGAATCAAGAACATAATCCAATATTTTGTTTTAAACTAATCTATCTGTGACTGCAGTATTTGGCGTTTATTAAAAAACAATTAAAATGTGTAAAAAAGAATTTTGCATAATTTGCTAATAGATTATCCACAGTTTAAACTATAGTTAATCAATTGCATTGCCACTGTTGTATTTGATGCTTTTATTTGTACAGAAAATACATTTGGGAAACTTCAAAGCATGTGACGTTAGATTTGCAGTGCTATGCTGCAGTGTTGAATAATGCATTAATATGTCAGAGTGATAAACTTAATCATAAAAGGAGGATAAAAAAATAACATAATGAGAACGCTGAGGTCTTACTGTACATCTTTTGTCTTTACATTTTAGAGGACAAGCTAGAAAACAATTACTGACAGTCAAAAACACATTACTGACAAGAACTTTTTTTTTGTTTGATTACAATTTACTGTCTTTTATTTTCAAGCAGAACACCCAATCATGTAGCAATTTCCTGCACTGTCCCAAACTGAGAGGTTTTTTTTTCCTGCTGCCTCTCCTTTCTTTTTCTGTCACTTTCTGTCTCTCAAAAGAAACAAAACGCTAAATAGAAATACACACACCATCCTTAAATAAATTCATCCATCCCCAGATTTTAGGATTGCAAGGACCTGCCTCTACTCTATATCTGCTGGGATCGTTATTGAAAAAAAATTTAATTACCGTTCTTGCTTGAGCATTAACATCGCTAAACGTCAACGCTTTTTGCACGTCAGGTAGTGGTGGTATAACAAGTAGAAAGTAAAATTTTTGCGCTTGCTCGAAACCCAACGTGCAACATCTTAACCAGTCGACATTGTGTTTGTGATATCACAATAACCTCATTGAATTCAATAGAGCAGCAATGTTAAGAAACACCTACACTGGCGAGTTAACAACAATCGCAATAAGTCTCCTACTCTAATAGCCCTTGAACTGCCACACCCCCTTCCTAAAATAACTTGTTGCAGTATTAATCCCTAAACCACCACACACCCCACTGCAATGAATTCCCCACACTATTAACCCCTAAACCACCACTCACCCCGCTGCTATAAACTCCCTACACCTAAACTGCAATTACTCTCATTACAAACTACCCCTTAACCACCACAACCCACATTGCAAAATGCCCCCTAACCTCCGAACAGCTAGCCCCCAAGACCCCTAACCTTAGACCCCCTTAGTTAAAAAGAATAAAAAAACAACAGCATTACCAAGAAAAAAAAATGACCAAAACAGCATTACCAAGAAAAAAAAATGACCAAAAAAGAATTTAACCAGTACAAGCCCTATCCTAAAACTAAAGTTTCCTTAAAAAAATCTCCCCCTAAAAAAACTTATACTAAAACTAAAACCTACTATAAAAATTGCCCTGGAAAGGACATTTTTTGGGCAGTGACCTAGATGAATTAATCAGCTCTTTTGCACAAGAAACCCTATACTAAAACCAAAGTGACCCTCCACCAACCCCCCCCCCCCCAATTTTTTTTTAAATGCCCTGAGAAGGGCATTTGTCAGGCATTTCTCTGAGGTCCTCACAGCTCTTTTGCTCAAGCATTAAAAAAACTATTGTAACGGCACCCCCAAGCATAAAAGGGTTAAACCGCCGTTTAGTAGCACAGCATACAGTAAATTTCCCCTCTCCCTCCCCCAAGCATGAGTCAAAGCTCCATGGTGAGGGTCAAACAGATATCAGCAAGAGCTGTGGGTTTATTTTTCTTATATACACATTCTTACACATTAGTACCACCCACAGGGTTTTGTAAAACAACCAATAAACACATACAATACTCTCAGACACTCCCACACAAAATCATCCCCTCTGCCTGATGCAATTACCTACACAATGGTTGATACAGTTACCTTACACAATGGTTGATGCAGTTACCTTACACAATAGTTGATGCAGTTACCTTACACAATGGGTGATGCAATTACCTTACACAATGGTTGATACAATTACCTTACACAATGGTTGATGTAATTATCACTGGCAGAGAAATATAGTTCAATTGCCATGGAGCCAAAGTCTTTCGTTATACAAATGGGCTACATGGCATAGCTATTTGGGGTATCACTGTTCAAATAGGGCAAGTACTGAATGACCCGGCTTTCGTGTCTTTGCAGGGGAAATGTAAGCGCTTCAACATGGGGCCATAGTCTAAAGGCAGCAGGCGGGCAACCAGGCTCCTCCAATGCACAGTGGCGAGATTGTTCTCGTCACAACTATCTTTAAAAAAAAACTATCCTAAAAAAAGGGCATCAGTGATTAATCTCTTTTGCAAAAAAAATAAAAAATCCTATATGAAAACTCTTTAGGGGGGCAGCAGTGGGTCCCTGGTGGTGCTCTTCTGAGGCTTCTTCTTCTTCCATCTGGAGCCAGATTCAAGTTGGTGAGTACCAACTTTTGGGGTTTATTGTGATGGGGGTGTAGTGGTTCATGGTTTAATAGTGTAGCGCTTTTTTTTGCAATGGGGGTGTGGTGGTTTAGGGGTTAATAGTTTAGGGTGTGGATAGTGTAGGCAGGAGACTTTTTTTTTTGTGTTTAGTGCAACTTTTTTCTCAGCCCAAACTCTTTACGCAAACTATCAACTCACGTAAAAAGTTTGAGCGTAAAATGCTATTGCTTTTAACCTGTAATACAATGCACTTTTGTGCAAAAGAACTTGAAGTAATTTAAATACTGTTCCATTTCTAATTATGATTTGAGCTAAAAAAAATACTGAAATTTCGAAATCGCGTTTGCACTTCTCCCACAAACGATTGCACTCCATTCGCAATGTAGCCCATATTGTATTTAGCAGACGTGCATAGACAAAAAAAAGTTTCAGATGAACCATTCTTCACATTTTTTTTTAACATGAGTTTGTTAGTTAAAGGGACACTTAACACCTGAAAATCCTTAAATCTAACTCCTGATTAATGAAACGCAAGTAAGCACAGATGTCTATGCCATCTTAGAAGCTAACCCAAATTGTTTAAAAAAAGTGTTTTCAATGTTGTACCTGTGCTTGATATTCATATGCAGCCATATTGTAACGTACGTTGCACACAGGTACATGCATGGCACATTGCTCTATTATGTATGCACTATGCTGCTTAGAGGAATCTCGCTCACTGTGATACATGCAGAGCGTGGGCTGCAGCGTTTGCAGAGACAGTTTTATTTGTGAAGTAATAAGTATTTTAGCAACATAATATACAGTATATACATTTTTTTATTGATCAAACCAAATAACACTTTATAATGTGCCCTAAACAAATCTGATGAAGTGAGTGCACGGTTCCAGACACCTTACCTTAATTGAAAATGGCAAGCTCCGGGGAGGGAGAGGGAGAGGAGAGAACAGTCCTGGGAATAATGGGTAAAGCCTTGCATAGTGAAATACGAGCTCAGGGGTGTGGTTATATCTAATGGTTGCTGAGCATTCCTGACCCTGCAGTACATAATACTGCAAATGGAGATCCTTTCTCTTTCAGCCTTAATGTTAAAACCCTCCTTGAACTTGAAGCGCGACTCCTACTGCTGGCTATGTGCTGTGCGTGTCACATGACTGCTGTGCTTGTGTAAGTTACAATATGGCAGCATGCATAGGAACATTAGGTGCATGCTCTACATTGTAATTGCAAACACTTTTTTTGAACAATTTGGGGTAAGATGGCAAGATTTCATAGAAATCCATGCTTACTTGCATTTGTTTGATCAGAAGGAGTTAGATTTAAGGCTTTTAGTTGGTGTTTAATGTCCCTTTAATGAAAATCCATTAGTCTGCCATTTTGTTATTAGAAACTTATTCAGGGCAACAGAGGAGCAGCTGGATTGCAAATTTAACTTAAATCAAGTTAAAGGAGTAGTAATTAGTGCTACTGATAAAAGCCAGCAGCAGTTCAAATAAAGATTTCTTAATAAATAAAAAAAAAATGATGTGGTCAGTATTGGTCATGTAGAAAACTGAACCATACATACTTATTGACTGACATAGGAATCTGACAAGCAAATTTCTGCATCATTATTGAATATTATAAATGTAAACACTTTCCTGTCTGAAGAAAAGATTTCACACCTTTAAAGTAACGGTATGTATCAATGTTTTGTCTCTTACATTTATTAACAAATACACATGCCTACTGCTTACTTAATAATTTAAACAAAACCAAAAGATAATTGTAAAACTCACATGTGGGAGGTAGCTTATGATACTGTGCAAAGAGTGTTGGTCTCTTACAGTTCCCGAACTGAATTGATTCAACGTTTAACATCAAACCCCAATTCAAAACATCTTGTCTCAGTAGAAGTCTGAACTAGCGAGAAATGTGCCAGGGTTTTTGAAGTATAAATGGTCTATGATTATTCTAATTATGAATATGATGATCTTCTTCTTATTATTATTATACAAATTATTATTATTATTATACAAAATATATTAATAATAATATAATCCCCAGCATTGAATGCCTCATAATCAGTCTCGCATTACATACACAGTAGATTGACAAACAATGGACTAGATTAGCAGTGGAGCACTATCGTTTGCACATAAGCGATATCTGCTTTTTTCAGCTTTTTGTGCATATATTACAAGTTGAACGTAAATGCAATCAACCAATCATAATTGTGATTTACACTCATCAGGTTAGCACAACTTGAAAGCTCACGTAAAGGGTAATATAATCCCCAGCATTGAATGCCTCATAATCAGTCTCGCATTACATACACAGTAGATTGACAAACAATGGACTAGATTAGCAGTGGAGCACTATCGTTTGCACATAAGCGATATCTGCTTTTTTCAGCTTTTTGTGCATATATTACAAGTTGAACGTAAATGCAATCAACCAATCATAATTGTGATTTACACTCATCAGGTTAGCACAACTTGAAAGCTCACGTAAAGGGTAGGGGAAGAAAAAAAGTTGCTTAAAACACAATCGCCTAGATTTAGAGTTTTGGCGGTAAAGACCCGCGTAGCTAACGCCGCTTTTTTTCCCAATGCACCCTTAAGACAACGCTGGTATTTAGAGTTGTCTGAAGGGCTGCGTTAGGCTCCAAAAAGGGTGCGTTGAGCCTAATGTACCTCCACTTCAACCCTCAATAAAAGCGTTGCTTACGGTAGCGGTAAGCAGCTAAAATGTGCTTGTGCACGATTCCCCCATAGGAAACAATGGGGCAGTTTGGGATGAAAAAAAACCTAACACCTGCAAAAAAGCAGCGTTCAACTCCCAACGGAGCCCCATTGTTTCCTATGGGGAACACTTTCTAAGTCTGCACCTAACACCCTAACATGAACCCCAAGTCTAAACACCTCTAACCTTACATTTATTAACCCCTAATCTACCGCCCACGCTATCGCTGACAGCTGCATTATATTATTAACCCCTAATCTGCCGCTACGTACACCGCCGCAACCTACATTATACCTATGTACCCCTAATCTGCTGCCCCTAACATCGCCGACCCCTATATTATATTTATTAACCCCTAATCTGCTTCCCCCAACGTCGCCGCTACCTAACCTACACTTATTAACCCCTAATCTGCCAACCAGACCTCGCCGCTACTCTAATAAATGTATTAACCTCTAAAGCTAAGATTAACCCTAACACCCCCTTAAGTTAAATATAATTTTAATCTATTGAAATAAATTAAATATTATTAACTAAAGTATTCCTATTTAAAGCTAAATACTTACCTGTAAAATAAACCCTAATATAGCTATAATATAACGAATAATTATATTGTAGCTATTTTAGGATTTATATTTATTTTACAGGCAACTTTGTATTTATTTAAACTAGGTACAATAGCTATTAAATAGTTATTCACTATTTAATAGCTACCTAGTTAAAATAATTACAAAATTACCTGTAAAATAAATCCTAACCTAAGTTACAATTAAACCCCCAAAATAAAAAAAATTCCCTACCCTAATCTAAATTAAAACAGTTAACAGCTCTATTACCAGCCCTTAAAAGGGCTTTTTGCGGGGCATGCCCCAAAGAAATCAGCTCTTTTGCCTGTAAAAAAAACACAATACCACCTCCCAACATTACAACCCACCACCCACATACCCCTACTCTAACCCAAACCCCCCTTAAATAAACCTAACACTACCCCCCTGAAGATCTCCCTACCTTGAGTCGTGTTCACCCAGCCGGGCACCGATGGACCAAAAGAGGACATCCGGAGCGGCAGAAGTCTTCATCCTATCCGGGCAGAAGAGGACATCCAGACCGGTAGACATCTTCATCCAAGCGGCATCTTCTATCTTCATCCATCCGGAGCGGAGCGGAGCCATCTTCTTCCAGCCAACGCGGATCCATCCTTCTTCCATGACGCCTACTCACCGAATGAAGGTTCCTTTAAATGACGTCATCCAAGATGGCGTCCCTCGAATTCCGATTGGCTTATAGGATTCTATCAGCCAATCGGAATTAAGGTAGGAAAAATCTGATTGGCTGATTGAATCAGCCAATCAGATTCAAGTTCAATCGGATTGGCTGATCCACTCAGCCAATCAGATTGAGCTTGCATTCTATTGGCTGTTCCGATCAGCCAATAGAATGCGAGCTCAATCTGATTGGCTGATTGGATTAGCCAATCCGATTGAACTTGAATCTGATTGGCTGATTCAATCAGCCAACCAGATTTTTCCTACCTTAATTCCGATTGGCTTATAGAATCCTATCAGCCAATCGGAATTGAAGGGACGCCATCTTGGATGACGTCATTTAAAGAAACCTTCATTCGGCGAGTAGGCGTCGTGGAAGAAGGATGGATCCGCGTTGGCTGGAAGAAGATGGCTCCGCTCCGCTCCGGATGGATGAAGATAGAAGATGCCGCTTGGATGAAGATGTCTACTGGTCTGGATGTCCTCTTCCGCCCGGATAGGATGAAGACTTCAGCCGCTTCGGATGTCCTCTTTTGGTCCATCGGTGCCCGGCTGGGTGAACACGACTCAAGGTAGGGAGATCTTCAGGGGGGTAGTGTTAGGTTTATTTAAGGGGGGTTTGGGTTAGAGTAGGGGTATGTGGGTAGTGGGTTGTAATGTTGGGAGGTGGTATTGTGTGTTTTTTACAGGCAAAAGAGCTGATTTCTTTGGGGCATGCCCCGCAAAAAGCCCTTTTAAGGGCTGGTAATAGAGCTGTTAACTGTTTTAATTTAGATTAGGGTAGGGAATTTTTTTTATTTTGGGGGTTTAATTGTAGGTTAGGATTTATTTTACAGGATGTCCTCTTTTGGTCCAGATTAGGGTAGGGAACATTTTTTATTTTGGGGGGGTTTGTTATTTTATTAGGGGGCTTAGAGTAGGTGCAATTAGCTTAAAATTCTTGTAATCTTTTTTTATTTTTTGCAATTTAGTGTTTGTTTTTTTGTAGTTTAGTTTATTTAATTGTAGGTAATTGTAGGTACTTGTAGTTAATTGATTTAATTTATTTATTGATAGTGTAGTGTTAGGTTTAATTGTAACTTAGGTTAGGATTTATTTTACAGGTAATTTTGTAATTATTTTAACTAGGTAGCTATTAAATAGTAAATAACTATTTAATAGCTATTGTACCTAGTTTAAATAAATACAAAGTTGCCTGTAAAATAAATATAAATCCTAAAATAGCAACAATATAATTATTCGTTATATTGTAGCTATATTAGGGTTTATTTTACAGGTAAGTATTTAGCTTTAATTAGGAATACTTTAGTTAATAATATTTAATTTATTTTGTTAGATTAAAATTATATTTAACTTAGGGGGGTGTTAGGGTTAGACTTAGCTTTAGGGGTTAATACATTTATTAGAGTAGCGGCGAGGTCCGGTCGGCAGATTGGGGGTTAACAAGTGTAGGTAAGGTAGTGGCGACGTTGGGGGGGCAGATTAGGGGGTTAATAAATATTATGTAGGTGGCGGCGATGTTAGGGGCAGCAGATTAGGGGTTCATAGGGATAATGTAGGGGGCGGCGGTGTGCGGTCTGCAGATTAGGGGTTAAAAATATTTATAGTGGCGGCGATGTGGGGGGCCTCGATTTAGGGGTACATAGGTAGTTTATGGGTGTTGGTGTACTTTATAGCACAGTAGTTAAAAGCTTTATAAACCAGCGTTAGCCCATAAAGCTCTTAACTACTGACTTTTTTCTGCGGCTGGAGTCTTGTCGGTAGAGTCTCTACCGCTCACTTCAGCTAAGACTCTAAATACCAGCGTTAGGCAGATCCCATTGAAAAGATAGGATACACAATTGCCGTAAGGGGATCTGCGGTATGGAAAAGTCGTGGCTTGAAAATGAGCGTTAGACCCTTTCCTGTCTGACTCTAAATACCAGAGGGCGGCCAAAAGCAGCGTTAGAACCCCTTAACACTGCTTTTGATGGCTAATGCAGAACTCTAAATCTAGCCAAATATAAATACATTTAAAAGGACCATTAGATTCATATAAATACTATCTGAAAAAAATTATCTAAAAAAAACTATTAAAAAAGTTTAAAATATTTTTAATAATCATATTACTTTATATATAATATATTGAAGTTAGCAAATCTTCATGTGTGTGCTAACCCAACACCAGGTTAGACCTTAATTGTGAACTCAAAGGGGCCTATTTATCAAGCTGTCAACCACAAATATGCTGGAATTCTGCAGCGTAATTTTGGCGAGCCTGATTCCACTTATTTATCAAACCCTACAGACCGGCAAAAGTAGAATTTTGTGACGTAACATACTTATTAAGCCCTAATCTACTGCCCCAGACACCGCCGCCACCTACATTATACTTATTAACCCCTAATCTGCCGCCCCCTACACCGCCGCCACCTACATTATACTTATTAACCCCATATCTGCTGCCCCTACACCGCCACCACCTACATTATACTTATTAACCCCTAATCTGTCCCCCCCTACACAGCCGCCACCTACATTATACTTATTAACCCCTAATCTGCTGCCCCTACACCACCGCCACCTACATTATACTTATTAACCCCTAATCTGTCCCCCCTACACCACCGCCACCTACATTATGTTATTAACCCCTAATCTGCACCCCCAACACCGCCACCACTTACATTATGTTATTAACCCCTAATCTGCACCCTCTACACCGCCGCCACCTGCATTATGTTATTAATCCCTAATCTGCCATCCCCAACGTTGCCGCCACTATATTAAATTTATTAACCCCTAAACCTAAGTCTAACCCTAACACCCCCTAACTTAAATCTAATTTAAATAAATCTAAATAAAATTACTATCATTAACTACATTATTCCTATTTAAAACTAAATACTTACCTATAAAATAAACCCTAAAATAGCTACAATATAACTAATAGTTACATTGTAGCTAGCTTAGGGTTTATTTTTATTTTACAGGCAGGTTTGTATTTATTTTAACTAGGTACAATAGTTATTAAATAGTTATTAACTATTTAATAACTACCTAGCTAAAATAAATATAAAAGTACCTGTAAAATAAAACCTAACCTAAGTTACAATAACACCTAACACTACACTACAATTAAATAAATTACATAAATTAAATACAATTAACTAAATTAAATACAATAGCCTAAATTAAATTAGCTAAAGTACAAAAAACAAACACTAAATTACAGAAAATAATAAACAAATTACAGAAATTTAAACTAATTACACCTAATCGAATAGCCCTATGAAAATAAAAAAAAGCCCCCCCAAAATAAAAAACCCTAGCCTAAACTAAACTACCAATAGACCTTAAAAGGGCCTTTTGCGGGGCATTGCCCAAAGTAATCAGCTCTTTTACCTGTAAAAAAAATACAAACAACCCCCCAACAGTAAAACCCACCAAACACACAACCAACCACCCAAAATAAATACTAACTAAACAAACCTAAGCTCCCCATTGCCCTGAAAAGGGCATTTAGATGGGCATTGCCCTTAAAAGGGCAGTTAGCTCTTTTGCAGTCCAAAGCCCTAACCTAAAAATAAAACCCACCCAATACACCCTTAAAAAACCTAACACTAACCCCTGAAGATCGACTTACCGGGAGACGTCTTCATCCAAGCCGGGCGGAGTGGTCCTCCAGATGGGCAGAAGTCTTCATCCAGACGGCATTTTCTATCTTCATCCATCCAGCGCTGAGTGGGTCCATCTTCAAGACATCCGACGCGGAGCATCCTCTTCGGCTGACGACCACCCGACGAATGAAGGTCCCTTTAAGTGACGTCATCCAAGATGGCGTCCCTTAGATTCCGATTGGCTGATAGAATTCTGTCAGCCAATCGGAATTAAGGTAGAAAAAATCCTATTGGCTGATGCAATCAGCCAATAGGATTGAACTTCAATCCTATTGGCTGATTGGAACAGCCAATAGGATTGAGCTTGCAGTCTATTGGCTGTTCCAATCAGCTAACTGCCCTTTTAAGGGCAATGCCCATCCAAATGCCCTTTTCAGGGCAATGGGGAGCTTAGGTTTTTATAGTTAGTATTTTTTTTTGGGGGGGGGGGTTGGTTGTGTGGGTGGTGGGTTTTACTGTTGGGGGGTTGTTTGTATTTTTTTTTACAGGTAAAAGAGCTGATTACTTTGGGGCAATGCCCTGCAAAAGGCCCTTTTAAGGGCTATTGGTAGTTTAGTTTAGGCTAGGGTTTTTTTTATTTTTGGGGGGCTTTTTTATTTTGATAGGGCAATTAGATTAGGTGTAATTAGTTAAAATTTCTGTAATTTGTTTATTATTTTCTGTAATTTAGTGGGGATTTTTGGACTTTAGCTAATTTAATTTAGGTTATTGTATTTATTTAGTTAAAGGGACATGACACCCACATTTTTTCTTTCATGATTTAGAAAGAGAATGCAATTTTAAACATCTTTCTAATTTACTTATACTATCTAATTTGTTTTATTCTCTTGCTATTCTTTGCTGAAAAGCATATCTATATCTGCTCAGCAGCTGCTGATTGGTTGCTGCACTTAGAAGCCTCGTGTGATTGGCTCACACCATGTGCATTGCTTTTTCTTCAACTAAGGATATCTAAAAAAATGAAGCAAAATAAATAATAGAAGTAAATTGTAATGTCATTTACTTTTCTATTCTCTATTTGAATCATGAAAGAAAGATTTGGGGTTTAGGGGCCCTTTAATTGTATTTAAAGGGACAGTCTAGGCCAAAATAAACTTTCAGGATTCAGATAGAGCATGTAATTTTAAACAATTTTCCAATTTACTTTTATCACCAATTTTGCTTTGCTCTCTTGGTATTCTTAGTTGAAAGCTTAACCTAGGAGGTTCATATGCTAATTTCTTAGACCTTGAAGCCCACCTCTTTCAGATTGCATTTGAACATTTTTTCACCACTAGAGGTTGTTAGTTCACGTATTTCATATAGATAACACTGTGCTCGTGCACGAGAAGTTATCTGGGAGCAGGCACTGATTGGCTAGACTGCAAGTCTGTCAAAAGAACTGAAAAAAGGGGCAGTTTGCAGAGGCTTAGATACAAGATAATCACAGAGGTTAAAAGTATATTATTATAACTGTGTTGGTTATGGAAAATTGGGAAATGGGTAATAAAGGGAATATCTATCTTTTAAAACAATAAAAATTCTGGTGTAGACTGTCCCTTTAATTTATGTAATTTAGTTAATTGTAGTGTAGTGTTAGGTGTTAGTGTAACTTAGGTTATGTTTTATTTTACAGGTACTTTTGTATTTATTTTAGCTAGGTAGTTATTAAATAGTTAATAACTATTTAATAACTATTGTACCTAGTTAAAATAAATACAAACCTGCCTGTAAAATAAAAATAAAGCCTAAGATAGCTACAATGTAACTATTAGTTATATTGTAGCTAGCTTAGGGTTTATTTTATAGGTAAGTATTTAGTTTTAAATAGGAATAATGTAGTTAATGATAGTAATTGTATTTAAATTTATTTAAATTAGATTTAAGTTAGGGGGTGTTAGGGTTAGACTTAGGTTAAGGGGTTAATAAATTTAATATAGTGGCAGCGACGTTGGGGACAGCAGATTAGGGGTTAATAACATAATGTAGGTGGCGGCGGTGTATGGGGATGGCAGATTAGGGGTTAATAACATAATGTAGGTGGCAGCGGTGTAGGAGTGCAGATTAGGGGTTAATAACATAATGTAGGTGGCGGCAGTGTAGGGGGCAGATTAGGGGTTAATAAGTATAATGTAGGTGGCGGTGGGCTCAGGGAGCGGCTGTTTAGGGGTTAATAACTTTATTTAGTTGCGGCTTGGTCCGGGAGCAGCGGGATAGGGGTAAAACAGTTTAGTATAGTGTGGGTGTTTAGTGACAGTATACCAATAAAGCTGGGGAAAAAGCCAAAGAGCAGCGAGATTGATGACTATTAGTTAACAACAGTCCGCTGCTCATCGCCCCGTACTTGGTGCGCTGCTTTTTTTAACAGCTTTTTTGGTAACTTTGGAGAACATATTCAGGTCCGTGGCAGTGATGTTAGGCGATCTTAGGTGAGCGTATTGGTGCCGGCGAATGCAAGTAAGTTGACGGGTTAATAAATAGGGGCCAAAGCTTGTTACAAATATTTTACATTTTCTATGTTATTCACATACACCTAGATTACGAGTTTTGCGATTGTGTTTTAACGTTGGAAAAATAGCCATTTCAGCGTTAAAACAGCAATGCAGCCATTATGAGTCTTGTCGGTATAGCTGTAACGCAAGCCTTTTAGCCTGTAACGCAACATCAGTCCCGCACTAAAAAAATGACGTTTTTGCATGGGATTTCCATAGCGTTGCCATTACAAGTTTTGCGGTGAGGCTAAAAAGTTTGTGTTAGAGCCTATACCGGCACGATCTGTTCCGCAATCTGAGTCCAGAAGTTATGAGTTTTGCGCAACAAAACTGTTACACAAAACTCATAACTAAAGTGTTACAAAGTATACTAACACCCATAAACTACCTATTAACCCCTAAACCGAGGCCCTTCCACATCACAAACACTATTTTAAAGTTAGCAACCCCTAATCTGCCACTACTGACATCGCCGCCACTAATAAAATTAATAAAACCCTATTCCGCCACTCCCCGATATCGTCGCCACTATACTAAAGTTATTAATCCCTATTACGCCTCTCCCCGACATCGCCGCCACTAAATAAAGTTATTAACCCCTAAACTTCTGGCCTTCCACATCACTCCCACTAAATACACCAATTAACTCCTAAACCGCCAGCCCCCTACATTGACAAAAACTAAATTAAACTATTAACCCCTAAACCTAACAGCCCAATAACTTAAAATTAAAATTACAATACCCCTATCTTAAAATAAATAAAAACCTATCTGTGAAAGTAAAAAAACCTAAGTTTAAACTATAAATTAAACTAACATAACTATTATACTAAAATTAAAATAACTATCAATTAAATAAATTAAATTGCTCATTAAAAAAAATTAACACTTTAGTAAAAATACTAAATTACAAAAGATAAAAAAATACTCAATTACAAAAAATAAAAAAAATACTAAACTACAAAAAATAACAAACGATATTATCCAAAATAAAAACAATTACACCTAATCTAATAGCCTTATCAAAATAAAAAAAAATAAAAACCCTAACCTACAATAAACTACCAAAAGGACCTTTTGTGGGGCATTGCCCTAAAGAAATCAGCTCTTTTCCCTGTAAAAAAATACAAAGACCCCCCAACAGTAAAACCCACCACCCAACCAACCCCCCAAAATAAAAAAAACCTAACTCTAAATAAAACCTAAGCTACCCATTGCCCTGAAAATGGCATTTGTATGGGCATTGCCCTTAAAAGGGCATTCAGCTCTTTTAAGACAAGCCCAAACCCTAATCTAAAAACCCACCCCCAAAAAAATTAAAAAACCTAACCCCTCTTTAGGTACTCACAGTTGCCGAAGTCTGGCTTGAACGATCTTCATTCCAGCGGCACCATCTTCATCCAGGCGGCTCCATCTTCATCCATTGAGGGACCGGCATCTTCT
The DNA here is from genome assembly GCF_027579735.1 of Bombina bombina. Taxonomy (NCBI): domain Eukaryota; kingdom Metazoa; phylum Chordata; class Amphibia; order Anura; family Bombinatoridae; genus Bombina; species Bombina bombina. Next base: position 911,640,223 of record NC_069499.1, read on the forward strand.
TCATCCCTGCCGAGGCGGAGCGGTCGATGCGCAGAGGCAAAGGTCCAGGCGAAGGTCCAATGTGGAGGTCCAGGCGGAGGTCCATCGATTCGACGTGGAGGTCCTCTTCATGCGACCGTCCGCTGCACACTGATGATTCAAATGCAAGGTACCCCTTTTATACTGGGGTACCATTGCATTCCTATTGGCTGAAACATTTTGATGAGCCAATAGGAATTAGAGTTGCTAAAGTCCTATTTGCTGTTCAAATCAGCCAATAGGATTAAAGCAGCTCTCATTCCTATTGGCTGATTTATTAATACACCAGATACAGAGAGGGCTAATGAATAAATAAACAAAAGCTAAACTTGTGATGTCTGCTTCAGGGTTCCTACCCGGATTACAGAATGTCCACCAGCTCTATATTTCCAAAGCTTGAGAACCTGTGTGGAATCTTGCCCATACGATTTGGCTCACCTACTTACATATCTTGTCGCAGCTGAACTTGAATACCTGCTGCCTGGTTCGCATCATACCTTGCAGCATACAGACTACCGGCTGTGAGAATGATGACGCGTTTCACCCCTCCCCTTAGTGGGCCATCTTCAGGGCTTTGTCAGATAGCATCCAGTAGCCAATAGTGGGTTTATATAGCCCTAAAAACACGCAGAGATTGCTCAGTGGTTCTTTGTAGTCAATCCAAATTTTCCATATATCAAAACATGGCCGTGAGGGAAAACACAGTGACCCTATAGACATAAATGAACCTTAGTACCGAAACAAACTTACAAAGCATATGTACAGAAAGGGCAACATTGTATATTTTTTTTAAATTACATGCAATAAATAAAAGCTGCATTGTATCATTTTGATGGAACAACTCAACAAAACGAAAGAAAATCAGTGATTTCAGAGTACATTTAACATGGTAGATCCACAATGACGGATAGAGTGGCATTTTTTGAGCTCTCATGGAATGGAAACTACATTTATAAAAAACTTGCAAATTCTAATTTTTCATTCAAACCTCTAGGTGAAAGGGTATTAAGGACATACATACATTTTGATTCTTCCTGAAGTAGAACCCTGTCTAGATCTCTTCCCCTTCTCATAGGCTTCACCTTCTCTATGCCAATCACACTCAAACCATCATAGCTGGATTTGTGTCTCTCGGCAAAATGCCTCCCTATGGTAGTGTCTATGTTAGTGTTTTTATGTCATTCTTATGCTCTCTCACTCTTTCCTTTAACTCCCTAGTCGTTTTTCCGAAATATAACAGGGGTCATGAACAGGATAACAGGTAGACCACCCCTGTGGAATTGCAATTTATCCACTGTTTAATTTTGAATACATGATCTCTATCTGTGCAAAATGTTTGTGTTCGCACCATGCTGCCGCAATAAACGCACTTCCCACAGAGGTGACTGCCCACTCTGGGCCTACTGGTAGTTAGCCGGTTCTGCGATGGAGTACCTTTTTCATATCACTACGGAACAAAGAGTCCTTAAGGCTCAAAGCCCTCCTAGCTGTAATTTTCGGATACCCAGGGATAATGCCAATCAGAAAAGTATCTACCTGCAAAATGTGCCAGTTTTTCTTCACTATTGTTCTGATCTTATCCCAATGATTATTGTATCTGGTGATAATTCTCAGAGTGTCATCCTCCTTCTTTGGCTTTCTCTGAAAAATAAACTCTTGCTTAGAGCTCTGTCTTGCCCTAGTCCATGCACGTTGGACCTGTCTGTTAGAGTTATTTCTAGCTTTAAACCTTCGTGCCATGTCCTCAGCATGCCTCTCAAAAGATGCCTCGGTAGAGCAATTCCTTTTAAATCTTAGGAATTGCCCTGTCAGAATACCATCCTTTAGTACCTGAGGATGATAGCTTTCTGCATGCAGCAGAGTATTTGTAGCTGTTGCTTTCCTAAAGACCTCTGTGATGCGATCTTTATTGCGTTTTCTTATTAGCAGGTCGAGGAAAGAGGATTCAACATCATTAACCTCATATGTCAAAAAAATGTTGAGGGAGTTGGTATTCAGCAATTCTACAAAAGCTTTCACCTGTTCTATACTCCCTTCCATAGGATGAACACGATCCACATATCTTAGCCAGAGTACCACGTGTGCCTCCACCCACTCACGCTTAGTAAACACCTCTGATTGCTCCCAGATGCCTAGGTGTAAGCATGCATAGGTTGGGGCACATGTGGCACCCATGGCTGTACCTCGTTTACCATCAAAAATAAAAATGTTATTTTTCAAAACAAACTCAAGCAGTTTAATTACAAAGTCAATGTGATTCTTGAAATCCATCCCTCTTGTGTCCAGAAAATGCCTTGCAGCACCAAGACCAGCCTGATGAGGGATTAAAGAATAGAGAGATTCAACATCAGTGTGTCCTCCTAAAGATTCACACCGTATAGCTTTTGAAAAACCTCATTAGTATCTCTGACATAGGAGGGCATAGCTGATAAGAATGGTCTCAGAAAATAATCAATATACTTACTGACATTCTCTGTTAGCCCCACTATGCCAGACATAATTGGTCTTCCTGGAGGTTTCTCCAGGTCTTTATGCAGCTTTGGAATACAGTAGAATGTGGGGAGGACCGGGTATTTTTGGTACATGCATTTATGTTCACTGGGGGTAATGAGTCCTTCCATTCGGGCCTCATTAAAAATGAACAGTAGTTCATTGCAAGACCTCTCATAGCCTGCCCTATTAATGGGACTATATTGAAGTGCGTACCTCAACTGCCTCATGGCTTCCTCAAAATAGGCTACTTTATTTAACATAGCCACCCTTATCAGATAATTTAATCACAATGTCATCCCTGTTCTTTAGATCATTAAGGGCTGCTCTTTCAGATCGCGTCAGATTATCTGCCACCATCCCAGTTTTTCCAATTCTTCTTATGTCTTTCTCGACGCATTTAACAAAACTTTGTATGATTGGACCCATATACAATACATATACATACATATATACAAATATATATATAGATATATATATAGAAAGTAATGAAGAGTGCATATGTATATTGTATTTTGTATGTCTGAGGAAGGGGCTAATCCCCCGAAAACGTTCACATAATTGGAATAAAACTTTGAAAAGTTCTGGTGAGTGCACTCTTCATTACTTTCTATTTACCTATCTGCTGCACCCTGGGCATGTGATTTGGATTTCTGGAGTGCTTGTCTACTTTGAACTTTAGATATATATATATAAAAGCAGAAGGAAGCGCACTCCAAAGGACTTGTGTTAAATATTCACCTTTATTGTGAATGTTTTCAAGCCTATGCAGCTCGTCCTCACACAGGCAAGATATGAACCAAATATATATATACATATATACCGTATTTAATGCTCCAAATAAAATTAAATCTGATTTAATTATATTTATAAATAAAAAAATACCTAGATTACGAGTTTTGCGTTAGAGGCTGTGCAGTGCTAACGAGCAGTTTTCCCTCACCGCTCACTTACCTGCAGCGCTGGCATTATGAGTTTTCAGAAACCTGTCGTTTAAAGACAAGAAGTGAGCGTTGAGCAAAATTTTGCTCATTACCAAACTCCAACACCAGCTCTGCTTAGGTCAGTGGTGAGCTGGTGTAACGTGCTCGTGCACAAATTCCTCATAGGAATCAACAGGGTGAGCCGGCTGAAAAAAAGTCTAACACCTGCAAAAAAGCAGCGTAAAACTCCTTAATGCAGCCCTATTGATTCCTATGGGGAAATAAAATTTATGTCTACACCTAACACCCTAACATGAACCCTGAGTCTAAACACCCCTAATCCTACACTTATTAACCCCTAATCTGCCACCCCCGACATCGCCGATACCTGCATTATATTATTAAACCCTAATCTACCGCTCCGGACACCGCCGCCACCTACATTATATGTATGAACCCCTAATCTGCTAACCTCAACATCGCCGACACCTACATTATATTTATTAACCCCTAATCTGCCATCCCTAACATCGCCGCCACCTATCTATATTTATTAACCAATTAGTTGGAACAGCACTATTGAAAGGTAAGTGCTCGTGAAGACTGGTGAACTGCCAATTCACCCCAAAACCGTCCCCAATGAAGTTGATGTCCACAGCACTCAAAGTACAAAAAATCTTTATTCAGGACATTAAATAAAAGCAACGTTTCGGGGTTAATAACCCTTAATCATGATTAAGGGGTATTAACCCCAAAACGTTGCTTTTATTTAATGTCCTGAATAAAGATTTTTTGTACTTTGAGTGCTGTGGACATCAACTTCATTGTGTATATTTATTAATCCCTAATTTGCCGCCCCCAACGCCGCCGCAGTTATATTAAAGTTATTAACCCCTAAACCTAAGTCTAACCCTAAACCTAACACCCCCTAACTTAAATATAATTTAAATAAATCTAAATAAATATTACTATCATTAACTAAATTATTCCTTTTTAAAACTAAATACTTACCTATAAAATAAACCCTAAACTAGCTACAATATAACTAATAGTTACATTGTAGCTAGCTTAGGCTTTATTTTTATTTTACAGGCAAGTTTGTATTTATTTTAACTAGATACAATAGTTATTAAATAGTTATTAACTATTTAATAACTACCTAGCTAAAATAAATACAAAAGTACCTGTAAAATAAAACATAACCTGTTACACTAACACCTTTACAGAAAATAATAAACAAATTACAGATATTTAAACTAATTACACCTAATCTAATAGCCCTATTAAAATAAAAAAAAACCTAGCCTAAACTAAACTACCAATAGCCCTTAAAATGGCCTTTTGCGGGGCATTGCCCCAAAGAAATCAGCTCTTTTACCTGTAAAAAAAAATACAAACAACCCCCAAACAGTAAAACCCATCACCCACTCAACCAACCCCCCAAATATTTTTAGCTAGTATTTTATTTGGGGGGTTGGTTGTGTGGGTGGTGGGTTAATAATATTTAACTAATGTTTGCGAGGTGGGAGTGCGGTGGTTTAGGGGTTAATATGTTTATTATAGTGGCAGTGACGTTGGGGGCGGTAGATTAGGGGTTAAAAAGTGTAGGTAGGTGGCGGCGGTGTCCGGAGCCGCAGATTAGGGGTTAAAATGTTTATTTTAGTATTTGCAATGCGGGGGGGGGCTTGGTTTAGGGGTTAATAGGTAGTGTATGGGTGTTAGTGTACTTTTTAGCACTTTAGTTATGAGTTTTATGTTACGGCGTTGTACCATAAAACTCTTAACTACTGACTTTTAAATGCGTTACGGATCTTGGAGGTAGAGGATGTACCGCTCACTTTTTGGCCTCCCAGGACAGACTCATAATATCAGCGCTATGGAAGTCCCATAGAAAAAAGACTTTACGAAGTTTACGTAAGTCGTTTTGCTGTAACGCCAAAGAAGTGTGCGGTGACCCTAAACCTTCAATACTCGTAACACCAGCGGGCGTAAAAAAGCAGTGTTAGGACCTCTTAATGCTGCTTTTTTACCCTAACACACAACTCGTAATCTAGCCGACTGTTTTTAAAGTATATCATGTTCTATAGTAATGAAACTGGAGAATTTCTTAATGCTCCAAATTAAATAGCAAAATATCTTTGTGTGTTTACAAAGTGACTGAAATTTAACAGGATTTAACTATATTTGCTCTTGTTTCTTCTTTCTAAATGTAATGAGATTTCTGTTACTACCACATGATCTGAAGCAAAATTACAGTCGATTTCGGGGAAATGATAGTGGATTCAATCTTGTAAATGAAACATTTATCATTATGTATAAGATTTTCAATGTGTGTTTTGGTTTAGGATATTTATAGGGGATAAAATAACCGTGACACAGGTTGTTATAGTTAAGCTCAATCACTATTTTATGTATAACCCTGGGTAGAAAATTGCTGCCAATGACCTCTCTCAAAGACAAAAATGCACCAAATAACAGAGGACACTGCACAGTCTACCATTATGTAGTTTTACAATCTACTGCTGAGTTATATTGATACGCAGTATTGTTGCTCTTTGCAGTTAACTGTTGAGATACAATAGAAAATGTATTGTATGCTCTTATATTAGTGAAAGTTACAAACAGCAGAAATGTTGTTTTTTTTGTGGGGGTTTCCATTAATATATGGAGCAGAGATCTAGGCCTTGATTAGCAATATTGTGCTTTTGCGAGCACAATATTTGCACTCCACTTAGTAATACCAGTGCATGTAAAAGTGCGCTGGTATTACAAGTTAGGAGTAATGTGAATGCGACCTTGAGAGCGCGCTTCCAAAGCCTCCAATGAGAGACTCATTTTCATGCCATGAGACATGGCAAAGCACCTAGCACAGTGCAGGGGGCAATTTGTGCAGTATTGGGCAGCAAAATAAAAATATATATGTATATGAATATATACATATATATTTACTGTGTGTGTTTATATGTGTATATACATATATATGTACTGTGTATGTTTATATGTGTATATACATATATATGTACTGTGTATGTTTATATGTGTATATACATATATATTTACTGTGTATGTTTATATGTGTATATACATATATATTTATTGTGTATGTTTATATGTGTATATACATATATATGTACTGTGTATGTTTATATGTGTATATACATATATATTTACTGTGTGTGTTTATATGTGTATATACATATATATTTATTGTGTATGTTTATATGTGTATATACATATATATGTACTGTGTATGTTTATATGTGTATATACATATATATTTACTGTGTGTGTTTATATGTGTATATACATATATATTTACTGTGTATGTTTATATGTGTATATACATATATATGTACTGTGTATGTTTATATGTGTATATACATATATATGTACTGTGTATGTTTATATGTGTATATACATATATATGTACTGTGTATGTTTATATGTGTATATACATATATATTTACTGTGTGTGTTTATATGTGTATATACATATATATTTACTGTGTGTGTTTATATGTGTATATACATATATATGTACTGTGTGTGTTTATATGTGTATATACATATATATTTACTGTGTGTGTTTATATGTGTATATACATATATATGTACTGTGTGTGTTTATATGTGTATATACATATATATTTACTGTGTGTGTTTATATGTGTATATACATATATATTTACTGTGTGTGTTTATATGTGTATATACATATATATTTACTGTGTGTGTGTTTATATGTGTATATACATATATATTTACTGTGTGTGTTTATATGTGTATATACATATATATTTACTGTGTGTGTTTATATGTGTATATACATATATATGTACTGTGTGTGTTTATATGTGTATATACATATATATGTACTGTGTGTGTTTATATGTGTATATACATATATATTTACTGTGTGTTTTTATATGTGTATATACATATATATGTACTGTGTGTGTTTATATGTGTATATACATATATATGTACTGTGTGTGTTTATATGTGTATATACATATATATTTACTGTGTGTGTTTATATGTGTATATACATATATATTTACTGTGTGTGTTTATATGTGTATATACATATATATTTACTGTGTGTGTGTTTATATGTGTATATACATATATATTTACTGTGTGTGTTTATATGTGTATATACACATATATTTACTGTGTGTGTTTATATGTGTATATACATATATATTTACTGTGTGTGTTTATATGTGTATATACATATATATGTACTGTGTGTATTTATATGTGTATATACATATATATTTACTGTGTGTGTTTATATGTGTATATACATATAAATTTACTGTGTGTGTTTATATGTGTATATACATATAAATTTACTGTGTGTGTTTATATGTGTATATACATATATATTTACTGTGTGTGTTTATATGTGTATATACATATATATTTACTGTGTGTGTTTATATGTGTATATACATATATATATTTACTGTGTGTGTTTATATGTGTATATACATATATATTTACTGTGTGTGTTTATATGTGTATATACATATATATGTACTGTGTATGTTTATATGTGTATATACGTATATATGTACTGTGTATGTTTATATGTGTATATACATATATATTTATTGTGTATGTTTATATGTGTATATACATATATATTTACTGTGTATGTTTATATGTGTATATACATATATATGTACTGTGTGTGTTTATATGTGTATATACATATATATTTACTGTGTGTTTTTATATATGTATATACATATATATGTACTGTGTATGTTTATATGTGTATATACATATATATGTACTGTGTATGTTTATATGTGTATATACATATATATTTACTGTGTGTTTTTATATGTGTATATACATATATATGTACTGTGTATGTTTATATGTGTATATACATATATATGTACTGTGTGTGTTTATATGTGTATATACATATATATTTACTGTGTGTGTTTATATGTGTATATACATATATATTTACTGTGTGTGTTTATATGTGTATATACATATATATGTACTGTGTATGTTTATATGTGTATATACATATATATGTACTGTGTGTGTTTATATGTGTATATACATATATATTTACTGTGTGTGTTTATATGTGTATATACATATATATTTACTGTGTGTGTTTATATGTGTATATACATATATATTTACTGTGTGTGTTTATATGTGTATATACATATATTTACTGTGTGTTTTTATATGTGTATATACATATATATGTACTGTGTATGTTTATATGTGTATATACATATATATATATGTACTGTGTGTGTTTATATGTGTATATACATATATATGTACTGTGTATGTTTATATGTGTATATACATATATATTTACTGTGTGTTTTTATATGTGTATATACATATATATGTACTGTGTATGTTTATATGTGTATATACATATATATGTACTGTGTGTGTTTATATGTGTATATACATATATATTTACTGTGTATGTTTATATGTGTATATACATATATATTTACTGTGTGTTTTTATATGTGTATATACATATATATGTACTGTGTATGTTTATATGTGTATATACATATATATGTACTGTGTGTGTTTATATGTGTATATACATATATATTTACTGTGTATGTTTATATGTGTATATACATATATATTTACTGTGTATGCTTATATGTGTATATACATATATATTTACTGTGTATGTTTATATGTGTATATACATATATATTTACTGTGTGTGTTTATATGTGTATATACATATATATTTACTGTGTGTGTTTATATGTGTATATACATATATATTTACTGTGTGTGTTTATATGTGTATATACATATATGTACTGTGTATGTTTATATGTGTATATACATATATATTTACTGTGTGTTTTTATATGTGTATATACATATATATGTACTGTGTATGTTTATATGTGTATATACATATATATGTACTGTGTGTGTTTATATGTGTATATACATATATATTTACTGTGTATGTTTATATGTGTATATACATATATATTTACTGTGTGTTTTTATATGTGTATATACATATATATGTACTGTGTATGTTTATATGTGTATATACATATATATGTACTGTGTGTGTTTATATGTGTATATACATATATATTTACTGTGTATGTTTATATGTGTATATACATATATATTTACTGTGTATGTTTATATGTGTATATACATATATATTTACTGTGTATGTTTATATGTGTATATACATATATATTTACTGTGTGTTTTTATATGTGTATATACATATATATGTACTGTGTATGTTTATATGTGTATATACATATATATTTACTGTGTGTGTTTATATGTGTATATACATATATATTTACTGTGTGTTTTTATATGTGTATATACATATATATGTACTGTGTATGTTTATATGTGTATATACATATATATTTACTGTGTATGTTTATATGTGTATATACATATATATGTACTGTGTGTGTTTATATGTGTATATACATATATATTTACTGTGTGTGTTTATATGTGTATATACATATATATTTACTGTGTGTTTTTATATGTGTATATACATATATATGTACTGTGTATGTTTATATGTGTATATACATATATATGTACTGTGTGTGTTTATATGTGTATATACATATATATTTACTGTATATGTTTATATACATATATATTTACTGTGTATGTTTATATGTGTATATAAATATATATTTACTGTGTATGTTTATATGTGTATATACATATATATTTACTGTGTGTGTTTATATGTGTATATACATATATATTTACTGTGTGTTTTTATATGTGTATATACATATATATGTACTGTGTATGTTTATATGTGTATATACATATATATTTACTGTGTGTGTTTATATGTGTATATACATATATATTTACTGTGTGTGTTTATATGTGTATATACATATATATGTACTGTGTGTGTTTATATGTGTATATACATATATATTTACTGTGTGTGTTTATATGTGTATATACATATATATGTACTGTGTGTGTTTATATGTGTATATACATATATATTTACTGTGTGTGTTTATATGTGTATATACATATATATTTACTGTGTATGTTTATATGTGTATATACATATATATTTACTGTGTGTGTGTTTATATGTGTATATACATATATATTTACTGTGTGTGTTTATATGTGTATATACATATATATTTACTGTGTGTGTTTATATGTGTATATACATATATATGTACTGTGTGTATTTATATGTGTATATACATATATATTTACTGTGTGTGTTTATATGTGTATATACATATAAATTTACTGTGTGTGTTTATATGTGTATATACATATATATTTACTGTGTGTGTTTATATGTGTATATACATATATATTTACTGTGTGTGTTTATATGTGTATATACATATATATTTACTGTGTGTGTTTATATGTGTATATACATATATATTTACTGTGTGTGTTTATATGTGTATATACATATATATGTACTGTGTATGTTTATATGTGTATATACGTATATATGTACTGTGTATGTTTATATGTGTATATACATATATATTTATTGTGTATGTTTATATGTGTATATACATATATATTTACTGTGTATGTTTATATGTGTATATACATATATATGTACTGTGTGTGTTTATATGTGTATATACATATATATTTACTGTGTGTTTTTATATATGTATATACATATATATGTACTGTGTATGTTTATATGTGTATATACATATATATGTACTGTGTATGTTTATATGTGTATATACATATATATTTACTGTGTATTTTTATATGTGTATATACATATATATGTACTGTGTATGTTTATATGTGTATATACATATATATGTACTGTGTGTGTTTATATGTGTATATACATATATATTTACTGTGTGTGTTTATATGTGTATATACATATATATTTACTGTGTGTGTTTATATGTGTATATACATATATATGTACTGTGTATGTTTATATGTGTATATACATATATATGTACTGTGTGTGTTTATATGTGTATATACATATATATTTACTGTGTGTGTTTATATGTGTATATACATATATATTTACTGTGTGTGTTTATATGTGTATATACATATATATTTACTGTGTGTGTTTATATGTGTATATACATATATTTACTGTGTGTTTTTATATGTGTATATACATATATATGTACTGTGTATGTTTATATGTGTATATACATATATATATATGTACTGTGTGTGTTTATATGTGTATATACATATATATGTACTGTGTATGTTTATATGTGTATATACATATATATTTACTGTGTGTTTTTATATGTGTATATACATATATATGTACTGTGTATGTTTATATGTGTATATACATATATATGTACTGTGTGTGTTTATATGTGTATATACATATATATTTACTGTGTATGTTTATATGTGTATATACATATATATTTACTGTGTGTTTTTATATGTGTATATACATATATATGTACTGTGTATGTTTATATGTGTATATACATATATATGTACTGTGTGTGTTTATATGTGTATATACATATATATTTACTGTGTATGTTTATATGTGTATATACATATATATTTACTGTGTATGTTTATATGTGTATATACATATATATTTACTGTGTATGTTTATATGTGTATATACATATATATTTACTGTGTGTGTTTATATGTGTATATACATATATATTTACTGTGTGTGTTTATATGTGTATATACATATATATTTACTGTGTGTGTTTATATGTGTATATACATATATGTACTGTGTATGTTTATATGTGTATATACATATATATTTACTGTGTGTTTTTATATGTGTATATACATATATATGTACTGTGTGTGTTTATATGTGTATATACATATATATTTACTGTGTATGTTTATATGTGTATATACATATATATTTACTGTGTGTTTTTATATGTGTATATACATATATATGTACTGTGTATGTTTATATGTGTATATACATATATATGTACTGTGTGTGTTTATATGTGTATATACATATATATTTACTGTGTATGTTTATATGTGTATATACATATATATTTACTGTGTATGTTTATATGTGTATATACATATATATTTACTGTGTATGTTTATATGTGTATATACATATATATTTACCGTGTGTTTTTATATGTGTATATACATATATATGTACTGTGTATGTTTATATGTGTATATACATATATATTTACTGTGTGTGTTTATATGTGTATATACATATATATTTACTGTGTGTTTTTATATGTGTATATACATATATATGTACTGTGTATGTTTATATGTGTATATACATATATATTTACTGTGTGTGTTTATATGTGTATATACATATATATTTACTGTGTATGTTTATATGTGTATATACATATATATGTACTGTGTGTGTTTATATGTGTATATACATATATATTTACTGTGTGTGTTTATATGTGTATATACATATATATTTACTGTGTGTTTTTATATGTGTATATACATATATATGTACTGTGTATGTTTATATGTGTATATACATATATATGTACTGTGTGTGTTTATATGTGTATATACATATATATTTACTGTATATGTTTATATACATATATATTTACTGTGTATGTTTATATGTGTATATAAATATATATTTACTGTGTATGTTTATATGTGTATATACATATATATTTACTGTGTGTTTTTATATGTGTATATACATATATATTTACTGTGTGTTTTTATATGTGTATATACATATATATGTACTGTGTATGTTTATATTTGTATATACATATATATGTACTGTGTGTGTTTATACATATATATTTACTGTGTATGTTTATATGTGTATATACATATATATTTACTGTGTATGTTTATATGTGTATATACATATATATTTACTGTGTATGTTTATATGTGTATATACATATATATTTACTGTGTGTGTTTATATGTGTATATACATATATATTTACTGTGTGTGTTTATATGTGTATATACATATATATTTACTGTGTGTGTTTATATGTGTATATACATATATGTACTGTGTATGTTTATATGTGTATATACATATATATTTACTGTGTGTTTTTATATGTGTATATACATATATATGTACTGTGTATGTTTATATGTGTATATACATATATATGTACTGTGTGTGTTTATATGTGTATATACATATATATTTACTGTGTATGTTTATATGTGTATATACATATATATTTACTGTGTGTTTTTATATGTGTATATACATATATATGTACTGTGTATGTTTATATGAGTATATACATATATATGTACTGTGTGTGTTTATATGTGTATATACATATATATTTACTGTGTATGTTTATATGTGTATATACATATATATTTACTGTGTATGTTTATATGTGTATATACATATATTTACTGTGTATGTTTATATGTGTATATACATATATATTTACTGTGTGTGTTTATATGTGTATATACATATATATTTACTGTGTGTTTTTATATGTGTATATACATATATATGTACTGTGTATGTTTATATGTGTATATACATATATATTTACTGTGTGTGTTTATATGTGTATATACATATATATTTACTGTGTATGTTTATATGTGTATATACATATATATGTACTGTGTGTGTTTATATGTGTATATACATATATATTTACTGTGTGTGTTTATATGTGTATATACATATATATTTACTGTGTGTTTTTATATGTGTATATACATATATATGTACTGTGTATGTTTATATGTGTATATACATATATATGTACTGTGTGTGTTTATATGTGTATATACATATATATTTACTGTGTATGTTTATATACATATATATTTACTGTGTATGTTTATATGTGTATATACATATATATTTACTGTGTATGTTTATATGTGTATATACATATATATTTACTGTGTGTGTTTATATGTGTATATACATATATATTTACTGTGTGTTTTTATATGTGTATATACATATATATGTACTGTGTATGTTTATATGTGTATATACATATATATGTACTGTGTGTGTTTATATGTGTATATACATATATATTTACTGTGTGTGTTTATATGTGTATATACATATATATTTACTGTGTGTTTTTATATGTGTATATACATATATATGTACTGTGTATGTTTATATGTGTATATACATATATATGTACTGTGTGTTTATATGTGTATATACATATATATTTATTGTGTATGTTTATATGTGTATATACATATATATTTACTGTGTATGTTTATATGTGTATATACATATATATTTACTGTGTATGTTTATATGTGTATATACATATATATGTACTGTGTGTGTTTATATGTGTATATACATATATATTTACTGTGTGTGTTTATATGTGTATATACATATATATTTACTGTGTGTTTTTATATGCGTATATACATATATATGTACTGTGTATGTTTATATGTGTATATACATATATATTTACTGTGTGTGTTTATATGTGTATATACATATATATTTACTGTGTGTGTTTATATGTGTATATACATATATATTTACTGTGTGTTTTTATATGTGTATATACATATATATGTACTGTGTATGTTTATATGTGTATATACATATATATGTACTGTGTGTGTTTATATGTGTATATACATATATATTTACTGTGTATGTTTATATGTGTATATACATATATATTTACTGTGTGTGTTTATATGTGTATATACATATATATTTACTGTGTGTGTTTATATGTGTATATACATATATATTTACTGTGTATGTTTATATGTGTATATACATATATATTTACTGTGTGTTTTTATATGTGTATATACATATATATGTACTGTGTATGTTTATATGTGTATATACATATATATTTACTGTGTGTGTTTATATGTGTATATACATATATATTTACTGTGTATGTTTATATGTGTATATACATATATATTTACTGTGTATGTTTATATGTGTATATACATATATATTTACTGTGTATGTTTATATGTGTATATACATATATATGTACTGTGTGTGTTTATATGTGTATATACATATATATTTACTGTGTGTGTTTATTTGTGTATATACATATATATTTACTGTGTGTTTTTATATGTGTATATACATATATATATGTACTGTGTATGTTTATATGTGTATATACATATATATGTACTGTGTGTGTTTATATGTGTATATACATATATATTTACTGTGTGTGTTTATATGTGTATATACATATATATTTACTGTGTGTTTTTATATGTGTATATACATATATATGTACTGTGTATGTTTATATGTGTATATACATATATATGTACTGTGTGTGTTTATATGTGTATATACATATATATTTATTGTGTATGTTTATATGTGTATATACATATATATTTACTGTGTGTGTTTATATGTGTATATACATATATATTTACTGTGTGTGTTTATATGTGTATATACATATATATTTACTGTGTGTGTTTATATGTGTATATACATATATATTTACTGTGTGTGTTTATATGTGTATATACATATATATTTACTGTGTGTTTTTATATGTGTATATACATATATATGTACTGTGTATGTTTATATGTGTATATACATATATATGTACTGTGTGTGTTTATATGTGTATATACATATATATTTACTGTGTGTTTTTATATGTGTATATACATATATATGTACTGTGTATGTTTATATGTGTATATACATATATATGTACTGTGTGTGTTTATATGTGTATATACATATATATTTATTGTGTACGTTTATATGTGTATATACATATATATTTACTGTGTATGTTTATATGTGTATATACATATATATGTACTGTGTGTGTTTATATGTGTATATACATATATATTTACTGTGTGTGTTTATATGTGTATATACATATATATTTACTGTGTGTTTTTATATGTGTATATACATATATATGTACTGTGTATGTTTATATGTGTATATACATATATATGTACTGTGTGTGTTTATATGTGTATATACATATATATTTACTGTGTGTGTTTATATGTGTATATACATATATATTTACTGTGTGTTTTTATATGTGTATATACATATATATGTACTGTGTATGTTTATATGTGTATATACATATATATGTACTGTGTGTGTTTATATGTGTATATACATATATATTTACTGTGTATGTTTATATGTGTATATACATATATATTTACTGTGTATGTTTATATGTGTATATACATATATATTTACTGTGTATGTTTATATGTGTATATACATATATATTTACTGTGTGTTTTTATATGTGTATATACATATATATGTACTGTGTATGTTTATATGTGTATATACATATATATGTACTGTGTGTGTTTATATGTGTATATACATATATATTTACTGTGTGTGTTTATATGTGTATATACATATATATTTACTGTGTGTTTTTATATGTGTATATACATATATATGTACTGTGTATGTTTATATGTGTATATACATATATATGTACTGTGTGTGTTTATATGTGTATATACATATATATTTACTGTGTATGTTTATATGTGTATATACATATATATTTACTGTGTGTGTTTATATGTGTATATACATATATATTTACTGTGTGTGTTTATATGTGTATATACATATATATTTACTGTGTATGTTTATATGTGTATATACATATATATTTACTGTGTGTTTTTATATGTGTATATACATATATATGTACTGTGTATGTTTATATGTGTATATACATATATATTTACTGTGTGTGTTTATATGTGTATATACATATATATTTACTGTGTATGTTTATATGTGTATATACATATATATTTACTGTGTATGTTTATATGTGTATATACATATATATTTACTGTGTATGTTTATATGTGTATATACATATATATGTACTGTGTGTGTTTATATGTGTATATACATATATATTTACTGTGTGTGTTTATTTGTGTATATACATATATATTTACTGTGTGTTTTTATATGTGTATATACATATATATATGTACTGTGTATGTTTATATGTGTATATACATATATATGTACTGTGTGTGTTTATATGTGTATATACATATATATTTACTGTGTGTGTTTATATGTGTATATACATATATATTTACTGTGTGTTTTTATATGTGTATATACATATATATGTACTGTGTATGTTTATATGTGTATATACATATATATGTACTGTGTGTGTTTATATGTGTATATACATATATATTTACTGTGTATGTTTATATGTGTATATACATATATATTTACTGTGTGTGTTTATATGTGTATATACATATATATTTACTGTGTGTGTTTATATGTGTATATACATATATATTTACTGTGTGTGTTTATATGTGTATATACATATATATTTACTGTGTGTGTTTATATGTGTATATACATATATATTTACTGTGTGTTTTTATATGTGTATATACATATATATGTACTGTGTATGTTTATATGTGTATATACATATATATGTACTGTGTGTGTTTATATGTGTATATACATATATATTTACTGTGTGTTTTTATATGTGTATATACATATATATGTACTGTGTATGTTTATATGTGTATATACATATATATGTACTGTGTGTGTTTATATGTGTATATACATATATATTTATTGTGTACGTTTATATGTGTATATACATATATATTTACTGTGTATGTTTATATGTGTATATACATATATATGTACTGTGTGTGTTTATATGTGTATATACATATATATTTACTGTGTGTGTTTATATGTGTATATACATATATATTTACTGTGTGTTTTTATATGTGTATATACATATATATGTACTGTGTATGTTTATATGTGTATATACATATATATGTACTGTGTGTGTTTATATGTGTATATACATATATATTTACTGTGTGTGTTTATATGTGTATATACATATATATTTACTGTGTGTTTTTATATGTGTATATACATATATATGTACTGTGTATGTTTATATGTGTATATACATATATATGTACTGTGTGTGTTTATATGTGTATATACATATATATTTACTGTGTATGTTTATATGTGTATATACATATATATTTACTGTGTATGTTTATATGTGTATATACATATATATTTACTGTGTATGTTTATATGTGTATATACATATATATTTACTGTGTGTTTTTATATGTGTATATACATATATATGTACTGTGTATGTTTATATGTGTATATACATATATATGTACTGTGTGTGTTTATATGTGTATATACATATATATTTACTGTGTATGTTTATATGTGTATATACATATATATTTACTGTGTGTTTTTATGTGTGTATATACATATATATGTACTGTGTATGTTTATATGTGTATATACATATATATGTACTGTGTGTGTTTATATGTGTATATACATATATATTTACTGTGTATGTTTATATGTGTATATACATATATATTTACTGTGTATGTTTATATGTGTATATACATATATATTTACTGTGTATGTTTATATGTGTATATACATATATATTTACTGTGTGTGTTTATATGTGTATATACATCTATATTTACTGTGTGTTTTTATATGTGTATATACATATATATGTACTGTGTATGTTTATATGTGTATATACATATATATTTACTGTGTGTGTTTATATGTGTATATACATATATATTTACTGTGTGTTTTATATGTGTATATACATATATATGTACTGTGTATGTTTATATGTGTATATACATATATATTTACTGTGTGTGTTTATATGTGTATATACATATATATTTACTGTGTGTTTATATGTGTATATACAAATATATGTACTGTGTGTGTTTATATGTGTATATACATATATATTTACTGTGTGTGTTTATATGTGTATATACATATATATTTACTGTGTGTTTTTATATGTGTATATACATATATATGTACTGTGTGTGTTTATATGTGTATATACATATATATTTACTGTGTATGTTTATATACATATATATTTACTGTGTATGTTTATATGTGTATATACATATATATTTACTGTGTGTGTTTATATGTGTATATACATATATATTTACTGTGTGTTTTTATATGTGTATATACATATATATGTACTGTGTATGTTTATATATGTATATACATATATATGTACTGTGTGTGTTTATATGTGTATATACATATATATTTACTGTGTGTGTTTATATGTGTATATACATATATATTTACTGTGTGTTTTTATATGTGTATATACATATATATGTACTGTGTATGTTTATATGTGTATATACATATATATGTACTGTGTGTTTATATGTGTATATACATATATATTTATTGTGTATGTTTATATGTGTATATACATATATATTTACTGTGTATGTTTATATGTGTATATACATATATATTTACTGTGTATGTTTATATGTGTATATACATATATATGTACTGTGTGTGTTTATATGTGTATATACATATATATTTACTGTGTGTGTTTATATGTGTATATACATATATATTTACTGTGTGTTTTTATATGTGTATATACATATATATGTACTGTGTATGTTTATATGTGTATATACATATATATGTACTGTGTGTGTTTATATGTGTATATACATATATATTTACTGTGTGTGTTTATATGTGTATATACATATATATTTACTGTGTGTTTTTATATGTGTATATACATATATATGTACTGTGTATGTTTATATGTGTATATACATATATATGTACTGTGTGTGTTTATATGTGTATATACATATATATTTACTGTGTATGTTTATATGTGTATATACATATATATTTACTGTGTGTGTTTATATGTGTATATACATATATATTTACTGTGTGTGTTTATATGTGTATATACATATATATTTACTGTGTATGTTTATATGTGTATATACATATATATTTACTGTGTGTTTTTATATGTGTATATACATATATATGTACTGTGTATGTTTATATGTGTATATACATATATATTTACTGTGTGTGTTTATATGTGTATATACATATATATTTACTGTGTATGTTTATATGTGTATATACATATATATTTACTGTGTATGTTTATATGTGTATATACATATATATTTACTGTGTATGTTTATATGTGTATATACATATATATGTACTGTGTGTGTTTATATGTGTATATACATATATATTTACTGTGTGTGTTTATATGTGTATATACATATATATTTACTGTGTGTTTTTATATGTGTATATACATATATATGTACTGTGTATGTTTATATGTGTATATACATATATATGTACTGTGTGTGTTTATATGTGTATATACATATATATTTACTGTGTGTGTTTATATGTGTATATACATATATATTTACTGTGTGTTTTTATATGTGTATATACATATATATGTACTGTGTATGTTTATATGTGTATATACATATATATGTACTGTGTGTGTTTATATGTGTATATACATATATATTTATTGTGTATGTTTATATGTGTATATACATATATATTTACTGTGTGTGTTTATATGTGTATATACATATATATTTACTGTGTGTGTTTATATGTGTATATACATATATATTTACTGTGTGTGTTTATATGTGTATATACATATATATTTACTGTGTGTGTTTATATGTGTATATACATATATATTTACTGTGTGTGTTTATATGTGTATATACATATATATTTACTGTGTGTGTTTATATGTGTATATACATATATATGTACTGTGTGTGTTTATATGTGTATATACATATATATTTACTGTGTGTGTTTATATGTGTATATACATATATATTTACTGTGTGTTTTTATATGTGTATATACATATATATGTACTGTGTATGTTTATATGTGTATATACATATATATGTACTGTGTGTGTTTATATGAGTATATACATATATATTTATTGTGTATGTTTATATGTACATATATATTTACTGTGTATGTTTATATGTGTATATACATATATATGTACTGTGTGTGTTTATATGTGTATATACATATATATTTACTGTGTGTGTTTATATGTGTATATACATATATATTTACTGTGTGTTTTTATATGTGTATATACATATATATGTACTGTGTATGTTTATATGTGTATATACGTATATATGTACTGTGTGTGTTTATATGTGTATATACATATATATTTACTGTGTGTGTTTATATGTGTATATACATATATATTTACTGTGTGTGTTTATATGTGTATATACATATATATATTTACTGTGTATGTTTATATGTGTATATACATATATATTTACTGTGTGTTATTATATGTGTATATACATATATATGTACTGTGTATGTTTATATGTGTATATACATATATATTTACTGTGTGTGTTTATATGTGTATATACATATATATTTACTGTGTGTTTTTATATGTGTATATACATATATATTTACTGTGTGTGTTTATAAGTGTATATACATATATATTTACTGTGTGTTTTATATGCGTATATACATATATATGTACTGTGTATGTTTATATGTGTATATACATATATATTTACTGTGTGTGTTTATATGTGTATATACATATATATTTACTGTGTGTGTTTATATGTGTATAAACATATATATTTACTGTGTGTGTTTATATGTGTATATACATATATATGTACTGTGTATGTTTATATGTGTATATACATATATATTTACTGTGTGTGTTTATAAGTGTATATACATATATATTTACTGTGTGTTTTATATGCGTATATACATATATATGTACTGTGTATGTTTATATGTGTATATACATATATATTTTCTGTGTGTGTTTATATGTGTATATACATATATATTTACTGTGTGTTTTTATATGCGTATATACATATATATGTACTGTGTATGTTTATATGTGTATATACATATATATTTACTGTGTGTGTTTATATGTGTATATACATATATATTTACTGTGTGTTTTTATATGTGTATATACATATATATGTACTGTGTATGTTTATATGTGTATATACATATATATTTACTGTGTATGTTTATATGTGTATATACATATATATTTACTGTGTGTGTTTATATGTGTATATACATATATATTTACTGTGTGTCTTTATATGTGTATATACATATATATGTACTGTGTGTGTTTATATGTGTATATACATATATATTTACTGTGTGTGTTTATATGTGTATATACATATATATTTACTGTGTGTGTTTATATGTGTATATACATATATATTTACTGTGTGTGTTTATATGTGTATATACATATATTTACTATGTGTGTTTATATGTGTATATACATATATATTTACTGTGTGTGTTTATATGTGTATATACATATATATTTACTGTGTGTGTTTATATGTGTATATACATATATATTTACTGTGTGTGTTTATATGTGTATATACATATATTTACTGTGTGTCTTTATATGTGTATATACATATATGTTTACTGCATGTGTTTATATGTGTATATACATATATTTACTGTGTGTGTTTATATGTGTATATACATATATATTTACTTTGTGTGTTTATATGTTTATATACACATTTTAGCACATAAATATATATATATATATATAAGCATATACATATATATTTACAGTAAAAACACAGTCTCCATCCAACTCAATGTAAAGGCACTCTTATAACTGTTTTGTACAGTTTTTCATTAAATAAAATGCTCATTTTATTTATTTATATTAACTGTCTATTTTATTTTGTGGGCAATTGGGGCACATTTTTTTCATTAACCAGAGGTCTGACCTCTGATTAATTGCACTAAATGCAAATTGAAACCACAATCTCGCTGGAGCATTAACCAGCGGCTTTTAAAGCTGCTTTTTACGGGTGCACATTAAAATAGCGCTTCACTTGTAATCTAGCCCTTAATATCTTATGTTAGTAAGACATCTGGTGAATATATTATTTAACCCTTAAGGGTTAAATCATGATAACTACCAGTTCTCTAAATATTATTAAAGTTATAAATCCGGGAGGGGGGTATGAGTTCCCTAACAAAAACCTCAAAACAAAAAGAGGTTAGCAGTTAGTATTCAACTGAAAAAATATTCCTTAGCCTCTGCTAATCAAAGCTTCACAGATACCCCAGGATATCTTCAAATCAACCTACTTGTGGGGAGGGCAACCCTAAACCAACACTTAAAGTGCGACACTCCTCCCTTCAGTCTAACCATCATCCCACTCATACTCTGTTCCCTCACTGGGCCATGACCAAACATTTGAGGATAGGGGGTACTAGAATCTCTAATTCTTAAGGAGCCGTAAGCACAACAGTCTTTCAGCATGCAAACCTTGTGGAGAGTCAAAAACGTAGCCACAGTCTTACAAGTGTCAGATAAACTAACCAAATCCTGCTATAACCTAAATGCAACCTTAAAGGGACATGAAACCCAAATTATTTCTCTCATGATTTATAAAGAGCATGCAATTTTAAACAGCTTTCTAATTTACTTATATTATCTAATTTGCTTCATTCTCTTGCTATTCTTTGCTAAAAAGCATATCTAGATAGACTCAGTATCTGCTGATTGGTGGCTGCACATAGATGACTCGCGTGGATTGGCTTACCTATGTGCATTGCTATTTCTTCAACAAAGGATATCTATAAAATGAAGCAAATTAAATAATAGAAGTAAACTGGAATGTTGTTTAAAATTGTATTCTCTACCTGAATCATGAAAGAACATTTTTGGGTTTAGTGGCCCTTTAAGGGAGCCAAGTTACTTATAGCCACCACCTGTACACAAACTTGAAGGTAAACATGAAGAAAGAGAGTATAAGCAACATAGGAATACGCGCAGTTTTAGACAAGTGAGTGAAACTGCTGTACACTATGCAGAACATTGTAGCAACAGCTTTGAAATGGATTTGGTGATGGTTGATTACTCTGTATATTATTAACCCTTGGTTGTAAAATCCTGAAAGGAAGATTTATAGAAAGGGGATATATCCTGAAATAAATATTTATAGAAAGGGGATATAACACAGACTCTATTGATGAAACTATTAGGAAAGTAGGGTTGATTGAAAGAAGTTTATTACTTAACTATAAGCATAACAAATCAAAATTGAAAGTCCCTTTTATAATAGAATACATTGTGAAAAATATTTTGATTAAGAAAATAATTGGTAGATATTGGCATTTCCTAAAGAATGATGTTGTAATAGGAAATAAGCTGTCAGATAAACCTGAGTTTATCTTTCGTAAAACCCAGAACTTGAAAAGTAATTTGGCACCAAGTGCATTGAAAGTTAAAAACATACTGACATGGACTCCCTGCTCACTGTGTTTAGAGGGATATGGCTACACATCACTGATGAGGCCCAATAAAGGCTGAAACGATCTTCTGGGGTTGTTGTGTTTCTTGTTTGGAATTGCCAGATATTTTGGTGCTGAACTGACCTTCACAGATGGGATCAGACTGATATACTACAGAAAAGTTCCACTCTGTGAAAAGCATTATTGGGATAAAAAGAAGTTGTGCTCAGGTGATAAATTGCCATAGAACAAGCTAACAAGTTATTGCACTTTTTCGTCATTCCTGAGAGTGCACTTCTCTTTGTGTGTATTAAATCTCACTAAGGGAAAATATGGCAACCAGACATGGGCTCCTTGCTTAATGTTCTTAGAGGAATATGGCTGCACCTCACTGACGAGGCCCAATGAAGGCTGAAACAATCATCTGGTATTGCCGATTTGCCGTGTTCCTTGTTCAGAGAGAAAATGCCTGCTATTTTGGCGCTGGACAGACTTTCACAGACGGGATCAGACTGATATACTACAAGAAAGTTCTACTCTGTGAAAATCATTATTGGGCTTAAAAGAAGCTGCACCCAGGTGGTAAATCACCA
Source organism: Bombina bombina (assembly GCF_027579735.1). Lineage (NCBI taxonomy): Eukaryota > Metazoa > Chordata > Amphibia > Anura > Bombinatoridae > Bombina > Bombina bombina. Next base: position 911,665,590 of record NC_069499.1, read on the forward strand.
TAGAAAAAACTAACAAGTTATTAAGCTTGTTATTCATTCCTGAGAGTGCGCTTCTCTCTTTGTGTATTAAGTCTCCCTAAGGGAGAAGGCGGCAACCAGACTTGAACTACTTGCTCAGTGTGCGCAGAGGAATATGACTACACCTCACTGTAGAGGACCAATGAAGGTCAAAACAATCGTCTGTGGTTGCCGTGTTCCTTGTTCAGAGAGTAACTGCCTGGTATTTCAGCAATGGACTGACTGTAATAAGTAGGATTTGACTTATATACTACAGGAAAGTTCTACTCTGTGAAAAGCAATTCTGGACTAAAAATAAACTGCACCCAGGTGATAAATCACCATAAAACAGGCTTAACAATGTTGTTGAGTTGGTTATTCGTTTCTGAGAGTGTGCTTCTCTCTGTGTGTATTAAGTCACCCTTAGGGAAAAAGGGGCAACCAGATGTGGGCTCCTTGCTCAGTGGGCTTAGAGGAATATGGCTGCACCTCAATGATGAGGCCCAATGAAGGCCGAAATGGTCATCTTGGCTTGGTGTGTTCAGAAAGAGCAATTGCCTGGTATTTTGGCGCTAGATTGACCTTAATAAGTGAGATCAGACTGATATACTACAGGAAAGTTCTACTCTGGGAAAAGCATTACTGGGCTAAAAAGAAGATGAACCCAGATGGAAAATCACCATAGAACAAGCTGACAAGTGACCTTGTTGTTTTTTTCCTGAAAGTGCACTTCTCTATCTATCTATCTATCTATCTATCTATCTATCTGTCTGTCTATTCACCTTGACAGCACTCACAGGCCTTTTTTTAGAAAACTAATTTTATTCATAATTTCTGAAAATATTTCAATCCATATAGTCAACGTTTCAGCTTATACATAAGCCTTTGTCAAGACAACATCCTTTACATCAGTTGCTGCATTCAAGTATTCACATGCTTGGTTGGCATGCTACAGCATCATTCAACATCTCCATATACATATTATAATTTTTATTTTTACTGCTAGTATTACATTTTGTATGCATTTTTTGTAAAGACTATTAAAATGTATGTGAATTATATAATTGTCTTACAAATATGTATTTTCCAAAACTCTGTTAGCACAATAGATGTGTGGAACTACATTTCCCATAAATGCAATTTGCAGTAACCGGACGTAAAGGAGTTGTGTAATGTGCCAGACAATTTTTTGTCTAATCAATATCCTTTATAAAGCAATATGGATTTTAGCCAAATTTAATTTTTAGTAAGGCCTCTTGTGGTCAAAAGCGTGGATAATTGGGCCGAGTTATCTGGCGAGCAGGTCCTAATTTGTTTTTTTTTTAATTGTATTTATATATTGTATTACACTATTGCAGATAATTTTTATTCTACTGGATTTTCAGCTGACACCACTTCTAAGATCCTTGGGGAGATTTATTGAATTTAATCATCTCTGATTCTCTGTGTGGGCATGACATTGTGGATTTAGCAAATATAACCTGTAGATTATATTGGATTTTTTTTATTTTCATTGACTAATTAGTGCCAGCACTATTTTCATGAACTTTTATTCTGGATTTTTATATGTAGATATCTTATGCCACTGTGTTATATATAACATTTGTGTGAGTGATTAAACATTTACTACTTATTCCATTTTATTCTCCCTGTTTTAGAGGTGTTACTGTGAATAAATATATTTCGTAATACAGAACATTTTACTGTGATCCCCTTTGTTCAGAAACGGCAGACATGGATTGTTTTTTTATCAATTAGAAGGCCACTAATTGCAGCTGTGCACCACACTTATGACATTCCCAGCAGTGAGGGGATGAATCAGGTAACTTGTAAGGTTAATATTTGCTCTAATATAGGGATTACCCTCTCACCTGCACCTCCCACCCCCTGATACCTACCTGATCCCTATAAAATAGCTATATTCCCTCTGCCCCCCTATAGTGTAGGGAACCCCACCTCTTCCTTCCCCTCCTCCTCTGGGGTGATCCCCATCCCTCCTTCCCTTTCACCGCTTCCACTTGTTGATAACGATGATCGTTACAGAGAGTGACACAGACATTGTCACTCTCTGTATTGATCGGTGATCTGCCTTTATATAGTAAGGGAGTATGATCAGTGCTCCCTTACTATATGAAGACAGGTGCCATCTGCCCCAGCTACAGCCTCCAATGTCTCAGTAGTCAGTGGGGACCACAGCATGAGCCACAGTCTTGAAAGTAGAAACTACATCAACACAGTATCCTCGGCAAAGTACTATGTGACGTAGTACCTACGTCCATATGTCGCAAGGGGTTAATGGTCAATACACTTTTGTAATATGGGACTTAGAGCTCCACAAAACAAACAAATTAGAACAGGTATAGACAAATTATTTGTCAAAAATCAAAGTTATTTAATTATGTCCAAATCTGTCATGAGGTTATTCAAAATTAGTTTGAGAACAAAAAGCAATTTGTCTGTTATTTCCTAGGGGGGACATTTTCAGGAGACTTGAGTAATAGCTGTACCACAGCTTAAACTTAAATAAAGTTACAGTAGTAGATAGTACTACTGCTACAGGCTTGCACCAGTACAAGAAAGATCTTTTCCCCCCAAATATATTTAGTACTTTTATAATGGGGTCAGGATTGTCAAGAACAAAGTAAAACTTGTTTTACCTCTTAGCTGTCATAGAAATAAATAAACTGACAAGGACATTGCTGTAAAACCTGTAATTGCGAAGTCTTAACCACCTGCAAAAATAAATACTTTCCTGTAACTATGTTAACCATATGAACTAATCAACTATTTTTGTACCCCATTCATTTTTTGATTGATTGGTTAAAGGGGCAGCTCATTTTGCTTTTTCAAATGAGTAAAAGAAATACAGCAAAATTTGAATGCAGTCTAATATTTTCATAAAAACATAATTTTACATATATATACACACACACACACACAATTACACACATGCATACTCAAACATCCTCCTATATTCATTTTTGTTCAGTCTTTTTTATGTATCTTTTTTTACAATGACTCAGTGGTATTGTGCACCCTACATATGCAACCGTCCGCATCTCCTGCTGTAGTAAGCACAGTGATAATGAATCTGGGTTCCTACATTCGATTGGAGGAGCCCGGATTAGTCATTGATCTGCTAACTACAGCAGGAGCTGTGGTTGGAGGATTGTAGGTCTGCTTTCCATTAAGCAAAGGTATTTATCTTTAAAAAGAAGCTTCAATGTAAAGTTTAATGAATTAAAGTGCCCCTGTTTTTAAGAGCATTTTTAGATACGGGCACTTATTCATTAAACTTTACATTCACTTTAATAAAGTGTTTAACTATGTATTTACTTTACATTCTAATATATTTGATTTATTTGTATTTTTCTACATATATCTATACATATATATATATATATATATATATATACCTATATATATATATATATATATATATATATATATATATATATATACTTTGGTTATGCACGATTGGGTTTACATGTGAGTAGATTGTTATTTTTTTTTTCACTTTTCATTGAAGTTTATGGGGGAATAGGTTAACGTGGTCGTAATATTTAAAGTTCAGCTTTTTGCGTTTGTCTGTTTAGCACTTGTGTGAAAATGTTTTACTTTCCACTTGCAGAACACGTGCTACCCAATGCGCACAAACAGCTTACTTTTTGCAGAGTTAATGCGCAAGAGGGAGCGATTAATAGCGATCCACTCGTAATCAAGCCCTTAGTTCATAAAGGGATAGAAAGGTCAAATTTTGAAATGTGCATTAGTATAATTAATTTTTAAATAGAAGACTTTTTTGCAATTTACATCCATAAAAATGTTTTTAGTAAAAGTTGTTGTGATGAGAGCAGGATGTGATGTCACTAGTATGTGGGCGGGGCTTAGGTCCGGTGTCTGTATCGCAGTTAGTTTAGTACAATCAACCTGACTAGATGTGAATTGCTATGCTCTGTAATAAAATAGAGTTGTACCATCATTGCTGTGTCCTGCATATGTCCTGCATCTCATGACATGGTGTCAGAAGTTCTGGACTGCGCTTCTGTTCCTGATCGATTGCAATGTCAAAGTTTACCCCACCTGAGCCTTTTGACTTCTCTCAGCCTGCAGCTTGGCCCACATGGCATCAGCGGTTTCAGCGCTTCAGGATTGCATCCAAACTGAACAAGGAGAGTGGTGAAGTACAAGTTAATTATCTTTTATACTCTATGGGGAAAGATGTGGAGCCAGTATTCAATGCTTTTATTTTCCAAGAAGGGGAAGAATTTAACTTTGATATAGTTATGGATAAACTCAGTGCCCACTTTGTGCCCAAAAGAAATGTGATTCATGAGAGAGCTTGTTTTCACAAACATAATCAGCGTGTGGGAGAATCTGTGGAGTCATTTGTGCGCAGCCTGTATGAACTAGCTGAATTCTGTGAGTTTGGTGTTGCTAAAGAAGAGCAAATCAGAGACAGAATAGTTATTGGAATTGCAGATGCTGAAGTTTCACTGAAGCTGCAGTTAGAGCCTGATTTAACATTAGATGGGGCTATTAGGATGGCCCGCCAGAGTGAACTGGTGAAAAAGCAAAGTGCTGATCTGAGGTCTGAGAGTATTGTGGATGAAGTGCAACAGTCTAGGAAAAATGCTAGTGAAAGGCACAGTGTGAGCGGTAGATCTAAAGTAGTGGAAAGGCCTAGAAATGGAGGGGCGCAACATGCCCGATGCATGCGGTGCTACCGTGCTCATGATCAGAGTGTTATATGCCCGGCCAGGGATAAAAGATGCAGAAAATGTAACAGAATGGGCCATTTTGAAGTGGTGTGTAGAACTGAATATGTTAAGGAGATGCAGGTGGATGGTGACCAGGAGGGTCAGGAAGTGTCTTTTGTGGGGTCCGTTGTATTACGGCCAAGCTCAGAGGAAGATTGGAAAGTTACTTTTACTGTAATGGGAGACAAAGTTGATTTTAAGATTGACACAGGAGCTGATATCACTGTAATGTCTTTTGCTGAATTTATGAAACTGCCTCGACAGCCCCAACTGGCGAAGGTTACTACAAATGTCCATAGTCCTGGTGGCCGCATTGATTGTGCGGGGAAATTTCTTGCCAGCTGTGAATACAAGCAAAGAAAGTTCACCATGTGGGTGCATGTGATTCGAGGTCAGTGTGTTAACAATTTGTTGAGCAGAAAAGCAGCCTGTGACTTGGGCCTCGTGGCCAGAGTGAATGAAATTTCCGAAGATATGTTTGGCGAATTGGGCCTACTGAATTGCAAACCAGTCCGTATAGCACTTAAAGTGACACAGTCCCATACAGTATTTCTACTCCTCGTAGAATTCCGTTCCCGCTCATGCCTCAAGTGGAGGAAGAGCTTATGCGCATGAAGTCTATGGGGGTTATTGAAGAAGTTGTTGAAGCGACTGATTGGTGTGCCCCCATTGTTCCAGTTGCAAAGAAAAACGGAAAGGTGCGCATCTGTGTGGACCTGAAAAGGTTAAATGAGGCGGTGAAGAGAGAGAGATTTGTGCTGCCGACATTAGAAGATATAGCTCCGAAGTTGGCTGGGGCGAAGTTCTTTTCAACATTAGACGCTTCTAGCGGCTTTTGGCAGATCCCCCTGGATCCAAAGTGCCGCAAACTGACTACCTTTATCACACCGATAGGTCAGTTCTGCTTCTGCAGACTCCCTTTTGGGATATCCTCCGCTCCTGAAATCTTTCAAAGGGAAATGAGTTCTCTCCTGAGTGACCACATGGGCACAGCGGTCGTCATGGATGACATTCTAGTGTATGGGTCTACAGTGGAAGAGCATGATCAGCGTTTGAGTTGTGTGCTACAGGCTATCAAAAAGTCTGGGCTGAAGCTGAATAAAGAAAAATGTCATTTTAGGAAAACTGAATTATGTTACTTTGGGCATATCATCAACGGGGATGGCATCAAGCCAGACCCCGAGAAAATTTGTGCTATTGAACAGATGAAAAGCCCTTCTGATGTACATGAGCTGAGACAGATATTGGGCCTTGTAAATTACGTGGGCAAGTTCCTTCCAGATTTATCAACAGTTTTACACCCTATCACAGAGTTGCTTAAGAAAGATGTTGCCTGGGTCTGGGGACCTTCACAAGAAAAAGCTTTCCTGCATGCCAAGTCCCTGCTGGGGTCTGCCCCAGTGCTGGGGTTCTACGACCCTTCAAAAAAGACTGTGGTTAGTGCCGATGTAAGCAGTTATGGGTTGGGGGCTGCACTTCTGCAGCTGAACAGAAATAAACTACAGCCCATCGCCTACTGTTCCCGCACACTGACGGCTGCGGAGTCAAAATACGCTCAAATTGAGAAAGAGTGCCTGGCTGCAGTTTGGGCCTGTGAGCGCTTTCAGCGTTATCTAGTGGGTTTGGAGAAATTTAGTCTGGAAACTGACCACAAACCGCTAGTCCCTCTAATCAATTCTTATGACATTGACAAAACACCCTTGAGATGCCAGAGACTTTTAATGAGACTGCTCAGGTTCAATGTTCAGGCAGTGCATGTGCCGGGGAAACAGCTGGTTGTGGCAGATACACTATCCAGGCTCCCGCTGGCTGCTGCTGAAGAATCCTCCACAGAATCGGATGTGAAAGTGTATGTTGATTCAGTTCTGGCCTCTAAGTCCATTTCTTCAAGGAAACTGGAAGAGATAAAGAGAGATACATATTTGGACACAGATCTGCAAGAAGTTATACGGTACATAAAAGAAGGCTGGCCCGAGAGCCGGGCAGACTGGATGTCTTTAAGTGCTTACCAGCCAGAGAGGTCGCAGCTCACGGAGCTGGAGGGGTTGGTGCTGTTCCAAGACCGCATTGTAATTCCTGTCAGCATGAGGAAAGAGATGTTAAACAGGATTCACGATGGCCACTTAGGCATTACAAAGTGCAGAGAAAGGGCAGCTACAGCTGTGTGGTGGCCTGGGATCAGTTCCGACATTGCAAATCATGTGTCTAAATGTGCCTTTTGCCGGGAACGCCGGCCTACTCAGAGAAGGGAGCCCTTGATGTCTACTCCACTGCCTGCGGGGCCGTGGCAGAAAATAGCTGCTGATTTGTGTGAACTGCATGGGAAAAAGTTTCTTGTGATCGACTACTATTCCAGGTATTTGGAAATTGCACCCCTGAATGATATCACAAGTCAGGCCGTTATCATTCGCCTGAAGAGCTTGTTCGCCCACTGGGGCATTCCAATGGAGCTAGTGAGTGATAATGGTATGCAGTTCGCTTCTACAGAGTTCAGTGCTTTAAGCAGGGAGTATGATTTTGTACATTCCACATCAAGTCCACATTATCCGCAGGCCAACGGAATGGCTGAAAGGGCAGTTCAAACAACAAAATTCATTCTAAAGCAATCTGAGCCGTGCCTGGCCCTCTTGTCATACAGGGCGACGCCCATTCAAGCCACCGGGTTTAGCCCGGCACAGCTGATGCTAGGACGCCAGATTCGCACCACTTTACCCTCAGTGGGTGTCTTCAAGCCGCCTGGCCCTGTTCCTCGGGACGAAGTCCTTAGGAGGGATGAAGAGGCCAAAAAGGGTTATCGTTTCTTCTACGACCGGAGACATTCTGTCAGGCCCTTACAGGAACTGAAAGCGGGCCAAAGTGTCAGAATTAAACTGGACGATGAGAAGAAATGGAAGACGCCTGCTACGGTAGTTGGCCGCTCTCCAGAACCAAGGTCTTATACAGTCCTTACGGAGGGAGGAACGGTTACACGCCGTAACCGAAGACATCTTCAGTCTGCCGGTGGGATCCCCTGTTCTAAGAGAGGTGCCTTCCCCTCAGCAAGATCACAGCGGGGATATATCTTTGCCTCCAGCAGACTCTAATTCACCATCTTCTGTATCAGAGGACAGTTCTTGCAAAGTTACATCAAGCGGAAGAGTGGTGAAACTTCCGGCCCGATATAGGGACTGATTTTAGCTAGAACAGTGACTGGAAGTATGGGCAGAATAATCCCATGGTCACTGTGGACTAGGGTAGTCTACCCCGATGTCCAAGTCAGGATGTAATTTATTTGTTCATGTTTTCTAACCTATTTGTTTTTATAATGTTCAAAAACAAAAATGTTGTTGTATACTCTGTTGGTGTACCTTGTTATCTGTTATATGCAAATGTATGCTTCGCCTTTGAAAAAGGAGAAGATGTGATGAGAGCAGGATGTGATGTCACTAGTTTGGGGGCGGGGCTTGGGTCCGGTGTCTGTGTCGCAGTTAGTTTAGTACAATCAACCTGACTACATGTGAATTGCTATGCTCTCTAATAAAATAGAGTTGTACCATCATTGCTGTGTCCTGCATATGTCCTGCATCTTATGACAGTTGTTATTGTTTTTCAGTGGTGGCGGTGTGTGTATTGAGCCTGTAAAAAACGTAATTTGTTTCATATAAGCCACTGCTGACTCTATGGGCCATATTTATCAAAGCTTCAACATTTAGACAATCAACATTTTCAATACGCCTGCTGAACCTTGCTGCAGCAATTACATATCCGACCTTGAAATGTATAAAAAATGAGGCCACGTCAACAAAGTCGCAAGGATCAGTGTTCTCTTGATAACTCAATGGCGCAAATTCTTCAATTTATCATTTGTTCAGCACAAAAAACAGATACAATATGAATCACGTGACGCAATTCATCTAAACTTTTATATAGCTTTGCCCCTTTTCAAACTCCAAAATTATTTTGTCTTTTAGCGTTGCAGCGCCATTTTACAGTATTGTTTTTTTTACTGTAAATCTTAATATTTCTAATGGTTAATTACTACAGCTTAGAGCATTATATGTTTTATGTATCTTGTTTTAAACATTGTAATTGAAAAAGTTATAACAAAAATTGTAAAACGTTGCATTTGCGCCTTTAGAATTACAAACATTTTGTTTGATGTATTTTTCTGGAAATATGTGTATGACATTTTTTACTTGAGTTTTGAAGTTAAAGGGACATTAAGCACTAAAGACAAGATTAGGAGTGGAGCGCTTTCCTAACGTGCCCGTTGAATAACCAGCCATTACAAGTGGCTGGTTAATGCTACTGCAAGCTTGCGGTTTCATTTTGTGCTAGAATTCATTAATTAGTGATCAGATCAGATTGCTCCCCCCAAAAAAAGAGGACAGTAGAGTATGATTAAATAAAAATATGAGCATCTTCATTTTTGTTAAAAAAAAAATGTCACAAAGCAGTTATAAGGGGTTAAAGTGAGGGGATGTGGGAAAGTGCCTTTACATGGAGTTCAATGGGGGCCTGTGTTTTCACAATGAATATACAGTATATGTATATGCTTATATACATATATTTTTATTTATTGCTGCCCAACGCTGCACGAATTGCCCCCGCGTTGCGCTAGGTGGTTTGCCGTGTCTATCAGCATCAGAACGAGGCTCCCATTAAAGCCAATGGAAGCACTCTCAGGAGCGCAAGGCTTCTGGGCAATGTTAACAGTTGTGTTCGCATTGCGCCTCACTTGTAATAGCAGCGCACATTTATGTGCGCTGGTATTACTGAGTGGAATGCAAATATTGCGCTCACTTAAGATCAATATTGAGCTTCATCTATCCCTAAATAAATAGTATAAGCATAATATTGAGGATATTATTCACATTCCTCTAGTTATGGGTGCATCCAATTGTTTCCTATGGTGTTTGCTAGCTCAAAGCTCACGGATTGAGACTGTAGTCCGATGCGTCATGTGACATGCAAATGTACAAATTGAAAGTATAATAAATCTTAAATCAGTCAAATCTTCCTCTAGACATGATCGATTTTGAACAATTTAAAAGAAATTATGAAGTAATCGAGTTTCAGCACAACAGCATTTAAATCAATTTGGACAATATTTTTTTTAGAAATTGACAACAAGATATTTGAGAATTCTATTTTGCGTGTAATTTGATGCTTTTTCAAGTTTTCAGTTGATGCTTTGATAAATGCGACCCTATGAGATGATGTATTGTAAGAACACTGGTGCATGTGCCCTCACAGCATATGTGTGTATGCCATTGGAAAAACAGTAACTTGTACTAGAAGCATAATTGCTAATGGCAGTGTATTGCAAAAATGCTATTATTTCAATATAAAATACACCCATGCACATTTCAATTTGGACCTTTCTATACCTTTAAACTATTTACTGAATGTATCAAATATCTCTGCAATATTTTTTTCTGATTGATTAATAAAAAAATGCATTTGGATACATGGATCGTATATTTTGCACATTTCTGTCTTTTTAATGACAGGGAATAATTATTTAACCACTTTGTGAAACAAGCAGTAAGTAGATAATCAGACAAGCTCTGAATGGGTTAAGGATTTATTTTTACACAATTGCGGGTGCTTTTTATTACGCCTCCTGCCTTTCATGTATAGAGCATTCATATACAGTATTAGCCCACAGTTTAAAAGCAAACGTGTAGATTAATGATAGTGCAAGTGCAACTATAAGAGTGGCATGTCACGCATTGTTTTGTAACAACAAAGCACATAATTATGCATTGTCACTCAAACAACTTCAGTCCTAAACAAACATAAGGTCACACTGCAAACAAGCTTACAGCTCTTATGGAAAATTACAGACTTGATCGCAGCCCAAATCCCTCAGCACATTCTAAAGCTCAAAAACTGTAATTAACTGTTGAGGATTTTCTTTTTTTATTTGTTGGACAGCTCTTTTTGTTTAGACTTTATGTAAGACGCCTTGGCAAAGCAATCAAACAATAGTGTATTTTTATGGCTTGCAGCAGAAAGAGCCATGGTTATCCTATGACATAGGGAAAAAATGTCAGTGGCCTGGGTAGTTTATGTGAAATGAGGTGCTTTCCCAGGGCTATTGTTTTAAGGGTTTGTTTTCCAGCATTTTTTGTCTGAAATGAGTGATGAACGTATTAGCCTCTGATGGCTTCGTTGTAGAGCTGGCAATGAAGCAATCCCAGAGAGACATTGTAAATTCATTTGAAAACACTACAATGCTTCTCTCTGCTAATCTGCCATTATTCTGCATTAACTACCTTTGAGATAGAATCATCAGCTTAAGGTCATTCCTTTTGGCTTCTGTAATAGACACGCTGTCCAGTTCATAAGAACCACAAGCTCTATTTGCAATTCATGGCAAATGTCAACTTCCATTAAAGCGTTAAACATGTTTACTCAATTCAAGTTGCTTATCGAAGATGACAATATATTTAAATGGTTAATTTAAAATGATTTTTTTGTTTTTTGGTCGTTGTTCCCAAAAAAAAGTGTGTGAAATATTTTTTAATTTTTTTAATCAAAGTTTTTTTATTGAGGTAATGAGTGATAACAAAACAGAGAGTATGTCCAGGCACGGATCAGACCTGATAAGAAAACTCATGCAATTCTAAAGTATTGGAAATGTAAGCGCCATGGGGCATATGTATCAAGCTCCGTATGAAGCTTGATGCCCCGTGTTTCTGGCGAGCCTGCAGGCTCTCCAGAAACACCAGTTATGAAGCAGCGGTCACAAAGACACACATCACCGGAAATCAACCCAATCGAGTACGATCGGGTTGATTGACACCCACCTGCTGGCGGCCGATTGTCCGTGAGTCTGCAGGGGGCGGCGTTGCACCAGCAGCTCTTGTGAGCTGCTGGTGCAATGCTGAATACGGCGAGCGTATTGCTCGCTGTATTCAGCGATGTCTGTCGGACCTGATCCGCACTGTAGGAACAGGTCCGACAGACATTGATAACTAGGGGCCCATGTCTAAACCTTAGTGGTGCAATACATATGAAGGAACGCTTGCATTGCATAACAGAGCGATTTATGTGGTATGGGAGTAACATGGGCTATAATACTATGTCTAGAGTGTATGATATATAATATTAACAATAAAAGAAACTAGTCTATGGCAAACATAGGTGACTGGAGCATATAGCAATGAATCCTTGGTTTTTAATCTTTGACTTATGGTCCCCATATTATACAGAAGGTCACTTTTGGACCTACCGAGGTTGAGATTATAAAAGTGAGGGGAATTAGTAAACTGTCCTGGCCACTCTTGGACCTTAGGGTGTTAAAGATTGTTTTAATGAGATAAAAGCATTACGTAATAGCCGAAGGGCGAATGGCAAAATAGTTAAACTTATAGGTTTAGAGAGTATACCTCAAACTTAAGTTTTAGGTAATAAATTAGATCTAAATCACAATTAGTTATTAATATCTCATGTTATAACATTATACTGTTGTACAGATGGATGACTCCAAGATGCATACCTATGGCGTGTCTAACATATATAACAATAGGATGAAATTAAATAGCAGATGTGAGTGTTGCCCTCAGACATTAAAACCGACTATAGCTTATAATATTGTGATGGGCGTGTGTATCTCTAATAGTGAGGATCTGCTGATACTATATGACCATGAACATTAAATAGTTAGTGAGATAATGACTTAGTACATCCAAGCTGGGAATTTTAAATAGCCTTGCACTGGTTATATATACCTCGTATTATTAAGTGCAAGACTTGCACAATGTTAATTTCATGAAAAAGAGGTCTCAAGTTACAGCATGGCTATGTGATCATAGAGGGAGGGTTCAAGCTATAAAGTTATGGAGACACATTTCAGGTACAGTAGGGTATAGAGATATTGTACTGGGGGAGTGGGTATGGGCTTGGTTGCTTTAAATTAGGCTTTTAGTGAACTCATGTGGTAAAAGGAACATGTTCATAAATAATTCTAACAGAAGTGGAAAGAGGCCAATACATTATGTGGAGTATGATCTTTTAGAATTGTATAGCAGTTAGTAGATAAAGTAGACTATTAATTAAAGGAAGGCACTCGCAGCCAAGACCGTGCCGCACCGGCCTCAACCACCAATATGGTGAGGGAGAGTCCTTCTGGGGTGTAATACGCCATCTTGATTATGTGAGGGAGGATCTAACTAGTACTAAATTAAATAAATATTCTCCACAATATAATAGAGACTTACCAAAAGTAAACCCTCATGCAACTAAACAATATTTAAGGTAATAGAATACACCTGAAAAACTTAAAAACATAACATTGCAAGTATGAACTTCTAGTCCATGAGATTCACGCCTCCATCACACTATATCACAATAATAACTGCTGCTATATTAGCCGATACCTGTCGCGCTGTGCCGCTCTAGCTGTTGCTAGGGACACGGCGTCTGCTGTCTGCTCATTGCCTAGGGGGGAGTCGGCTCCTCTCTGCGTGCGGCGTTGACGTCATCGCCACACGCTTCCTCCTGCAGAAGCTGGTCTAGATCTCCAGTGGCGCGAATCCTGCATCTATGTAAGTAACTTCAGTCCTACTTATCACTGCCCAAGTATAGGTGTTACTTACTGTTCTCCTGGGTGTTATTGATTCGTATGCTGGATTGTTATTTTGTTGCTGACCCCTGCTTGTCTGACCACTCTGCCTCTTTAACCTTTAACTGCTGGATTGATACTGCTGCTGAACTCTGCTTGTCTGACCACTCTGCCTCTTTAACCCGTAACTGCTTGATTGATATTGTTGCTGAACTCTGCCAGTCTGACCACTCCACCTGTTAACCCCTATCTGCCCTGGATTGCCTCACTGTTGCCAAACCCTGCCTGCCTGAACATCCTAGTGGGTTACCCCTGTACTACCTTACTGTTCCTGAACCCTGCCTTCCTGACCATCCTAGTGGTTTACCCCTGGACTGCCTTACTGTTGCCGAACCCTGCCTGCCTGACCACCCTAATGTTTTGTCTCTGGTTTCCTGCCTGTTGCCGCCAAGGACTGTCCTGCCTGCCATTTATCTCATCTTGCAAACCTACTCTGCTGGGATATTCCTTATTATTCCGGCTTGACGCTGGAATAACAAGACTATTGGCCGAGTTCGGTCTGATAGAGGTGTATCCCACAAGCATTACAATACCCTCTTAATGTCGCTTAAAGGAGAGTTCAGTGAGTCCTGGGTAATCTCTATTTGCCACAGCAGGGCCCGGTGACTTGAGAGAGTAGGTGGTTGAAAGCTGTGAGATCGGGTCTGCAAATTACCCTCCCTTTTGATAGGTGCCATTTTGCGGAGACGTTTCATAGGGGAACCGCAGCACTGTCCCGCAGGGAAAGAATCTGTCTTCAGAGCCACAGCCATGCAATCAACCCGCTTTTTCCGCTGGATTCGGTGTGTCACTGTCATCCCCCGTAGGATGGGATGAGGGAAGCATAAGTTGAATGTCGGTCTGTGCTATCTCCTTACATTCGTCCACTGGAGCGCTGCCAGACTTCCTGTTGCTTGAGTCGTGTAGTGTCCAGATGAGGTCATCAAATTGGTCTCTCATTGGTTTCTCAAGTCCCGCCAGCATGGCCATAATAGTTGCGGCAGTCAGCTGTGCATCCATGGTGGAGGAATATTAGCAATTTATCGATAATGGCCATCCACCATCCACCCTCGGTTATAAGGTGGAGGGGTGCCCAGAGCTTATGTTAGGCCTCCGCCGGTTATCTTAGTAGTCCGGTACCAAGCCCTGCAGTCATAAATTTCTCCACCCTGGTAATGGATTGTTCAGCAGAGTATGTAGGGATCTATTCTATAAGTTTTATCCCTGGATGGGGTAGTAAATCACTTCCAATCGACAGATTAGCAGTTTTATGGCAGGAGCTCCATGTTTTAGCGCCTGATCGTGCAGGCTGTCTGGACACGCCCTGTGTGAAATATTTTATTTAAAAAAAGTTGTTTGCTTCAAAAACTCTTGCTGATTTAGGGCTAGATTACGAGTGGTGCGGTAATTACCACTGCCGCCTGCAAGCTAACTCAGCTTGACTTTTGCTGTTTGCGCTCGTTGGGTAGCACGCATTTTACAAGTTGAAAGTAAATATTTTTCCGCTTGTGCGCTAGCCGGTTGCACGCAAAGAGCAGAAGTTACAATGTCCCTACCACATTAATCTATTCTCCCATTGACTTCAATGGAGAGATAAAAGTGGAAAACCCATACTCGAGCGCTAACCGGAATCGCATAAGCTCCCTACGCCAATAACCACTAACCCACCACATAGCCCATCGCAAAAGTCCCCACTGCACTTTTAACCCCTAAACCACCACAACCCCCATCGCAAATTAACCCACTACACTATTAATCCCTAAACCACCACAACCCCCATTGCAAAGTAAGCCACTAACATTTAAACCTTTTAACCTAACACCCCCTAATTTACCCCAAAACAAACTAACCTTACCTGTAAAAAAACAAAAAAAATTACCTGAAAAAATAAAAACCTAACCTTGTCTTTAAAACTAACAAACCTAACAATACTGAAAACAAAAACCTGACATTACAGAAAACAAACAAACATAAAAAGATCTTACACTTTAGGACAATGTTCTTTAAAAGGCCATTTTAAGGGCTATTTCTGTAATTTAGTGTTGGTATAGTTTTTTTTATTTTCGGGTGGGGTTTTTTAAGTGGGGTTTTAGAATAGGCATAACTGTTTACTTATTTTTGGGTATTTTCTGTAATGGTATTTTTTTATTTAATTTTATTTTTCTGTACTATAAGGTTTGTTATTTTTAAGGTAAGGTTAGGTTTTTTATTTTTAAAGGTAAGTTTTTGTCTTTTAAAGCTACTGTTTTTTTAACAGGTAAGATTAGTCTGTTTTGCGCTAACTTAGGTGGTGTTAGCCTAAGGGTTTAGATGTTAGTGGGCTACTTTTTGATTGGGATTGTGGCGGTTTAGGGGTAAATAGTGTAGTGGGGACTTTACAATATGTTTTTTGGGGGTTAATAGTGTAGTGGGGACTTTGCAATATGAGGGTATTATGGTTTAGGGGTAAATAGAAGAGTTTAGTGCAACTATTTCCACCGGTCAAACGCGTTAAAAAGTTTGAGTGTTAAATGCGTTCGAATGATGAGATTGACTTTCAACCTGTAATATGAGCAGACATTGCCGCTCAACGGCTTCCATAGAAAAAATGGATTTGAGCGTAAAGAACACTGCAATCTCGCAATCGCGTTAACATTCCTGGTGCTAACAATAGCGCTCCACTTGTAATCTGAGAGCAATCATTTTAAATACTTTTTTTAAGTATATAAATCACAATGTGACAGAGGCAAGACATGATAGATTGTTTGCAAAAAAAGGAATAAGCTTTTGAATACGTACCTTTGTGTTGATTTGAAACATTTTTTTTTACAATGTGCTTTTACTTTCAGATCTCAAAAGAGGTGTCAGACATTTTATTACAATTTAGAAAAAATAGAGAAAGTAATATTTTCATTTTACATAGTATGTGAGGTTGAAAGACGACAGTAGTCCATTGGATTCCAACTATACAGATTTACTATAAAGAAGCTGCCAATTAAACTTACATTAAACAATTAGAAAATTAAACACAAGCAATCATATATCTGAACTCTAGCCATAAATCTATCTAAGCCATTTTAAAATGTATCTTAGGTATTGGCATTCATTACCTTATCTTCATTACATTACCTTCATTACATTATTGGGGTACTCCACTAATTACCTTTGTCTAATCTGAGTATGATCAAGTTACTACTTCTCAAAAGTATACAAAGTATTCACAGCAAAGAAAATTATTAGAAGACTTGTTCATTCTTTCAAAATCTGTCAGTATCTCTTTAATAAGTGGGGGCCAGATTACAGTGGTGCTCTAAATAACTTTTTCACTAGCGTAACTGCGCTCAAAGTAAAAAATAATTGCGTCTGGGTTAGTGCGCATATTATAAGTTGAAGGTACAAAGGTAGCACGCAAGCAAAAGTCCGATGCACGTTAACTTCAGGAAGATACCGCAACCTCGCTAACATTTTTTCCTCATAGACTTTTATGTTGTGCTCTGTGGAAAAAAGTTATCTCTTGTGTGTATATAAAACATATTCGACTTGATTTTTCTTAAAAATATATAAATATACACAGGCATTATTTGAAGTGTTCCTACACAGAAACCATACAATAGTAAAATACCTTATAGATATAGCTAAGCTACCCCTTCAAAAGGTTTATCCCAATCCTTAAGAAGCTTAAAATACACATAGAAAAAAAGGGGGAGCACCCAAAAAAGGTCAGCTATGGAATACAGATATTCAAACAGAATAAATGACTATGCTGAAATAGCAATGTAATCCACTCCTCTGTATAAAGTGATACAAATATGTCCAATAGATATAAGTATTTAAAATGGTTATAAGTATTAAAAGCACATCTGTTAAAATAAAATTCCAAATTTATTAAACAATACAATTTATAAAATTATCACCGGTGGTTTTAACATAATTAAAAAATAAAATAACAGATGTGTTTTTAACACTTATACCATTTTTAAATACTTATATCTATTGTACATATTTGGGCGCTCCCCCTTCTTTCTGTGTGTACACAGAAACCATGTTTGGTTTCAGTCTGTGCTGTGTGGGACCACTTCAAGCACCCCCCCCGCCCACTGACAGTACCAACAAGTGGTGATATTGGCAGACTTTTGCAGAAGCTGCGATCCGAATTATTTCCTATGGGAGACACATCGCCAATTGTCGCCCCCTTTTTTACTATATATATCGACAGACCGATGGACTGTGAGACTGACGAGGCCAGAAAGGCAGTTTCTTGTCTGTCTGTCAATGCTTTGAATATTGGGTCCTGCATCTTTTTGTTATTGTGGCTAGTTGTCATTTTCTGCATATAAATACCCTAATGACAATATTTTTATTTGAAATTTGGGAGAAATGTTGTCAGTAGTTATAGAATAAAACAAAAATGTTAATTTTAATCAAACGCATACCTATAAGTAGCAAAACCAGAGAAACTGATATATATATATATATATATATATATATATATATATATATATACAGTATATATATATATATATATATACATACACATTGGAGCCCTTTCTAGTGAAACACTTTGCCATATACCATATTTTATATTGCTGTTGTCTTACTATTGTAATGCAAGCATTTAGTTAAAATGAACATTTATTTAAAGGGACAGTCTAGGCCAAAATAAACTTTCATGATTCAGATAGAGCATGTCATTTTAAACAATTTTCCAATTTACTTTTATCACCAATTTTGCTTTGTTCTCTTGCTATTCTTAGTTGAAAGCTTAACCTAGGAGGTTTATATGCTAATTTCTTAGACCTTGAAACCCACCTCTTTCAGATTGCATTTTAACAGTTTTTCACCACTAGAGGGTGTTAGTTCACATATTTTATATAGATAACACTGTGCTTGTGCACGTGAAGTAATCTGGGAGCTGGCACTGATTGGCTAGACTGCAAGTCTGTCAAAAGAACTGAAAAAAGGGGCTGTTTGCAGAGGCTTAGATACAAGATAATCAGAGGTTAAAAGTATATTATTATAACTGTGTTGGTTATGCAAAACTGGGAAATGGGTAATAAAGGGATTATCTATCTTTTAAAACAATAAAAATTCTGGTGTAGACTGTCCATTTAATACATTTAAATTATGCTTCATAGCATTATTAACTGCAGATAACGTCAGTGTAAGATGTAAAGTCGGGTACAAAATTGTTTTGAAACAAAAGAAGGATTCTGGGCACTCCAGTGGTAAATTCTAAAATATAACTTTTATTGAAAAGGTATAAAAGCAAACATCTCAATGCAGGTTAGCAAGGCAGTAACCCCTTACAAAATTATGTTGTCTGTTTAGTTGCTTTTTAATGCTGAAACACAACATTTTTTTTTTCCAGTGCTAATTCTGCATAGTTTATTGGACAGTCAGGGCCAGATTACGTGTGGAGTTTAAACGTTTGCGTGCGATCGATAAGGGGTCAATCGCAGAGGTTTGTGCTCATCAGGCTTACTGATGGGATTACGAGTCAAAAGTAAATGCGATGATTAAAGCAAATTCAGAACTCTGGTCAAATGATTTGTGAAACTAAAAAGTTGTACTAAAAACATTACATGTATAGTTACGCTCATAGTAACACTATCTAATAAAAATTATTTGAAAAAATATTGCAAAGAAAAGTTATTTTTACTGTTACAGTGAAGGTCAATTTTGACGAGTTAGTTCCCGGTTTTTAATAATCCTTTTAAAAACAAGGGCACTTTAATTCATCAAAATTGACATTTCAAGCGTTTTCTTCAAAATCTTGACTTTGAATACTGAGAGCCGCTGCAGCGCTTTCTACACCTGTCGCAAGCCCTCTTCGTGAGTCCAAAATGACAAATCCGGCTTCATCCAATCACAGCGTTTCCTCAGGCCATGATCCACCTGGGGGGAACGCCGTGATTGGAGGAAGCCGTATTTGTAATTTCTGACATAAGTAGAGGTTTGCAATGGCCGGGGGAATCGATGGAGCAACTTTCAGGATTAAAAGGAGAGTTTTTGAAGAAAACGCTTGAAATGTCAATTTTGATGAATTAAAGTGCCCTTGTCTTTAATAGGATTATTAAAAACCGGGCACTAATTTGTCAACATTGACCTTCACTTTAAGTAGGTGAAAACATGAGAAAGCATACTTATGCTGATTTCATATTTAATAAAGTGTTATTCTGTGTATTTACTGTAAATATTACACAATTTAATGTTCTGCACATAGCAGAATATTTTCTCTGTATTTCTAAATATATATTCCTATATATATCTGTATATCTATACCTATATATAATCATGTGTATATAAAGGGATAAAACATAATTTATGTAAGAACTTACCTGATAAATTCATTTCTTTCAGATTAGCAAGAGTCCATGAGCTAGTGACGTATGGGATATACATTCCTACCAGGAGGGGCAAAGTTTCCCAAACCTCAAAATGCCTATAAATACACCCCTCACCACACCCACAAATCAGTTTAACGCATAGCCAAGAAGTGGGGTGATAAGAAAAAAGTGCGAAAGCATAAAAAATAAGGAATTGGAATAATTGTGCTTTATACAAAAAAATCATAACCACCACAAAAAGGGTGGGCCTCATGGACTCTTGCTAATATGAAAGAAATGAATTTATCAGGTAAGTTCTTACATAAATTATGTTTTCTTTCATGTAATTAGCAAGAGTCGATGAGCTAGTGACGTATGGGATAATGACTACCCAAGATGTGGATCTTCCACGCAAGAGTCACTAGAGAGGGAGGGATAAAATAAAGACAGCCAATTCCGCTGAAAATAATCCACACCCAAAATAAAGTTTAAATCTTATAATGAAAAAAACTTGAAATTATAAGCAGAAGAATCAAACTGAAACAGCTGCCTGAAGTACTTTTCTACCAAAAACTGCTTCAGAAGAAGAAAACACATCAAAATGGTAGAATTTAGTAAAAGTATGAAAAGAAGACCAAGTTGCTGCTTTGCAAATCTGATCAACCGAAGCTTCATTCCTAAACGCCCAGGAAGTAGAAACTGACCTAGTAGAATGAGCTGTAATCCTTTGAGGTGGAGTTTTACCCGACTCGACATAAGCAAGATGAATTAAAGATTTTAACCAAGATGCCAAAGAAATGGCAGAGGCCTTCTGACCTTTCCTAGAACCGGAAAAGATAACAAATAGACTAGAAGTCTTTCGGAAATTCTTAGTAGCTTCAACATAATATTTCAAAGCTCTAACTACATCCAAAGAATGCAATGATCTCTCCTTAGAATTCTTAGGATTAGGACACAATGAAGGAACCACAATTTCTCTACTAATGTTGTTAGAATTCACAACCTTAGGTAAAAATTTAAAAGAAGTTCGCAACACCGCCTTATCCTGATGAAAAATCAAAAAAGGAGACTCACAAGAAAGAGCAGATAATTCAGAAACTCTTCTAGCAGAAGAGATGGCCAAAAGAAACAAAACTTTCCAAGAAAGTAATTTAATATCCAGCGAATGCATAGGTTCAAACGGAGGAGCTTGAAGAGCCCCCAGAACCAAATTCAAACTCCAAGGAGGAGAGATTGACTTAATGACAGGTTTTATACAAACCAAAGCTTGTACAAAACAATGAATATCAGGAAGATTAGCAATCTTTCTGTGAAAAAGAACAGAAAGAGCAGAGATTTGTCCTTTCAAGGAACTTGCCGACAAACCTTTATCCAAACCAACCTGAAGAAACTGCAAAATTCTCGGAATTCTAAAAGAATGCCAGGAAAAATGATGAGAAAGACACCAAGAAATGTAAGTCTTCCAGACTCTATAATATATCTTTCTAGATACAGATTTACGAGCCTGTAACATAGTACTAATCACAGAGTCAGAGAAACCTCTTTGACTAAGAATCAAGCGTTCAATCTCCATACCTTTAAATTTAAGGTTTTGAGATCCTGATGGAAAAAAGGACCTTGCGACAGAAGGTCTGGTCTTAACGGGAGAGTCCACGGTTGGCAAGAGGCCATCCGGACAAGATCCGCATACCAAAACCTGTGAGGCCATGCTGGAGCCACCAGCAGAACAAACGAGTATTCCTTCAGAATCTTGGAGATTACTCTTGGAAGAAGAACTAGAGGCGGAAAGAGATAGGCAGGATGATACTTCCAAGGAAGTGACAATGCATCCACTGCTTCCGCCTGAGGATCCCTGGATCTGGACAGATACCTGGGAAGTTTCTTGTTTAGATGAGAAGCCATCAGATCTATTTCTGGAAGTCCCCACATTTGAACAATCTGAAGAAATACCTCTGGGTGAAGAGACCATTCGCCCGGATGTAATGTTTGGCGACTGAGATAATCCGCTTCCCAATTGTCTATACCTGGGATATGAACCGCAGAAACTAGACAGGAGCTGGATTCCGCCCATACCAGAATTCGAGATACATCTTTCATAGCCAGAGGACTGTGAGTCCCTCCTTGATGATTAATGTATGCCACAGTTGTGACATTGTTTGTCTGAAAACAAATGAACCATTCTCTCTTAAGAAGAGGCCATGACTGAAGAGCTCTAAAAATTGCACGGAGTTCCAAAATATTTATTGGTAATCTCACCTCCTGAGATTCCCAAACCCCTTGTGCTGTCAGAGACCCCCAAACAGCTCCCCAACCTGTCAGACTTGCATCTGTTGAAATTACAGTCCAGGTCGGAAGAACAAAAGAAGCCCCCTGAACTAAACTATGGTGATCTGTCCACCACGTCAGAGAGTGTCGTACAATCGGTTTTAAAGATATTAATTGAGATATATTTGTGTAATCCCTGCACCACTGGTTCAGCATACAGAGCTGAAGAGGTCGCATGTGAAAACGAGCAAAGGGGATCGCGTCCGATGCAGCAGTCATAAGACCTAGAATTTCCATGCATAAGGCTACCGAAGGGAATGATTGTGATTGAAGGTTTCGACAAGCTGAGATCAATTTTAGACGTCTCTTGTCTGTCAGAGACAGAGTCATGGACACTGAATCTATCTGGAAACCTAAAAAGGTTACCCTTGTCTGAGGAATCAATGAACTTTTCGGTAAATTGATCCTCCAACCATGATCTTGAAGAAACAACACAAGTCGATTCGTATGAGATTCTGCTAAATGTGAAGACTGAGCAAGTACCAAGATATCGTCCAAAAAAGGAAATACCACAATACCCTGTTCTCTGATTACAGACAGAAGGGCACCGAGAACCTTTGTAAAAATTCTTGGAGCTGTTGCTAGGCCAAACGGCAGAGCCACAAACTGGTAATGCTTGTCTAGGAAAGAGAATCTCAGAAACTGATAGTGATCTGGATGATCCAAAGAAGCAGAAAAACAGCAGCACCTTAAGGTGCTGCTGTTATTCTACAAGGGACTAGTGCAGGGTCCCTACAGCTTGCACCTATTTGCCTGGGTACTAGTGTTGGGCCTTTTTACACTGTATACTACAGTGATCTGGATGAATCGGAATATGCAGATATGCATCCTGTAAATCTATTGTGGACATATAATGCCCTTGCTGAACAAAAGGCAGGATAGTCCTTACAGTTACCATTTGAATGTTGGTATCCTTACATAATGATTCAATATTTTTAGATCCAGAACTGGTCTGAAGGAATTCTCCTTCTTTGGTACAATGAAGAGATTTGAATAAAACCCCAGCCCCTGTTCCAGAACTGGAACTGGCATAATTACTCCAGCCAACTCTAGATCTGAAACACATTTCAGAAATGCTTGAGCTTTCGCTGGATTTACTGGGACACGGGAAAGAAAAAATCTCTTTGCAGGAGGCCTTATCTTGAAGCCAATTCTGTACCCTTCTGAAACAATGTTCTGAATCCAAAGATTGTGAATTGAATTGATCCAAATTTCTTTGAAAAAACGTAATCTTCCCCCTACCAGCTGGGCTGGAATGAGGGCCGCACCTTCATGTGGACTTGGGAGCTGGCTTTGGTTTTCTAAAAGGCTTGGATTTATTCCAGACTGGAGATGGTTTCCAAACTGATACCGCTCCTGTGGGTGAAGGATCAGGCTTTTGTTCCTTATTGTGACGAAAGGAACGAAAACGATTATTAGACCTAAATTTACCTTTAGATTTTTTATCCTGTGGTAAAAAAGTTCCTTTCCCTCCAGTAACAGTTGAGATAATAGAATCCAACTGAGAACCAAATAATTTATTACCCTGGAAAGAAAGGGAAAGCAAAGTTGACTTAGAAGACATATCAGCATTCCAAGTTTTAAGCCATAAAGCTCTTCTAGCTAAAATAGCTAGAGACATATACCTGACATCAACACTAATGATATCAAAGATGGCATCACAAATAAAGTTATTAGCATGTTGAAGAAGATTAACAATGCTATGAGAATTATGATCTGTTACTTGTTGCGCTAAAGCTTCTAACCAAAAAGTTGAAGCTGCAGCAACATCCGCTAAAGATATAGCTGGTCTAAGAAGATTACCTGAACATAAGTAAGCTTTTCTTAGAAAGGATTCAATCTTCCTATCTAAAGGATCCTTAAAGGAATTACTATCTGCCGTAGGAATAGTAGTACGTTTAGCAAGAGTAGAGATAGCCCCATCAACTTTAGGGATTTTGTCCCAAAACTCTAATCTGTCAGATGGCACAGGATATAATTGCTTAAAACGTTTAGAAGGAGTAAATGAATTACCCAAATTATTCCATTCCCTGGAGATTACTTCAGAAATAGCATCAGGGACAGGAAAAACTTCTGGAATAACTACAGGAGATTTAAAAACCTAATTTAAACGTTTAGATTTAGTATCAAGAGGACCAGAATCCTCTATTTCTAATGCAATTAAGACTTCTTTAAGTAAAGAACGAATAAATTCCATTTTGAATAAATATGAAGATTTATCAGCATCAACCTCTGAGACAGAATCCTCTGAACCAGAGGAACCATTATCAGAATCAGAATGATGATGTTCATTTAAAAATTCATCTGAAAAATGAGAAGTTTTAAAAGACCTTTAACGTTTACTAGAAGGAGGAATAACAGACATGGCCTTCTTAATGGATTTAGAAACAAAGGCCTAGATTTGGAGTTTGGCGGTAGCCGTGAAAACCAGCGTTAGAGGCTCCTAACGCTGGTTTTAGGCTACCGCCGGTATTTGGAGTCACTCAAAATAGGGTCTAACGCTCACTTTCCAGCCGCGACTTTTCCATACCGCAGATCCCCTTACGTAAATTGCGTATCCTATCTTTTCAATGGGATTTTTATAACTCTGGTATTTAGAGTCGTTTCTGAAGTGAGCGTTAGACATCTAACGACAAAACTCCAGCCGCAGGAAAAAAGTCAGTAGTTAAGAGCTTTCTGGGCTAACGCCGGTTTATAAAGCTCTTAACTACTGTGCTCTAAAGTACACTAACACCCATAAACTACCTATGTATCCCTAAACCGAGGTCCCCCCACATCGCCGACACTCTAAAAAAATTTTTTAACCCCTAATCTGCCGACCGCCACCTACGTTATACTTATGTACCCCTAATCTGCTGCCCCTAACACCGCCGACACCTATATTATATTTATTAACCCCTAATCTGCCCCCCTCAACGTCGGCTCCACCTGCCTACACTTATTAACCCCTAATCTGCCGACCGGACCTGAGCGCTACTATAATAAAGTTATTAACCCCTAATCCGCCTCACTAACCCTATAATAAATAGTATTAACCCCTAATCTGCCCTCCCTAACATCGCCGACACCTAACTTCAATTATTAACCCCTAATCTGCCGACCGAATCTCGCCGCTATTCTAATAAATGGATTAACCCCTAAAGCTAAGTCTAACCCTAATACTAACACCCCCCTAAGTTAAATATAATTTAAATCTAACGAAATTAATTAACTCTTATTAAATAAATTATTCCTATTTAAAGATAAATACTTACCTGTAAAATAAATCCTAATATAGCTACAATATAAATTATAATTATATTATAGCTATTTTAGGATTAATATTTATTTTACAGGTAACTTTGTATTTATTTTAACCATGTACAATAGCTATTAAATAGTTAAGAACTATTTAATAGCTAAAATAGTTAAAATAATTACAAATTTACCTGTAAAAGAAATCCTAACCTAAGTTACAAATAAACCTAACACTAGACTATCAATAAATTAATTAAACTACCTACAATTATCTACAATTAACCTAACACTACACTATCAATAAATTAATTAAATACAATTGCTACAAATAAATACAATTAAATAAACTAGCTAAAGTACAAAAAATAAAAAAGAACTAAGTTACAAAAAATAAAAAAATATTTACAAACATAAGAAAAATATTACAACAATTGTAAACTAATTACACCTACTCTAAGCCCCCTAATAAAATAACTAAGCCCCCCAAAATAAAAAATGCCCTACCCTATTCTAAATTACTAAAGTTCAAAGCTCTTTTACCTTACCAGCCCTGAACAGGGCCCTTTGCGGGGCATGCCCCAAGAAATACAGCTCTTTTGCCTGTAAAAAAAAACATACAATACCCAAGCCCCCCAACATTACAACCCACCACCCACATACCCCTAATCTAACCCAAACCCCCCTTAAATAAACCTAACACTAAGCCCCTGAAGATCATCCTACCTTGTCTTCACCTCACCGGGTATCACACCGATCCGTCCAGAAGAGCTCCTCCGATGTCCTGATCCAAGCCCAAGCGGGGGGCTGAAGAGGTCCATGATCCGGCTGAAGTCTTCATCCAAGCGGGGCAGAAGAGGTCTTCCATCCGATTGAAGTCTTCATCCAAGCGGCATCCATCCGGAACGAAGCGGCAGCATCCTGAAGACCTCCACCGCGGAACATCCATCCTGGCCGATGACTGTTCCGATGAGCCAATAGAATGCAAGCTCAATCTGATTGGCTGATTGGATCAGCCAATCGGATTGAACTTGATTCTGATTGGCTGATTCCATCAGCCAATCAGAATATTCCTACCTTAATTCCGATTGGCTGATAGAATCCTATCAGCCAATCGGAATTCGAGGGACGCCATCTTTGATGATGTCATTTAAAGGAACCGTCATTCGTCGTTCAGTCGTCGGCCAGGATGGATGTTCCGCGGTGGAGGTCTTCAGGATGCTGCCGCTTCGCTCCGGATGGATGCCGCTTGGATGAAGACTTCAATCGGATGGAAGACCTCTTCTGCCCCGCTTGGATGAAGACTTCTGCCGGATCATGGACCTCTTCAGCCCCCCGCTTGGGCTTGGATCAGGACATCGGAGGAGCTCTTCTGGACGGATCGGTGTGATACCCAGTGAGGTGAAGACAAGGTAGGATGATCTTCAGGGGCTTAGTGTTAGGTTTATTTAAGGGGGGTTTGGGTTAGATTAGGGGTATGTGGGTGGTGGGTTGTAATGTTGGGGGGCTTGGGTATTGTATGTTTTTTTTTACAGGCAAAAGAGCTGTATTTCTTGGGGCATGCCCCGCAAAGGGCCCTGTTCAGGGCTGGTAAGGTAAAAGAGCTTTGAACTTTAGTAATTTAGAATAGGGTAGGGCATTTTTTTTATTTTGGGGGGCTTAGTTATTTTATTAGGGGGCTTAGAGTAGGTGTAATTAGTTTAAAATTGTTGTAATATTTTTCTTATGTTTGTAAATATTTTTTTATTTTTTGTAACTTAGTTCTTTTTTATTTTTTGTACTTTAGCTAGTTTAGTTAATTGTATTTATTTGTAGCAATTGTATTTAATTAATTTATTGATAGTGTAGTGTTAGGTTAATTGTAGATAATTGTAGGTAGTTTATTTAATTAATTTATTGATAGTCTAGTGTTAGGTTTATTTGTAACTTAGGTTAGGATTTCTTTTACAGGTAAATTTGTAATTATTTTAACTATTTTAGCTATTAAATAGTTCTTAACTATTTAATAGCTATTGTACATGGTTAAAATAAATACAAAGTTACCTGTAAAATAAATATTAATCCTAAAATAGCTATAATATAATTATAATTTATATTGTAGCTATATTAGGGTTTATTTTACAGGTAAGTATTTATCTTTAAATAGGAATAATTTATTTAATAAGAGTTAATTAATTTCGTTAGATTTAAATTATATTTAACTTCGGGGGGTGTTAGTGTTAGGGTTAGACTTAGCTTTAGGGGTTAATACATTTATTAGAATAGCGGTGAGCTCCAGTCGGCAGATTAGGGGTTAATGTTTGAAGTTAGGTGTCGGCGATGTTAGGGAGGGCAGATTAGGGGTTAATACTATTTATGATAGGGTTAGTGAGGCGGATTAGGGGTTAATAACTTTATTATAGTAGCGCTCAGGTCCGGTCAGCAGATTAGGGGTTAATAAGTGTAGGCAGGTGGAGGCGACGTTGTGGGGGGCAGATTAGGGGTTAATAAATATAATATAGGGGTCAGCGATGTTAGGGCAGCAGATTAGGGGTACATAGGGATAATGTAAGTAGCGGCGGTTTACGGAGCGGCAGATTAGGGGTTAATAATAATATGCAGGGGTCAGCGATAGCGGGGGCGGCAGATTAGGGGTTAATAAGTGTAAGGTTAGGGGTGTTTAGACTCGGGGTACATGTTAGAGTGTTAAGTGCAGACGTAGGAAGGGTTACCGCATAGCAAACAATGGGGCTGCGTTAGGAGCTGAACGCGGCTTTTTTGCAGGTGTTTGGTTTTTTTTCAGCTCAAACAGCCCCATTGTTTCCTATGGGGGAATCGTGCACAAGCACGTTTTTGAGGCTGGCCGCGTCCGTAAGCAACTCTGGTATCGAGAGTTGAAGCTGCGTTAAAAATGTTCTACGCTCCTTTTTTGGAGCCTAACGCAGCCTTTATGTGGACTCTCAATACCAGAGT
This sequence comes from Bombina bombina, assembly GCF_027579735.1. Taxonomy (NCBI): domain Eukaryota; kingdom Metazoa; phylum Chordata; class Amphibia; order Anura; family Bombinatoridae; genus Bombina; species Bombina bombina. Next base: position 911,693,753 of record NC_069499.1, read on the forward strand.
TATTTTTATGGTGCGGCCAGAAAAAAGCCGGCGTTAGTTTTTCGGGTCGTTACCGACAAAATTCCAAATCTAGTCCATAATCTCTTATGTTAACAGGAACACTCTGAGTATTAGATGTTGACGGAACAGCAACAGGTAATGTAACATTACTAAAGGAAATACTATCTGCATTAACAAGTTTGTCATGACATTCATTACAAACAACAGCTGGAGGAACAGATACCACAAGTTTACAGCAGATACACTTAACTTTGGTCGATCCAGCACCAGGCAGCGTTTTTCCAGAAGTATCTTCTGACTCAGTGTCAATCTGGGACATCTTGCAATATGTAATAGAAAAAACAACATATAAAGCAAAATTGATCAAATTCCTTAAATGACAGTTTCAGGAATGGGAAAAAATGCCAGTGAACAAGCTTCTAGCAACCAGAAGCAATAAATAATGAGACTTAAATAATGTGGAGACAATAGTGACGCCCATATTTGACGCCATATCCGGAACGCCAACACTTTTGGCGCAAAAAAACGTCAAAAACTTCCGGCAACACGTATGACGCCGGAAACAGAAAAAAAAATTTGAGCCAAAAAAGTCTGCGCCAAAAATTACGCAATAAAATGAAGCATTTTCAGCCCCCGCGAGCCTAACAGCCCACAGGGAAAAAAGTCAAATTTTAAGGTAAGCAAAAAATGTATTCATATGCATTATCCCAAATATGAAACTGACTGTCTGAAATAAGGAAAGTTTGAACATCCTGAGTCAAGGCAAATAAATGTTTGAATACATATATTTAGAACTTTATATAAAAGTGCACAACCATAGCTTAGAGTGTCACAGAAAATAAGACTTACTTACCCCAGGACACTCATCTACATGTAGTAGAAAGCCAAACCAGTATTGAAACGAGAATCAGTAGAGGTAATGGTATATATAAGAGTATATCGTCGATCTGAAAAGGGAGGTAAGAGATGAATCTCTACGACCAATAACAGAGAACCTATGAAATAGACCCCGTAGAAGGAGATCATTGAATTCAAATAGGCAATACTCTCCTCACATCCCTCTGACATTCACTGCACGCTGAGAGAAAAACCGGGCTCCAACCTGCTGCGGAGCGCATATCAACGTAGAATCTAGCACAAACTTACTTCACCACCTCCATAGGAGGCAAAGTTTGTAAAACTGATTTGTGGGTGTGGTGAGGGGTGTATTTATAGGCATTTTGAGGTTTGGGAAACTTTGCCCCTCCTGGTAGGAATGTATATCCCATACGTCACTAGCTCATGGACTCTTGCTAATTACATGAAAGAAATATATATTGTACCAAAAAAACCATCAGATATATGTATAAAAAATAATTTTAGAATATATAGAACATATTTGTGTATGTGAAGAAAAATAGAATGTGAAATATTCATATTTTCATGTTGTGTTAGCGCACATGAGTATATGCGATCGGGTTTGCATGAGAGTAGGGTGCTAGTTTTTTTTTCCATTTTTTTCCACTTTTTTTTCTTCATTGACTCTTATAGAGGAATACGTGAATGTGCATGCAATATTCTAAGTTTGACTTTTTGCACTCATCGGGTTAGTGTGCAAGCGAAAACAGTTTACTTTCAACTCATAATACGAGCGCAACCCGACGAGAGCAAAAAGCTTACTTCTAGCTCAATTAACTCTCAAGCAGGAACATTTATCAGCGCTCCACTTGTAATCTGGCCTTCTGTGATCCCAATCTATCATTGGTCGGATGGAAATGGCCTGACCAATCACTGAAAAGCAGGGCCTTACAATCTCACCAACAAACAAGGTTTTGGGAAGCTGCATTCTTACAACCGCTGCTTCTTAACTTGTAGTTAGTAGCCTCACATGAGCCACAAGGGCTCCAAAGCAGCTTCCGCTGGTCAATAAATATGGCAATGGGGGTTTATATAAGAATAGAAAACTACATGGTGAGTGGATTGAAAAGTAGAAGAAAGCAGGGAAAGTCTTTTTAAAAGTAGGTGAGAAACTGTTTATAAGGGTGATAGAGTAAACAGGGGGGGGAATGAATAATGGTCGGAGGGATCATTAGCAACCAGGTTAATCATATTTCTCTGCAACATGATACAGGTGAACAGTTTCACTGGTGGGGTAGTGAAGTGATTAGACAAGAGCTCAATACCCTTAAAATTACCAAGAACGTATTCTTTAAAAAATGCATAATTTTTTATTAAATTAAAAAATATATTGTTAAATTTGAGCATCATCGCATTACAATTATCAAACAGGATAGCCCACCCATGTTATTATTATATTTACCCTGTCCCTGGAGGTTCACATGAGGGCATTATCATGAGGGAAATCAACAGCATGTTTATAGTGCCTCTAGAAGTCCTATAGCTACTCAGTTAACAGTACAGCATAAAGCATACCTCTCTTTTCCCTTCCTTACCAGTATCTGTGATAGTGATGTGATAGTGTATAATTTATTTAAAAACAAAAATCAAATGATCAATGCTGTAGTTGAATACATTCCAATACTTTGACTTGATTAAATCAGAAGCAGGGAGCCCAGAGCAAATATATATAGCAATCTCTCTTTCAATCATTTAGTTAGGTGGCGCAGATACTGTCAAAGTAAATGATTATAAATTCATATTAATATAAAAGAGCAGCTAAAGCAGTAGTACTAATATATATATATATATATATATATATATATATATATATATATATATATATAATGTTCTGTCTACCAATAAAGTATTTTACTGTATACCTATTTTATATTATAGGATAAACTTATATATGAAGAATTGTATTTCATATTTGTCCATCAAATAAATGGTTATGTTTTTCAAATTTTAGAGCTTGAATTTTGAGTTTTTAGTCTACATTGGATATACAAAGTCTACACACCCTTATGAAATTGCAAGTTTTTAAAATGTAAAAACAGAAATAACAACATGTAAATGTCCGACTTTTTCCAAATTTAATGTGATCTTCCAACAAAACAAAAAATCAAGAGAAAAAGTAAAATAAAACAAATCTACAATATGCCACCCAATTAATATTTTGTGGAAGCACATTTTATTACAGCAGCCAGTAGTAAGTCTTTGTAAATAAGTCTCTTTTACATTTGAAAATCTGCAAATGTTAAAGTTCTTTCAAATTGGGGATCTACTGTGTAAAGCTCTCTTTAAGTTATTCCAAAGGTTTTTGATAGGATTGGGCTCTAGGCTATCACTGGGCCATTCCAAGACTTTCATTTTCCTTTTCTGAAGCCATCTTGATTGACTTGTATGCTTTGGATCATGTTTGGAATGTGAAATTCCTCTTCAGCTTTCTGACAGAGACCATAAGGGTTTGTGCAAAAATATCTTGATATTTCGATGTATTCATTATCCCATCTATCTTGACAAAAGCCCCGGCCCAGTTAAAGAGAAGCAACCCCAAAGTATGGTGCTACCACCCCATGCTTTAAAGTTTGTATGGTGTTCCATGGATGATGAGGTTTATTGGCTTTGCGCCTAACATATCTTTTACAATTTGGGCTTAGAAATTCAATATTTGTCTCATCAGACCATAGCACATTTTAAACATCAAGCAACAAAAATAACCCCTATACAGCGCTCAGTGCTATTCAAAAACAAGAGAGCTGTATATCTCATAGTAATAAGTTGCTAGCATTTTTCTTTAGCTAGAGTCCTATCACAATAATGATTCTTCATATGCAGACAAGTAACACACGAGCAGAACAGCGGATATAAAGAGTAACTAACACTTAGATGTCCTCTCCTTCTGTGACCGTCCGTTCTGTGTTCCCTAGTCTCCCAGAGCAACAGCTGCAATCTTGTCCGTTGAAAAAAGCACCTTACACTAAGATCCTGGCACACACAGCATACCAGCTCTTCCTCAAACTCACCTCTGTCCCCTGCGAACCGCAAGCAAAATCTCTATTTCCGTATTAGAAGCACCAATCAAAAAAAAGAAAAAGCGAGGGAGGGGACAGGTTAAAAATAAAACATAATATTTTATTGGAAAGGGTTAAAAAGATACCTAGCAAAGTATCACATGTAACATAAGTGGAAAAGGCCGGTGTAGCTTATGCCTTCTTCATAGACCGTGCTACGTGGTCGCAAGCAGCAGTTTAAAAAGACTCATTTAATTAAAATGTTAAGCAGCACCTGTGCCAAGTAAAAGCGTCAATGTATAGTATCCAGACTCCCTTAAAGAGACAATGTCCCTCAGTTATACTCTATGAGCTATACTATAAGTACTTTAAACCTTGTTACTTATTCGTAAATCAAAGCACCTATACTGATTACAATACAGAATTAAACAGTACAGATTTACTACAGCCTTAAATAGAAAGATCAAAAAAGCATTGTGAGGAGTCCAGTGCATACATAAATGTGTGGCTAATGGCTTAGATACAACATATACATTTATGTCTGTTTAACAATAATGGCATACATATTAAGTTTGTTTAAAACCTTATTAAATAACAACTTACTATTATAATCAATTATAGACCATTTATCTGAAATGGAACTTAACACAGACTGTAATGTTTGTGACCAACACAAATTAAGTGGAGAAGAATAAATATGAACATATACTGAAAGAAATTGTTTATATCGTCCCAAATGAGACCATTATTATCAAAAATATTGTGCAAAAAGTAAGAATTTCCAGAATACACATATTTACATATATACAGATATAAGACCAGCAATTAATGAGATCGGTTTGGATGTTGAGGCCATCTGGTACCCTAGTTCTGAACTAAAATATCCAGAAGGCCTCTCTGGTATGCAATAACCTATCCCTGTCTCCTCCTCTCCATGGGATCTTGACCTGTTCAATTACCTGCCATTTTAGGTGTTCTGTACTACCATCATGTGATCATTTGAAATATAAGGCCGCCTGAAAGTCTGGAGAATCAGATTTCACAACCCTAAGATGTTCTTTGATTTGTTCTTTTGCCTCCCTAGTAGTGAGCCCCACATATTGTACATTACATAAGGTACATGTAACCAGGTAGACCACATATGTGGAACGGCAGTTGGTGCACACATCATGATGAAAAACCCTCTGTGTTACCGCAGACTGAAAATCTTTTCCCACCTGGGTATGTGTACATGACTTACAACTGATAATTCCACATCTGTACTGCCCCTTACACTGCAACCAACTGCTACCCTGTTGTCTTTTTAGTTTAATCTCACTTGGGGCCAGGATATTACCCAAAGTCCTCCTTGAAACACATTTACAACCTCTTTGTACCCATGGGTAAATATCCTGGTCCCCCTGTAAGATTGAAAGACATTTTTTGATGATTTTTTGATATTTAATCAAATTGATTGCTGTAGTCAGTAACAAATGTTGGCATATCACTTGCTTGATCTTTATTATATCTTTTGTTTCTGTACAACATTTCTCATCTGTCCTTACTCTCCACTTTTTTGGAAGCTCTATCAATTAGATGTTCAGGAAAACCCGTCTCGAAAACATTTCTTGAATATAACTTACGGTATATGATATTCTGCTTCTGTGGAGCAGTTCCTTTTAAGCCTCATATATTCTCCCTTCAGCATCCCAAAGTGTGTTTGTTTGGGGTGCATTCTTCTAGAGTGTAATATGCTATTACTTGCTATGGGCTTCACATGTAGTGCTGTCACTATCTTGTTTCCTTCGTTAGACAGTACAAAATCCAAAAATTCTATCCGGTCTTTGTTTATCACACCTGTAAATTCCCCAAATAAAGAGGAGGTCATCGATGTACCTTTTGTACATCACAATCCTTTCCCCCTGGGGGCACTCCTCTCCAAAGATGTGGGACAGCTCCCAACAACCCATAAAAAGGTTGGCAAAAGTGGGGCAAAAGTCGCCCGCATTGCCGTCCCATGCCTCTGGAGAAAAATTGGCCCCCAAAGGCAAAGTAATTGTGTGTCAGAAGAAAGTATAGCACTCTGAAAACAAAACCTATATGTGTAGTTGAATATCCTGTGAATTCTTCCAGAAAAAAACTCTACAGCCTCTATTCCTTTTTCCAATAGAATAATGGAATACAGACTGACTACATCTATAGTCATCCATGTATATTCAGGGCTCCATTCAATGCTTTCCAGCATTGTCAGTAATTGTTTGGTGTCTTTAAGAAAAGACGGAAGGATTCTCACCAAAGGTTGCAGTTTTTTTTTCATCCATCTCCCGAAGGTCTCAAGTAGGGACCCTATGCCCTTGTACATTTTCTATAGACTTGTGAGTCTTGGGGAGATGGTGAAAAATGGGTATTCTCGGGTTCTTAACCTTAAGATAGTTACAAATATCATTATCAAATATTTCTATTTCCCTAACTTCATCTAGAATAATATATAAACTCTTCTGAAATGCTACGGTAGGATCAGAGTCAAGGGGTGTGTATACCTGTCTAAGGGCTTCCTGAACGTAGTCCACCTTATTGAGTACTACTACGTTCCCCCCTTGTCACTTTGACATATTACAATCGTATCATTGTTCATAAGGTTATCAATTACTACTTTCTCTTATTTTGTCAGGTTGTTCTTTACTAAGGATGGGGTTTTCATTTTAAACATGGTTTTGGGTGACTGAATATATTTTATGGCATGATTTAGACCGACTTGAATGTTCCTTTTTGTGAGAAAGGGTTTCCATCTTGCCATGCTACCCTATAGCCCTGGCAGATACCAATGCATGGTGTGATTGGTACCTGCCAGAAATTCTTGTAGCTCCTTCAGTGTTACTGTTGGCCTATTGGTAACCTCCAAAATAAAAAAAAAAATGTCTCCTCGTCTTCTCATCATTTTGGGAGAGTTGTCCTGATCTTTGCAATGTCTCTGTAGTGCCACATTTTCCTCTTATTGACAGTGCTCCTTGGTACATCCAGTGCCTTTACTATTATTTTATATCTCTCTCCTGATTGGTACTTTTCAACAATTAGCCCTTAAACAGACATACATACATATCTCTAGTTTCACCTATTAAGATCAATCCACCTTAAATGTAATTGCTAAACCTGCAAATTGACATTTAGGTTGTCATTAATAATGCTATTTTCCTTTTTTGATGATCAAATTAGGATATTCACAACTCTTACAAACTTTGGAATCTAGCAATACATTTGTGAAGCCCTAAATATTTAAAACAGAAAATATGTTTTGATAAACTAAAATTCTAAAGATATTACACTTCTATAAAAAGATTACATAGCATTTTTAATAATTATGACTAACTTGTTCAAATGCACTTTTTTTTGAAGGGCACAACACTACCTATCATAGGAATTCAACCACCTTGCATTGAATTTCATGTAATTACACCAAAAAAAAGCAAAATATGCTTTGGTATAATTATAAAATAGAACAACTTGTAATGAAAAATTGATTGCTTTCTCTATGAGGTAAGTAGAACATCACCTGTGTTCTTTCATTTAATGATAAATAAAGAAATGTGTGGGTTGGCATAATTAGATATTGTACATAGTTAATACATTTTCCCAACTAGAATCCCTAAACCTTTTCAGAAAATCTCTGGACTGCATGCTTTTGTTTTTGTGCACTAACAAAATAATGAATTTAGATTTTTATGAAATTACCTTTTTGACGCATGACTGGATAACAAGTCATGTTATGTTACATCAAATCTTACAATGTCCCTCTGCATCACTTGTTTTTTGCTCCAGACCTTGCAGCATTCCTAAGAGCAGAAAACACACAGCTTTGCATTCAAATTCAAATAAACTTTATTGACCTATTCAACCCTTTGAATAGTTTAAATAATAATATATTATGCAAAACAAATTTGCTGCCTGAAAGTACAAATGGAAGATAAATGATTAATTGCAAACTACAAGATCTAAAGATTTGTGCATGAATACATGAAACATTGCATGCATTATTGATCTAGATAAAGACAAGGCAAATATGGGTGCTAAACAAATTTTGAGACACATAAACGAATAGGGATGGATTGCAAGTTAAGCTAAATCTAGAGTGAAGGGTGCGTTATCTTGCACTTGGCCTTGTTATTAAAAATGGATGGTTAACTAAAAATAAGTCCAGTTCACTAGGTTCCGGAGGAGGAGCTCAGGTGTGTTGTCAGGTGCAACACCTGTTCTGAATTTCCTCCCCTGCAAGCTTCTTGGCGAGCAAACCGTGCCCCAAACCTTAGACCCTGGGCGGCTTGCATAGCTACTTTCACAGCTACTGGAACCTACAAAGTGCCCTAACAATGCACTGTGCTGCTGGCGGCAGCAGCTTTAAGGACTCTAACCTGATTTAAAATATATATACAGCAAAAGGAACTTTTTCTTTAAAAGGAGAGAAAAGAAAGGGAAAAATAAAAAACTGCAGGACAAAACCCTGTCTAATAGTTTCACTCAGTTCACCAAACAATTCATATAATATGTTTTCACGGACTCCCTGAAAGACGTTCACAACGGCTTAAAACATCCCATCTACCTGATGACTGGCTGGGAGTCGAGGTCTGTTTAATGTCGGGGGTCCGCCAGAGACTGATGTCTACTCTTGGTTTCAGGTCTGCTAGCACTGCCAGTGCCATGGGGAAGGCTTAACTGGCTCTGGAAAGTGACTGGTTATCATCCGGCTTATTGCCTGACTTTCTACCCTGTAGGCTGTCCCGCCCCGGAGCTTAGCTTTCCCTGCTCTCCTTGATTATGTGAATTTACCACAGCTGACAGCTGTATGCTGCTTTCCTGTGCACCTAACGTAGAGGGGAATAGAGAGGTGAAGCGGATCCCGGAGCTACGCTCTCACCGACCCTGAAGTCCCCTCCCACCGTTGCTGCATGGGGGGACTGGAGTGGTGATACTTGTCAGCTTGTTCTGCTGCCCCGGGCTGATGCTCTCCTTCACTGGACTTACCGGTCTCGGTTCAAAAGGGACACTCTGAGCACTACCTGTTCTCTTGGCATCCTCCCCTCCCACCGGTGCTGCGTGAGGGGACCGGATCAGAATTGCCTGTCAGCTCAATTGGTGCTCCAGGTTACTCTCTTCTTCCTCTGCTTAAGCTGGATTCAGCCCACAAAAAGTACTCAGCAGCTTTCCAACGTTACTAGTTGTTTCAACATCCCCCCACCGGTGCTGCGTGAAGGGGGTTTATTTCCATGAGTGGACTTTTTTTCATTCTTCCCCCAAATAAAGAATTGGTAATGTACTGGACATTTATTTGCTAGCTGCCTACACTTCTGTACCATAACTTTATATTATTTCTACATGGTATTAATAACTTGCTCTTTCTGTTATAGTTAAAATTTACATGGGCTAAATATAAATTGAACGATACTGGGTTTTTATCCCCTAGCCTCTCTGAATATTACATCTCAAAGATAACAACTACATAGCATTCACGCTCTGTATTCATAAAATGTTTGCTCTATTTTTTGGGTTAAATATACTTAGACGGATATTGGGTTTCTAGCTCTATGTCTCTCTTTAACCCCTTAACGACCGACGACGTACGCCATATGTCCTGAAAAAAAATACACTTAATGACCAAGGACGTGTGGCAAACGTCGTCGGTCTGGAAAGCAGCTGGAAGTGATCCTGATTGCTTCCAGCTGCTTTCCGGTTATTGCAGGATGCCTCGATATCGAGGCATCCTGCAATAACCATTTTTACCCCTCTCTGCACCGGACATCGATGGCCACATTCGTTAGTGGGTGGGAGCTGAAGTGGGAGGTGGGTGGGCGGCCATCGATGGGTTCCAAGGCAGAGAGGGGAGCGGGATCGGGGGCAGGGTCATCGGGGGCACGCATAGACGGGCGCGTGCACAGGGAGGGAGCAGGTGGGAACCGCTATACTGCAGAAAATGAAAGTATTGTAAGTGAGAGAAAGGGGGGAGGGAATGCCAATTGAAATAAAAAAAAGTTATCTGGGAGGAGGCGGGGGTGGTCTTGGTGGGGGGAAGCTACACTACAGAAAAAAAAAATAAAAAAAAATCTAATATATGGTAAACTGGGTACTGGCAGACAGCTGACAGTACCCAATATGGCTGCCAAGAAGGTAGAGGGGGAGGTTAGAGAGCTGTTTGAGGGGTGGGATCAGGGAGGTTGGGGGCTAAGGGGGGACCCTACACAGCAGCATATGTAAAGATGCTAAACAAAAACAATTGAAATGCAAAGATTCCTTTTATTTTAGTACTGGCAGACTTTCTGCCAGTACTTAAGATGGCGGGGACAATAGTGGGGTGGGGGAGGGAAGGGAGCTGTTTGGGAGGGATCAGGGGGTGTGATGTGTCAGGTGGGAGACTGATCTCTACACTAAAGCTAAAATTAACCCTGCAAGCTCCCTAATTAACCCATTCACTGCTAGCCATAATACACATGTGATGCACAGCGGCATTTAGCAGCCTTCTAATTACCAAAAAGCAACGCCAAAGCCATATATGTCTGCTATTTCTGAACAAAGGGGATCCCAGAGAAGCATTTACAACCAGTTGTGCCATAATTGCACAAACTGTTTGTAAATAATTTCAGTGAGAAACCTAAAGTTTGTGAAAAAGTGGACTATTTTTTTTATTTGATCGCATTTGGCGGTGAAATGGTGGCATGAAATATACCAAAATGGGTCTAGATCAATACTTGGGGTTGTCTACTACACTACACTAAAGCTAAAATTAACTCTACAAGCTCCCTAATTAACCCCTGCACTGCTGGGCATAATACACGTGTGATGCGCAGCGTCATTTAGCGGCCTTCTAATTATCAAAAAGCAATGCCACAGCCATAAATGTCTGCTATTTCTGAACAAAGGGGATCGCAGAAAAGCATTTACAACCATTTTTGCCATAATTGCACAAGATGTTTGTAAATTATTTCAGTGAGAAACCTAAAGTTTGTGAAAATATTTGTGAAAAAGTGAACGATTTATTTTATTTGATCGCATTTGGCGGTGAAATAGTCGCATGAAATATACCAAAATGGGCCTAGATCAATACTTTGGGATGTCTTCTAAAAAAAATTATATACATGTCAAGGGATATTCAGGGATTCCTTACAGATATCAGTGTTCCAATGTAACTAGCGCTAAATTTGAAAAAAAGTGGTTTGGAAATAGCAAAGTGCTAAATTTAAAGTTTTTTTTTTTTTATTTAATCGCATTTGGCGGTGAAATGGTGGTATGAAATATACCAAAATGGGTCTAGATCCATACTTTGGGTTGTCTACTACACTACACTAAAGCTAAAATTATACAAAAAAGCTCTCTACATTGCGCAGTGGCATTTAGCAGCCTTCTAATTACCAAAAAGCAACACCAAAGCCATATATGTCTGCTATTTCTGAACAAAGGGGATCCCAGAGAAAAATTTACAACCATTTATGCCATATTTGCACAAGCTGTTTGTAAATAATTTCAGTGAGAAACCTAAAGTTTGTGAAAATATTTATGAAAAAGTGAACGATTTTTTTTATTTGATCGCATTTGGCGGTGAAATAGTCGCATGAAATATACCAAAATGGGCCTAGATCAAACTTTGGGATGTCTTCTAAAAAAAATTATATACATGTCAAGGGATATTCAGGGATTCCTGACAGATATCAGTGTTCCAATGTAACTAGCGCTAAATTTGAAAAAAAGTGGTTTGGAAATAGCAAAGTGCTACTTGTATTTATGGCCCTATAACTTGGAAAAAAAAGCAAAGAACATGTAAACATTGAGTATTTCTAAATTCAGGACAAAATTTGGAAACTATTTAGCATAGATGTTTTTTGGTGGTTGTAGATGTGCAACAGATTTTGAGAGTCAAAGTAAGAAAAAGTGTGTTTTTTTCCATTTATTCTCATATTTTATATATTTTTTTTTTATAGGAAATTATAAGATATGATGAAAATAATGGTATCTTGAGAAAGTACATTTAATGGCGAGAAAATGGTATATAATATGTGTGGGTACAGTAAATGAGTAAGAGGAAAATTACAGCTAAACACAAACACCGCAAAAATGTAAAAATAGCCTTGGTCCCAAAAGGACAGAAAATGGAAAAGTGCTGTGGTCATTAAGGGGTTAAAAGAAAGAGAAAGAATGAAAGAAGAAGAGGAGGGGGGAGGAGGTAGAGAGGGAAAAGGATTTTTTTTTACAATTTAACAATGGCATTTGAGAGAATGGGCTTAGTTCCCAAAGCGTTGGGATAAATACAGATAAGTCCTAATATTATAACATTTAACTTGTCATTTACTGGAACTTATTGTTACTCCTTTAAACTCTCCATCAGATTGCTTATATCTAGTTAAAGTATATGGTTAAGGAAATAGCCTGAATTATGTATTTCCAAGATTATGTACCATGTTTGTTCTGATTTAAAGTTTTTGCAAGAGGTCTCTTTAACTTACAGGGCTAACTATGAAGTATTAATAACATAAAATCTCCCAAATTTATACTGGTTTTTCTCTTGCTTAAAATTGTATTTTTTAGACTGACTAAAGGCACTTGCTTTTCTTACAGTATACAGTCTTTTATTTACAAGGGCACCCTAGGCTAGTCTACATTTTGCTAGAGATTAAAGAATCTCATCTGATAAATAAATACCAGCTAATAAAGACTCCAGGGGAAAAATAAAATAGTGCTTTGAGGTATAAAGTATTACTTACTATCTGAACCATGCCTTTTTAGAGTTAGTATAATATCATACCTGCGGCCTCAATTCAAGTATGAGAAACGATCTCTCCTTGTCCCCCCCCATGACTGACCTCTATTACTAACTCACCCACCTTTTCTTTTCTTTTTTTTTTAACGCCCAGTAAGCGCAGACTCCTTCACTTCAGCACTTCACCTCCACTTAAACTTTTTCACAGGGGGCTTGTCCCCCTATTTTTCATGTTATCATGCACTCTTGATAGTTTCTCATCTTTTTTTTTTTTTTTTTTCACATTCTCACAGTCTATGGATAAATTCCTTCACGTGCACTCTAAAAAAAAAAAAAAATTTAATGAGGCCCCTGCAGAGGCTCAGACACCTTCTCGTAATGCACTGATCACACAGTACTGCAATGACCTGCAGTCCCTAGTCAGCAATATCTCTGAAGCTCTCTCACCCAAACTAGATGCCCTCAAAAATTAGATTAAGCAGGACATTGCACACCTAGCTACAGAAGTCAAGCAATTTGCTGGAAGGTTTTCTGAAGTTGAACAGAGAGTATCTGATCTTGAGGATTTCACCTCAAGTCAGAATGATAAGCTTGAAACAACTACCTCTGCCCTACTTAAATTACAAAACAAAATTGAAGATTTGGAGAATAGGGCAAGAAGGAATAATTTAAGGATAATTGGTGTACCTGAGGAGAAACAATTTGAGGATTTGAATAAATTCTTTACAACTACGCTCCCACACGTTTTACAGATCCCTGAAAACTATTCTAAAATAATCATAGAACGAGCCCATAGATTAGGATCTGTTACCCTGACTAAAACTAACCCAAGACCAAGACCTATTATAGCGAAATTCTTGAATTATCAAGATAAAATAACTTTCCTACAAGCCTATCGTAAATACAAACCTATCTTCTTAGGGGACACAAAAATTCTCCTCTTTCAGGATTATGCTGCAGATACAGCTGCAAAAAGAAGGGAGCTAGCTCCATGGTGCACAAAGTTTATACAGCAGGGGTTGCGTGTAACAATTTTACATCCTGCTAGCCGCAGATTGGTATTTCACAATAATATACATTTCTTTTATACAGCTATTGCAGCAGAGAAATTCTATGTAAATAACGATCTTCAGAATAAGTAATGATGTATGCACTATTTAGGGATATAGAAATTTTGTGCTTTCTTTTTTCTCTTCTCATCCTTGGTTTAAAATTTATTTTTATTCTTATGGTTGGACCCCTTCAAGCTGGGGTGTTAGAGGGCTTAGGTGGCATAGCTCTCTATTATGTTATCTTATTTTATGTTCCTTCTCCCCACCTCTTTTTCTTTCCCCCCCCCCCCTCCTATTTTTTTTATTTTTTCCCCCTTTTTTTTCTCCTCTTGTTTCTCTCTTTTTCTTTCTCTTCTCTCTCTCTGGTTTTTTTCCTCCTCTTTCCCTTCTTCTTTCTTCTTTTCCTCTTTCATTATCTCATAAATACATTCTATGGCCGCCAGAGTTAAATTTATCTCATGGAACATTGGTGGTCTTACATCTCCCATTAAAAGGAAAATGATAGTATCAATCATATCTCAAGAAAATCGACACATCTATTGCCTTTTTTCAGGAGACTCACTTGAAAGCTGAAGAGGTTCTCAAATTAAAATTCTCATGGGTAAAAGAAGTTCTCTTCGTTTTTGTTAGACTTTTAAAAATAATAAACGATATTAGGAAATTTATGTCAAGCTCCTCATAAACTGCACCTGTATGTTACAGTTATAAAATACACATGAAAATAAACAAATACAGAGAAGCACTCATAAGGCTAAATACATGGATTTTATTATAAAATAAAATATATAACAATAAAATATTTATAACACTTATTAAAACAATTCTAAAAGCATTAATAATTCTTTTGGGAATCAGTATAAAAGGTTACTTATCGTGTATTCTCTTAATTCGTCTTAGCAACATTTGGCAAACAATTTGGTTTCCTTTTGGATCACGTTTCATCCACTGACCAAAAGTATGCCTTCAATCTCGTTACTCATAAATTCAAATTGTAACGGATTTTTGGCAATAACAATATCCAAAATATAAAAATTGGATTTTTTTCAATGAAAAGCTCTCTCCACTCGTAACTTATTCTTGTAAGATCTTTATCAGCTGAACAATTGTTCCTAGCCGCACACTTGTTCCCAGTGAGAAGCTCTTGCCCCCGTTATAGCCAAATCTTCCACAATCTTTTCTCTTGCCTTCCGATGACACAGTTTACTGCTGCAATTATGTCTCCAGGCTAGTCGATCATAGTGGCACTTCAGGGTTTACACGGAGCTGTTAATCCTCACTTTGCCGATTTTACTCCAAGGAGCACACTTAGAGGGTATCTGAAATCTCTAGCAACATTGCATTCTCAATTGATTACTTCCCAAGTCTTCCAGTATTCTCCTATTTTTGTTGTATTTGCTGCTGTTGCTGGTAATATCGATCTAGTTCATAGATCTCCCAAATGTCTCATAGTATCACAATCAACGCGTTTCAGCTCATTTACAAGCCTTTCTCAAAATGTTTCCTATGAGTCAATTGATCCCTTTTAAGGCTTACTAATTAATCCCAATTTTCTACACTTCGATTCTTAAAGAGACATTTGTAAAAGGGATATCCATTTATTCCCCACAGTCATATTTCTTAATTTTGTACCAAACATATGAGATATATAATATAAGATGTGCTATCTTAATACTTCAAATCTGAAATACATACTCACTTATTTACACATGTTACACATTTCTAACACATTATTATATAAAGAGTTGATTTAACAAAGAATTGTAAAAATTTTTTTAAAACGTTTAATAAAATGCGTATTTTTCCTCACTGTTTTCTATGTATAAGTGGATTTAAGTCTAAATCAGCATTTAAGCCTAAAGGGTGTAGGGTCTTAAAATAATATATCAATTCTGCTTCACTATATAGTAAATCTTGTTCATAATTACCTCCTCTCCAATTCTTTTTGACCGATTTAATGCCCCAAAACTTTAAACCCACTGCACTCTGATTATACCTTTCTTTAAAATGCTTTGAGAGCAAGTGTCCTTCAAAACCATTCTTTATATTATTAAGATGTTTGCAGATTCTATCTTTTAGGGGTCTGCTCGTTTGACCCAAATACTGTTTTAAACATGGACATTGTATCAGATAGATAACCCCTTTGTCTCTACATCTAATCATTGGGTTGATTATTATATGTTGTTTATTCCATTCATAACTATAACTTTGGCTATAACAGGGGTGAGAACTTCTCACTGGGAACAAGTGTGTGGCTAGGAACAAGTATCAGTTCTGTGAAACCGGAGGTAACGTTAGTAAAGATCATCAGCCTGGAGAACTAATTGTTCAACTGATAAAGATCTTACAAGAATAAATTACGACGGAAGAGAGCTTTTCATTGAAAAAATCCTATTTTTATTTTTTGAATATTGTTATTGCCAAAAATCTGTTACAATTTGAATTTAAGAGTAACGAGATTGAAGGCATACTATTGGTCAGTGGATGAAACGTGATCCAAAAGGAAACAATTTGTTAAGAACATAATAATTACCCTTGTAGATTTTGTTTACAATATTTATTGCACAAAATAACAATATTACTTACAATTTATGAACAAGTGCAGCAGAATGGACTAATCATCTGTCATGTAAAAGCAACCAAATGTACAGCTCTCTGATGCTATTTGTTATACTGTGTTCTACGACGAACATTCCTAAAAATACAAATGCTCTTTGTGCTGTTTAATTAAAATGTTCTTTTTTTATGCGTAAATCACAAAGTTTGGGTGTTTCAAATTAATATCTTAGGGGTATTATACAAATCAAAATAGTAAGGATAACTCATAATTGTGATAAAAAACAAGCCTTGGATTATGTTTGATAGCTGTAGTTTTAAATAAGAAACACTTCTAGTATAAAAAGTAATTATCAATTTTCATATATTTCATAAAACATTTTTTTCCAGCAAATATCTTATTAAGGTCCTTTTATGTGCCGATATATATTATCTGCATGCTCCAGTGAACACTTGTGGAGATTAAATTTTATTCATTAGCTGTTTGGTCCATCCTCAAAAAAAGAAAAAAAAAATGTTATCCTGCGTTGCAGAAAACAATTTTCACATTCTGGTCGGGAACATTTCAAGTCAGTCACAAGTCATGTTTGCATTTTACTAGTCTCATGTGTATCAATGAATTATAGCACAGATATCTAGCATTCATCAGTAACTAGATATAACCTAACTTTTCCATTCATGTAGAAACTAAATTATTTTTAAAGCTACACTGTAGGGGAAATGTATAAAGCCACGAGATGCAGTCATATTCAGCTTCCGGCAGGCTGCTTCTTTACCTTTACATTGCCTTCTAGTTTGCAATTATCAATCCCCCCGGACAAATCTGGCCAGGGTGATTGACAGCCCCTGTAGGCTTGTGCTATCGATGGTCACAATAACAGGCGGACAGGTTCGCTGGAGAAAGCCATGTACGCCCTGTGCTTGTTAAATACCGGCCTATGCTAGGATATAACTAGGCTGAGAAATATACCTTTTGGTATCTCCTTTACATAATAAAGTTCATACTGAGGCTGTCCATATGTATTGTATGTGAAGCACATTGGGCCAGATGAAAAATGGAGAGCTAATTAATGCTCCCACTCGAGTATTATTTGTGCTAAAAGTAAGCATTTTGTGAATGTCGGGTTGCGCTCTATTATCATGAGTTGAAAGTAAACAGTTTTTGCTCACACGCTAACCTGGCAAGAGCAAAAATGCACAGTTAGAACATTGCGAGCATGTAAACGTATTCGCCCATAAAATTTAATGGAGAAAAAACACCCCACTCTCGCACAAACCCGATTGCATATTCTCATGTGTGCTAACTCGGCATGAAAATATGAATCTTTCACATTCCAATGTTCTGCACATAAAAGAATATGTTCTAACTATTAATAAATACATATTTCTACCTATGTCTGATTTTTTTTTTGTTGGTACAAATTTACATATATATATATATATATAAATATATATATATATATATATATATATATATATATATATATATATATATATATATATATCAGTTCCACTCCATTCAATCAGAATAGACACTGCACTCACCGGATTTTTGGTATAATAAAACGTCTTTTTTATTCAAGTTGAATTAAAAAGGCATATTCCCAAATGTTTCGGCACCAACCGGGTACCTTGTTCACTAACATATCAAGTGTGAAAAAGCGTTATATCTAAAACATACCCCCACACCTCTATTTAAACTACTTGTTTCATCTATTTCTGGTCAACAGAGCCAATGAGCAGGAATCCGCTGTGGTGTTGCATCCGCCCCCTTGCAACAACACCGCATGGCTAATTAACATAGCATATCATTGCGTGTTACTTATCGTGCACATCACCAGTGCAACAACACAATCAGCTGCTCCTCCCATTGACTCTGAAGATCACGCTATACCTTAACCATTTAAAAGCATAATATCGGCACTAAACAATATCATATACATGTTAAAAACATATAATACAGTAAATCAATCAATACTGAACATAGACTGTATTACTGCTGCCATTGTGTCTATAGTTGTATAGTAGAGAACTTGGGTGTTTATTTTATTATTTTAAAGTGTATGTGACACTAGTAATGATTGTTCTCCATCATCGTAACATCAGGGCCATGTTAATTCTAACATTGAAGTAAAGCAACCTGGACCGTTTGATCATAGAAACTCCATTTAACTTAGAAAAACACTGAAATCCAACTGTGTATTTAATCCCCTTGGGGATATCGTATACAATTGATAGATCCATTTGGTCTCAATTTGTAGCAACATCTTGTGCCTATCACCCCTCTCTTCAGGGGTGGCACATGATCTATTTGCATAGTTCTTAAGCTCGCAACTGTGTGCCCTGCCTTTAGGAAATGTTGAGCTACTGGCTGATCAGAGGTTCTTTTCTCAATGGCTTCACGAATGGCACAACAGTGGTTTGCCATTCTCTCCCTAATCATGGTAGAGGTCTTACCCATGTATACCAAGGAATAGGGACATGAGAGTGTGTAAACCATATATTCACCCATGCAGGATAGCCTATGATGAATCTTGTATTTCTTTCCAGTGTAGGGATGATGAAATACTGGTTAACCATACTATTACAAGTGGTGCAGTCACCACACTTATAGTAACCTAATATCCTTTTTCCATCAAGCCAAGAACCTTTCTTATAACACTTCACTGGGTCATTGTGGACTAATATGTCCCTTAGGTTAGTAGCTTTTTTGTAGACTATCCTGGGAGTCTCCACATGGGTAAAGGGCAAAGTCTTGACCGATTTTACAATATCCCAGTTTTCCCTGATTGATTGTTCCATCACATTGTGTAGAGGTGTGAAAGTAGTTATAAAATGCAGTTGTCCAGTGGCCACTCTGTCCTTGTGTGCCTTGTTCAGTAGAGATAGTTGGTCCTGTTGTGTCAACTGATTATGTGCCCTGTGGATGTTTTTCCTGTTGTAGCCCCTCTGCTTCGACTTGATAATCATAGTCTCTTCTTGTTCTCTTCTAGTGTCATCAAGCATGTTATTACATGTCACCCTCATGAGCTGAGAAGAGATGACACTCCTCTTTTGATGCATGGGGTGAAAGCTCTGTGCAGACAATAAGGAATTCTTATCTGTAGGCTTTGTGTATAGTGAAGTTGCAAACCTCAATAACCCCTCACTTTCATATTTATATATATTTACATCCAGAAACTGGATTGTATTTCTGTTAAAGTCAGATTTAAACCTGATCGGGGAATCAAGGGTGTTTAACATATCTATCCATGTTTAAGGGTATCCAAAGAACCCCTCCATACTATAAACAAGTCATCTATGTAACTCACATAGAATGTGATATTAGGTACGGACAGTGTATTCATCCTATGGGTTTCATACCATAGCATATATAAGTTGACAAATTCAGGAGCCATTTTTTAACCCATTGTGGTTCCAGCTATTTGCAGAAAGAAGTTACTCTCAAATTTGAAATAGTGTTTCTCTAAACAAAAGGTTTAAAGCTCTAATAGGAACTCAATAGGTGGTCCCGCATATGCTAATGATGCATTTAAGATGGATCTGACAGCCTGTACACCCTCAACATGAGGAATAACTGTATACAGGCTGTCAACATCCATAGTGACCAGTAGGTCATCATGCTCCAGACAGGTAATCTCAACAAGCCTTCTTATAATGGTAGTGGAGTCCAACAGGTGAGAAAAGGACTCATTGACAACGGGTTGTAGATGATAATCTATTAAATTGACTACATATGAGCAAAGGGATCCCCTGGCAGAATCAATGGCTCTGCCAGGGGGATTCTCCAGTTATTTGTGAACTTTTGGTAAAAGATTCAATACTGGTGTCACCGGGTATTTAACACTCATTTAGTCATACTCATTTTTATCTATTGCCCCCGCTTCAAAACCACATTTCAAAATAGCGTCCAGCATCTTTTTAAAAGTCATAGTTGGATTGCCTCTCAATTTTGTATATACAAAATTATCAGTCAGTTGTCTATCAGCTTCTCTCTTATAGTCACTATAGTTCTGTACAACTATAGACCCACCTTTATCGGTTGCTTGTAGGATTATGGAGTTATCATCCTTAAGGTTTTAAAGGGCTGTTATTTCATCTTTGTTGAGGTTTGAAAAGTGTGTTATAGATTTAGCTTGCTCACAATCATTAGTTAGCATTCAGGTGAAGCTCGAAGGGGGGATTCCTGTTGGGAGGCTCAAAGTCGGAGGGAGATTTGAATGTGCTTGATAATATCTGTACCTTGTCTTTGAAAAAATCCCTTTGTTTGGGACATCATGTTGGTGGTATCTCTGTTCTTATATATGTGTGTGTGTGTGTGTGTGTGTGTTTTATACACATAAAGTAAATTTTATAACATAAGTAAACTGGAAAAAAAATTTTAAATTGTACACTCTAAAACCATGCTTTATTAAATGATAAATTAATTTAAACCAGCAATGTACTGTTAAATCAACTATAACAGCGCAAGTTCTCTTTTAGGTTTACTAGAACTATTTATAAAGAATGAACTGTTTTATTCTGAAATAGACAAGCTAAAAAAAAAAATCAGGCCCAGTTAATTTTCAGCCATAATACTGAAGACGACATCACACATCGCTTATGTAATTTTTACAAAAAGATTGCTGAGTTTGTACTTTCTCAAATTACTTTTCATCAATTAAAGAAGTCTACCAATCCAATATGCTCTTAGAAAAATCACTTCACAGGTGAAGCTCTAAATCCAGATTAGTTATAATTTGGAGGGATGCTTAAATATCTGAATTTAGTCTTTCCCTTTGTGTCTGTGCTTGGTACCACTTTCCTCTGCTGCTTATATTAGCATAAGTTTCATTATATTTCTCTTTGATTATGCTGCCAAGGCATTTCCTCTCCCATTTTGCATATTTTCCATACCACATATTCATTTGGAAAAAAAATGTAATGGCTTTATTATATAAAATCCTCTATTTAATGCTACACTGGGGATTTCAGCACTGTAGAGGGATAAATAGTGCCCTAGTAAGTTTGGCAGTCAACCAGGTTTTTTTAAAGGGACATGAAACCCAAAATTTTTCTTTCATGATATAGAAAGAGCATGCAATTTTAAACAACTTTCTAATTTATTTCTATTATCTAATTTGCTTCACTCTTTTGAAATTCCTTGCTGGAAAGCATATCTAGATAGGCTCAGTAGCTTCTGATTGGTGGCTGCACTCAGATGTCTCTTGTGATTGGCTCACCCATGTGCATTGCTGTTTCTTCAGCAAAGTATAGCTAAAGAATTAAGCAAATTAGATAATAGAAGTAAATTGGAATGTTGTTTAAAATTGTTTTCTCTATCTGAATAATGAAATAATTTTTTGGGGTTTAATGTCTCTTTAAACCTATTTTTAACTCATAGGACAGCACCATTAATTCTCTGAGATGTGGACATGACCCCACTTTTAAACTAACAGGTTTCCAAATAATACTTGTCACAGGTTTTTCATCTTGTAACATTCATACTAAAAATAAATTATTTAAACCTGTAAAAAGCTAATATATTACACATATATTTTGACGTTAGTCTTTTCGATTTATGTGTATTAATAGTCTGTCTTTTTATTTATTTTAAAGGAACATGGAAATCAAAATATTCTGTTATACATATAAAAAGAAGCAATTCATATTTTAAATTATGTGTGTGTGAGGAAAATAGATGAAAACTAGCAGATACTGCATCTTTGTTTACATCTTGTATTTCAGTATTAATGCTCCCTGGACGAAAAGGAATATTCCATAGCAATACTTTCAAAAACTAACAAACCTACAATAGGTTTATTCAGTGTGGGGGGAAAAATGAAAGGGACAGTCTAGTCAAAATTAAACTTTCATGATTCTTATAGGGCATGACATTTTAAACAACTTTCCAATTTGCTTTGTTCTCTTGGTATTCTTTGATGAAAGCTAAACCAAATTAGGTTCATATGCTAATTTTGAAGCCCTTAAAGGCTGCATCTTATCTCAGTGAATTGTATTAGTTTTTCACAGCTAGACACTGCTAGTTTATTTGTGATATATATATATATATATATATATAACATTGTGCTTACTCCTGTGG
Source organism: Bombina bombina (assembly GCF_027579735.1). Taxonomy (NCBI): domain Eukaryota; kingdom Metazoa; phylum Chordata; class Amphibia; order Anura; family Bombinatoridae; genus Bombina; species Bombina bombina. The sequence continues at coordinate 911,716,049 of NC_069499.1, forward strand.
AGTTATTTATGAGTTAGCATTGATTGGCTAAAATACTTGCCTGTCAAAAGAACTGAAATAAGGGGGCAGTCTGCAGAGGCTTTGATACAAGGTAATTGCAGAAGTACAACGTATATTAAAGGGACACTAAACCCAATTTTTTTCTTTCATGATTTAGATAGAAGAAAAATTGATAATAGGAGTAAATTAGAAAGTTGCTTAAAATTGCATCTATTTTTTTAAACAATAACAATTTTGGTGTAGACTAAAAAATAAATTTGAAATATCCTTTTTTTGATACAAACAAAAATAATTTTCAGTCTCCTTTCATGGAATATATAGTGCACAATTCTTTTTCTTTTTTTTGCATACAAATCACAGTAATTAAATATTCTAATAATAATTTAACTGTATATATCACTTTTCTCAAAAGGATATTAAACTCAGTGTTTAATCTCCCCCTAAAATGTTTTAAAGGACAGTAACCCGTGTTATTACGTTATTTTTGTGCTGTTCTGCAATAAATCAAAGTACCAGAATAATGGAAACAAAACTTTAACACATTGCTTGTTTCTAATGTTCTTCATTAACCCAATTCCACCCACCATATGCCTCATTTGGAGGAGCCAATCAGAATTTACTATAGTAGACACAGATAGCCACTATCATTTTGTTAGCAAAGACTGCATTTTTTGCAGTTGTTTATCTGATAATTGCTGGGAACACTAAGGACATATATGTAGGACGATTAAAATGGTAAAGCCTGCCAGGTACACGTCCAATTCTCAGATTAAGAAGCAGATTCCAATTGCAGATTAAATTTTAAATTAAGTGTTTATTATTTGTTTAATAGGGAATATATATTAACATTGCAGTATTTATTAATTATTTATTTGCCTGTTTCAGTAATAACACACCTCTGAAAGTTAGTGTAGGGCCTCCTAGACCTAAGAGTACCTAAGGGTTCAGGCTATTAGGATCTGAGCATGTCTCGGTGAATATGTATGCAACTTTGTCACAGTTAGGAAGGTGGAATTGTTCTTACTTGTTAGGAACAAGTCAGAGATCCTCCAGCCTCTTTTCCTGTGGATTCTTAAAGCTTTGCAGATCCTGGAATACGCCTCCAGTGTTATCCATGCATCCCCCTGCAACAGGGTAACAAGGAGTTCAGGAGTGCTTTTTTATTGGGTCTTGATAGCGTTGGTGACGTGAGCAGGAGTGATGGCATGGTGGCTGGTTTACGGGTCTTACCCTATAATGTTGTGGGTCCTCCAGTGGTTTTCTTGTGCGTTAGTTCCTGTGTTTTTGGGTGCATTGTTGGTTATTTCATTCTCCAGTGTGGCCTCTTTCAAAATGGCAGCTCCTCATGGCCAGGGTCCTCTTCAGACAAAACTTCCCGTGATGTCACCTCCTGGGAACAGTCGGCCTCAGTGATGGATCCTGAAATAGAGCATCTCATTGTCAACTCCTGATACTGATGGTAAGAGAGGGGAACTTTTGGCAGGGACATAGGCTGTGGGACTGGGTGCAGTGCACATGTGACATGTGGGTAGCTTTTTGTGAGCAGGGGTGTGTTGCTGACTTCCTGTTATCTGGAGCATTGCTTATTCTGATGTTTATGAATACCATTAATCATATTCAGCAGAGGCACTGTGATGGTCCATGGCGGAAATATGATATATGATATAGGATTTTTGGATTGATCAACATGCATCTGTGGTAGTAGATTGGATCTGAGAGGTCCAATTCTCCTGTGCTGAAATCCAACAGCTCATCTTCAAGCCAACCACTTTGTTTTTGAGGTGTGGCAGGGAGTGGTGGAAGTTCCAAGACAAGACATGCGACAGGGGATCCTCATGCTTCTTTCACCATGTATCATGACTAAGGGGTTAATCTCCAAAACAATGCTTGTTTTATATGAGTCCTTATTAATGGTTACTGTTTATATGATATAGTGCCGGTGACTTTTTGACTTTTTGCAAGAAATGGGAGAAGGTGGGCGAGTAAGTTGGAATCAAGTGATCTGCTTCATCAAATTGCAGCAAACCCCCTGAGTTTAGCTGCAATTGTGCAGTGGCTTTCCCATTACCGGATAAGCAGGTGACATGCCTGCTGCTGGTTGGGCTGCAAGATGTTTTTATGATCCCAGTTGCTGGCTGAGTAGTGAGTTTACAGATTCACAGCAATATGAATTATGCATATCAACATCCAGCAGTGCTAAGAGACAAGTTGGCCAAGGAAGTGCATTGGGCTGCATGGTAGGTCTGTTCACGTAAGTCCCGATTCCTCAGTTGATCATTTCTCCATTAGGAGTGGTTCCCAAAATGAAACACGGTAAGTTTTGCCTGATCCAGCACCTTTCCTTCCTTAAAGGAGTGACACTTTGGATCCTGAGCTTATCAAGGTCCATTATTAGTAATTTGCTGCAGAAGGCAGGACATAGTGGACTCATGGCTAATCTGGATATTGAGATGGTATTTGAACTGTTACTTATCCACCACTTTTCTTTTGAGCTCATGGGTTGTAGAGGGTAATTATTATGTTACCAGGTGTCTTCCAATGGGTTGTGCAATCACTTTACTTTTAGGCTTTCAGTTCTTTTCTGCACTGGGTGGTGTAAACAGTGGCTCATTATTTGGATAACTTCTTGCTTGTTGGGTGTCTGTTCCTCAAGATGCTCTGTGTTGATGGAAGTGATGAGATCACTGATTAATTAGTTTGGCACTGTACTTGAGGAGAAGACATAGGGGCCCTTCACATGTCTCACATGTCATTGAAATTGATTCTAAGGTCATGCAGTGTTGATTGCCAGAGGAGACAGTTTAACGCATGTTAGAGGTGGTTAGGATGGCTGTCTCCACAAGGTTGCTGTTGATCTGAGAGTTACAATCATTGCTTTGGCCCCTGAACTTTGCAGGATATGTCTTTCCTATGGGGCGTATGTTAATTTAGTGGTTAGAAAGTTTGCTTTCACCCAAGGTGAAGATTTCAGTGAACATGGTGGATGAATTGAGGGTGTAGGAGCAGTTCTTGGAGTTCAATGTGGTCTGAATTGTGGTGGCTGTTGAGCTATTGGGTGCGCCGCCATACAGCATGTTCCTGGCATTCAGAATGGGGTGACCCATGCTCTATCATAGTTTGGGGGGAAGCAGTTTAGATTCACAGCTCCATGGGCTGCTGCTCATGGCCTATCTTTACCTTACTTTAACTGACAACTGCTATTAGATGGAGGACAACCATGCTGCTAGTTCAAAAGTCTTTGGCACTGTCTACATTGGACACGTATGTGAGGCACTGGCAGGAATGGGAGCTGTTTTGTCATTCTGTGGATTTTTCCTCCTGTGCAGGTAAACAGTAGAAGCTGTTAGATTGGATGGCTGACCTGTGGGGTAAGTGTGTTAAGAACCGTACTGTTCTTACTTGTCCGGCTGCTTTTTCCTTATTATGCATAATTTTGAGTTTCAAGGTCAGTCCAGCCCCAAAATACCAGGCAATTCTCCTCTTAACAAGGGACACGGCAACCCCAGAAAATCATTTTTGCCTCCCTCCCTAAGGGTGATGGGGAAAATCAGATGTGGACTCCCTGCCCAATGTGCTTAGAGGGTTATGGCTGCACCTCACTGACGAGGCACAAAGGAGGCTGAAACAATTGTCTGAGGTTGCCACTTACCTTGTTCAAAGGAGAATTTCCTCTTATTTAAGCAATGGACTGACTTTGTTATGTGGGATTAGACTGATATACTTAAGGAAAGTTTTCCTCTGTGAAAGCACTATTGGGCTAAAAAAGCTACTCCCAGGTGGTAACCGGGCCATTGATCAAGCCACTGAGCTGTTTATTCATGGCAGACTGATTCTATTCCTGTTTAGATTTAATTAAGGAAAGAAGGTTGACTTGTGATGGCTTAGTATGTGGATGCTAAGAGTTAGAGTGAATCAGACAATTATTATCCCTAGACTTAAGTGAAGGCACATGGTTTGCCATAAAATAGCCTTCCAGGTTAGGAAAAAGGTTAATAGGGAAATGGGGAAGATGGTGAGGGTGCTTGAGGTTTTTGTTGATCAGCACAATAAAATTTCTTGTTGTATCGGCTGGGTGGCATACACTTAACTGAGGTTGGGCTGGATATTTTTTGGGCTAATATAAGGTATGATTTACTCCTAGTTTTGTAGAATGTTGGTGGAGCACACGTATGGCCTGATCAGTGAAGCTGGTCTCTTGTGTCGGTTGGTCTTGGCTCTCGCTGCAGATAAAGAGGGTGAGTGACGGTCATAGAGGAAGTGTGATGTCCCTAGATGTTAGCCTGTTGGTACTAATTTTTAGGGCTCCTTGAGGTTTACGTTTGCATTTTAGCATGGTGGCCTGGATCCACTTGGTGTCAGAAAACTGTAACCATCTTTGCAAAGGTTAGCTATTTAGGACCTGATTGCTGCCACCTTGTTTTTGGTCAAGTTTTTGATTAAGTTGAAAAGTTAATCTTGCAGGATTTTTTCCTTAACCCTTTAAGGACACAGCTTTCTGTTTGTTCAATTGTTTTATGACAGAAAAATTCCGTCATATGTCCTTAAGAGGTTAATAATAAATATGACCCATGGGTCTTTAATGTCCCTTTCTGGTTATGTGTCTTTATTGTTATTGTTAAGGTTGTTATAAGGTGCTTGTTTTTCTTACAGCTCAGGAAGATAGGATATTTAATCCTAGTGTACCTAAGTGTAGTATTTTAGGATCTGAGAATTTGTGTGAAAACAACTTTGTTGCAGTTAGGAAGAAGGGATATGGGTTTTCTTACCTTTTAGCAAGAAGTTGGGGATCTTTCACACTCTTTTCCTGAGGATTCCTGAAGCTTCCCCTCACTCTCCCCGATCATCAATCAGTTGCTTTGACTTTCTTAAGGGGTTGTTAGTTTGACTAAGACAGTAGTAGTTAACTTTTTTTTTGCTCTCCAGGGCCCATTATGCTAAACCACTCACTGATGTCCACAAGTGTAAGCCTTGGTACTCCTCCTTAGGTTTGCGAAAGACTGATAAACTCCTTGAAAATTGCATCTGCATGTTAGTGTGGTAGCTGGACTCTACTTGGTGTCAGCAGCCTGGGACTGCGATCATCTTTGCAGGGGTTAGCTATTTTGGACCCAATTGCAGCTACTTTGTTTTTGTTTCAATTGAAATGTAAATCCTGCATGGTTTTTCTGCTTGATAATAAATACTACTACGCGGGTTCTTAACCTCCCATCCTGGTTATGTGTTTTTATTGTTACTGTTAAGGTAGTTATAAGGCATTAGTTATTCTTACAGTTCTGGACTATATGGCATTTATTCCTTTAGAAATCCATGTTTAGGTGATTATTTATTGTAATCCAAGGGACTAAAATGCTCCAACAGCCTACAAAAATACTCAAGTCTCTTAATATTACATGCCACCAACCAGAGTGCAGAGTGTTTTTTTTTTGCATAAAAAAAGGTTGTATATTCTTCATATTATACTTAGGTACACTGTTTATGGTTACCGCTAGTTCAAATATTAACCAAAATGGTCCATAAAAAAGTGTTAGGCTTACAATGAAATGTTAAACAAGGAAAACTATGACAGCGCTAAGGTTTAATAATTTAACATGCGTAATTGTTATAAAATATTTCATTTGACATAACTGGTATATTCTTCTTTTGCCAAATAATTTTTTGACTTCCCAAAAAAATAAAGCATAACCATGACTAATTAAAATAATTACTTTAGCATTACTTTAAAATAGCGGATGTTAAAAAAGTAGATATCAATTTATGAGTTTCTTTAATTAATTAATATTGTTAATAGGTATATTAAATTATGAAAACAAATCCCATCCTTACAGTTGTTCAATATAAAAAAATTGCTAAATTGAAGCCAATCATAATTAAGTAATTTAGCAAATTAATATATTGTAAGTCTTATTCTAAAATAAATTGAAAATTAGAACCACATAACAAGTGTGATGATTCAGTTAATTTTATTTTGGTATGTCCATAAAACACATTAGTTTAATATTGAATATAATTTTCCAGTGTAATTGAATACCCTGACTGCTTCAAAATTCTAATTTATATTTTATGTAATTATTCTTTAATCGGAGCAGTGTAAAGTAGTGATAACAATAGACGGCTATATATTATATCATAATATAGCGGATGAGAATAAAACTTTAGTGTGTCAACAGACTAGCTTCTATGAACTTCAATCTTTACATTAGGCAAATTGTTTTGTACAAACAACCACAAATAAAATCAGTGTGCCAGGAAAGAGGTGACATAATATTTTTACATTTTTTTTAATTCAAATTAAAAAAAAAGGACTTTTAAGTCATGGGTAATTTAAAGGACTATTAAATACAATAGAATTGGATAATCAACAATATACAATGCAATATCATTTATATTTAGTTCTAAATGAGTAGAATATTTTTCTTTATGACAGATTTTAAAATGTCATTCAATTTGCCAGCACCCTGTGTCATATGACAACCATCAGCCAATCACAGAATGTATACGTTTACATGGTGAATTCTTGCACACACTCAAAAGGAGCTGGTGCCTCAGAAAGCGTGCATAAAAAAAGAATGTGCACAACTTAATAATGGATGGGGATTGGAAAGTCCCTTGAAACTGCATGATCTATCTGACTCATGAATATTTAATTTTGACTTTAGTGTCCCTATAGTGTTTGTTAGTGTTCTATAAATCCAAACACTTCAACAAATGCTAAAGGTACATGAAACCCAATTTTTTTATTTTATGATTCAGATAGAGCGGCCAATTTACCGAAATGCGAGCTAACATGATACGATGTAGACCGCTGCTTCATAACTACTGTTTCCGGCGAGTCTGAAGGCTCAAGTGGAAACAGGAGCATCAAGCCCCATTCGGACTTTGATAATTCGGCCCCAGAGAAAACAAATTTTTAAAAAGTGTCCAATGTACTTATATTATCAAATTTGCTTCGTTTTTATGATATTCTTTATTGAAGAGATAGGTAGTGTGCACATGTCTGGAGCACTACCTGAAAGGAAATAGTGCTGCCATCTGTCAGGTTTTTTTCCCTGTTTCGTTTGCCATGTGCTGCTGGCAGCCATTTTACTCACCTCTCTTCCTGACTATGGTGCATTATGGGGGATGCTGCTCATTTACTGCACTTCCTTTTATGGCCAGACTAGTGTGCATAATCCGTGTGAGACAGGATGCAGTCTCAGAATTGTGATGTCATCACGTATTATTTAAAGGGCCTCTGTTCAGTATGCTTTGCCTGTGCGTTGTCTCAGACCTGTTTGTGAGAGTTCCTGTGTATTACCTGGCTGCCTGACGTCCTTCCTGGTTCCTGATCCCTGGCTTGTTCCTGAGTCTGCTGTTTTCCTTGTTCCTGATTCCGGCTCGTCTGACTATTTGCTTTGGCTCCTGACTCGGCTCGTCTGACTACCATCTCTGGTTTTGACTCTTGGCTTGTTATTTGACTTGTGGACTTTTTATTATTTTTTGCTTTTAATAAAGGTGTGATTATTTTTGCAGTTCTCGTCTCAGTCTGATTCCTGGCACCCTGACATTACGCAAAGGCCATGAATCCTTATGGAGCTAATTATCCACCTTTACCTGCCATCATTTCCAGGATGAATGTACAGGATAACCGCTTGGATCAATTTGCACTAACCCTACAAACCCTGCTGACTCGCACTGCACATTTGGACCAAAGTGTCCCGCAAGTTATGGCTGCTCCTGTTTCCGCTGCTGCACCTATGCCTACCAGGAGCATGCCCGGTTCTGCACCTCTACCTCAGCGATTTGGAGGCGATCCTATTCAGTGCAGAGGGTTTTTGAACCAGGTGGGCATTTACTTTGAGATGTTACCTCAGGCATTTCCCTCTGACAGAGCTAAGGTGGGATTTCTCATCTCGTTACTCTCTGACACAGCTCTTGCCTGGGCTAATCCCTTGTGGGAGACTAATAAACCTGTGATTTCAAATTACCCTGAATATGTGGCCTCCTTTCGAAGGGTATTTGATGTTCCGGCTCGCTCCTCCTCTGCTGCTAAACGACTAATGTCCATTCAGCAAGGTACAAGATCTGTTGCTCAGTATGCTATTGAGTTCCGTACGCTTGCCGCAGAGGTAGGTTGGAACAATGAAGCCCTTGTTGCTGCCTTCTTTCATGGGCTCTCTGATGCGATTAAAGACGAAGTTGATGCCAGAGATTTACCAGAGGATCTTGAGGCATTGGTGTCTTTTTTGATCCTTATTGACATCAGACTCAGAGAGAGGTCCTCTTTCAAGGAGCACTTGCGGAAGCCTCCTGTTCCATTGTCTCCTACGTGTTTGTTCCCACCCATGCCTCACTCTCCTCCCATGCCTCCTGGTCCCGAGTCACCAGGTACTGCTGAGCCGATGCAGTTGGGATTCACGCGTCTCTCCGCGGTGGAGAGGGCCTTTAGGAGGAGGGAGGGGCTCTGCTTCTATTGTGGGTTACAGGGCCACCTTTTGAAGTCTTGTCCTGCACGGCCGGAAAACGCTCACACCTAAGGTCCTGTCGGGGAAAGACCTTGGGTGGTTTATCCTCATCCCCGGAACCGCTTAAGGAGAAACCTTTGGTTACAGTTGTCCTTTCCTGGGTGGACTCCTCCATAGTCACTCAGGCTCTTTTTGACTCCGGTGCTGCGGGCTATTTCATTGACAGTGCCTTTGTATCAAAGCACTCCATTCCTGTTTTGCCTCGGTCTGTTCCGCTTGCTATTGAGGCCATTAATGGCAGGCCCCTTCAGCCCGCACTCGTTACTCACAAAACTGCTCCGTTGTCCATGACTGTTGGGGCTCTCCATTTTGAAACCCTCTAGTTCCAAGTGATAAACTCTCCACATTTTTTTTCTGGGTTATCCCTGGCTCCAAAAGCATAATCCCAGTCAAGACTGGTGCAGGTCCGATATTTTGTTGTGGTCCCCGCAATGTATTTCCACTTGTCTTCGGAAACCAGTTAAAGTATTGTGCACTTCTTCGGTATCTCAATTGTCAGAGGAATACCTAGAGTTCCTAGATGTTTTTGACAAGGTGCGTGCCGGTACGTTGCCTCCTCACGATTGTGCCATAGACCTGCAACCCGAAGCCATTCCTCCTCGTGTGTACTTTTTGTCTGTTGCAGAAAATTGTGCTATGGAGGAGTATGTTGCTGATGCTCTATCACGAGGGATCAGCCACAAATCCTGCTTTCCTTGTAGGTAGCCTGATGAAACAGTATGTATCACTGAGAAACGCGTTGCTGTTGTTTTTATCATTGTTATTAAACCTTTTATATATTTTAATTCTCTATCTGCTGCCGGTTATCCTTTTTTATCCTTGGGCTTGGGCCTGGTGAACTTATCCTGGTTCCCCCTTGAGCATTTGGCTGGAACTTTGGTGCATAGTTCCATATCCATTCCACCTCCTTGGATTTCCCTGGACTCTCCCTGGTGAGACGAGGATCTCCATCTGCTTAATTCCATCCATTGTGGTCGACCGGACGACGTGTGGTTCCGGACTGCGTTTTCTGCACTTTTATGTGCGCTACAATCTGTGAGTAGGATTCTTACTATCATATCGCTGTGTTATATTTACCTCATATGATCTGCACCATGTGGCGCCCTCTATCTAATTTGTCCTAGATTATTTATCTGTGTTCCTGGCATAACACTCAGGAGGAGCGGCCTACCTTCATCTGGAATTTTGCCCACTGCACACACCTTTTGAGCCACACTCTTGGACTCTGTTGGATTAGATAAGTTCACCATACTGATTGGACTAATACTAATCATATCACCCTTATATTGTTTTATATTGTTTTTATTGTTTTTTATTGTTTTTTATAGGATCTCTATTGCTCATCAAACATTGTTGTTATCTATACCCCTCATTGCTAGTATTATCTCTCTGGTATTATCTAGTTAAAGTGCTTTACTAACCAGAACTTATATTGTTTCACTCTTGCCTTAGGCGCCTCTTAACTGTGCTCTGGTAACTTTAGGTCTCCAGTGGCACTTATTGTTCTTCCTGCTAAGTGCATCTCCAATGTTTTTCATGTCTCCCTCTTGAAACCATTGGTTTGTAATCGGTTTACCACTGTGTTGCCTCGTCCCCATCCTATCTTTGTTAAAAACCATGAGGAGTATGAGGTCAGCAGCATTATTGACTCTCGTATGTCCAGGGCCGTGTACAGTATTTGGTTCACTGGAGGGGCTATGGTCCGGAGGAGCGTTCTTGGGTTCCCTACTCTGATGTTAATGCTCCTGAACTCCTCTGTACCTTCCATGCACGTTTCCCCAATAAGCCTTTTGTCCTCCCGCGGGGGAGGGGTCATTGAGGGGAGGGTACTGTCAGGGTTTTTTCCCTGTTTTGTTTGCCATGTGCTGCTGGCAGCCATTTTACTCACCTCTCTTGCTGACTATGGTGCATTGTGGGGGATGCTGCTCATTTCCTGCACTTCCTTTTATGGCCAGACTGGTGTGCATCATCCGTGTGAGACAGGATGCAGTCTCAGAATTGTGATGTCTTCACTTATTATTTAAAGGGCCTCTGTTCAGTATGCTTTGCCTGTGCGTTGTCTCAGACCTGTTTGTGAGAGTTCCTGTGTATTACCTGGCTGCCTGATGTCCTTCCTGGTTCCTGATCCCTGGCTTGTTCCTGACTCTGCTGTTTTCCTTGTTCCTGATTCCGGCTCGTCTGACTATTCGCTTTGGCTCCTGACTCGGCTCGTCTGACTACCTGCTCTGATTTTGACTCCTGGCTTGTTATTTGACTTGTGGACTTTTTATTATTTTTTGCTATTAATAAAGTTGTGATTATTTTTGCACTTCTCGTCTCAATCTGATTCCTGGCACCCTGACACCATCTAGTGCCTTTGCTAACGTATAACATTGCATACTGCTGCCATATAGTGCTGTAGAGATGCACATTCCTTAACTTACCTTCCTGCTTTTCAACAAAGAATAACAAGATAACAAATACAATTTGATAAAAGAAGCAAAATTGGAATGTTGTTTAAAATGGTATGTTCTATCTGAATCATGATATGTCCCTTTAAGAAAGAGTTTCTAAGAGAACCATGACTAGAAATGATTGAGCCTGTAAGCAAAAGTTGATTCAGTTCTTAGATAACTTTATTAATGTTTTAACTAAATCATGGGTATCCAGGGGAAGCACAATGACCATTGCCCCTTGCACTCAAGGTAGTTCTGTATCTGTTGTATCTGGTTCCTCACACTAGACCAGATTCCTTATGGTTAGATGAACTATATAAGGTGCTTTCCACAATGTGATAAGGCATTCTTAAATTTTAAAGCTAAAACAAATAAAAGACCAGTGCATAATGTACAGTCCCACAAACAAACAAGAAAAGAAGGTATCCTACACCTCCAAAAAGGGACAATCAGAGAAATTTTTATGCACAACTAAAACTGATTATGCTAAAGTGTAAATGAACAAAGAGGGAAAGATACACTTTATAAAAATGCAATTGCTTCATTTCATAATTTTTCAAAAAGAAAAACACATATACAATTTCAATGCGGTAAAATCACACATACAAAAGCATTTATAGAAAACTTCATACAAAATTCATACAGTATACGCAATAAATACAAACTTAATGGGAGTAATTCTTACAAGAAAAGTCAATCCAATGCAAAGTTCATAATACTTGCTACTACAATCTCATGTGTGGCAATATGTAGCAATATGTTGCAGGATTGTTCGTCATTTCCAAGAACACAACTGGCCGTCAGTAAAGGATTGTCAGAAATCTTTCTCCTTTGAAACGCGTTGCTCAGTCAACTTCTTTTGGATTTATAGGCTTCCGTAGTGAAGCTGATCCATTGCAATACACAGCAGGGGTTTTGAATGAATACGGACTGCCCTGTTTAACAGTTCACTATGTCCCTCTCCCAAGGCAGCGAACTAACTGAGGGGGCGGCTCAAAGTGTGGAGACTTTGGCTTCCTATTCCAGCATCTAAATGGAAAGTGAGATAAAAGAAGGCGCCAACATAGTGCAAAAATCAATGGGGTAAGACACGCAATATATGTAAGTCGAAATGTACTCACAAGATTGCAGACACTTGAGAAGTGTCACAAAAGCCTCCTGGACCCTCAGAGTCGTCCAGCTAACTCCCACTCCCACTCCAAAGTGATACACTTTTGCACCTGAGGAAACGGTCACGTACAGACCGAGAAATGTTGTGCCCATTAAAGTCTTATTTATTTTACTAAGATTTTTGCCACAAACTTTTATTCCTTACCTTCTGGCATTCATTATTTTACTGCAATATCGCCCAGTCTTGAGTTGTCTTGATAATTGGCTCTTAACGGGTGAGCACTAACCTTACATTTGTATCCTGAGCTGGCCACAGTTCTGTCAGCTGGAAAGACTGTCTGAAGCAGAGATTACCACCGGAGCTAACACAGCCGGTCTACACGAGCAGACTTACCTTACCACATTGGAGTGGGAGTTAGCTGGACGACTCTGAGGGTCCAAGAGGCTTTAGTGACACTTCTCAAGTGTCTGCAATCTTGTGAGTACATTTCGACTTACATATATTGCGTGTCTTACCCCATTGATTTTTGCACTATGTTGGCGCCTTCTTTTATTTCACTTTCCATTTAGTTACTCGCCCTGGGTCACCAACAGGATTCGTTTGAAGAAGCTGCTTGCCATCTGTTAATTGGATACCATCCATAATATCACCAAATACATAAGGGCATTGGGTCTAAGATTATCTTACCTATTGTACACCTTAAACATTACTCTGTCCTGTTCACGATATCTTTATTGTTGTATATTGTTGTTTACAGCTTATCTTGTGATGAGTAGTATATACCACCATCTTTAATATCAATTTATGTAGGAGCATTTTTATTTAGATCCCGCTATATAATAGGTGTTCTTTGACAGTCACTTATTTCATTTTTTTATATGTTATTTACACATTAGCAACTAGACCGTTGGCGCACTGATTTACTTTTGCATTTTTGTTTTACTATTCCAGCATCACTGGCAGTCTGGAGTGCTGAGAGCCAAGAACGCTGCAGGTTGAGAGGTCGTGTCGGATATCGTAAACTCTTATGTTAGTACAGATTATAACTTTTATTTTGTGGCCACTTATATACACCTAAGGAGTCCCTGTTGTCTGTTCAGGTTCACAGGGTATACAGCGTGCAGAGGATCCTTTTTCGACGGCCATTTTGTGTTCTTGGAAACCATGAAAAATCCTGCAACATATTGCTACATATTGCCACACATGAGATTGTAGTAGCAAGTATCACAAACCTTGCATTGGAATTTTCTTGTATGAATTACTCCCATTAAGTGCGTATTTATTGCATATGCTGTATGAATTTTGTATGAAGTTTTCTATATATGCTTTTTTATATGTGATTTTAATATTAAAATTGTATATGTGTTTTTATTGTTGAAATTTATGAAGTAAAGCAATTGCATTTTTATTAAGTTTATCTTTCCCCCTTTCTTCATTCACACTTTAGCATAAAACCTTTTGATATTTCTCTGATTGTCCATTCTTCAATTTTAAGCCATCACAACCATTAAAAAAAAAGATGTTCTAATGGTTTCAAACAACTTGCACCAACAGTATTCCCTTCCATTACTACTAGGGCATTTGGTTTGGGGCAAGTTGCAGTTTGGTACTTGTTGTCTTAGCCCTGCCCAGTCACCAACTTTATTATTTGTGCATTATGCAGAGATAGCTCTACCCTGCCTTTAACTTCCTTGTTATATCTGTGAGCCATCTGTGAGCCAGGTGAGGACCAGTCTTGCCCCCTGCCTCATTTCTGTGAGGGGGTTAAGGCCTGTCCCACCCTAAAATTTAATTAAAATAATTCTTCTCACAATGGCTGGTTCTGTAGGCTGCCAAACAAGTCTCTGCAGATCTGCCTCCTCTAGTGGATTTGCACTTAGTGCAGGATTGGATTGTGACAGCATCAGCCAGTCATATCTGAGTGGGTAAGGAATATGCATCGATCTTTGCTGCTTATATCGCAATTGCACTGTTCTTAAAATCTGCATGTGTATTTTCACCGCTGACACACATATAGGGACCACTTCTGGACCTTCAATCATTGGTAACATTTTTACAGGGGGTGTTGTCAGGTGGTGCCTGGGATCAACCTGCAACATGTCCTGCCCCTCTGTGTGCACCCGTACAAAAGGGGGCTTACAACAGGGCTTGACATTTCTACAAGTCCTAAATGAGTAAAAATTTTAGAGGACGTGTAATTTTTTTAATACTTTTTCCTATCTTTAACATTAATAAGACTAGTTTTTCCTTCTGGGAAATTTTAACCCATGCATAGTAAACTATACACATGTTTTTTCACCCCTGGCTCACAGTATAGGGAAAGTGAATGAACTTGGCTTTATGGTGGCAGGGTTTCCAAGAGGAAAAACACAACACTGTTGTACGTAAAAAACTGCCACCATATTTGTACAGGGAGAATGCACAAGTGCATATTATCTGGCATGGATTTACCAAGGGAAAGGACGACACAGAGAATCAGCTCCTTTTGAATGTAACTGTTAATGTCTGTGTGATGATCTTTTTGCCTGTTTTTGTGTGAGAGTAGAAGTCTGGGGTGCTTTGTGTGTGCCTATGGATGTCTGTGAGTGTTATTTATCTCTGACAGTGCAGCTTTAGTGTGATGACAGGAGCTCAGGTGTCTGTTATTTTGAGCAACTGTGACCACACAGGCTGATTATTTAAATGTAGTTTATGTTTTTTTAATAGACTTTTTTACTATTTAACGAAAACCAATTTACAAAATTCTGTAACAGATGGGTGTTATGAACTTTAAATGCTTTTGTACATCAAACTAAAACATTATACTTGTTTGTTTTGGGGTCTGGTTAAATAACAAAAGGGTGAGGAGTGGGCTGTTCTTTCTTAAAATGCCCAGTATATTTTTGGTCCTAATCTGCTCTGGATTAAAGGGATATGGAAGAGAGAATTCTACTATATTTAATTATCCTTTAAGTGTATATAAATTTGCATTGGTTTTCACCTTAAAGAAAGAAAATAATAATGTTAAATAAAATAAAAATACAATTTTATATTAATGTTTAAAATACTAATTTTGAAGTTTTAGTTAGCATAAATGTGTCTCTTTTATCAGATCATACTGTAATATAAAGAAATATAGGCTGAATGAAATGTTATATATGGTATTATCAACTCCTTGAGCCATTTGGATGTAAGTACTACATCACACAGCACTTTGCCCAGCGTACTATATTGACGTAGTACCTATATCAAACAGAGGCACATGCTATGGTCCATGTTGTCATCTTAGACAGTGGAAACTGCAGCTGGGGGCAGAATGCATCTGCCTTCATATAGTAAAGGAGCACCCTTATCAAATAAAGGCAGATCGCCAGTCGCCAATCGTTACAGAGAGCGACTTTCTCTGTGTCACTTTCTGTGGCGATAATAGTTTGTACCAAATGAGTGCAATGGGGGGGAAGGAGGGTGCATGGGCCAGATGGACAAGGGGGGAGGGAGGGGGAAGTTCCCTACACCAGTGTTTCTCAATCTTTTTGTAGAAAGTACCCTTGTAGGCATAAGTTGTTTCCTATGTACACCATTTGTAGCACAAATATTACTGAACTTTTATTTGAGCCAAAATAGAAACCATGTGTATCACTTGAGTTCACAAGCTTGTATTATATATATTAATAAACTAAATATATAGGAATCAGACATTTGTTTTATGTTTTCCGGAATTTTATATTTGGCAATATTACAACAGAGAATAATGTAAAACACATGAAACACAGATATATAGTCTTTTGATATTAATAATTTTATGCAATTAATAAAAAGAGGAAAATAAACTATTTTCTGCATCATGATGGAATTAATATTTATGGTACCATCTTTCTATTTTTAATAACCATTTCATAAACAGTTTTTCGGTCTCATTTTACTGCAGCACACTTCAGTATGATGCACTTTACCTATATCACAATGGCACATTAATCTGTCACTTGTCACTGTGATACTTGGTCACAGTAATACACTTTCTCCAACCATATCAGTAAAGCTCAACCGCAGCCCTTAAATGTCACTAACAAGCCAGAATTTTAGGGGAATCAGTGATCGAGCAATGGTCTAACCTAGGCTGGGAAATACTCACACTATGCCCTGTTAGGAGTGTTCGAGGGTAGAAATGAGAAACACAGCTTTCCTTGATATGTCTACAATAGATACATCAGGAAAAAATAAATAATAATGAAGGTCAATCTGTGGAGTACCCCTTGCCAATGCCCCAAGTACCTCCAGGGGTACAGGTTGAGAAACAAGGCCCTACTCTACGTCAAAGAGACAAGGCAGGAGAGAGGGATGCATGGGTCCCTACCCTATGGAACAAAATCATTTGGAAGGGGAGGGGGACCCTGAACTACAGAAAAATTATATATAGGAGTGGGAGGTGGGAATGGAAATGCTAGACTACAAAGAAAATATATAATAATTAACCCCTTTCAGAGAAAACTTGCCCAAAAGACTGGAGAATTTTTAGCATTTTTGCTATCAGTCCATATAAACAGAAATAGAGCCTTGTTTTTTTTATTTAAATATCAAATCTATAATATTATATATATATATATTATATATATATATATATTATATATATATATATATATATATATATATATATATTAGTAGACAACCCACAGTAATGATCTAGGCCTATTTTGGTATATTTCATGCCACTGTTTCAATGCGAAATGCGATCATGGTAAAAAAATTGTTCATTTTTTTCACAACTTTGGGGTTCTCGCAAATTATTTACATATAGCATATGCAGTCATAAGACAAATGGTTGTAAAAGCTTCTCTGGGTTCCCCATTGTTTAGAAATAGCAGACGTGCATGGATTTTCCATACTTTTTTGATTATTAGACGGCTGCTAATTAAAGCTGCACACCACATTTCCGAAATTCCTGGCAGTGAAGGGGTTAATTAGGTAGCTTGTAAGGTTAAGTTGAACTGTAGTATAGATATTACCCTCCCAGCTGAAACCTCCTATCAGCAAAAGAAAAATTGGAGCACCGAGTAAATACAGGTTAAAAATAGTTTTATTGAAAAATATACATAATCACAGGGTCCAGTGACCCTCGGGGTTAAAACTGAGTCAAATTTAAGGAAAAAAAGAGCTGAAACATGTCAGCCATAATCTTTTTTTCCTTAAATTTGACTCAGTTTTAACCCCGGGGGTCACTGGACCCTGTGATTATGTATATTTTTCAATAAAACAGGAGAGGCGATACTAATCATGGATATATTAACAAGCAGCAGCTTGAAAGGATTGAGTATCTCTGACCGTTGAAGTGAGCCTATCGTCACCCTGTCTGACAAGAACCCGATGGATGTAAGTACAGCCGGAAGGCTGCTGTTCTCTTTATTCTTACGGCTATAATGTACATGTTTTAATCACTGCATCAATTGTTTCCTACTAGTGAAGGTTCTATTCAGGACAATTGCTCACACTTATGTTGACTGTTATACTCTTTATTATTACATTTTATGGTGTGATGCCCTAGCAAGGACAAATAGTACATTCAGTTTGAAAGTAAGATTTCTGTTCTTATAATATAGTCTTGGGATTAGTGGAAGCTATACCACACTATTTTTGAAACCTCATATCCCCTGATCCCTCCCAAACAGCTATCTTCCCTCCCTCACCCCTACTGGTCACCACCATATTAGATACTGGAATACAGTATGCCAATATAACATTTTAGGGCATTTTTTTAAATTAATTAAATATTTTTTTTTCTGCAGTGTAGGATCCTCCTTACTCTCCACCTCCCTGATCCCTCCCAAACAGCTCCCTAACCCTCTCCTCTCTAACAAGTGCACACCATCTTAGGTACTGGCAGCTTTCTGCCAGTACCCATTTATATATATTATTATATGATTTTTTAACGTATTTCTTATTTAAAATAACATATAGCAACCCCCCTCCCCTCCAAGCAATTATTCTCTAGGTCTCTCTACTCTCATAATAATTTTCTGTATTATGAGAATAGAGAGCCCACCTCTGTGGAAAACACTTTCTGTAGCGTAGCAATCCCTTCCCCCCCCCCCTCTGGTGATAGACCACCTATACCCACCTCCCTCCTGATCCTCCCACACCACCAACAACACAACAGCAAACAAAAGCAGACAGGGACACATAGTGTCCCTGTCTGCATCAGTGATCCGCTTCATATGGTAACGGGAGCGCTGTCAGCTCTTCCTTACCATATGAAAGCAGATGCCTTATACCTCTGGCTGCTGTCTGAGCTGTCAGAGCTGACAGCTTGACTGCCGCAAGCGGGAGAAGGTTGAACATAGCTACTAAGTCAACAGTGTACACTGGAAAATGTACCCTATGACGTAGTAGCTATGTCCAAATGGCTTAAGAGGTTAAACAAAAAAAATTGTAATTTGTTACTGGCAGACCCCTAAACTACATAAATAAATAAATTAATCAATATTTTTAAAAAATCCCTAAACTGCATACTGGCAGACTGTCTGCCAGTACCTAAGCTTGTAGTGAAGAGAAAAGAGAGGTGTTTGGGAGGGATCATGGAGTGTGAGGGTAATCTTTACACTCAAGCAAAAATTAACCTTACAAGCTAAATAGTTAACCCCTTCACTGCTGGGGATTTCAGAAGTGTGGTGTGCAGCTGTAATTAGTGGCCTTCTAATTGCCAGATTTTTTTTTCAAAGTCATGCATGTCTGCTGTTTCTAAACAAAGGGGACCCCATAGAAGCTTTTATATATATATATATATATATATATATATATATATATATATATATTCCTCGTTTGCAAGAAGGCACTCACTGGTCTTTAGTAAAAAACAACTTTTAACTCATATATTTAAAAAGCAAATACATCCATAACGTTTCGATGTCTTTATGACATCTTTGTCAAATGTTCTGCTAACATCACCAATATAGGACAATCATGTTCCCAAAGTAGAAAATCGCTAACAACATACATCTATATACAACCTTATATATCCATTCATATTCACATTTTCCCGCTCCTGCAGTTCCTCCATCTCCCCACTGACGTCATCGCGCTCAAACGTGGGCGTGGGCGTGAGACGTCATTCGTTTCCAATTGGCTATGTGTCTCCATGGCAACCGCTTGTAAACACACTACGGTATGTCTTTCTTAGCCGCTCCTACTATTGTCATCACGCAACAGCGTGATTATAGCCCTATCGTATAGGCTAATCAGCAGGCGGTTGTCATGGGAACCTACAGCCAGGAAAAACATAAACACCAACAAACTGTGTTAGTCCCAGTATAAGGCGTATGAGTTCAGATGGGCATCGAACGATATGACAGCTTGAGGATGAAGATAAACTTCATATGAAGCACAACAGTGCCTTTCAACTGAAAATCCACAAGTGGTTTAACCGTGATCGATACCATCCCCACACATAACAGCCCAGAAATAAAAGGACACTTTAAATGTAAACAAAATTAAAAACAGTGTAACAGTTTAGCAAATATCCCCTATGCTAATAGTTTGCAATCCCTGCATGACATAGTTCACACTATATTTCTTAATTAATTATTATCTTTGATATGTACACTTGACTCTATTCTTGTATATACTTTTGATACATAAAAAACCATCTCCTTCATGCCTGATTGGAATAGATAGAAACCAGTGTGTACCCACTAGAATGAAGATTCATGTGGATTCCTGGAATATATTCCTACACATTGGGGTGGTAGATCAAAGTATATGTCCATGTTCAGTTTATGGGTTATTTAGTGTAGAATGGTCAAAAGTCCAGATTAGTGTTTAATCCCTTTGGTATGACCGTGTCCAGCATGTGAATACATTTGGTTTCTCTCTGGAGCAATCGATTTGCTCTGTTGCCACCTCTTGGTAAAGGTGGAATGTGGTCTATGACCATCGTTTTCATACTCGAGACACTATGTCTGTGTTGTGCGAAATGGCGTGCTACAGGTTGATCTGAATCACCCGATTTTAAGGCTTCGCGGATGGCACATCGATGGTTTGCCATCCTTTCTCTGAAGCTCGTGACAGTTTTCCCAATGTACACCAGGGAACATGGGCAAATCAGCATGTAAATGACATGTGTGCTGGTGCAGGTCAGTCGATGACGAATGGTGTAACGTTTGTTCGTATGTGGATGTTGAAAGGTCTTCCCTCTTATCATGCCATTGCCTGTCGTACAGCCACCAGAAGTGTAACAGCCTTTACTTGAGGGCTTCAACCATGTGTCTTTCTGGTAACAGCTGACTGGATCAGTCTTCACTAACAGATCACGTAAATTATCAGCCCGTCTATGCACCATACGTGGTGGCCTGGTACCATAGAAAGGGAGCGTCGTATCCGTTTCCAGGATTGACCAGTGTTGACGTACAGATCTGGTCAATTTCATACTCATAGGAGTATAAGTGATGATAAAGTTCTGTTGAGTTGTGGTAATGTGTTTTGGTTTATTCGCATTGGTGGCCGTGCCATCCAATAACTCCACTCTTATGTTATGGACCAATCTACTATCATAATCCCTCTTTACTAGCTTATCTTCCATCTCATCCAGTTGTTTTAACATTGTGGGTACATCACTGTTGCGGATGACCCTAGTGAGTTGTGATTTTATAAGCCCTGTTTTTTGGTGCCTAGGGTGAAAGCTGTTAGCTTCCAACAAATAATTACGTTCAGTTTCCTTAGTATATAAAGATGTACCAAATACACACTGCTCATCATCTAATACCTTAATTATATTAAGGTCCAAAAAATGTACCTCCGTATCACTGTACTCAAGTTTAAATCTGATGGGACAGTCCATGGAGTTCAAACCTGACACCCATTGCTCCAATTCAATCGCATCCCCTCTCCACACCAGGAACACGTCATCAATGTAACGTACATAGTACCTGATGTGGGGATGGGCATGGGGTTTCATGGCCTGCTGTTCGTACCATGCCATGTACAAATTTGCATATGAAGGTGCCATGTTTGAACCCATGGCTGTCCCAGAGATTTGTAAGTAGTAGTCACGTTCGAACCTGAAATAATTCTTGTCTAAACATAACATGACTAGTTCACACAAAAATTCCACAGGTGGCCCTTCATACAGAGGATTTCCAGTCACCATGGATCTGACAGCCCCCACTCCCCCCTCATGAGGGATGGAAGTGTATAGACTGCCAACATCCATGGTGACCAACAAATCATCTGCATTTAAATCAGTGTAACTCCTAAGAGTTTGTATCAAACTTGCTGAATCCTGTAGATATGCAGTGATGCCTTTAACTACAGGTTGTAGATGGAAATCAATGAACATAGATAGACTGGATAATAGAGAATCCCTGGCAGACACAATCGGTCTGCCAGGGGGATTTTCTAGAGTCTTGTGCACTTTTGGCAACAAGTATAGCACTGGAATCTTTGGATGATCAGTAATTAAAAAATCAGTTTCCTGTTCAGAGAGTATCCCTGATTCCAGACCCATACATATCTGTTGGTCTATAACTCTTTTATAAATGGCTGTAGGATTACCTTTAAGTTTCAAGTATACCCCTGTGTCCGAAAGTTAACGTAGAGCTTCTGCCCTGTAGTTAGTATAATCCTGTATGACTATAGAGCCACCTTTATCCGCTGGGCGGATAATAATTGAATTATCATCTCTCAACGATTTAATTGCTAATCTTTCCTCAGCATTTAAATTAGGATACACAGTACCTGTCTTAGAGCTATTAATGTCATGGCATATCATTCTTGTGAATCCCCTGATAGAATGATGTGTTCCAGGAGGTTCAAAAGATGATGGTTTCCTGAATGTGGGCATTGGTCCAATGGTCTCATTCTTAAAAAAATCTTTTAGTTTTAGTTGTCTCTGAAACGTATGAATATCTACCATAGTGTTGAAAGTGTCACACTTAGGGGTAGGTATAAAAGAGAGACCTTGATTAAGGACAGACTTTTCACTTTTACTCAATTCTCTTGAGCTAAGGTTAAAGATGATATTTACTTTTTCTTTATTACTTTTTTGTGTTTGTCTCCCTCGCCTATTATGTGGTCTTCTCTTTCTTTTATATCCCTCTGACCGGGTAACAGCGGCTTTGCCGTGGATCTCGTGGCCACCCCAGAAAAAGACTGCTGTTGTGAAGTCCCTTTTGCATTTGCCCCTGAACTCTCATTGCCAGATGTGAATCCTAGAGCCTCTGTATTGAAGTCCTCATCCATATAAAGATTCTCCATATCCGGTATACTAGTTGCCATGTTGAAGTGAATATCTGTCACTAAATACAGAAATTAGTTAATAATGTTTAAGAATAAGAAACTAAACACGGTGGAAAATGATTATAGAGATAGACATGTTTATCGTTGGTTATATGGTAAAGATGAATTGCCCAGACACAAACGTAGAAACACACGTGGTAGGAACACACTCAGTATTGTTGATAGCAGTGGGGGGGACTCATCTGGCAATGAGAGTTCAGGGGCCAATGCAAAAGGGACTTCACAACAGCAGTCTTTTTCTGGGGTGGCCACGAGATCCACGGCAAAGCTGCCGTTACCCGGTCAGAGGGATATAAAAGAAAGAGAAGACCACATAATAGGCGAGGGAGACACACGCAAAAAAGTAATAAAGAAAAAGTAAATATCATCTTTAACCTTAGCTCAAGAGAATTGAGTAAAAGTGAAAAGTCTGTCCTTAATCAAGGTCTCTCTTTTATACCTACCCCTAAGTGTGACACTTTCAACACTATGGTAGATATTCATAAGTTTCAGAGACAACTAAAACTAAAATAATTTTTTAAGAATAAGACCATGGGACCAATGCCCACATTCAGGAAACCATCATCTTTTGAACCTCCTGGAACATATCATTCTATCAGGGGATTCACAAGAATTATATGCCATGACATTAATAGCTCTAAGACAGGTACTGTGTATCCTAATTTAAATGCTGAGGAAAGATTAGAAATTAAATCGTTGAGAGATGATAATTCAATTATTATCCACCCAGCGGATAAAGGTGGCTCTATAGTCATACAGGATTATACTAACTACAGGGCAGAAGCTCTATGTCAACTTTGGGACACAGTGGTATACTTGAAACTTAAAGGTAATCCTACAGCCATTTATAAAAGAGTTATAGACCAACAGATACGTATGGGTCTGGAATCAGGGATACTCTCTGAACAGGAAACTGATTTTTTGTGTATGCCAGGGATTCTCTATTATCCAGTCTATCTATGTTCATTGATTTCCATCTACAACCTGTAGTTAAAGGCATCCCTGCATATCTACAGGATTCAGCAAGTTTGATACAAACTCTTAGGAGTTACACTGATTTAAATGCAGATGATTTGTTGGTCACCATGGATGTTGACAGTCTATACACTTCCATCCCTCATGAGGGGGGAGTGGGGACTGTCAGATCCATGGTGACTGGCAATCCTCTGTATGAAGGGCCACCTGTGGAATTTTTGTGTGAACTAGTCATGTTATGTTTAGACAATAATTATTTCAGGTTCAAACGTGACTACTACTTACAAATCTCTGGGACAGCCATGGGTTCAAACATGGCACCCTCATATGCAAATTTGTACATGACATGGTACGAACAGCAGGCCATGAAACCCCATGCCCATCCCCACATCAGGTACTATGCACGTTACATTGATGACGTGTTCCTGGTGTGGAGAGGGGATGCGATTGAATTGGAGCAATGGGTGTCAGGTTTGAACTCCATGGACTGTCCCATCAGATTTAAACTTGAGTCCAGTGATACGGAGGTACATTTTTTGGACCTTAATATAATTAAGGTATTAGATGATGAACAGTGTGTATTTGGTACATCTTTATATACTAAGGAAACTGACTGTAATTCTTTGTTGGAAGCTAACAGCTTTCACCCTAGGCACCAAAAAACAGGGCTTATAAAATCACAACTCACTAGGGTCATCCGCAACAACAGTGATGTACCCATGATGTTAAAACAACTGGATGAGATGGAAGATAAGCTAGTAAAGAGGGGTTATGATAGTAGATTGGTCCATAACATAAGAGTGGAGTTATTGGATGGCACGGCCACCAATGCGAATAAACCAAAACACATTACCACAACTCAACAGAACTTTATCAGCACTTATACTCCTATGAGTATGAAATTGACCAGATCTGTACGTCAACACTGGTCAATCCTGGAAACGGATACGACGCTCCCTTTTTATGGTACCAGGCCACCACGTATGGTGCATAGACGGGCTGATAATTTACGTGATCTGTTAGTGAAGACTGATCCAGTCAGCTGTTACCAGAAAGACACATGGTTGAAGCCCTCAAGTAAAGGCTGTTACACTTCTGGTGGCTGTACGACGTGCAATGGCATGATAAGAGGGAAGACCTTTCAACATCCACATACGAACAAACGTTACACCATTCGTCATCGACTGACCTGC
The DNA here is from genome assembly GCF_027579735.1 of Bombina bombina. NCBI lineage: Eukaryota > Metazoa > Chordata > Amphibia > Anura > Bombinatoridae > Bombina > Bombina bombina. The sequence goes on from NC_069499.1 coordinate 911,740,527, forward strand.
ACCAGCACACATGTCATTTACATGCTGATTTGCCCATGTTCCCTGGTGTACATTGGGAAAACTGTCACGAGCTTCAGAGATAGGATGGCAAACCATCGATGTGCCATCCGCGAAGCCTTAAAATCAGGTGATTCAGATCAACCTGTAGCACGCCATTTCGCACAACACAGACATAGTGCCTCTTGTATGAAAACGATGGTCATAGACCACATTCCACCTTTACCAAGAGGTGGCAACAGAGCAAATCGATTGCTCCAGAGAGAAACCAAATGGATTCACATGCTGGACACGGTCATACCAAAGGGATTAAACACTAATCTGGACTTTGGACCATTCTACACTAAATAACCCATAAACTGAACATGGACATATACTTTGATCTACCACCCCAATGCGTAGGAATATATTCCAGGAATCCACATGAATCTTCATTCTAGTGGGTACACACTGGTTACTATCTATTCCAATCAGGCATGAAGGAGATGGTTTTTTATGTATCAAAAGTATATACAAGAATAGAGTCAAGTGTACATATCAAAGATAATGATTAATTAAGAAATATAGTGTGAACTATGTCATGCAGGGATTGCAAACTATTAGCATAGGGGATATTTGCTAAACTGTTACACTGTTTTTAATTTTGTTTACATTTAAAGTGTCCTTTTATTTCTGGGCTGTTATGTGTGGGGATGGTATCGATCACGGTTAAACCACTTGTGGATTTTCAATTGAAAGGCACTGTTGTGATTCATATGAAGTTTATCTTCATCCTCAAGCTGTCATTTCATTCGATGCCCATCTGAACTCATACGCCTTATACTGGGACTAACACAGTTTGTTGGTGTTTATGTTTTTCCTGGCTGTAGGTTCCCATGACAACCGCCTGCTGATTAGCCTATACGATAGGGCTATAATCACGCTGTTGCGTGATGACAATAGTAGGAGCGGCTAAGAAAGACATACCGTAGTGTGTTTACAAGCGGTTGCCATGGAGACACATAGCCAATTGGAAACGAATGACGTCTCACGCCCACGCCCACGTTTGAGCGCGATGACGTCAGTGGGGAGATGGAGGAACTGCAGGAGCGGGAAAATGTGAATATGAATGGATATATAAGGTTGTATATAGATGTATGTTGTTAGCGATTTTCTACTTTGGGAACATGATTGTCCTATATTGGTGATGTTAGCAGAACATTTGACAAAGATGTCATAACGACATTGAAACGTTATGGATGTATTTGCTTTTTAAATATATGAATTAAAAGTTGTTTTTTACTAAAGACCAGTGAGTGCCTTCTTGCTAACGAGGAATGGATACAATTTATGTGAAGTGCACCCTGGCAGTTGTGGTAATGTAAGACTGTGCTTATCTCTTTTTGGAGGATATATATATATATATATATATATATATATGTATCCAAGGAGGTATAAGCACTCACAGTAACATCCAATATGGAAATCCAAAATGCCCGGGGTGCTTTTAAAAGTATAATACAGTCATCCAAAAGTAAAAAAGCACTCACCGGGTCTTTATGCAAACAAGTAGTTTAATGTGACGTTTCGGGGTGACACCCCGTCTTCAGACAACTTTATTACAGACAAAATAAGTTACTCACCCTTTATAGCTGTGTCCCGCTCCCAAATGTGTCTCTGCTGATGGCGTACCGGAAGTCAGACAGCCATGCTGTGAACCACCGCGTCATCGGTTGTCATGGCGACCAGGACGCTCATCAGCAATCTGTGTCAAAACTAAAAACAACACTGTATAAACCTCGAGGAGGTATATATAACGAAGATTTTCACACAAAATATGGCAGTTTGGAAAAGAGCAGAATTGTACATCAAGCCTAATCTGTATATCGTAAGAAAAGGGGTAAATTAAGTCTCACAGATCTTTACATAACAGCATAAATTGTATAAACCGAGCTACCTAAAGCCTCCGTAAAACAGATCTGTAGTATAAGTGAGGGATATAAATTTTAAACGGGGATATATTAATCCTAACTCTGTATATTTATAGTAAAAGGAACCTTTATGTATTGGTCCCTGGTGTATAAGTGTGCAATTAGCACAATCCTACTATTTATGTACAGAGGGTATACCATATACGCTGCTCATATATTCCAGGTGATAATTAAATGGAGGCCAGCTCATAGTAACTATTTGCTTAAGTGATGCAAATTCTAATCCAGCCCTATAGTAGCCCTATAGTAGGAGGCATAAAGTGTACCCTGTATCTAGGGTCATAATCAAGGAAAAAGAACATAAAAAAACAAAAAATAAGAAATACAGAAAAGATGGTGGCAGCGACATATTGTAAACTTGCTGGTCAAAAGAAACCAACTTCATGGCGTAATTAATCAAAGAAAACAATGCCAATCCAAATTAACATTCAGTCCTTGAGGGGCCATAGTGCCCAGGTTGTAGATCCACCTGGACTCTCGTTGTAGTAATAGTCTCCCTCTATCTCCTCCTCTCACAAGTGGGGGCACATGGTCAATAATTATGTATTTTAAATCAGAAACTGAATGTTTTAGCCATGGCAAATGTCTGTTTTTCTACCTTAATTCCGATTGACTGATAGAATAGTGTAACTTAGTTTAGGTTTTATTTTACAATTAAATTTGTCTTTATTTTAACTAGGTAGCTATTAAATAGTTAATAACTATTTAATTACTATTGTACCTAGTTAAAATAAATACAAACTTGCCTGTAAAATTAAAACAAACCCTAAGATAGCTACAATGTAACTATTAGTTATATTGTAGCTAGCTTAGGGTTTATTTTATAAGTATTTAGTTTTAAATAGGAATAATTTAGTTAATTGTAGTAATTTAATATAGATTTATTTAAATTATATTTAAGTTAGGGGGTGTTAGGGTTAGGGTTAGACTTAGATTTAGGGGTTAATACATTTAATATAGTGGCAGCGACGTTGGGGGCGGCAGATTAGGGGTCAATAAATGTAGGTAGGTGTTATCGGTGTTAGGGACGGCAGATTAGGGGTTAATAAAATGTAACTAGTGTTTTGCAAGGCGGGAGTGCGGCGGTTTAGGGGTTAATATATTTATTAAAGTGGTGGCGATGTCCGGTTTGGCAGATTAGGGGTTACATTTTTTTATTTAAGTGTTTGCGATGTGGGGGGGGGGGCTCGGTACCTGCAAGACTCGTAAAACCAGCGGGCGTTAAAAAGCAGCGTTGGGACCTCTCAACCCCTCTTTTTAACCCTAACACAAGACTCATAATCTAGGCGATAGGAAATAATTTAATGGATAGAAACACATAAGTTGGTTAACAATAATGTAATAGCACTGCTATTTAATATGTATTATGATTTGGAATCTAATAGGGGTGAGTTTAGGGCATGGTTGAAGGATTAGGGTAGATTTCTATCATTTTTAGAAAGCATTATATGCAGATTAAACTTCATGTAATTTGAATTGCACCATTTAAATATTTTTATAGAATGGTTTCCTGAAGAAGGCTTCATAAGAGGATGAAACACAGAAGAATCATTTTAACACTCATCGCTTTAATATATTTAGTAATGTTTCTCCAAAAAAAAAACTCTCTGTTAATTTTATAATATGATGGTCAAAGTATTTTATACTCCCCTTGTCAGAGAAAAATCCTTTAGAGTATAAAATGTATTTACCACCATGGGTGAAAGACCCAAAGAGGTGATGTTCTGGTGGGTAATAAAAAAAATTAACATTTGAATGCTGATTAGTTTAGCCTTCACTTTATGTCATTTGACATCAATATTTAAATGCAATACTTGAATGGTAGATTTAAATATTTAAATGTTGACATTCATAATTCAAATGTAACTTCAGTATTCAAATGATAAAATTCATTTTATGGAAACAAAAGGCAAAATGAACAACAAGGGAAAATTTATATTATTGGTCACACGAAATATTGACATTTGACCATCCCTACGGGAGAGTGAAAGCCAAAGAATTACCAGATCTTCCCTATAAAGCATTTTAATAATTACAATTCTACTTTACCTGTGACAGGTTATTCTATGTCTAGTTTAAAATGGTATGTTCTGAGTGCAAAAATGCACTACTGGGAGCTAGCTGGTGATTGGTAGCTATACACATGTCTCTTGTTGCTGGCTTACCAGATTTGTTCTGCTAGTTCCCAGTAGTTTATTGCTGCTCTGGAGCTGACTTTAATTATGTGTTTAATCCCTTTCCAGTGGTCAACACATAGTTATATAAAACATGTTCTAACATATTATAGCTTATTCTGTTTGCACTTTTATGTTCCTTTAACTATTTGAGGACTGTACTGTGGAAAATTGTGGCAAAATGCATTTTGGTATAATTACATTTATTACATGGAAAACTCAATTTGGGATTATGACTTTTAGCTGAGTATATGACTGATCCTTTCATTCCCTGCGCAATCAACACTTTAAATTTATGATTGTAAATCCTTTCATTCCCTGCGCAATCAACACTTTAAATTTATTATTGTAAATATAAGCTTGAGAAAACTAATTTGATTCTTGCAAGTTTTAAATTGACTTTCCTATCCCTTTAAATGAATACCACTTTTTAACCTAACACTCAGCTCTTTGATTAATTAATCTACAAAACCACAGACCATATGGAACATCATTTATTAGAAGATAACAACATTTCCTTATGGGTTACAAGGTTTTCAGATCACATAAATATGTAAAGCAACTGAAAACAACAATGGGTCAACAAAACTTAAAATGATTATTGAGAAAATTGGAAAATGTAAAGCTACTCTCTCAACCCTGAAGATATTTACGTGAAGTCATTTTATTGTAAAACTTGCTTAGTTAGTAATAAAACTGAAACTTGACTTTCCTAAAGCAACAGACAAAACACCTAATCATTTTTACTTTGCAATAAAAAAAATAATAGTAGAATTGCCTGGGCACCTTTTACCTTAATGATGGGTTCACATTCATATATGGTAATGTATAGAGAGGAATGCGTCAACAAAATACCCACCAGCTACTGTTTATACGACCTAATGAACTGGCAGCCGTGTGTTTACACAGAGAGTAACCATGTCATTTCTCAGACAATTGATGAATACAGCATAAAGATTTATTTTGACATGCTACATCCTTAGTAAAAGTCAGCCTACAGAAGCTCTGTTACACTCTAGTATTCAATTTTGGATAACTTATGTATTTACTTAAAGGGACAGTCTACACCAAAATCTTAATTGTTTAAAAAGATACGGCTAGATTTAGAGTTCTGCGGCCAAAGGGGTGCGTTAGCTACGCGTGTATTTTTCCCCCCGCACCTTTTAAATACCACTGGCATTTAGAGTTCTCTGAAGGGCTTGCGTTAGGCTCCAAAAAGGGAGTGTATAGCATAATTTACCACCACTTCAACTCTAAATACCAGCGGTGCTTACGGACGTGGCCAGCTTCAAAAACGTGCTTGTGCACGATTTCCCCATAGGAAACAATGGGGCAGTTTGAGCTGTAAAAAAACCTAACACCTGAAAAAAAGCAGCATTCAGCTCCTAACGCAACCCCATTGTTTCCTATGGGGAAACACTTCCTAAGTCTGCACCTAACACCCTAACATGCACCCTGAGTCTAAACACCCCTAACCTTACACTTATTAAACCCTAATCTGCCGACCCCGCTATCGCTGACCCCTGCATATTATTTTTAACCCCTAGTCTGCTGCTCCGTACACCGCCGCAACCTACGTTATCCCTATGTACCCCTAATCTGCTTCCCCTAACACCGCCGACCCCTATATTATATTTATTAACCCCTAATCTGCCGCCCCCAACGTCGCCGCCACCTACCTACAATTATTAACCCCTAATCTGCCGACCGGACCTCACCTCTACTTTAATAAAGTTATTAACCCCTAATCCGCCTCACTCCCGCCTCAAAAACCCTATAATAAATAGTATTAAACCCTAATCTGCCCTCCCTAACATCGCCGACACCTAACTTCAAGTATTAACCCCTAATCTGCCGACCATACCTCACCGCTACTCTAATAAATGTATTAACGCCTAAAGCTAAGTCTAACCGTAACCTTAACACCCCCCTAAATTAAATATAATTTAAATCTAACGAAATAAAATAAATCTTATTAAATAAATTATTCCTATTTAAAGCTAAATACTTACCTGTAAAATAAACCCTAATATAGCTACAATATAAATAATAATTATATTGTAGCTATTTTAGGATTAATATTTATTTTCCAGGCAACTTTGTATTTATTTTAACCAGGTACTATAGCTATTAAATAGTTAAAAACTATTTAATAGTTACCTAGTTAAAATAATTACAAAATTACCTGTAAAATAAATCCTAACCTAAGTTACAATTAAACCTAACACTACACTATCAATAAATAAATTTAATAAACTATCTACAATTATCTACAATTATATCAACTAAACTAAATTACAAAAAACAAACACTAAATTACAAAAAATAAAAAAAGATTACAAGAATTTTAAACTAATTACACCTACTCTAAGCCCCCTAAAAAAATAACAAAGTCCCCCAAAATAAAAAAAATGCCCTACCCTATTCTAAAATAAAAATTTTACAGCTCTTTTACCTTACCAGCCCTTAAAAGGACCTTTTGCGGGGCATGCCCCAAAGAAAACAGCTCTTTTGCCTGTAAAAAAAACATACAATACCCCCCCCACATTACAACCCATCACCCACATACCCCTAATCTAACCCAAACCCCCCTTAAAAAACCTAACACTAAGCCCCTGAAGATCTCCCTACCTTATCTTCACCAAGCCGGGTATCACCGATCCGTCCAGAAGAGGGTCCGAAGTCTTCATCCTATCCGGCAAGAAGAGCTCCTCCAGAGGGTCCAAAGTCTTCATCCTATCCTGGCAGAAGAGGACATCCGGACCGGCAGACATCTTCATCCAGGCGGCATCTTCTATCTTCTTCCATCCGGCGCATCCAATCCAATCAGCCAATCAGATTAAGCTTGCATTCTATTGGCTGATAGGATTTTTCCTACCTTAATTCCGATTGGCTGATAGAATCCTATCAGCCAATAGGAATTCGAGGGACGCCATCTTGGATGACGTCCCTTAAAGGAACCTTCATTCGTCGTTAGTCCGTCGGTGAAGAAGGATGGCTCCGCGTCGGCTGCTTGAAGATGGTCCCGCTCCGCGCTGGATGGAAGAAGATAGAAGATGCCGCCTGGATGAAGATGTCTGCCGGTCCGGATGTCCTCTTCTGCCCGGATAGGATGAAGACTTTGGACCCTCTGGAGGAGCTCTTCTTGCCGGATAGGATGAAGACTTCGGACCCTCTTCTGGACGGATCGGTGTTCCCCTGCGTGGTGAAGACAAGGTAGGGAGATCTTCAGGGGCTTAGTGTTAGGTTTATTTAAGGGGGTTTGGGTTAGATTAGGGGTATGTGGGTGGTGGGTTGTAATGTTGGGGGGTATTGTATGTTTTTTTTTACAGGCAAAAGAGCTGTTTACTTTGGGGCATGCCCCGCAAAAGGCCCTTTTAAGGGCTGGTAAGTTTAAAGAGCTTTACAATTTTTATTTTAGAATAGGGTAGGGCATTTTTTTATTTTGGGGGGCTTTGTTATTTTTTTAAGGGGCTTAGAGTAGGTGTAATTAGTTTAAAATTCTTGTAATTCTTTTTTATTTTTTGTAATTTAGTGTTTGTTTGTTTGTTTTTGTAATTTAGTGTTTGTTTGTTTTTATAATTTAGTTTAGTTGATATAATTGTAGATAATTGTAGATAGTTTATTAAATTTATTTATTGATAGTGTAGTGTTAGGTTTAATTTTAACTTAGGTTAGGATTTATTTTACAGGTAATTTTGTAATTATTTTAACTAGGTAACTATTAAATAGTTTTTAACTATTTAATAGCTATTGTACCTGGTTAAAATAAATACAAAGTTACTGTAAAATAAATATTAATCCTAAAATAGCTACAATATAATTATTATTTATATTGTAGCTATATTAGGGTTTATTTTACAGGTAAGTATTTAGCTTTAAATAGGAATAATTTATTTAATAAGATTTATTTTATTTTGTTAGATTTAAATTATATTTAATTTAGGGGGTGTTAGGGTTAGACTTAGCTTTAGGGGTTAATACATTTATTAGAGTAGCGGCGAGGTCCGGTCGGCAGATTAGGGGTTAATAATTGTAGGTAGGTAGCGGTGACGTTGGGGGGGCAGATTAGGGGTTAATAAATATTATGTAGGGGTCGGCGATGTTAGGGGCAGCAGATTAGGGGTACATAGGGATAATGTAGGTGGCGGCGGTGTGCGGTCGGCAGATTAGGGGTTAAAAAAATTTAATAGAGTGGCGGCGATGTGCGGGGCCTCGGTTTAGGGGTACATAGGTAGTTTATGGGTGTTAGTGTACTTTAGAGCACAATAGTTAAGAACTTTATGAACCGGCGTTAGCCCAGAAAGCTCTTAACTCCTGGCTTTTCTCTGCGGCTGGAGTCTTGTCATTAGATTTCTAACGCTCACTTCAGCCAAGACTCTAAATACCAGCGTTAGAAAGATCCAATTGAAAAGATAGGATATGCAATTGGCGTCGGGGGATCTGCGGTATGGAAAAGTTGCGGCTGGAAAGTGAGCGTTAGACCCTTTCCTGACTGACTCTAAATACCAGCGGGCGGTAAAAACCAGCGTTAGGACCCCCTAACGCTGGTTTGGACGGCTAACGCAGAACTCTAAATCTAGGCAATAGTGTTTTTGACAGACATGCAGTTTAGCCAATCAGTGCAGACTCCTAAATAACTCCACAGGAGTGAGCATAATGTTATCTATATGACACACAGAAACTAGTACTATCTAACTGTGAAAAACGTTCAAAATGCTCTGAGCTAAGAGGCGGTTTGCAACGGTTTAGAAATCAGTTTGAGCCTAGCTAGGTTTAGCTTTTCAAAAATACCACCAAGAGAACAAAGCAAATTTGATGATAAAAGTAAATTGAAAAGTTGTTTAAAATTGCATGCCCTATCTGAATCATGAAATTTTAATTTTGACTATACTGTCCCTTTAAATGGAAAATGGCCTAAGCAGGCACTGTTTAACAGAATATGAAATTACTAGTCCTAAAGCCCGTGTACACGGGCCAATTTTTTTAAATACTGTGGTTCCAACCCTTGCTCCCTCTCTCTCCCCCCTCTCTTTTGCGCTATCTCTCTCCCCCTCTCTTTTGTGCTCTTTCTCCCCCTCTTTTGCTCTCTTTCTCGCCCTCTTGTCCTCTCTCCCCCTCTTTTGCTCTCTCCCTCTTCTTTTGCTCTCTCTCCCCTCTTTTGCTCTCTCTCCCCCTCTTCTGCTCTCTCCCCCTATAACCTTGCAAGAAGAGTCAATAATAAACTAGAAGAATATGGAACACTGTCCTCATACCAAACACAACAGTTGTCTTGGAGTCCACAGTTTCAAACCACAGGTGCAGCTTCATTGCCCTATGCTAACAGCTGGACCCAGGTAAAATGTAATACAACTCAATCTTCCTTAATAAAGATGAGGGAACCTACAAACTAATCAGTCCAATAACCAGGGCACTCATTTTTTTTTCCGTAATGGAACCACTCAAACATAAAACTCTTCTTCATGGAAGAGCAACAAAAACCATAAACCAAAAAATAAAACAGTAGCACCAGGCAACAGATAAACCCTCTAAAAAAAGGGGGTGCAGGAAACACTTCCAATTGAAATAGAAGTAGCTACCTGTATCCTGCCCTTGTATTCCTTATTCAGAAGCCAACCTCCCCATAAAGGGTCAGATGCTACATGTTACATGCTATGCCGCAAAATGTAAATTTTAAAGTGCGTAGGTTAGCGTGTGTATTATAAGCTAAAAGTAAAATGTTTAACTTGAGGACTTCAGATATCGCAACCACTTTAACTTCTTCCCATAGACTTTAATTGAGCATGAAAACTAGAAAAAACAGACAGATCACTAAACCTACAGCGATAAAAAGAAGGTAGTTATGAATATTTTACATTCCAATGTTCTTTTTATTTTGAAATTGATATTTCTTTATATTGTAAATCTGATGGTTTTTTTTTTTTTATAAAATATGTACCTGACTTGCATGGCTTAATTTGGTTTATTGGCTTTGTTAAAAATAATAATCAGCTGACTTGTTAAAAGAATTATAGCAAATTGGCAATCCCCAAACCCCTAATTTACAAATGACTTGCCATAAGTCTGGGATTTCAAGTTGTATGATCTTTATCTTGCTACTTGCTATAGGACTTAAAGGGACATTAAACATTGTGAGATGGTAATATAAAGCGATAAATCTTATCTGTGCAATATATTTTCATTATTTATTTTGTCCCCTTTTCCTGTAATTCCATTCTGAAATTGTGAGCTTTCAAGTTCTTGTTAGAAATGTAAGTACAGAATACTGTTATATTCTACACAGCCATTGGCTCTCTCTCTCTCTCTCTCTCTCTCTCTCTCTCTCTCTCTCTCTTTAGGACTAGTTAGACAATAAAAGGACAACGCAATAGCACTTACTTTAAATTTGAAATGAGCAGTAGAATATGTTCTGGCAAATTTCAAAATAAGTCATGTCACAGCCATTGGCTAATCACTAAATTAATATAAGTATATGATGCAGATTTGCACATTCAGTATGAAGCTGAAGCCTCAGAAAGTGTGCATATAAAAATCATGTGCACGTTTTGATAATGAAAATATATTGTAAAGTTTTTTTGTTGTTTTTTTTTTAAATAGATTGTTCAGTCTGAAAAATGAAATTTAATTTTGACGTTAGTGGCCCTTTAAGAAACATTTAAAGGGATATGAAACCCAATTTCTTCTTTCATGATACAAATAGAGCATTCCGTTTCAAATTTACTTTTATAATCTATTTTTCTTTATTCCTTTGGTATCTTTTGTTAAAAACCAGTGATGTATACTTAGGAGCCAGCCGATTTCTGGAGCACTATAGGCAGCATTTTTGCAAGCATGCTATACATTTGCAAGAGCACTAGATTGCAGCACTATGTTTTGCCATGTAGTGCTCCAGATGGCTACCTAGGCAAATTTGATAGTACAAGTAACCTGAAACTTTTTTTTAAAATGGTCTGTGCTCTGTGTGAATCACAAAATAAAATATATCCCTTTAATTATGCATAGTGAAAATACTTAGTGATGATGTGTCATAATTTATTATGCTTGCTTTTTCTATGTTTTAATTTGAGAGTTGTGGATTTGCTACACTCTCAGAGAGGCTAGGGTACTTTCAGAGGAATTCAGAATCCATATCATCCTACATGCTTTACAGTGATTGCTTGGTCAAAGCAGATGATCATTTACACTTGTCTCTTTCTAAACAAAACAGAGGAGATAAGATAAACAACACTCAAAGGATTTTCAAAGGGTGTTTCTCTGTGCTGAAAAAAAAATTCAACTTTTGCAACAAATGTGCCTTTAATACCAGAGTTATAGCAAGACTTGTGTTTAGATAGTTAGCAAATGCAAAGGCAAACTTTGAAAGGGAAGGGTAAATTAAAAATAGAATATTTTTTCTCCTCTTGGTTGATTTAAAAAATAGAAATCCTATTGGATGATTTGACATTTATTTTAAAAATCAGATAATAGAAATGCCAGGCCACCCCTATAAAAGGAGGAAAATTATAGAAGAAGAGAAGTCACTGCTGCCAACTAGGTGGACCACAGGTGCTGCCACCTTCTTGGAGGAGCCACCGCCACCTAGGAGGAGCACAGGAGCCCGCCTTGGAGGAGCCGCTGCCAAGGTGCCACCACTAAGGAGCCACCGCTGAATACCAGAGGATCTGTTTCCTCCTTGTGGATTACATCTGAAGAATGAATGAAGAGGAATTGTAGGATTTTTTTAAATGGCTTATTGTATTTCCCCCCCCCCCGCATGGATCATTGTGGATTACATCTGATAAAGAAAAGAAGAGGACCCTTTGTGGGGTTTTGTATTGATTTATATTTTGTGGATATATTTTTAAATTTTTTTGTTATCATTGTGGATTACATCTGATAAAGAAAAGAACATTTGATAAAGAAAAGAAGACTTAGGATAGTGAGTATAACATATTTGTTGTTGTTTAACTGCTTAATGCCGTTCAGGGGCAAAACTACAGGGGGTGCAGAGAAAAAAAAAATGCCTGCACTGATATCATGTGAGTGTGACATGATGCTTCACTAGTGTCTCTGACTACAGGGGTTAGTCTTTCTGTTTTACCCATTGGTGTTTATGTGTGTGTGGGTGTGTGTATGTATGTGTGTGACTGTATGTGTATTTATGCATGTATGTGTATGTTTGTGGAACCAGCAAATTACAGACCTTGTTACTACAGCATGGGGGGAGGGGGTAAACAGTGTCACTATACAGTACCACTATATACAGTATGGGGGGGCTGGACTATATCACAGACTACTGTGGTCACTTTATAAAGTACTGGGGCAGGTAGGGGCAGGCCAGCCATCTCACTGGCAGATTACAGACTGTGTTACTGACTCACTATATACAGTACTGGTGGGTTAAACAGTGTCACTATATACAGTAATAGGGGGTCAGACCATCTCACAGACTGTGGGCACAGGGTACCTCCTTTTGCAGACATGTAATCTGATTCACATTTCTGTGTTAAAAAAAAGATATGTATCAAATTTACTTTTTTTGGGGGGTGGGGGGACTTCTAAGATTCTTGCACCTGGGCCCTGTGGTTTCTAGTTACGCCTCTGATGTCGTTAGGACATTCCTTGCTGTCCTAACAGTGCTGGACTTTAACATTGCTAGAACGGCATGGAAGTCCAACCTTTTTTTGCATTCTGCACCCTCCTCCTATTATTTTCAATGGAAAATCTAAATGGGGGCTTGCCTAGCAGTCCCCTATGATCTGATCCCGGCTTTTAAAATCATGTGATCGTACCAACGATTCAGTTTTTCAAGCAATGAGTTTTCATTGTTCCGATGTTTAACACTTGCCTCCGGCATAAAGGGGTTAATGGTGTTTTGATTTAATGTTTGTTTATTTTTATGTTGTTTTTTGTTATTGGCTTTTGGATAAATATTGTTTGCTTTTTTCTTCCTTGTTGGCTTTTGGTTTAATATTTGTTTAAATTGTGGTAATTTTGTTTAATGTTTGTTTACTTTGTGGTTGTTGTTTGCTTATGTTGGTTATTGTTGTGTCATTTTCTTTATAGGGTTGTATATCTTGTGGTTGTTGTTTGCATAGGTTGGTTATGGTAGTGTACTTTTTGATAAGGATTTGTTTAACTTGTTTATTTTTACTGTTGTGTTTTCTTTGTATGTTAATGTTGTCGCTTATGTTGCCAGGGCCACCATCAGGGGGTGGCAGGGGTGACTCCTGTCAGGGGCCCAATGGGCCAGGGGGGCCCTATGAGGCAAGAACTAAAAAAAAAAAAAAAAATGTTGGTATCCACCAGTGGGTACTACAGCAGAGTGCTAATTGAGCATGGGAAATGTTATTACAAGGAGTAAAATATTAGCATTTGAGAGGATTTCTGAGTATGCACGAAGCCACTGTGCACAGTGTGAGACAGACTTGGCACTTTGTTTGTACAGTGTGTGCCTGGGTAAGACGGCAGATCACTTTCATTTGCAGAGGAGGTAGGACTTACTTAGCAAATGTTTTTTATTTCTTTGTGCAATTTTGGATTGTAACTTCAGTGTGGTAGTAGTTGTATGGTGGGGCCAGGGGTCCATAAAAACACATTTTTTTTAGCAGCAGTGTATTTATGATTATTTGACAATGCTGTAGAAATTCTATATTTAAAACCATGCAGAAATGCTTCCTCCTAAATACACAAATGGTAGGTGCCCTTTTGGCAGATATGCATTTATATATATATATATATATATATATATATATATATATATATATATATATATATAACATTCCAGTGTACTGCCCCTTTATGCAAGTACTTCCCAGATGCAAGGAGGCATTTTATCTAAGATTTTTACATCTGCATAAAATGTTATACTCTCAGACTAAGATCGCTCAGTGTTTAAAATGAGAAGTTAACTTAAAACTGTTCAGTTTATACTACAGCTGACTTAATTTTGAAATACATACCAACAAGCCTAAATCCTGCATTTAACCAGATCTAATGGTATGAGTGTGGAGTTATAAAATCATGATTAGACTAAAATATACTATTTCAAAGAATTACACATTAAATATGTTCTTCATAGATAATACATTTAGATATAAAATAAAATAATAAATCTATCTCCAAATCATTATTTCTTTAAGTTTATGATGTGTATTTATAAAATATAGAATATGGAATAAAGAGTTATAAATGAAATTAGCTTAGATAGGATATGAGTACCACAGCTTATGGTTCCACCAAGACCATATAGAGTACAGTATTTTCAAAATCCATAAGTACAGCTGACAGAATGGAACATTTGTACACTATATTTGAAGTGGTGGTTTGGTTGGAGAAAATGGGGGGAAAACAAACAAACATATGTCAAGCTTTTAAAAGTACTTTTCTTCATCTAGCAATCTACCCAGAACATTAATGTTCAATTTTGAATTCACAGAATTATTTTTGTTTGCACAATTACAATTATGATTCTTTAAAAAGTGATCTCTTAATTTCTGCATTTTTTTATCATGCATGTTACACACACTGTTGATTTAGGGGATGCAAGGTGTATAAATGTTCCCTTATGTGAATGTTTCTGTGGGTTTCAGTGTTTATGTCTTTGTGCTTTGGTTTTTATGTATTTTTTTCTCTGTGGGTCTCTCTGTGAGGGTGGGTGTGTATGTCTTGTGCATTTTCTGTGGATGTCTGTGAGGGTGTGTGCATATGTCTTTGAGCTTTTTCTATGGGTGTCTCTGTTAGGGTGTTTATATGTTTGTCTTTGTGTATTTTCTCTGGATGCCTCTGTGAGGGTGGGTGTGTATGTCTGTGTTTTCTGTGGATGTCTCTGTGAGTGTGTGTGTGTGTGTATGTATGTATGTCTGTGTTTTTCTGTGGATGTCTCTATGAGGGTTTGTGTGTGTGTATGTATGTATGTATGTACAGGGAGTGCAGAATTATTAGGCAAATTAGTATTTTGACCACATCATCCTCTTTATGCATGTTGTCTTACTCCAAGCTGTATAGGCTCGAAAGCCTACTACCAATTAAGCATATTAGGAGATGTGCATCTCTGTAATGAGAAGGGGTGTGGTCTAATGACATCAACACCCTATATCAGGTGTGCATAATTATTAGGCAACTTCCTTTCCTTTGGCAAAATGGGTCAAAAGAAGGACTTGACAGGCTCAGAAAAGTCAAAAATAGTGATATATCTTGCAGAGGGATGCAGCACTCTTAAAATTGCAAAGCTTCTGAAGCGTGATCATCGAACAATCAAGCGTTTCATTCAAAATAGTCAACAGGGTCGCAAGAAGCGTGTGGAAAAACCAAGGCACAAAATAACTGCCCATGAACTGAGAAAAGTCAAGCGTGCAGCTGCCAAGATGCCACTTGCCACCAGTTTGGCCATATTTCAGAGCTGCAACATCACTGGAGTGCCCAAAAGCACAAGGTGTGCAATACTCAGAGACATGGCCAAGGTAAGAAAGGCTGAAAGACGACCACCACTGAACAAGACACACAAGCTGAAACGTCAAGACTGGGCCAAGAAATATCTCAAGACTGATTTTTCTAAGGTTTTATGGACTGATGAAATGAGAGTGAGTCTTGATGGGCCAGATGGATGGGCCCGTGGCTGGATTGGTAAAGGGCAGAGAGCTCCAGTCCGACTCAGACGCCAACAAGGTGGAGGTGGAGTACTGGTTTGGGCTGGTATCATCAAAGATGAGCTTGTGGGGCCTTTTCGGGTTGAGGATGGAGTCAAGCTCAACTCCCAGTCCTACTGACAGTTTCTGGAAGACACCTTCTTCAAGCAGTGGTACAGGAAGAAGTTTGCATCCTTCAAGAAAAACATGATTTTCATGCAGGACAATGCTCCATCACACGCATCCAAGTACTCCAAAGCGTGGCTGGCAAGAAAGGGTATAAAAGAAGAAAATCTAATGACATGGCCTCCTTGTTCACCTGATCTGAACCCCATTGAGAACCTGTGGTCCATCATCAAATGTGAGATTTACAAGGAGGGAAAACAGTACACCTCTCTGAACAGTGTCTGGGAGGCTGTGGTTGCTGCTGCACGCAATGTTGATGGTGAACAGATCAAAACACTGACATAATCCATGGATGGCAGGCTTTTTAGGGTCCTTGCAAAGAAAGGTGTCTATATTGGTCACTGATTTGTTTTTGTTTTGTTTTTGAATGTCAGAAATGTATATTTGTGAATGTTGAGATGTTATATTGGTTTCACTGGTAAAAATAAATAATTGAAATGGGTATATATTTGTTTTTTGTTAAGTTGCCTAATAATTATGCACAGTAATAGTCACCTGCACACACAGATATCCCCCTAAAATAGCTAAAACTAAAAACAAACTAAAAACTACTTCCAAAAATATTCAGCTTTGATATTAATGAGTTTTTTGGGTTCATTGAGAACATGGTTGTTGTTCAATAATAAAATTAATCCTCAAAAATACAACTTGCCTAATAATTCTGCACTCCCTGTATGTATGTGTTTTCTGTGGATGTCTCTGTGAGGGTGTGTGTATTCTGTGGATGTCTCAGTGAGGGTGTGTATATGTAAAGTATGTTTTTCTATGTTTTATGTGGTTGTCTCTCTGTGTGTGTATGTCTTTGTGTGTCTCTGTGTGTGTGTGTATGTCTTTGTGTGTTTTCTGAGGCTGTCTCTGTCGGTGTTTCCTTGGGTGTATGTGCAAGTTTGAGTTTGTGTGTGTGTCCATTGTCTGTTCCTTTTTAGGACATTTTACCTTACTACTGATTATTCACATCTTTTTACAGACTTTGAGACTAATGAGACCTTTCCGGAAGTCACCTAATCCACCATTTAGCCTTTAAATTATTGTTTAGACAGTTCAGGGCCCTTCTTTTCAGCCACTGCATGCTGTTGTCATTTAGTTGGCATCTTCCTTTACAAAAAGATAACCAGAACTCCATATTTTGTTTTCTAAATCTCCTTTTTTTACAAAACTGTAGTCTACATCATTACTTGTCAGGTCAATGTAAACAAGTGCTGAGTGTGTTTCTTTGCATGTCTGCTAGAGTGTCTATATGTGAATCCTTATGTGTGAGTTTGTGTGTGTGTTTCAGTGTATAAGTGTGTCTGTATGTTACTACCTTTACAACATTTCCAAGTTTAAATAGACACTTAAGAATAAAGTGCATATACGTTTTAGTCACTTGGTCAAAAATGGGGGGGCCTGATCAATGGTTAAGTCAGGGGCCCCAAAATTTCTAGTGGCAGCCCTGTATGTTGCTTTAGGGGTTAATAGTGTAGTGTTGTTAGGTTGTGTTAGGGATTATGGTGCTTAAGGGGTATATTGTTGTTAGGTTGTAGTGGGCCTAATGGCCCTTTATATGTATATGCAATGTTTATTTATATGTATTTTATTGTATAATGCAATAATATTTATTTTAAGTATTATCATTATTTCAAATTCAATTATTTTACTTTTTGCATGTTTTTTTTAGAATGAAGATTTCTTTTTAGTGATATAAATATTTCATAGAAGACCTATCCACAAATTTATAAGTTTACATTGACTTTTGCAATGTTAAAAATTATGCAGTTATGTAAAACTATAAAGTCACGGATATTATCTTCTATGAAGTATCGCTAAAAAGAAATCTTCAACCTAAAATGAAAACACGCAAAAATAAAACGAAAACCTTTTTAAAATCAGGACAATACCTAAAATATATAGGATCACATTATACAATAAAATACATATACATAAATAAAGGTTTTTACATGTATGCCCACAGCTCCTATGGTTTTTTTTTGTCTTTATTAGCAAGGTAGATCACTGACATAACATATATATAGGCATTCAGTGGGAGTTTGATTGGTGTTCATGGGAGTAACTTGTCTTTTAAGAGAGAATCATCACCATGAGTTTGTAAGATTCAAAGCACTGTCCTCTATGTTAGAATCATGGGCAGTTGTGAGAATTTCCAGTGTGTGAAATATAGTGATTGTACAGTGAAACTTATAAATATGCATTATTTGAAGTGTTCCTACACAAAAACTTTTTTTTCGTCTCAGCAAATGCAAATGTCTATGTTGTGTAAGAACACTTCAAATACAGTCTCCCCCACACACCCCCTCCTCCACCGAGATTGTGGATAAGTGGAAATATGGGTGGACTTTTGTTGAAACTGCAATCCCAATTGTTTCCATTAGGAGACACATCGCTAACTCCTTGTAAGAGAAGTTCAGTCCACTTTTTTGGAATATATCACCAGAACCATGGATTGCGAGACTGGCAAGACCAAAAAGGCAATTTATCATGGATCTGAAAATGTATTGATCATTAGGGCCTTATGACCTCTGATTCTTAAAGGGACAGTCAAGTAAAAAAAAAAACTTTCATGATTTAAATAGGGCATGTAATTTTAAACAACTTTCCAATTTACTTTTATTACCAATTTTGCTTAGTTCTCTTGGCATTCTTAGTTGAAAGCTAAATCTAGGAGGTATATATGCTAATTTCTTAGACCTTGAAGGCCACCTCTAATCTGAAAGCATTTTGACAGTTTTTCACCACTAGAGGGCGTTAGTTCATGTGTTTCATATAGATAACATTGAACTCAGGCATGTGAAGGTCCTAAGAGCAAGCACTGATTGGCTAAAAATGAAAGTCTGTCAAAAGAACTGAAATAAGGGGGCAGTTTGCAGAGGTAAAAAGTGTATTATTATAACTGTGTTGGTTATGCAAAATTGGGGAATGGGTAATAAAGGGATTATCTAGCTTTTTACACAACAAAAATTCTGGTGTTTACTGTCCCTTTAACTTCCATTTCCGGCGAGCCTAAAACAATGGGGCTCCAAAGCACCATCCGCTGCTTAATAAATGGAGGCCATAACTGTTGACATTTTTTAAATAATTTATTCTGATATTGCTGCTAATGTACATTACATTTATTCATTTTCATATGTAGAAGACTGGAGGTAAAACACAGAACTGTGAAATACTACTGGTACATTCAAACAAAAACAAAAATAAAATTTAACATCAGCAATAGGCAGAAAATAGGGAAAATGGCAATAAGCTTACCTAAACATCTAAGTGATATGCTGTTATAAGCAGTTACCCTGATTAAAGGTTTGCACATTTCATAAAGAAACATTATTATAATTGCAGTTCAGGTAATTAAAATAATAGTTTTGTTTTACATTTGTTTTGCAATGTTCTGGTAAAAAAAAAAAATCATCCCTACTGAAGACATTTTCAATATTAAGAAACGTAGAAAAATCTGAAAAAAACTAAACAAAACAAAAAACATTATTTTCTGTTTACCCTGACTTTGCATGATTTTAGTGAATAATATTAGAGTGAACTAGTGGGCTATTTTCTCTAAAACAGATCCATATGTACTCTAAAAACATGAAAAACTTGCATATAAATATACTTCATGCTCTATTTCCTCACTGCAAAAATTAAAATAGATTACAAGACCTTTAAGCTATCTTGTGTTAATTAAATGTTCAGCTATATTGCCAAACTTAAACAGCTAAAATAAGTACCCTTTTTTATTTTTTATTTGCCAGTATGTTTTTTGAATGGTATTGGCTGAAAAAATACTCTTGGTTACAAAATGGAAAGTAATGCAACTAAAGGGTTAAAAACAGACAAACTAATCCAAAGAACATTTGGTTTAAATGTCTCTTTCAACCTTAAATAGGCTTGTCTGCTTTTCAAGTGCCAAACAAAGACAGTATCAAAAAATTAATTAGAGGAACTGTTAATAATAATGTTTCTCCTTTATCATCAGTTGCAGACATTTGTTATAAGCATTGATGAAAAGCCTAAATTTGTTTTTATCTTTGTACTGTCATTTTACTTAATGAGCTTGAAAAATTGTGAAATCACAGAAAAAAAAAGTCAGGAATATGAAATGATGATGGAACTGCCTATGGGGCATGGGTGTTCTAGCAGTTATGTTTAAGCAAACAGTTTTCAGTATAGGAAGGGTTCATCACAGGCTTTTCTGCTATGTACTTTGATAATAATTCAAGATGAAGGGTGCAGGATGGAAGTCTGTGCTGGCGCTTTCAGAATTAGGAATGTGCGTTCCATTTGTTGCTGCTCTGAGCAAATCAGTGATTAGACAGCATAACCATAGCTCCATCTTCAGTGGCCAGGATTATTGATGTGCCACCAGCTCCAGAAAGCAGAGAGGTCTCAATGGTATATACTTCAAAGCCTTTTAGCAGAAGAAACTTTAGAGCAATTAGAATTGTTTTTTAAAGCATAGATGGAATTTATCTGCAAAAAACAACATAGACTTTAATGGTGGATTTTGTAGAAAAAAAAATAAAAGTAAAATTCCATGAAAAGGGGGCAACATAAATAATAAAAACAGTATAATGCATATATTGCATAATTATATTAAGGTGTTTACTGACCGTTTGAAATGGATTTTAATTATGTGCGTACTGTGGCTTAACCACATAGCCATATTAATCTAAGGCTGTATAATTTTTCTTTGCCGTTATACCAGTATCACTGGTTTTGATAAAAAAATCCAGTAATTTTATGTATTATGTGCAAAAGACTGCTACTGCTGCTGCTGTACAGAGCATCTGTTTTAGACTTTTAGAAAGATTCCTAAAAGAATTATTACGTGAAACACACTTTGTTCTTCTGTTGAAAAGCCATTGTCGTCAATCAGAACTTCCCGAGACAATTGTTGCCACTGAAACTGATGATTTGAACACTTTTCTTTTTCTTTTGAATTTCTGGCTTTAAGCCCAATTCATTTGTCTGCTTTCACTGAGCGTATCTCAATTAAAGAGATTTCCGCTATCTCTGCTTTTCCTCAAGGAACAAAAAAAAAATCTATTTTAACTTGGAGTTAAAAAAATAAAACAAAAAAAGGGTTTTCTTATCATTTCTACGTTTTATACGCACTTTATTCATTTTTAAATGGCTATCCAAATTTTAAAAGTATGAAAGTGGACCACTGTATACAGTACCATTGTAATCTTCAGATTTTCTCAGCAGCGTTGATGAATACATGTGATAATACAACTGTGCATGTCAGATTCTTTGTTCAATAATATCGTCCAGTGCCAGTTTTTCAAGGTAAAACAGTTTTCATCTGGCATTAGTCCCAGTATCTTACAGAGGTTCTATGGGGCTTTTCAAAGCTATAGCTGTCAAACTTGTGACAGTTCAGTACTGTTTTGCTGATGTTCAGTCTCGAAAAGTGGGAACAAAGTTGACAACATTTGATCCCAATTTTTCGCACAAGGGTTTTCTTTAGATGTTCTGATTGATATATCTCAATCACTTTAAATCAGATAAATGTATTAAACCTACTAATGAACTGCACTGCTTCCTCTTATGGTATATTCTGTTTTGTGTAAAATAAAATAGGTAGTTCTTCGATGAATTATTTTTAAAGGAACAGCAAACATTGGGGTCAATCAAAATCCTTAAAAAAACAAAACTTATCAAATAATTTAGCTACAAAAATCTACATAGACTTTAATGGTGTTTTTCTATTGAAAATCATTAGATAAGGATTGTGATTGACCTAATAATAAATAGATTAGAATGAAAGAAAGAGGGGCGCCACATGTGTAGAACCCCAGATGTGTAGCCACAGTATTCTAAATGAGCCAAATTGATGCTCACATATCGTGCTGGTAGATGCAGGCTGATATACTTAGGGGTGTATCAGCTCACCCACTCCAGAGAATTCCCGTGTGCTGCAAATGGAAAGTGAAGCAGAAAAGCACTACAAGTGCAGATCAACCAGAGTAAAAATGGCAAGTATATTAATAATGCCAAAGGGATACTCACATTCAGAACAAGCACACCTATGTGCTGGTAGGATCAGACTGATAGATTTCAAGGGGCATATCAGCTCACCTACTCCGTGTTCTCTCAATGATCAGGATACACATGCAGGACAAAGTTAGTGTTTGTGTTCCAATCAATATTAAGTGGACACAAGCAAGTAAGGTACAGTAGTGGATGAGGGGGTATCTAGGTATCCCCTTTGATATGTAACGCATTTCTCAGCACTGAAAGGGCTATTTCATAAGGCATAGAGTCACTTTACTGACTGTCCTGCTATTTAAACTTTTAAAAAACACTCAGAAACCCCTATTGGAAGGCCACACCCATAAAGTGCGTATTTTCCAATTAACTATATACATATGCACATAGGTAGTTCATCACACAATTTTGACATCAAGCAATTGTAACACATATTAGACATATAAATAATAAAACATCTCAGGCGAGAAAGTATACAAACAGATTTCATCTCAGTCACATTTTAGTTTTTATTGCTAACAATACCAATCATCTAATCAACTGCTTTAACCCCTTTATTCATACATAAATTTATTGCTTATTAGCGGTAGAACAAGATTGAATCCTACCTTAGTTTATTTGATGAGGGCGAGGATAAAAGGTTCAATGTTACGTTTATAATGAATGCTAGTGTGTAAAGCCATTCTTTGTGTATACCGTACATCTGTGTGTTCTAAGCACAGCATCAGCTGTGTGTTATTGACTTCCGTGTGTGGCGAGAAAAAGCTACCCCTACCAAATCTTGTATCAAAAAATTTCCCTCGTCCTATCGAATTAAAGGTGTGTACTTTTTGACACGCCTACCCAAAATTATGGGTGATCGTGATTGGATATTTTAACTGTGAATAGTAAAATTTAGTTTTTAACTACTTGATACAGGTACTTCTTGCTTCCATATATGTTTGCATAGATGTCTGCAGTCATATATACATATATACATGATTGTTGAATTTCTTTTAGTACCTTTTTGTTTAGTTTAGTTCTGATGATTCTCTTTAGAATATATTTTCACATAGTTAGATCTTATAGTAATATGAGATAGTGTTTTTAAGTTATATTACTTTGTCCCTTCTGGGTCTCAAAATGATTACACTTTGTAAAACAGTTATAATTAAGAACATTAGAATAATGTTTAATGCTGTTCGTCTTATGATTTAGTACATACTGCTATTCGCATTGTCTCATAGGACACATGAGACTGTTCCCACAGTGTCCGCAAAAAAAAAAAAATGTGAAGGGTCAATTGCAGCAGTTTTAGACTTCTGACCATATTTTCTGTAGAAAGAGAAAATGTGAAGGGTTAATTGTGTTAAATGGTAGTAGTGACGGACAGTTAAAATATCCAATCATGATCACCCATAATTTGGGTAGGCGTGTCAAAAAGTACACACCTCTAATTCGATAGGACGAGGGAAATTTTTCGATACACGGATTGGTAGGGGTAGCTTATACTCACCACACACGGAAGTCAGTTACACACAGCTGATGTCCTGTGCTTAGAACACACGGACGTACGGTATACACAAATAATGGATTTACACACTAGCATTCATTATCAACGTAACATTGAACCTTTTAGCTTCATCAAATAAACTAAGGTAGGATTCAATCTTGTTCTACCGCTAATAAGCAATGAATATATGTATGAATAATATAACTCTCTCCTCTGCACTTGACACCCTTGCTCCTCCACAAATATGCAAAACCCCACGTCGTCAGCTCCAGCCCTGGCACTCTCAGCAAACACGCTATCTACAAAAATGCTCCCATGCTGCTGAACATGTCTGGAGGAAATCCCGCTCTGAACCCAATTTCTTACACTATAAGTTAATTCTTTATTCTTACTCCTCTGCCCTTCACTTAGCCAAGAAAAACTACTTCTCTTCTCTCATATCTTCTCGCTCCTCAAACCCTAAATGTCTCCTTCACTTTCAACACTCTCCTCTATCCACCTGCACCACCCCCTTCATCTGACTTTAGTGCTCAAGACTTGGCAGAATACTTGGGCTCTGTGACATTGTCCTTTTCTGTCTCATTTGCTGGCGACTCCTCCTCTCCATTGCCTCTGTCTGTTGGAGTACCTCAAGGCTCTGTTCTATGCCCTCTACTCTTCTCTATTTATACTTCCTCACTGGGTAAACTTATCAGTAGCTATGGCTTCAATTATCACCTCTATGCTGATGATACTCAGATCTACCTATCCACCTCTGCACTCTCTCCTTCTGTCCTTTCCCACAGTAACGACTGCTTATCTGGCATTTCTTCCTGGATGGCCTCTCACCACCTAAAAATCAACAAGATTGAGCTTCTTCTAATCCCCCCATCTAATTCTACCCCAGTTTCGAACTTTACTATCACTGTTGGTGACACCACTATCTCCCTATCACCCCAAGTCCACTGCCTAGGAGTTATACTTGACTCCAATCTGTCCATCATACCCCACATCCAATCGCTCTCTTCATCCTGTCACAACCACCTATGCAATATCTCCAAAATTCATCCTTTTCTGAGTGCTGAAACTACTAAACAGCTAATCCATTCCCTAGTAATTTCCCGGCTTGACTACTGTAACAACCTACTAGCTGGCCTTCCTCTCTCCCGCCTCTCCCCCCTTCAATCCATCCTAAATGCCTCTGCTAGGCTAATCCACCTCTCCCGATGCTCTGTATCTGCGGCACCCCTCTGTGAGTCCCTTCACTGGCTCCCCATTCACAGCAGAATTAAATTCAAAATTCTCACTCTGACCTACAAAGCCCTTACCAATACAGACCCCCCCATACCTTTCCTCACTCATCAACAAATATACTCCAGCCCATCCCCTAAGATCCAACAACGATCTACTCCTTGCTTCTTCTACCATCACCTCCTCTCATGCTAGACTACAGGACTTCTCTTGTTGTGGCACCAACCCTCTGGAATGCACTTCTTCGAGCTGTCAGACTTTCCCCCAACCTCCTCCTTTAAACGCTCCCTAAAGACCTTCTTGTTCAGGGAAGTCTATCACCAAATCAGTAACTAATGAATTCCACTTGCCTAATAGTTACCCTCATCTAACTCCACACTAACATCATTCCCACCTTTGCAGTCCCCACCTCCTGTTTCTCACTCTCCTAACGATTTAGATTGTAAGTTCCCACGGTAAAAGGGCTCCCAATTCCCCCTGTATTTGTTTGTTAAATTTTGTCTGGTGTCTCATATTGTGCTGTCCTTTTTACCTTTGTTACCCATGGACAGCGCTGCGGAATCTGTTGGCACTTTATAAATAAATAATAATAATAATAATAATAATAGCGGTTGATTAGATGATTGGTTTTGTTAGCCATAAAAACTAAAATGTGACTAAGATGAAATCTGTTTATATACTTTTCTCGCCTGAGATATTTTATTGTTTATATGTCTAATATGTGTTACAATTGCTTGATGTCAAAATTGTGTGATGAACTACCTATGTATTTTTTAAAAAGTTTCACAAATAGTATATAGTTAATTGGAAGATACGTCCTTTATGGGTGTGGCCTTCCAATAGTGTTTTCTGAGTGTTTTTTAAAAGTTTAAATAGCAGGACAGTCAGTAAGGTGACCCTATGCCTGATGAAATGGCCCTTTCAGTGCCCAGAAATGCGTTGTATATCAAGGGGGATACCTGGATACCTCCTTATCCACTACTTGCTGTTTTTACATTGTTTTTAAAATAAACACCATCTTTTAAGAAATTCAAGTTTAGTGGGAGCACCTTACTTGCTTGTGTCCACTTAATATTGATTGGAACACAAATACTAACATTGTCCTACATTTGTGATCATTGAGAGAACACGGAGTAGGTGAGCTGATATGCCCCTTGAAATCTATCAGTCTGTTCCTACCAGCACATAGGTGTGCTTGTTCTGAATGTGAGTATCCCTTTGGCATTATTAATATACTTGCCTTTTTTACTCTGGTTGATCTGCACTTGTAGTGCTTTCTGCTTCACTTTCCATTTGCAGCACACAGGAATTCTCTGGAGAGGGTGAGCTGATACACCCCTAAGTATATCAGTCTGCATCTACCAGCACATTGGGGTGCTCCAACAATATGTGAGTATCCATTTGGCTCATTTAGAATACTGTGGCTACACATCTGTGGTTCTACACATGAGGCGCCCCTCTGTTCTTTCTTTCATTCTGCAGCTGATCCAGATTAGTCTGTGAGGAGTAGGCAGCCATTACCTGATTACCAACTTTGTGAAGAGACTTTTTTACCTTTGGTACACTACACTAACCTTGGGACTGTAATCTAAGCACTCTCTGCATATATTGCACATATTGGCATATTGTGTATTATTCATCCCTAATTTATCCATTCTTTAGTATATGTGCCCCCTTTAGTCCTGATTCATAACTTAATAAATAGATTAGTAGCTAACATTGCAAATAGTGGCAGCTCATGAGGGAACCAATGGGACTCCTTGTAAAGGG
This sequence comes from Bombina bombina, assembly GCF_027579735.1. Classification (NCBI taxonomy): domain Eukaryota; kingdom Metazoa; phylum Chordata; class Amphibia; order Anura; family Bombinatoridae; genus Bombina; species Bombina bombina. Next base: position 911,766,928 of record NC_069499.1, read on the forward strand.
GAGATCGTGTTTGAATGTCATTGTGCATCACTTCATTTATCTTTTTCAGCATTTCATTAGTGGGATATCCTGCAATTAATATCTTTAGTATGCCTGATGCATGATATCTCAATCAAACAAGAAACATGTAAAAACACAACACTTAAAGGGACAGTAACATCAAAATTAATCTTAAATGGAATAAATAGAACATGATGTTTTAAAGAACTTTTCATCTTATTCGTATTATCAACAGTGCTTATTTATCTGGGTATTCTTTAATAAAAAGAAGTTCTACGTGAGTCCAGGAAAATTAGCAAATCTTGGTGAGTATCTCTGCTTGCTTACCCCATGAATACTCTGTATATGTTGTTACCAATGCACCAGGGAATTCTGGGTAAGATATGCAAAATCAGATATAAAATATCTTACGGTTTTTACTTCAAAGTACTGTTTTAAATACAGTCATTCCCTTTATGATGTAGAATGAAGCAAGGGAAACAACTTCTAGGCAGCCGTTTAGTGTTTTTTGACTCCCTTCACCAAAAGGTAGGTTTAACTCATTACTTTGTGGAGGTTCTTACCAGACAAAAAGCAATACTCATTTGAGTTATGGTGGAGATAAAACCATGAGAATAAAATTACTATTACTATTGCATATTACTGAGTTACCTCTTTCTCTTTCTCTTTTGCTGAAATTTATAAAATAAAAAATGTTGTAAGATAAATGTTGCAATTTTAGTTCTTTACAGTTTAATCAAATGTTGGAAAAATGTTGTTGTATAGCAAACTCATTACATATTTTAAGAAAAACTGTACAAAAAGTAAATATGTTCACTGTTTTCCCAAATTAATGCTTAAGGATTAAAAAGGATTATCACCAAAAGCAGAAATTTTCCATCACAGTGATAAATCCATGCATAATATTTCAATCACATAAGTCCTCACCAATACCCTGAACTGCCTATAGTGTAGGACTTAAGCGGACTACAATTTTACACAGACAAAAGATTTCAGATCAGTATGTTGGTAAAACCACTAATCACACAAAAAAGAACACCAGGGTTCCACAAAGCACAGTTTATAAAACACTACATTTGTCCATTTCTATTTTCAGCTAAACCTATTTTAGATTCTATTGTGTAACGGCTTTTGTGTTTCTTAATGTAACTGAATGTTAATTATGCAGATTTTTACCATTAATACTATAAGTGGTAAAAATAACTGTTATTTATATCTATGACCTTCACATTCAATTGTTGAACAATTGCTGTTAAGAGCTTTGTACATTGATCAAGTGAAAAAAACATGCAATGGAAATTTTAATCACTTGCCTAATTAACTACTGATTTACCAGTCTGCAGTAACTTTATACTTTATCATTATTTCTGGCTCCTTATAACATTTGTTTTTGGGTGGGGGAAGGAATGTACAGTTCTTATTTCTACCTTAGTTGTGCCTCTGAACAGATGCTCTGTTATGTCTTATCATTTAAGTCAGTGCTATTACAAATTGTCTGGACCATCTGCCTCTGATGAGACTAGTTAAATTACGAGCTCTGCATCAGGTTAAGTTTTTGTTTCAAATGTATTTATTTTGTAATTAAATATTTTAACATATTACAAAAGAACTGTAAATGTATCTGTTTAAAATGTTGTAGATGCTGTGTATACAATGAACAAGAAAGATACTAGCCTATTAAAGTGATAGTAAACTTCCCCAGAATAAACAGATCCGGAATGTCAGTAATATTTTAGAAGGAGTTTATTTCATCAGTTATAATGAAGTTGCACTATAATTTACTTTTAATATAGAGCTGAAATTTAAATAACCCGCACTCCGTCTGTCCACTTCAATTGTAATATTTTTGTTGAGCTAACAGTTTGATAGGTTCTCCAATCAGCGATTTAGCCATACGGCACTTTGTTGTAGCTAGAGCATGGACTGGAGATTATTTTAAACCATTAGCTCAACACAGAGAGGCGGGAATTTGATTTTCAGCGATGCATTTAAAAGTTTACTATCAATTTAACTGTTTCAATTGAATAAAAATTTGCACAAAACACATCAAAAATACATTTAACAGTACAGTTATATAGGTATAAATATATATATTTGTGCAAAAATCCATCAGTTATATATTTAAATAGCACTTTAAGAATAAAGAGAATATATTCTGTTATTTGCAGAACAATGAATTATGACATATGCAATATTATTTTCTTATGTTGTGCTTTTAAATAACTGCTATTGTGTTTGTGGGAGTTGTGTTTACTTTCAACTCATAAAACAAGCGCTAATCTCCGACTGCAAAAAATACTTCTAGTGTTTTTAACGCTCGGATGCTAGTACAAACTACCGCTTTACTTGTAATCTGGCTGCTAATGTTTTACTGTTTTACATCAATTAATTAGTGTTGTATGGTATTTGTTGACATTATGGGCTAGATTACAAGCAGCGCATTATAGTTAACGCGAGCTCTCGCACAATTGCGAGATTGCAGATTTTTTTGACACTCAAATCGACATTACAAGTGTCATGGTGTTTAAATTATTGCAAATTTGTTGCAAACTTGCATTAATTTACACTCCCCATATATTCTATGGGCTGCCTTCAGCAGCAATATACGCTCCTATAACATATTAGGTTGTGATCACTCAAGCGCAATCACATTTTATGCTCAAATTTTTTACAGAACTTGAAAGTTTGCGGAAAGAATTTGGCTGGAGGAAAAAGTTGCATTTAACTATACTATTAACCCCTAAACTGACACACCCTCCATCACAAACTACCCCTCTACACTATTAACCCCTAAACTGTCCCACCCCTAGATCACAAACTACCCCACTACACTATTAACCCCTACATTGTCACACACCCTCATCGCAAACTACCCTGCTACACTATAAACCCCTAAAACCATCTCAACCCCTCAAAGTACCCCCTAACTTATTATCCCCCTAACCACCACAATCCCATTGCAAAGAACCCCTAACCACCTAACAGCTAGCTCAACACCCCTAACTTAAAGGGACATGAAGCCCAAAATTTTTCTTGCATGATTCAGATAGAGAATACAATTTTAAACAACTTTCCAATTTACTTCTATTATTTAATTTGCTTCCTTCTCTTGTTATCATTAGCTGAAAGGTTTATCTAGGCAAGTTCATGAGCAGCAGAGAAACTAGGTTCTAGCTGTTGATTGGTGGCTGCATATATATATTGAATGTGATTGGCTCACCCATGTGTTCAGTTAGAAACTAGTAGTGCATTGCTGCTCCTTCAACAAATGATATCAAGAGAATGAAACAACTTAGATAATAGAAGTAAATTAGAAAGTTGTTTAAAATTGTGTCCTCTATCTGAATCATGACAGAAAAATGTTGGGTTTCATGTACCTTTAACACACCCTAAGTTACAAAATTAAATACTTATAATTACAAAAAAAAATAAAAAAATACCATTACATAAAATAAAAAGCCTACTGTTATAGAAAAGAAAAAAAAATAGCAAAAATAAAAAACAGCCTGTAAGACCTATGCTAAAACTAAAGTCTCCTTAAAAAAAACTAAACTAACAACTACTCTAAACATTGCATAAAAAAGGGCATTTTGCATTTTTACAGAACAAAACCCTATCCTAAAACCAAAGTAACCCCCCACTCCCCCCTAAAAAATAACTTTTAAAAAAAAACTACACTAATCATTGCCATGATAAGGGCATTTTGTAGGGCATTGCCCTAAAATGATAACACTTTAATGCATAAAAATCCCTATACTTAAAAAGATCCCATTCCTAAAAAAAGATTGCCCTGAGAAGTGCACTTGATAAGGCTTTGCAGCTCTTTTGCAAAAAAAAACTAATCAATAAACATCCTAACCTATTAACGTCTAAATCACCATAACCCCCACCGCAAACTACCCCCACACTACTTAACCACTATACCGCCATAACCCCTATTGCAAAAACCTCTAACCTACTAATATCTAAACCGCCACAACTCCCAACACAAACACCCCCTAACCTATTAACCTCTAAACCACCACAACTCCCACTGCAAACTAGCCCTATACTACTAAACTACTAACCCCCCGCAAGACTCCTGATGTACAACCCCCTAAGTTACACAACATTAGGGAAATGCCCTACAAAATGCCCTTCTTAGGGAAATCTTTTTTTTTTAGGATAAGGATTTTTTTAGGTTAGGGGTATTTTTTAGATTAGTATTTTTTTAGAATAGGTTGTTTTTATTTTTTTATTGGGCAAAAGAGCTGTTGACTTTAAAGTGACATTCCAGTCAAAATATAAATGCACATATATTTGGTGTGCCTAGAGGGATATGGCTGCACCTCACTGACGAGGCCCACAATAGGCCGAAACGTACATCTGGGGTTTTTCTGTTTCTCTCGTTCAGAGAGGAATTGCCTGGTATTTCGGGGCTGGACTTTACTGTGAAGTCTGGATCAGACTGATATGCTACAGGGAAGTTCTTCTCTGTGAAAGGCACATGTTGAGCAAAAAGAGGCTGCTTCTTGGGTGGTAACTTGCCATAGAACAAGCTATTATGCTATTGTTCGTTCTCAGGTTGAGCGCTTCTCTCTTTTTATTTATACAAATTATGACACTTAAGGAAGTCTACCTAAGTGTGATGCGGGAATCCAGACGTGGACCCGTTGCTCAGTGTGCCTAGAGGGATATTGACTGCACCTCACTGACGAGGCCCACAATAGGCCGAAACACACGTCTGGGGTTTTGTTGTTTCTCTCGTTCAGAGAGGGATTGCCTGGTATTTCGGGGCTGGACTGAACTGTGAAGTCAGGATCAGACTGATATGCTTCAGAAAAATTCTTCTCTGTGAAATGCACATGTTGAGCAAAAAGAGGCTGCTTCTTGGTTGGTAACTAGCCATAGAACAAGCTATTATGCCATTATGCTATTATGCTATTGTTCGTATTGTTCAAGTTGAGCGCTTCTCTCTTTTTATTTGCACATATATTTGGGCCTGTTTTGTTTAACATATTTATCTGCGATATCAGCAAAGGGCTGCAGAGGAAAGTATGTCTGTTTGCAGAATGATACAAAAATTTGTAACAGAGTGGATGTTCCGGGGGGGGTAGACAAAATGAGAAGTGATATAAAACAATTGGAGGATTGGACAAACGACTGGGATCTAAAGTTTAACACAGCAAAGTGTAAAATAATGCATTTAGGGAAGAAAAATCCAAATGTTAATTACAGACTCAATGACACTTTACTGACTGTTACAGATGAGGAACAGGACTTGGGAATTATTATTTCAGATGATTTAAAACTTAGTAAACAATGTAGTAATGCAGTGAGTAAGGCTAGCAGAATGCTTGGATGTATTGGTAGAGGTATTTGTAGCAGAAATAGTAAGGTTCTTATGCCACTTTATAGATCATTAGTTAGGCCTCATCTTGAGTATTGTGTGCAGTTCTGGAGGCCATATCTTCAGAAGGATATAAACAAACTTGAATCTGTGCAAAGGAGGGCTACCAAAATGGTACATGGTCTAAAAAATAAAACTTACCAGGATAGGCTCAATGACCTAAATATGTATAGCTTAGAGGAGAGAAGGGAAAGAGGTGATATGATAGCAACTTTCAAGTACATTAAAGGGCTTAGTAAAACTGAGGCTGTGGGTATTTTAAATAAAATGGAAGATTCAAGAACAAGGGGTCATGATCTCAAGCTAAAGGGTAGTAGATTCAGGAGTAATTTGAGGAAGCACTTCTTTACAGAAAGAGTGATTGATTTATGGAATAAACTTCCTCAAGAGGTAGTAGCAACAAACACTGTGGGGGACTTTAACCCCTTAATGACAAATGATGTACCAGGTACGTCATGCATTAACAAGCAGTTAATGACAATGGACGTACCTGGTACGTCAGTTGTCTAACAGAGTGCTGGAAGTGATCACAATCACTTCCAGCAGCTCTGAGGGTATTGCAGTGATGCCTCGATATGGAGGCATCCTGCAATACCCCTTTACAAGCCTCCGATGCAGAGAGAGCCACTCTGTGGCCCTCTCTGCACCGGTAGTGATGGTGCCGATGGTGCCTTTGTCCGGTGGGAGGAGGGAGCGTGTGTGCGCGCGTGCACGATGCGCGCGCGTGCACGACACGTACATATAAAAGTTATAAATAACATTAAAATAGTTTGGTTTGTGGGGCCAAACTGGGTACTGGCAGACAGCTGCCAGTAGCCAAGATGGCGGTAATTAGGTAGGGGAGAGGGGGAGAGGGTTAGAGAGCTGGAGGGGGGGATCAGGGAGGTTGGTGCTAAGGCAGGGGTCCATCACAACTAAAATATTTTATAATTTTTATTTAAAAAAAAAAAAAAACTCTTTTATTTAGTACTGGCAGACTTTCTGCCAGTACTTAAGATGGCGGTAACAATTGTGGGGTGGGGGAGGGAAGAGAGCTGTTTGGGAGGGATCAGGGGGTGGGATGTGTCAGGTGGGAGGCTGATCTCTAAAATTAACCCTGCAAGCTCCCTACAAGCTACCTAATTTAACCCCTTCACTGCTGGGCATAATTCACGTGTGGTGCGCAGCAGCATTTAGCGGCCTTCTAATTACCAAAAAGCAACGCCAAAGCCATATAAATCTGCTATTTCTGAACAAAGGGGATCCCAGAGAAGCTTTTACAACAATTTCTGCCATAATAGCACAAGCTGTTTGTAAATAATTTCAGTGAGAAACCTAAAATTGTGAAAAATGTAAAGTTTTTTTTTTTTATTTGCTCGCATTTGGCGGTGAAATGGTGGCATAAAATATACCAAAATGGGCCTAGATCAATACTTGGGGTTGTCTACTACACTACACTAAAGCTAAAATTAACCCTACAAGCTCCCTACAAGCTCCCTAATTAACCCCTTCACTCCTGGACATAATACACGTGTGGTGCGCAGCGGCATTTAGCGGCCTTCTAATTACCAAAAAGCAACCACAAAGCCATATAAGTCTGATATTTCTGAAAAAGGGGATCCCAGAGAAGCATTTACAACCATTTGTGCCATAATTGCAGAAGCTGTTTGTAAATAATTTCAGTGGGAAACCTAAAGTTTGTGACAAAATTTGTGAAAAAGTGAACTTTTTTTTTTTTATCGCATTTGGCGGTGAAATGGTGGCATGAAATATACCAAAATGGGCCTAGATACATACTTTGGGATGTCTTCTAAAACAAAATATATACATGTCAAGGGATATTCAGGTATTCCTGACAGATATCAGGGTTCCAAAGTAACTAGCGCTAATTTTGAAAAAAAGTGGTTTGGAAATAGCAAAGTGCTACTTGTATTTATTGCCCCATAAATTGCAAAAAAAGCAAAGAACATGTAAACATTGGGTATTTCTAAACTCAGGACAAAATTTATAAGCTATTTAGCATGGGTGTTTTTTGGTGATTGTAGATGTGTAACAGATTTTGGGGGTCAAAGTTAGAAAAAGTGTGTTTTTTCAATTTTTTCCTCATATTTTATCATTTTTTTTTTAGTAAATTATAAGATATAATGAAAATAATGGTATCTTTAGAAAGTCCATTTAATGACGAGAAAAATGGTATATAATATGTGTGGGTACAGTAAATGAGTAAGAGGAAAATTACAGCTAAACGCAAACACTGCAGAAATGTAAAAATAGCCATTGTCATTAAGGGTAAGAAAATTGAAAAATGGTCCGGTCATTAAGGGGTTAAAAATGCATGGGAAAAGCATAAGGCTATCCTACAAACTAGATAATTTTATACTGTTAGGTAATATCGGGCAGACTTGCTGGGCCTATGGCTCTTATCTGCCGTCAATATCTATGTTTCTATGTTTCTATTTATTGCATTTTTTAATATAAACATATTTGCAATATACGTGTATTGGCAAAAATGTTTCTATTAAGAGTTATCACTGTTTTAGTGTTAACATTTTTCTCAGAAAGTGCATTTGAAGTATAGATAGATATTTTTACTGCACCCACATTTTAAATAATGCTGCTGCTCAGATCATCAGTGGGGCGTGCATCATGTCAGCAATTAACAAATTGAGTCATTACCAGATGGTACAAGCACCTTAGGCTTTCCGAACAACTGTTGGATTTAAAATGCTGGTGCACGGTACATACTTAAATACACTTTTGAAACAGCTATATTAGAAGCCTTTTTGCTGATGCATTTATATTACAAAATTGCTTCTGGTCAATCCCGAAAATGCACCCACGTGGTTTCCAATTTTGGCTGGAATATCCCTTTAAGACAAGACCTTATGTGGGCAATACCAAACAAAGGCTTTCATGAAAGCGATATTAGCGTTCCACTTTGTAATACCAGCGCATGATATTAGAAGATAGCTGCAATGAGAACTTCTGCACCAGCGAAGGGGGTAGGTAGCGCAGTGATGACAATAATCAAATATATATGTATATGCTGATATACATATATATATTTATGTGTTAATATGTGTATATACAAAATAACATAAATATATATGTATATAAGCATTTATATATACAGTATTTACTGGGAACACACAGTTTGAGGAGACTCACAGTTTTGTCATTGCACTTAATATTTATGCAAATAATTTGTATACATGTTGGGTCATAAAGATATCAATGTGATGAACTAGAAAACAGTAATATGCTTTTTTATGGTGCAGGTGTTGTGTTAAAGAAAGCTTATTATTAATGTTATGGGTAGGTTTTAATTATACAGCAGCTAATTACAGTTTTTCCACTGAAATGGTGCACATGGTTTTTATTTTATTCTTCAGATAATTTGTATTGCTTTACTCTACCATCCATGTTCTTTAAATTAACGTATCTAGATTTCCTCATAGTGTTCCCAAAAGAAAATAATAGATATATAGGGTCAGATTACAAGTGGCACGTTAACTGTTACGCACAAGCAAAAAGATAATTATTGCGGCTGTTGATGGCGCGCTACTGGTTTATCGTTCATATTACGATAGTTGAAAGTAAATGCGTGAGCTCAATTGCGATTTATGCTAGAATGATTACTGCATCCTCAGAGCACTGGTTAACTGTTTCGCGAAACAAAAAAAGTGTAACAAAACACATCAAAAATAGATTACAAAGTATAGTCACACTCATAATATAATAATAAATAATAAATAAATAATTTTAAAAAAATGCACAAAAAAGTTATAAGGGCTTAAAGATATGAGGTCTCAGTTGTTAGAAAAAAAGACAGACAACGAGCTTTAACATTGAGATACATACATATACACGTCTAAAGATTTATATGTATGTATATATATAGTTATGTATTTATATGTGTATATATGTATTTACAGACATATATACACATTTAAACACATAAATACACATGTTTACATATATAGACATATATACAGTATATATATACTGTATATATACCATAATGTCCGTCGCCGTTGGCAGTTGCGCACGCATCCTCAAAGGAATGTTGGCAGCGTGAGGCAGCCAACAGAATGTTGGCTGTGCATGCAGCCAAAAGAATTCACCTGGATGCAGCAAATTTTTCGGAATCCACCGGGATGCAGCGTAGGCAAATGGAGCATTACAAAAAAAAAAAATGCCCGCAATAACTATTAAAACAAAAAACCTAAGCACCCACAATAAGTATTTTAAAAAAAAATTAACCGCCCGTACGAAGTATTAAGAAAAAAATAAACTAACCGCCTGCACAAAGTATTAAGAAGAAAAAAAACAACTACAGGTATACCTCGCTCATAAACATGTGCAATAATGCTACGTTTAGTTTAACACTAGCTCAGCACAGTATTCAATTAGTATTCAATAAAAACTGTACCTGTAATATAGTGACAATTACTGTAGCAAAATTTGCCAGACTATAGCACTGAGACACAGATTGCACTGTAATGCTGTAAAAAAAATTAACTGCGCAGTTATACCTGTACCTAATAAATTTTATTAACCCCCAAATCTGCAAAACCCAACATCGCAAACTACCTACTACATCTATTAACCCCTAAACTGTCAACCCCCCACAACGCATTAAACCTAATTTACCTATTAACTCCTACACCGCCAACCCCCACAATGCAAAAAACTAATTTAATGACTAAGCCCCCTAACCTAACACATCCTAAATTAACCCCTTAATTACAATAACAATAAACTACATTACAAAAAAAAATACAAAAAAAATACATTAGTTTAATCTAATTACAAAAAAATAAAAAAGGCTAACATTACAAAAATAATAAACACATTATCCAAAATAAAAATAAATAAACCTAATCCCTAAATTTAGCATTAGATCAGGGGGTGTTTTTATTTTGGGGGGCTTTTTTATTTTCATAGGGATTAGGTTTAATTTTTCGATTTTGGATAATGTGTTTATTTTTTTCTGTATTTCAGTTTTTTATTTTTTGTAGCTTGGGGGTTGTATTTACAACATATAGACTGCCCTGGGCAGGCTTACCAACTAGTTTATATATAAGTGCAATGGAGCCCTTTGCAGTCAAGTAGATGAAAACATGAACAAATTCCAAAGTTCTGCATATAGCAGAATATGTTCTTTGTATTTTTTAAAAGATTTTCCTATATATATATATCTGTATATGTCCATACCTATATATAATTATATTTTTATAGGTATAGATATATATTTTACCAAAAACTATCATATATAAAAATATGTATTTATGAATAAATAGAACATATTCTGCTATGTGAAGAACATTGGAATTGGAAATACTCATATTTTCATGTTGGTGTAGCGCACTTGAGAATATGCAATTGTGCTTGCGTGTGAGTAGTTTGTTACATTCACTTTTATAGGGGAATATGTTATCGCGCGTGCTATATTCTAAGTTCGTCTTTTTACGTGCATCAGGTTAGCGCAAGAGAGAAAACTGTTTACTTTCAATTTGTTAAACGAGTGCTACCCGACGCACACAAAAACGTCCTTCTAGCAGAGTTAGCACTCGAGCGGGTGCATTAAATACCGTTCCACTTGTAATCTGGTCCATAATGGACAAATTGGTGGGACATTTAAGGAGAGTATTTCAAGTGAAAATGTATTAGCCTCTATTTATCAAGCCGTCAAAAGCAAATACGCTGGAATTCTGCAGATTATTTGTGATGAGCCTGATTCGCCTTAGTTATCAAACCCTACAGACCGGCAAAAGTAAAATTTAGTGACATAACATACGATCCACCGGACTCAGTCCGACACAGATCGATGCTTACATCACTACAGATGTTCTGAGCGCAAGTTCGGCACTATCTGACTACTTTTGCTAGTTATCAAATAACTAGCAGGTACGCCTGGCACTTTTCCGGCCCAGCGTACCTGGTTTTCAATCCGCCTCCCTAGAGGCCGCGGATGCCATAGGAATCAATGGGAGTCGGAAAGCAGCAAAAGCTTATATTTGCTGCTGCCCGATATCCCATTGATTCCTATGGGAATGTCTACACCTAACACCCTAACATGTACCCCGAGTCTAAACACCCCTAATCTGCCCCCCCCTACACCGCCACCACCTACATTATACTTATTAACCCCTAAACCGCCGCTCCGGACCCCGCCACAACTAAATAAAGTGTTTAACCCCTAAACCGCCGCTCCCGGAGCCCACCGCCACCTACATTATACTTATTAACCGGTAGTCTGCCCCCCCTACACCGCCGCCACATACATTATATTTATTAACCCCTAATCTGCCCCCCCACACCGCTGCCACTATATTAAATGTATTAACCCCTGAACCTAAGTCTAACACTAACCCTAACACCCCCTAACTTAAATATAATTTAAATAAATCTAAATAAAATTATTCCTATTTAAAACTAAATAATTACCTATAAAATAAACCCTAAGCTAGCAACAATATAACTAATAGTTACATTGTAGCTATTTTAGGATTTATTTTTATTTTACAGGCAACTTTGTATTTATTTCAACTAGGTAGAATAGTTATTAAATAGTTATTAACTATTTAATAGCTACCTAGTTAAAATAAATACAAAAGTACCCGTAAAATAAAACCTAACCTAAGTTACAATTACACCTAACACTACACTATCAATAAATTAATTACCTACATTAACTACAATTAACTACAATTAATTAAAATTAAATAAAATTATCTAAAGTACAAAAAAACAACAACACTAAATTACAGAAAATAATAAAACAATTACAAGTTTTTTAAACTAATTACACCTAATCTAATCCACCTAATAAAATAAAAAAGCCCCCCAGAATAATAAAAAGCCCTACTCTATACTAAATTACAAATAGCCCTTAAAAGGGCCTTTTGCGGGGCATTGCCCCAAAGTAATCAGCTCTTTTACCTGAAAAAAAAGTACAATACCCCCCAACAATAAAACCCACCACCCACACACCCAACCCTACTCTAAAACCCACCCAATCCCCTCTTACAAAAACCTAACACTAACCCCTTGAAGTTCACCCTACCTTGAGACGTCTTCACCCAACCAGGCCGAAGTCCTCCACGAAGCCGGGCAAAGTGGTCCTCCAGATGGGCAGAAGTCTTCATCCAAGCCAGCCAGAAGAAGTTCTCCAGATGGGCAGAAGTCTTCATCCAGGCGGCATCTTCTATCTTCATCCATCCGGCGCGGAGCGGGTCCATCTTCAAGACATCCGATGCGGAGCATCCTCTTCCAACGACATCCGACGACTGAATGACGATTCCTTTAAATGACATCATCCAAGATGGCGTCCCTTGAATTCCGATTGGCTGATAGAATTCTATCGGCCAATCGGAATTAAGGTAGGAAAAATCCTATTGGCTGATGCAATCAGCCAATAGGATTTAAGTTCAATCCTATTGGCTGATCCAATCAGCCAATAGGATTGAGCTGGCATTCTATTGGCTGATTGGAACAGCCAATAGAATGCGAGCTCAATCCTATTGGCTGATTGCATCAGCCAATAGGATTTTTCCTACCTTAATTCCAATTGGCTGATAGAATTCTATCAATGATCTGGAATTCAAGGGACGCCATCTTGGATGACGTCATTTAAAGGAACCGTCATTCAGTTGTCGGATGTCGTTGGAAGAGGATGCTCCGCGTCGGATGTCTTGAAGATGGACCCGCTCCGCGCCGGATGGATGAAGATAGAAGATGCCGCCTGGATGAAGACTTCTGCCCGTCTGGAGGACCACTTTGCCTGGCTTTGTGGAGGATTTCAGCCCGGTTTGGTGAATACGTCTCAAGGTAGGGTGATTTTCAAGGGGTTAGTGTTAGGTTTTTTTAAGGGGGGATTGGGTGGGTTTTAGAGTAGGGTTGGTTGTGTGGGTGGTGGGTTTTAATGTTGGGGGGTATTGTACTTTTTTTTCAGGTAAAAGAGCTGATTACTTTGGGGCAATGCTTCGCAATTTAGTATAGGGTAGGGCTTTTTATTATTTTGGGGGGCTTTTTTATTTTATTCACAGCCGACGCGTTTCGCCCTCTTCAGGGCTTTATCAAGGTAGCTGACCGCTTCTCTTTGCCGGATCTCGATTCCGTGACATCAGACGCCGAGAAACCCCAGTCGGATCCACTCGAGGGGGATACCGAACAGGGAAGGTGTACTGCAGACGATCAGGAGATTGTGGGTAAAGTAACTGTCAAGAACTCATAACTTAACATCTCTGTGCATACGCTGGTCTTGTATCTCTCTTAAGAAAGTGTGGAGTATTCAGAACACTTTAATTTAACTTTTTCCTCTGGCAGCTTGTTGGTTTTAATTGTCAATTTCATGAACTTTTAACTGAACTCTGATTTATGATATGTTTTAGAACCGTCAATCAATGTGCAATATATTTTATTGATTTTATATATAGCGGCCTTGTTATATACTGTATTAACATTTTTATGACAGTGTCATTTGGGGAGACGTCCCTTTGATGTGAATTATATATGTTTAAATAAACTGTATATATATATTAAGTGAGAGATTACCTTTAGCTTTTGTTTTAGAGCTTCCCTTTTACCCTTTCTTCTTAGTGTTAGACTTAGGTTTAGGGGTTAATACATTTAATATAGTAGCAGCGGTGTAGGGGGGGCAGATTAGGGGTTAATAAATATAATGTAGGTGGTGGTGGGCTCCAGGAGCAGCGGTTTAAGGGTTAAATACTTTATTTAGTTGCAGCGGGGTCCGGGAGCGGCAGGATAGGGGTTAATAACTTTATGTAGGTGGCGGCGGTAGAGGGGGCGGAATATTAGGGGTTAATATGTATAATGTAGGTGGCGGTGGGCTCCGTGAGCAGCGGATTAGGGGTTAATACATTTATTAGAGTTTTGGTGGGCTCCGGGAGCGCCGGTTTAGGGGTTAAACAGTATAGAATAGTGTGGGTGTTTAGTGACAGGGTACCAAGAAAGCTGTAAAAAAGCTGAAGAGCAGCGAGATTGATGATTGTTAGTTAACGACAGTCCGCTGCTCATCGCCCCGTACTTGGTCCGCAGCTTTTTGACAATTTTGGAGAACGTATTCAGGTCCGTGGCAGCGATGTTAGGCAATCTTAGGAGAGCGTATTGGTGCCGTTGAATGCAGGTAAGTTAACGGCTTGATAAATAGAGGCCATTGTCTTAATAATAGACGAGGAAATTACTAATAGATTTAAATGTAATTATATAAGTTTCTTATTTTTAACAATATGAATAAATATCATTTACATTTCCTTTCCCAGAATTCCTAGCTGCTGTGCAAATAATATGCTAATCTGTGGAAAAATACTGTAGGTCTATTAAATTCACTGATGGCAAAATGCAATTGTTTTCTCTCTGTATTAAAATATTGGCTAATAATTATACATAACATAAAACAAAATAAAATACAACAATATTGTAATCCTCTAAATAAACCATTGAAGTAAAGTTGGTGTATTTATGCACTCACATGGTGACAAAGAAAGATGAATTGTAAGTTTACTATGGAGCAGGACCCTGTAATCTTTCTGCCCATTCTGCCTTCTTTAGTTAGTCTTTATTTAATGTACCCTACAGTATTTGGGGGTGCATTAAAAATAAGAATAAGAAAAATAGCCACATAAAAGAAAAAAATAGTGCTTCCGTTCCTCTGCTGAATCAGTTCAGCATAGAAAAAAAGGCAACTACAAAAAATTAACACCATTTTAAAAATGTCATTCTATAATTAAAGTCATTCTCACAAAAGTCAGAGTATTAACATGCCCAAAATCATTTTATTTTCACATCTTTTATAAGTTTAATTAAAAGTAGCTTCATATTGGTTCATGAGCTGATATGAAGCAAATGTAAGACAACTTTGCTTCATTAATTCATTTACAGGATTGTCTTATTGATGTTTTTGCTTTTCTTTCATTTAGTGCCCCTGTTGCGTATGTATCGTGTAAGCTGTTTACAGAAACAGAGATAGAGAAGTAAAAAATAATAATAATATCTTGATGGACTCAATCTCACCAATCTTCCTGTAGATGAACGGCCTTATCTAATAATGAAGGTGACATACTGTGTATGGCTATTAAGCAACGAGATACAAGGTATTGTGATAAGATCAGTCAAATAACATGATTACAGTTTAATGACTTCAGAACACAATTATTTTAAAAGACATAACAGGCAAAAAATAAAATGCAGGCAAAGGAAAAAAAATGCTCTGAGTACTAAAGCAGGAAGGCATCTGTGGCAAATTATTTTATCCATTACCACAGAAACCACAATAATCTTGCTGTTTTTTTTTTCCATATCCACTAGAGCAGGGAATATTATTCAGAATCATTACCATAATGTTGTTGAAATACTAATCAGAGGTTGAACACTGGCAAGCTGCCACTCTCATACTGGGATTCTTATGCCATCCATTCACATTATATTGCCGAGCTTGGGCAACACTTTAGGCCTATTTTAATTATGATCTGCATAGAGAGGCCCTTCACAGTTTGGTTTGCAACACTGCACACAATTACCTTGTTACATAGATGAGAATGAAAATAAAGTCCACAATGAATGTTTAAATTCAACCTATGCAGCATCACTTGACATCCATATAGTAGATTGAAATTAAAGGGACAGGAAAGTCAAAATTAAACGTTTATGAGTCAGATAGGGCATGTCATTTAACATTTTTATATTCACTTTTATTATCATGTTTAGTTTGTCCTCTGCTGTATCTTTTCTTGTACATATCCTCAGCTGCAGCAATGCTGGTTGGTAATTGGTAGATACACACATTTGTATAGACTTATACAGTAGCAGGGCAGACATTTACATATTTATAGATTCATATACTATATATGTGCTGAGTACATGATATCCTGTACAGCTAAAGTGATCTGTAGGAAAAGGCCAAATCTACAAATGGTATGGACCAATCTTTTTCTTTTAATGTTTGATTATTATTAACACTCACACTGTAGTGATTTGCACTAGCAATACAGATGTATTCATGAGGAGGTTTTAAAATGGTATTGCACAATCATAATTTCCAAAGGAATCTATTGAAATCAGTTTCCATCCTCAGCACTGCTAAACCATCTGAATGTCAATTATATGTTGGCATGATTGCCATACTGGGCACGATTGCTCAATTGCTATATTCTCATTTTTTAATCTTTTGGTGTGATCTTAAAAAAAGATGGATACTACGGGTTTCTGCTAAAAGGTTATTTTCTTATATTGGATTTTAAAAGTATTGAAACTGTAAAGCATGAACCTACTGCATTGCAGCATTGTGGGCTATATAACAAGTAGAGCGCTTATTTATTGCGGGCCAGTAAACAGGCAAATTTGCCTGTTTGCCATTACAAGTGGCTGGTTATTGCTACAGCGAGATCAGATCTCTGGTTAATTTTCAAAATGTGCCACAATTGCTCCCGAAATATATTGTGGCGTAGCTTTTAATAATAGAAATATTGTAGCATTTTTATTTTTTAAATAAAATAACTGCAAGAAGCAGTTATAAGGGGTTAAAGTGAGCGGGTGTGGGGTGTGAAATAAAACAGCACGGAAAAGTGACTTTACTTTGTGGTCTATGGGGAACTGTGTGTTCTCTATGCATATATACAGTATGTACTGTATATGCTTAAATACATACTGTATATATTTATGTGTTAATATGTGTATATAAGTTAATATGTGTATATAAATATATGTAATGTACTCAGCACTCAGGACTTGCAGGTCCTGGGAGCTGAACGTCTAAGCTTTCTGTTAGCGTGGCCAGGGCTCGGGGAAGAAGAGGATTGGGTTAGCTCGTTAGGTAACTTTTCACCTGTAGCTTTAAAACATTTTCATTCCTTTAGAGAAAAGGAATGTAAATGTTTAAATAAAATTAGATTCTTTTAAAACAAAACAAAAACCAAATAGTGCAAGCAACGAATATTCGAGGAAACTAATTTCTTCAAATAATCATCTCAAACAGCATTTTTTATCCCTGCACATCTCTAGAGTTTTTATTTTCAAAAAAATGTTAAATGCTTTCTTACAAATACAATTGATGGAAGGTAAACAAAGGCCAAGAATTATATAATGTTAATAATCACCCTAAAAATAACCATTTTCATTTGTGATACATTATCTGTTCTGGGTGTTCCTTTCACTAAGACTTCTTATTTAATCATTCATCAAAAGCCACAAAGGAAGCATTCTTCAACCAGCATCTTAAACAAATGTTTAAATATCAGGTTATCAAAAACATAAGACAGCTATGAAGGAAAGCTACCCCTCTACAGGTGAGTGGTGGTGGGATTGACTAATCGTATTTGGATAACAGCTAAACATTGTTATGTATTATTTGACTGTCTGCATTGCTGTGATCCACAAGTGATTTGCATACTTTGGCCTCTATTTATCAAGCCGTCAACTGCACATACGCTGGAATTCCGCAGCGTATTTGTGGCAAGCCTGATTCGCCTTAGTTATCAAACCCTACAAACCGGAAAAAGTAGAATTTGGTGACTTAACATACAATCCACCGGACTCAGTCCGACACAGATCGATGCTTTCGTCACTACAGATGTTCCGAACGCAAGTTCGGCACAATCTGACTACTTTTGCTAGTTAACAAATAACTAGCAGGTACACTCGGCACTTTTCCGGCCCAGCGTACCTAGTTTTCATTCCGCCGCCCTGGAGGCGGCGGATACCATAGGAATCAATGGGAGTTGGAAAGCAGCGAGAGCTCATGTTCGCTGCTGCCCAATATTCAGTGATTCCTATGGGAATGTTTAACTACAATTAAATAAGATTAAATAAAATTATCTAAAGTACAAAAAATAAAAAACACTAAATTACAGAAAATAATAAAATAATTACAAGTTTTTTACACTAATTACACTTAATCTAATCCCCCTAAAAAAATAAAAAAGCCCCCCAATATAATAAAAAGCCCTACCCTATACTAAATTACAAATAGCCCTTAAAAGGGCTTTTTGCGGGGCATTGCACCAAAGTAATCAGCTCTTTTACCTGAAAAAAAGGTACAATACCCCCCAACATTAAAACCCACCACCCACACACACAACCCTACTCTAAAACCCACCCAATCCCCACTTAATAAAACCTAACACTAACCCCTTGAAGATCACCCTACCTTGAGACGTCTTCACCCAACCAGGCCGAAGTCCTCCACGAAGCCGGGCGAATAGGTCCTCCAGATGGGCAGAAGTATTCATCCAAGCCAGCCAGAAGAGGTCCTCCAGATGGGCAGAAATCGTCATCCAGGCAGCATCTTCTATCTTCATCCATCCAGCGGTTCCATCTTCAAGACTTCCGACGTGGATCATCCTTCCTGGCCGACGACTAACCGACGAATGAAGGTTCCTTTAAATGACATCATCCAAGATGGCTTCCCTTGAATTCTGATTGGCTGATAGAATTCTATCAGCAAATCGGAATTAAGGTAGGAAAAATCCTATTGGCTGATGCAATCAGCCAGTAGGATTGAAGTTCAATCCTATTGGCTGATTGGATCAGCCAATAGGATTGAGTTCGCATTCTATTGGCTGATTGGAACAGCCAATAGAATGCAAGCTCAATCCTATTGGCTGATTGGATCAGCCAATAGGATTGAACTTCAATCCTATTGGCTGATTGCATCAGCCAATAGAATTTTTCCTACCTTAATTCCGATTGGCTGATAGAATTCTATCAGCCAATCAGAATTCAAGGGACGCCATCTTGGATGATGTCATTTAAAGGAACCTTCATTCGTCATTTAAAGGAACCTTCATTCGTCGGTTAGTAGTCGGCCAGGAAGAATGCTCCGCGCCGGATGTCTTGAAGATGGACCCGCTCCACGCCGGATGGATGAAGAGAGAAGATGCCGTCTGGATGAAGACTTCTGCCCGTCTGGAGAACCTCTTCGCCCGGCTTCGTGGAGGACTTCGGCCTGGTTGGGTGAAGACGTCTCAAGGTAGGGTGATCTTCAAGGGGTTAGTGTAAGGTTTTATTAAGGGGGGATTGTGTGGGTTTTAGAGTAGGGTTGGGTGTGTGGGTGGTGGGTTTTAATGTTGGGGGGTATTGTACCTTTTTTTTTTCAGGTAAAAAGGCTGATTACTTTGGGGCAATGCCCTGCAAAAAGCCCTTTTAAGGGCTATTTGTAATTTAGTATAGAGTAGGGCGTTTTATTATTTTGGGGGGCTTTTTTATTTTGTTAGGGTGATTAGAATAGGTGTAAGTAGTTTAAAAAACTTGTAATTATTTTATTATTTTCTGTAATTTAGTGTTTTTTATTTTTTGTACTGTAGATAATTTTATTTAATTTTATTTAATTGTAGTTAATTGTAGTTAATGTAGGTAATTAATTTAATGATAGTGTAATGTTAGGTGTAATTGTAACTTAGGTTAGGTTTTATTTTACAGGTACTTTTGTATTTATTTTAACTAGGTAGCTATTAAATATTTAATAACTATTTAATAACTATTCTACCTAGTTAAAATAAATACAAACTTGCCTGTAAAATAAAAATAAACCCTAAGATAGCTACAATGTAACTATAAGTTATATTGTAGCTAGCTTAGGGTTTATTTTATCGGTAAGTATTTAGTTTTAAATAGGAATAATTATATTTAGATTTATTTAAATTATATTTAAGTTAGGGGGTGTTAGGGTTAGTGTTAGACTTAGGTTTAGGGGTTAATACATTTAATATAGTGGGGGCGTTGTAGGGGGGGCAGATTAGGGGTTAATAAATATAATGTAGGTGGCGGTGGGCTCCGGGAGAGGCGGTTTAAGGGTTAAAGTAGGGTTAAAATAAATACAAACTTGCCTGTAAAATAAAAATAAACTCTAAGATAGCTACAAAGTAACTATAAGTTATATTGTAGCTAGCTTAGGGTTTATTTTATCGGTAAGTATTTAATTTTAAATAGGAATATTTTTATTTAGATTTATTTAAATTAGATTTAAGTTAGGTGGTGTTAGGGTTAGTGTTAGACTTAGGTTTACTGGTTAATACATTTAATATAGTGGCGGCAGTGTAGGGGGGCATAGATTAGGGGTTAACAAATTTAATGTAGGTGGCGGTGGTGTAGGGGGGCAGATCAAGGGTTAATAAATTTAATGTAGGTGTAGGGGGGCAGATTAGGGGTTAATAAATTTAATGTAGGTGGCGGCGGTGTAGGGGGGGCAGATTAGGGGTTAATAAATATAGTGTAGGTGGCGGTAGGCTCCGGGAGCGTCGGTTCAGTGGTTAAACACTTTATTTAGTTAAGGTCCAGGAGCGGCGGTTTATGGGTTAATA
Organism: Bombina bombina; assembly: GCF_027579735.1. NCBI lineage: Eukaryota > Metazoa > Chordata > Amphibia > Anura > Bombinatoridae > Bombina > Bombina bombina. The sequence goes on from NC_069499.1 coordinate 911,787,616, forward strand.
CATTTATTAGAGTTGCGGTGGGCTCCGGATGTGGCGGTTTAGGGGTTAATACATTTATTAGAGTTGCGGTGGGCTCCGGGAGCGGCAGTATAGGGGGTAAACAGTATAGTATAGTGTGGGTGTTTACTGACAGGGTACCAAGAAAGCTGTAAAAAAGCCAAAGAGCAGCGAGATAGATGACTATTAGTTAACAACAGTCCGCTTTTTTGATAAATTTGGAGAACGTATTCAGGTCCGCGGCCGCATTGTTAGGCGATCTTAGGCGAGCGTATTGGTGCCATCGAATGCAGGTAAGTTGACGGCTTGATAAATAGAAGCCTTTGTCTCCTCTGAAATTTTGGTTTAGCTACTTCTCCATAGAAATTTAGATTAGCAGGCTATCTTCTTAGGCTCATAAATCCCCCTAACGTACCTCCATGGACCTTGCCCTTACTTTGTAAAGAATGTCTGCAGACTTTAATTCCTATTTTGAAAGCTGAAATACATTATTATATAAAGTTTCTTCTGTAATTTGTAATACTTATGTCTACAGCAGTTTAATGAAAAACTCTAAGCTGCTTTTGCTGCCTTGTGTGTGGACTAACTTAGCAACGACTCATTATCTACATATCTTTTGCTTTTGTTACATTTATATATTATGTCACAATTATCAAAAGCAAATAATGTCTCATCTATGCCTAAAGTATACAATTATGGACCATTTTCAGTCACAGACTGTACATCCTCTAATGAAGTACTTCAACAACTTGGTGGATGATATCAAGGCCATAGCCAAGCTATATATATACCTGACAAAAGAAAATACTGGGAGAGAGATAGCACAGACAAACCTGCAAGCTGTGCTAAGCTTCTTCTTTTCAGCATACCTGGAGATGGTTGCAGGAAACAGAGCCTGACATAATACTTGAATACATATTTTGTTCCAAATATAAAGGGAAATTTGTTTCTCCCGAATATTCAGTGGCTGCACTTTTTGTTAACCATTTTACCTTACATTTTCTTTAAAATTAATGTAACCCCTTAAGTTAAGTAAATTAATTAATACTGACAATTTTTGTCAATATTTTTCATTTTATGTCATTTTTATTGGTGCATTCATTCAGATATTCATTTTGTTAAAACAAAATAAAAATCAAATATTTGTGACGAATGTGCATTTGTCTGAAGACAAATGCATATATATATATATATATATATATATATATATATATATACATATATATATATATGTATATATATATATATATATATATATATATATATATATATATATATATATATATATATATATACAGGGAGTGCAGAATTATTAGGCAAATTAGTATTTTGACCACATCATCCTCTTTATGCATGTTGTCTTACTCCAAGCTGTATAGGCTCGAAAGCCTACTACCAATTAAGCATATTAGGTGATGTGCATCTCTGTAATGAGAAGGGGTGTGGTCTAATGACATCAACACCCTATATCAGGTATGCATAATTATTAGGCAACTTCCTTTCCTTTGGCAAAATGGGTCAAAAGAAGGACTTGGCAGGCTCAGAAAAGTCAAAAATAGTGAGATATCTTGCAGAGGGATGCAGCACTCTTAAAAATGCAAAGCTTCTGAAGCGTGATCATCAAACAATCAAGCGTTTCATTCAAAATAGTCAACAGGGTCGCAAGAAGCGTGTGGAAAAACCAAGGCGCAAAATAACTGCCCATGAACTGAGAAAAGTCAAGCGTGCAGCTGCCAAGATGCCACTTGCCACCAGTTTGGCCATATTTCAGAGCTGCAACATCACTGGAGTGCCCAAAAGTAAAAGGTGTGCAATACTCAGAGACATGGCCAAGGTAAGAAAGGCTGAAAGACGACCACCACTGAACAAGACACAGAAGCTGAAACATCAAGACTGGGCCAAGAAATATCTCAAGACTGATTTTTCTAAGGTTTTATGGACTGATGAAATGAGAGTGAGTCTTGATGGGCCAGATGGATGGGCCCGTGGCTGGATTGGTAAAGGGCAGAGAGCTCCAGTCCGACTCAGACGCCAGCAAGGTGGAGGTGGAGTACTGGTTTGGGCTGGTATCATCAAAGATGAGCTTGTGGGGCCTTTTCGGGTTGAGGATGGAGTCAAGCTCAACTCCCAGTCCTACTGCCAGTTTCTGGAAGACACCTTCTTCAAGCAGTGGTACAGGAAGAAGTCTGCATCCTTCAAGAAAAACATGATTTTCATGCAGGACAATGCTCCATCACACGCGTCCAAGTACTCCACAGCGTGGCTGGCAAGAAAGGGTATAAAAGAAGAAAATCTAATGACATGGCCTCCTTGTTCACCTGATCTGAACCCCATTGAGAACCTGTGGTCCATCATCAAATGTGAGATTTACAAGGAGGGAAAACAGTACACCTCTCTGAACAGTGTCTGGGAGGCTGTGGTTGCTGCTGCACACAATGTTGATGGTGAACAGATCAAAACACTGACAGAATCCATGGATGGCAGGCTTTTGAGTGTCCTTGCAAAGAAAGGTGGCTATATTGGTCACTGATTTGTTTTTGTTTTGTTTTTGAATGTCAGAAATGTATATTTGTGAATGTTGAGATGTTATATTGGTTTCACTGGTAAAAATAAATAATTGAAATGGGTATATATTTGTTTTTTGTTAAGTTGCCTAATAATTATGCACAGTAATAGTCACCTGCACACACAGATATCCCCCTAAAATAGCTTAAACTAAAAACAAACTAAAAACTACTTCCAAAAATATTCAGCTTTGATATTAATGAGTTTTTTGGGTTCATTGAGAACATGGTTGTTGTTCAATAATAAAATGAATCCTCAAAAATACAACTTGCCTAATAATTCTGCACTCCCTGTATATATATATATATATATATATATATATATATATATATTTCTTTCATGTAATTAGCAAGAGTCCATGAGCTAGTGACGTATGGGATATACATTCCTACCAGGAGGGGCAAAGTTTCCCAAACCTTAAAATGCCTATAATTACACCCCTCACCACACCCACAATTCAGTTTTACAAACTTTGCCTCCGATGGAGGTGGTGAAGTAAGTTTGTGCTAGATTCTACGTTGATATGCGCTCCGCAGCAAGTTGGAGCCCGGTTTTCCTCTCAGCGTGCAGTGAATGTCAGAGGGATGTGAGGAGAGTATTGCCTATTTGAATGCAGTGATCTCCTTCTACGGGGTCTATTTCATAGGTTCTCTGTTATCGGTCGTAGAGATTCATCTCTTACCTCCCTTTTCAGATCGACGATATACTCTTATATATACCATTACCTCTGCTGATTCTCGTTTCAGTACTGGTTTGGCTTTCTACAAACATGTAGATGAGTGTCCTGGGGTAAGTAAATCTTATTTTCTGTGACACTCTAAGCTATGGTTGGGCACTTTGTTTATAAAGTTCTAAATATATGTATTCAAACATTTATTTGCCTTGACTCAGAATGTTCAACTTTCCTTATTTTTCAGACAGTCAGTTTCATATTTGGGATAATGCATTTGAATTAATAATTTTTTCTTACCTTCAAAAATTTGACTCTTTTTTCCCTGTGGGCTGTTAGGCTCGCGGGGGCTGAAAATGCTTCATTTTATTGCGTCATTCTTGATGCTGACTTTTTTGGCGCAAAAATTCTTTTCCGTTTCCGGCGTCATACGTGTCGCCGGAAGTTGCGTCATTTTTTTGACGTTATTTTGCGCGAAAAATGTCGGCGTTCCGGATGTGGCGTCATTTTTGGCGCCAAGAGCATTTAGGCGCCAAATAATGTGGGCGTCTTATTTGGCGCTAAAAAATAAGGGCGTCGCTTTTGTCTCCACATTATTTAAGTCTTATTTTTTCATTGCTTCTGGTTGCTAGAAGCTTGTTCTTTGGCATTTTTTCCCATTCCTGAAACTGTCATTTAAGGAATTTGATCAATTTTGCTTTATATGTTGTTTTTTCTCTTACATATTGCAAGATGTCTCACGTTGCATCTGAGTCAGAAGATACTACAGGAAAATCGCTGTCTAGTGCTGGAGCTACCAAGCTAAGTGTATCTGCTATAATTTTTGGTATCTGTTTCTCCAGCTGTTGTTTGTATTGCATGTCATGACAAACTTATTAATGCAGATAAAATTTCCTTTAGTACTGTTACATTACCTGTTGCTGTTCCGTCAACATCTAATTTTCAGAGTGTTCCTGATAAACATAAGAGATTTTATTTTTTAAATCCATTAAGAAGGCTATGTCTGTTATTTCTCCTTCTAGTTTACATAAAAGTCTTTTAAAACTTCTCTTTTTTCAGATGAATTTTTAAATGAACATCATCATTCTGATACTGATAATGGTTCTTCTGGTTCAGAGGTTTCTGTCTCAGAGGTTGATGCTGATAAATCTTTGTATTTGTTCAAGATGGAATTTATTCGTTCTTTATTTAAAGAAGTATTAATTGCATTAGAAATAGAGGATTCTGGTCCTCTTGATACTAAATCTAAACGTTTAAATAAGGTTTTTAAATCTCCTGTAGTTATTCCAGAAGTGTTTAATCTCCCTGATGCTATTTCTGAAGTAATTTCCAGGGAATGGAATAATTTGGGTAATTCTTTTACTCCTTCTAAACGTTTAAGCAATTATATCCTGTGCCATCTGACAGGTTAGAGTTTTTTGGGACAAAATCCCTAAGGTTATGGGGCTGTCTCTACTCCTGCTAAATGTGCTACTATTCCTACGGCAGATAGTACTTCATTTAAGGATCCTTTAGATAGGAAAATTGAATCCTTTCTAAGAAAAGCTTACTTATGTTCAGGTAATCTTCTTAGACCTGCTATATTTTTAGCGGATGTTGCTGCAGCTTCAACTTTTTGGTTAGAAGCTTTAGCGCAACAAGTAACAGATCATAATTCTATAGCATTATTATTATTCTATAACATGCTAATAATTTTATTGGTGATACCATCTTTTGATATCATTAGAGTTGATGTCAGGTATATGTCTCTAGCTATTATAGCTAGAAAAGCTTTATGGATTAAACTTGGAATGCTGATATGTCTTCTAAGTCAACTTTGCTTTCCCTTTCTTTCCAGGGTAATACATTATTATCTCAACTGTTTCTGGAAGGAAGGGAACTTTTTTACCAAAGGATAAAAAATCTAAGGTAAATTTAGGTCTAATAATCATTTTCGTTCCTTTCCTCACAATAAGGAACAAAAGCCTGATCCTTCATCCTCAGGAGCGGTATCAGTTTGGAAACTATTTCCAGTTTGGAATATATCCAAGCCTTATAGAAAACCTATAGCCAGCTCCTAAGTACCCATGAAGGTGCGGACCTTATTCCAGCTCAGCTGGTATGGGGCAGATTACGTTTTCTTCAAAGAAATTTGGATCAATTCCGTTCTCAATTTCTGGTTTCAGAACATTGTTTCAGAAAGGTACAGAATTGGCTTCAGTTAAGGCCTTTTCCGTGTCCCAGTTAACACAGCAAAGGCTCAGCATTTCTGAAATGTTTTTCAGATCTAGAGTTGGCTGGAGTAATTATGCCAGTTCCAGTTCTGGAACAGGGGCTGGGGTTTTATTTTATCTCTTCATTGTACCAAAGAAGGTCAATTCCTTCAGACCAGTTCCGGATCTATCAATATTGAATCGTTATGTAAGGATACCAACGTTCAAGATGGTAACTGTAAGGACTATCTTGCCTTTTGTTCAGCAAGGGCATTATATGTCCACAATAGATTTACAGGATGCATATCTGCATATTCCGATTCATCCAGATCATTATCAGTTCCTGAGATTCTCTTTTCTGGACAAGCATTATCAGTTTGTGGCTCTGCCGTTTGGCCTAGCTACAGCTCCAAGAATTTTTACAAAGGTTCTCGGTGCCCTTCTGTCTGTAATCAGAGAACAGGGTATTGTGGTATTTCCTTATTTGGACGATATCTTGGTACTTGCTCAGTCTTTACATTTAGCAGAATCTCATACGAATCGACTTGTGTTGTTTCTTCAAGATCATGGTTGGAGGATCAATTTACCAAAAAGTTCATTGATTCCTCAGACAAGGGTAACCTTTCTGGGTTTCCAGATAGATTCAGTGTCCATGACTCTGTCGTTAACAGACAAGAGACGTCTAAAATTGATTTCAGCTTGTCGAAACCTTCAGTCACAATCATTCCCTTCGGTAGCCTTATGCATGGAAATTCTAGGTCTTGTGACTGCTGCATCGGACGCGATCCCCTTTGCTCGTTTTCACATGCGACCTCTTCAGCTCTGTATGCTGAATCAATGGTGCAAGGATTACACAAAGATATCTCAATTAATATCTTTAAAACCGATTGTTCGACACTCTCTAACGTGGTGGACAGATCACCATCGTTTAATTCAGGGGGCTTCTTTTGTGCTTCCGACCTGGACTGTAATTTCAACAGATGCAAGTCTCACAGGTTGGGGAGCTGTGTGGGGATCTCTGACGGCACAAGGAGTTTGGGAATCTCAGGAGGTGAGATTACCGATCAATATTTTGGAACTCCGTGCAATTTTCAGAGCTCTTCAGTTTTGGCCTCTTCTGAAGAGAGAATCGTTCATTTGTTTTCAGACAGACAATGTCACAACTGTGGCATACATCAATCATCAAGGAGGGACTCACAGTCCTCTGGCTATGAAAGAAGTATCTCGAATTTTGATTTGGGCGGAATCCAGCTCCTGTCTAATTTCTGCGGTTCATATCCCAGGTGTAGACAATTGGGAAGCGGATTATCTCAGTCGCCAAACGTTGCATCCGGGCGAATGGTCTCTTCACCCAGAGGTATTTCTTCAGATTGTTTAAATGTGGGAACTTCCAGAAATAGATCTGATGGCGTCTCATCTAAACAAGAAACTTCCCAGATATCTGTCCAGATCCCGGGATCCTCAGGCGGAGGCAGTGGATGCATTATCACTTTCTTGGAAGTATCATCCTGCCTATATCTTTCCGCCTCTAGTTCTTCTTCCAAGAGTAATCTCCAAGATTCTGAGGGAATGCTCGTTTGTTCTGCTGGTAGCTCCGGTATGGCCTCACAGGTTTTGGTATGCAGATCTTGTCCGGATGGCCTCTTGCCAACCGTGGACTCTTCCGTTAAGACCAGACCTTCTGTCGCAAGGTCCTTTTTTCCATCAGGATCTGAAATCCTTAAATTTAAAGGTATGGAGATTGAACGCTTGATTCTTGGTCAAAGAGGTTTCTCTGACTCTGTGATTAATACTATGTTACAGGCTCGTAAATCTGTATCTAGAGAGATATATTATAGAGTCTGGAAGACATATTTCTTGGTGTCTTTCTCATCATTTTTCTTGGCATTCTTTTAGAATACCGAGAATTTTACAGTTTCTTCAGGATGGTTTAGATAAGGGTTTGTCTGCAAGTTCCTTGAAGGGACAAATCTCTGCTCTTTCTGTTCTTTTTCACAGAAAGATTGCTATTCTTCCTGATATTCATTGTTTTGTACAAGCTTTGGTTCGTATAAAACCTGTCATTAAGTCTATTTCTCCTCCTTGGAGTTTGAATTTGGTTCTGGGAGCTCTTCAAGCTCCTCCCTTTGAACCTATGCATTCATTGGACATTAAATTACTTTCTTGGAAAGTTTTGTTCCTTTTGGCCATCTCTTCTGCCAGAAGAGTTTCTGAATTATCTGCTCTTTCTTGTGAGTCTCCTTTTCTGATTTTTCATCAGGATAAGGCGGTGTTGCAAACTTCTTTTGAATTTTTACCTAAAGTTGTGAATTCCAACAACATTAGTAGAGAAATTGTGGTTCCTTCATTATGTCCTAATCCTAAGAATTCTAAGGAGAAATCATTGCATTCTTTGGATGTTGTTAGAGCTTTGAAATATTATGTTGAAGCTACTAAATCTTTCCGAAAGACTTCTAGTCTATTTGTTATCTTTTCTGGTTCTAGAAAAGGCCAGAAAGCTTCTGCCATTTCTTTGGCATCTTGGTTGAAATCTTTAATTCATCTTGCCTATGTTGAGTCGGGTAAAACTCTGCCTCAGAGGATTACAGCTCATTCTACCAGGTCAGTTTCTACTTCCTGGGCGTTTAGGAATGACGCTTCGGTTGATCAGATTTGCAAAGCAGCAACTTGGTCCTCTTTGCATACTTTTACTAAATTCTACCATTTTGATGTATTTTCTTCTTCTGAAGCAGTTTTTGGTAGAAAAGTACTTCTGGCAGCGGTTTCAGTCTGAATCTTCTGCTTATGTTTTTCATTAAACTTTATTTTGGGTGTGGATTATTTTCAGCAGGAATTGGCTGTCTTTATTTTATCCCTCCCTCTCTAGTGACTCTTGTGTGGAAAGATCCACATCTTGGGTAATCATTATCCCATACGTCACTAGCTCATGGACTCTTGCTAATTACATGAAAGAAAACATAATTTATGTAAGAACTTACCTGATAAATTCATTTCTTTCATATTAGCAAGAGTCCATGAGGCCCGCCCTTTTTTTGTGGTGGTTATGATTTTTTTGTATAAAGCACAATTATTTCAATTCCTTATTTTATATGCTTTCGCACTTTTTTCTTATCACCCCACTTCTTGGCTATTCGTTAAACTGAATTGTGGGTGTGGTGAGGGGTGTATTTATAGGCATTTTAAGGTTTGGGAAACTTTGCCCCTCCTGGTAGGAATGTATATCCCATACGTCACTAGCTCATGGACTCTTGCTAATATGAAAGAAATGAATTTATCAGGTAAGTTCTTACATAAATTATGTTATATATATATATATATATATATACGTAATGGAAAAAGCTGCAGCCCTCCCATTTATCTTTTCAGTGTTTTATTTTCAAGCAGAAAACATATATATATATATATACATATACAGTCATGGCCAAAATTATTGGCACCCCTGCATTTCTAGGTGAGTACTTTGTGGTTCTTAGTATCCTAGCTGCTAACAGCGTCTGAAAAGAAAAACAGAGACGTCTCACCTTCACCTGCTCTGCCCGCTCTCTTCATCTTACCCCAGTCGCTACAAACTTTCCGGCCGTTTGGGTATACAACAGCCTGGCCTGTTTGTGACATATGTGACTGGCCTGTTTGTGACATATATATGTTTTACCAACTTTTTACTGCATGTGAGCTATTAAGATTTTAAATATGTTTGAATAAAGGAACTTTTATTCTTAAGCAGTATCCTCCATTTTTTTACCCCTGCATTTCTGTCAGATAATGCACCACTTCGCCCAGACTATTGTTGCAATTACAAATGTTTAGGCATTTTCATGTTTATTTCTTTTGTTTGTATTGGTATGACACAAAAAAAGCAAAATCTGCCACATTCCACTCAAAACTCAAAACACGGACTGGACACAATTATTGGCACTCTCAATTTAATATTTGGTAGCACACCCCTTGGAAAAAATAACTGAAATCAATAGCTTCCTGTAACCATCAATGAGTTTCTCACACCTCTCTACTGGAATTTTGGACCACACTTCGTTCACCAACTGCTCCAGGTCTCTCAGATTGGAAGGGTTCCTTTTCCCAACTGCTGTTTTGAGATCTCTCCACAGGTGCTCTTTGGGATTCAGATCATGACTCATTGCTGGCCAGTTCAGCACTCTTCAGCACTATGTATTAAACCATTTCTGGTTGCATTCTGATGAGAGATTTGGGTCAGTGTCCTGCTGTAAGACCCATGACCTCTGATGGAGACCCAACTTTCTGACACTGGGCCCTTCATTGCACCACATAATTCTTTGGTAGTCTTCAGATTTCATAATGCCATGCGCACAGTCAAGACATCCAGTGCCTGAAGCAACAAAGCAACCCCAAAACATCAGTGAACCTCCACCATGTTTGACTGTAGGGACTGTATTATTTTCTTTAAAAGCCTCATTCCTTTTTTTGAAAATAGTAGAATGATGGGCATTACCAAAAAGCTGTAATTTTGTTTCATCTGTCCACAGCACATTCTTCCAAAATTAATTTTTCTTCCTCAGGTAAGTTTTGCCAAACTCCACTCTGGCTTTTTTATGTTTTATGTGTCAGCAGTTGGGTCTCCTACCATAGCTTCCCTTTTCGTTCAGATGGCGACGAATAGTGTGAGCTGACAGATTACCCTGTGCTTGAAAGTCATCTTGAATTTGTCTGGAAGTTGATTGTGGTTCTTTATCCACCACTCTAACAATCCTTTGTTGCAATCTTTAATCAATTTTTCTCTTTTGTCAACATCCAGGGAAATTAGCTACAGTGCCATGGGCTGTAAACTTCTTGACAATGTTGCGCACAGTGGACACAGGAACATTTAGATCTCTGGAGATGGAGTTGTAACCTTGAGATTGTCCATGCTTTTCCACAATTTGTGTTCTAAAATCCTCAGAAAATTCTTTGCTTCTCTTTCTCTTCTCCGTGCTCAGTGTGGCACACAGAGACACACAACAGAAAGGTTGAGTCAATTTTTCACCATTTTAACTGGTTTCTGGTGTGATTTACATATTATCAGCAGTCGTTAATTGATGCAGGTGAGTTTAATTACAAATTACAGGAGCATCACAAACTTGGAATGCAATTATTTCTTACAATATTGAGAAGGTGCCAATAATTTTCTCCAGTCCATTTTTGGAATTTAGTTAGTGTCAGATTTAGCTTTTTTTTCTCCACTTTTTTTTGTTTAGAGGAAAGAACCTTGCAAGCGAGCTTTCATCCCCTATCTTTATTTTATTGTGGCTATTTTGAACATTTTATTGTGACAATTTTATTGTGGCATTTTCTAAAAATGACTGAAATGCATAACTTAAACATTGTCAAATTTTGAACACATAAACAAATGTTAGAATGATAAAAATAAAGTGACCACTTATATTATATCCACATGCTGGCATGCCTCCAAGTAGACAGTGAGAGCCAGATTCCGAGTGGCATGCTAACTGTTGCGAGCAGGCGATATATGGTTTATCGCGTGTCTAATGTAGCTCGTATTACCAGTTGAAAGTAAGCTTATTCGCTTACTGAACCCAAATTTTTTCTTCATTCTCTTGCTATATTTATTTAAAAAAGAAAGCATCTAAGCTTTTTTTTGGTTCAGAACTGTGGACAGCATTTTTTTAGTGGTGGATGAATTTATCCACCAATCGGCAAAAACATCCAAGGTTGTTCACCAAAAATTGGCCGGCATCTAAACTTACATTCTTGCATTTCAAATAAAGATACCAAGAGAATGAAGAAAAATTGATAATAGGAGTAAATTAGAAAGTTGCTTAAAATTGCAATATATACATATAAAGAGAGAAGCGCTCAACCTGGGAATATACAATAGCATAATAGCTTGTTCTATGGCTAGTTACCACCCAAGAAGCAGCCTCTTTTTTCTCAACATGTGCCTTTCACAGAGAAGAACTTTCCTGCAGCATATCAGTCTGATCCTGACTTCACAGTACAGTCCAGCCCCGAAATACCAGGCAAACCCTCTCTGAACGAGAGAAACAGCAAAACCCCAGATGTACGTTTTGGCCTATTATGGGCCTTGTCAGTGAGGTGCAGCCATATCCCTCTAGGCACACTGAGCAACGGCTCCATGTCTGGATTCCGCATTACAGTTAGGGAGACTTCCCTAAGTGTCATAATTTGCATAAATAAAAAGAGAGAAGCGCTCAACCTGGGAATATACAATAGCATAATAGCTTGTTCTATGGCTAGTTACCACCCAAGAAGCAGCCTCGTTTTGCTCAACATGTGCCTTTCACAGAGAAGAACTTTCCTGAAGCATATCGGTCTGATTCTTCCTGACTTCACAGTACAGTCCAGCCCCGAAATACCAGGCAATCCCTCGCTGAACAAGAGAAACAGCAAAACCCCATACATACGTTTCGGCCTATTGTGGGCATTGTCAGTGAGGTTCAGTGAGGTGCAGCCATATCCCTCTAGGCACACTGAGCAACGGGTCCACGTCTGGATTCCCGCATTACACTTATGGAGACTTCCCTAAGTGTCATAATTTGCATAAATAAAAAGAGAGAAGCACTCAACCTGGGAACGAACAATAGCATAATAGCTTGTTCTATGGCTAGTTACCATCCAAGAAGCAGTCTCTTTTTGCTCAACATGTGCCTTTCACAGAGAAGAACTTTCCTGAAGCATATCAGTCTGATCCTGACTTCACAGTACAGTCCAGCCCTGAAATACCAGGCAATCCCTCTCTAAACAAGAGAAACAGCAAAACCCCAGATGTACATTTCAGCCTATTGTGTCATAATTTGCATAAATAAAAAGAGAGACATGCTCAACCTGGGAATGAACAATAGCATAATAGCTTGTTCTATGGCTAGTTACCATCCAAGAAGCAGCCTCTTTTTGCTCAACATGTGCCTTTCACAGAGAAGAACTTTCCTGAAGCATATCAGTCTGATCCTGACTTCACAATACAGTCCAGCCCGAAATACCAGGCAATCCCTCTCTGAACAAGAGAAAAAGCAAAACCCCAGATGTACACACGTTTCACAAATAAAAATTTTTGGGTTCAGTGTCCCTTTAAGCGCAATTGAATTCAATGTGTGCCAGGTTATCGCAACCTAATGGTTACACTTGAATAAAAAAGTTTCACAAAAAAATATGAAAAATACATTTCACAGTGCAATTACACTCCTAATAACACTGTCTGATAACAATTATTAAAAAAAATATTGCATCAAAAAGTAATAAGGGCTCAAAGATATGTGGTCTGAATTGTAAGTAAAATAAAGTCTGCAAAGAGCTTTAACATAGAGATACATACATAGACATGTCTAAATATGAATATTTATGTATATACCTTTATATATAAATATATTTATATATACATATGCATTTATATATTACTGTGTTTTACTGTATATTTACTGTACATATTTAACATTCCAATTCTCATTCACTTACAGGATAATGTCATTTTTATTCTTAAATACAGTAGTCCAAACAGTATCAGATTGGCTAACGATATGTGTTCATCCAGCTGCCAGTAGTCCAATGCTGTTTCTTCAGCAAAGAATAACAAGATAATTAATTAAGCAAATTTGATAATAGAAGTAAATTGGAAACCTTTTTTTTAATTGTATGTTCTATCAAAATCATGAAAGAAATTTGGAGGTTGACTGTCCTTTTAACTATTTATTTACTGCAAATATTTCACATTCCGATGTTCTTCACATAAGGCTTTATGTTCTAAATATTTTTAAATAGATATTCCTAAATATATATATAGATATAGATATATATTCTACCAAACAAAACATTATATATATCTAAAAATATGTATTTATAAATAAATAGAATATATTCTTCTATGTGAAGAACATATTAATATTTAATTTCGGGTTAGCTCCCTTGAGAAAATTCAATTAGGTTGGCGTTCAAGTAGGGTGTTCATTCTTTTTTTTTCACTTTTTGCAATCCATTGAAGTCTTTGGGGGAATGCGTTAATGCAAATCTCAATATTGGAAGTTCAACTTGTAATACTCGCTGTATCCAACTCATGCAAAAATTTAAAGTCAAGGGGAGTTGGTGCGCAAGCGTGATTGATAATTACTGCTCCATTCATAATCTAGCTCTGAATCGGAATAAAAGGTCTGTTACCATGTTAACTTGGACATCACTGGGAGCGCCTATATGTCTTAAACACAAATGCTCTAGATACTCATGCACAAGCATGATGATAAAAAAATAGTATTGTTTTAATTGAAAAAGACTTGCATAAATAAAGTGCATGTATCTATCAACTGCTTATTAGAAACAACGAGCCATAAGGCAACATTTTTCATTGGATACCACATAAAATTAACTAAAAAAAAGTAAAAAAGGCATAGGCGAAGATTATGAGAAGTACTAGAAGACTTTGAATGTAAAATACAACTGTAATATGATTGCTGTCTAAGATGAAGATGTTATGAGCATTATTTCATCACAAAGATTATTTTAATGCAAAGTGATCTGTGTGAGTTTACCATCATTTTAAAGGAATATGGTATATGATCAAGGGCTGGCCTTGAAATTGCTATTTGTGGGTGTATTTGTTGTGTATGCATATGTGCAGTGTTATAAACTTATACTTTAAGTCAAACCTTAGTTTAAATATAGTGAAGAATGTCACTATTGGCTTAGAGATTTAATGATAACTGACATGAGTTTTTCAGAGCGCCCCCATAGAAGTTTATTATGTGTGGGATATAGAGCACTCACACTATCCGACATGCAGATGTTAGCGTACCCTAGCCTTTCATTCTATCACTAATATATTACTTTCAGTGCTATTGATTGTTAACTCACAATATTGCTAATAATTTCTCTCTCTACTAATCTGGACATTTATGGGGGAGTTAATGTCCCTATTGTATATCGAGCTCATGCACAAAGCAATGCATACTTATTGTCATGAAATCCAATCTCCATTCATGTTTTTGAAGGACGATGATTAAAGATTGGCAAATGTATTCAAGATAACATTTGAATAGTAGCATAAATGTTTATTTATACTATTGAATGCATCTTTACAGGCATTCCAGTCTCTATTGTGAATGTATAGAATGCAATATTTGTATTTTAATTATGCTATTCCAGACTTTGTTTGTTTGTTTGTTTTAATTGAATGTAGCATTCAAAGATGTGACAGTAACATTCATTTGAAACAACAAAATCTTCAGCAAAAATGTAATATTGGTGTTAAAGTGACACTCAAGTCAAAATAAACTTTTATAAATCAGATAGAGCATGCAGTTTTAATACACTTTCCAATTTACTTCCATTATCATATTTTGCATAGTCTTTTAATATGCACATTTTCTAAGGCACCAGCTTCTACTGAGCATGTGCACAGGCTCACAGGGTATACATATACTACTCTGTGATTGGCTGATGTCTGTCACAAGGGCTGGAAAATGGGAGTAAAAATACATTTGCCCAACAAAAATCTACTGCTTATTTGAAATTCAGAGTAGGTGTTAAATCATTGTCTTTTTATTATGCACTTGTTAGTTATGCAAATATACTGTATTGAGTGGTCCTTTTAAATGTTCAGCTTCTGTTTTCTTTTTTAAACAAAGGTAGCAAAAACATTGCCCATACCTAATGATGAGTTAAAGGGATATAAAGTTGCAAATAAACTCTGTGTTTGAATATTTTATTATTGCACTGTTGCTTGCATGAAATTATGGGGTTGATCGCAATCTATTATTTAAAAATTAGCAGTATTTTAATTGCCGATGATCCATTTTCGATGTTAACACAATCATAATTAGCCATTTTATTGTTTATTAGCAGTACTTTTTTTCTTATTATTTTTGGTGATATTTGGGCCTTTAGTTAATATTTGTAAGTCCTGTTTTTGTGATCACAAAACAAATTCTCGCCATTTTTCACGTAGTGAATTTCACAGCTAAAAGGACTTTACCTGCTAAATCAATAAAAGTTTTATAATAATAATAATAAGCACTTTTACACTAATACAAATGAGTAAAATGAATAAATCAGCAAACACATATGCCGTGTTTAAATCCTTTAACGATTCCTACACACATGTTTCTATACTATTATAGCACAACAGGTTAATTCACCCATTACCTACTAGCATCATTAAACTCTATAGGCTCCATGTAATAAGCAGCGAAAGTGAGCCTGCTTACTGCAACGTAAGAAGCAGCGGTCATTAGACTGATGCTTCTTACACTCTACACCATCTCTGAGGTGGTGAGGAGAAATCACAGAGAGCTTGAGTGATTGACAGCCCCTTCTCTCTCAGAATTTGTCATGTGAAAGAAAGGGACGGGCTTTAGATGCTCACTTGAGCGTGTAATGATACATACGGGTAGCAGATCCTGTTCATGTAATTGATAAACCCATTCTGTTTATCATTAATTAAACATTTCGTGGGGGGTTACTTTTATTGTAGAATAGGGTTGTAGTATTCATTTAAAAAAGAGCTTTGACATTTCATGGCAATGCCATACAAAAGCCCTTCTAAGGGCTATTGTTATAGTAACTGTTGGTGTTAGTTTAGTTTTTTTTATTTTGGGATTGTTTTTTTTTTTAATGGGGTTCTTAGTTTTAGTATAGGAATAACTGTGCTTTTTATTTTTGGTAGTGTTGTTTTGGTTTTCTGTAATGTAAGGTTTTAATATTTTTGGTACATTTAGTGTTTGTTATTTTTTGTAAGTTAGGGGGTTTTAGCTTCAAGGTGGGTGAGTTAGCTTATTTAGGTGTTCGGTAGTTAAGTAGTGCAGTGGTAGTTTGTGTTGAGTTTTTGATGGAATAGGATTTAATAGGTTAGAACAGTGTTTTTCAACCAGTGTACCGTGAGAGATCCTCAGGTGTGCCGCAGCAGACTGACAACAGTGTGACATATTTTTTTAAACTTTGCTTGTTTTTTACTCCCAGTGCAGGGGTGTCCCTCTTTCAAATTTTGAAATATTGGGAGGTATGTGACAGGCTCATCAGGCAGACATCATTTACAATCATGACATATTAACATTCATTCACAGACAATCATTATGATTGTTTGTGAATGAATGTCAATATGACACGTATAGTTTGTAGGAGGCATGGCATAACAGCACAATACATACAGTATGTGTGTGTTTGTGTGTGCGTATGTGTATATATATATATATATATATATATATATATATATATATATATACTTCATTAGGCTACAATGTGTGATTTTTTTAAAAATTTTGGGATGGTGGTGTGCCACAGGATTTTTTAATGTAAAAAAGTGTGCCACGGCAAGAAAAAGGTTAAAAATCACTGGGTTAGAAGGTAGTAGCAGTATAGGGGTTAAAGGGACACTCAATCAAAATTAATTTTTCATTATTCAGCTAGAGCATGCCATTTTAAACAACTTTCCAATTTACTTCCAATAACAAAATGTGCAGTATTTTTATATTTAAACTTTTTGAGTCACCAGCTCCTACTGAGCATGTGCAAGAATAAGTGTGTATGCATTTGTGAATGGCTGATGGCTGTCACATGGTAGATCTATGCATTTGTGAATGGCTGATGGCTGTCACATGGTACAGGGGGAGTGGAAAAAGACAACTTTTAAAATTGTCAGAAAAAAATCTACTACTCATTTGAAGTTCAGAGTAAATGCTATTGCATTGTCTTGTTATCTTGCATTTGTTGATTATGCAAATCTTCTGTGTTGACTGGTCCTTTAAGTAGTGTAGGCGTGATTGTGGTGTGCTTTTGGTGTTTTAGGGAATAAGTAGTTTAGGAAGTGTTTGCGGTGGGCTATTGGTGGTTTAGGGGTTAAGTAGTGTAGGGGGAATTTGTGGTGGGCTATTGGCGGTTTAGAGGTTAATAGGTTAGGAATATCATTGCAGTGGTCTGTTGGCAGTTTAAGGGTTAGTTAGTGCAGGATTAGTTTCGGGTGGGGTGTTATGGTGGTTTAGTGGTACATAGGTTTAGTTATTAGGTTGGGTGCAATATATTTAAAAGGGATTCTTTACTTTACATTGCCAATATCGGTGCCAATGCTACTTGAAATATTTTGCCAGCATTGCCACACATTGCGATGTAAAGTAAGATGTGATGCTGCCTTTAAAGAGTGATGTCAGCACTTTTAAATATTTTGCCTGCATTCTTGACATTCTTGACATTGCATTGGATCCCTTTTTTAATATATTGCTGCCTCGCAGCACTTTTGAGCACCAGGGCCTAAATTAATATTCTATAAGTATATTTAATAATGTGTTTTACAGTGTATATACTCTAAATATTAAACATTCCAATGTTCTTTACATACAGGAAAATTATATTTTTATTTTAACCCCTTAACGACCGAGGACGTGCAGGGTACGTCCTCTAAAAAAATACCCTTAACGACCAAGGACGTACCCTGCACGTCCTCTGTGTGGAAAGCAGCTGGAAGCGATCCTGCTCGCTTCCAACTGCTTTCCGGTTATTGCAGTGATGCCTCGATATCGAGGCATCCTGCAATAACCCTTAGTAGCCACCCGATGCAGAGAGGGCCACTCTGCGGCCCTCTCTGCACCGGATATCTATGGCTTCCATCGTTGGTGGGTGGGAGCGTGTGTGGGAGGCGGGTGGCGGCCATCGATGGCCCAGATGATGTGGAGGGGGGCGGGATCGTGGGCGGGGATGCCCGGACATGCGCACGGACGCGCACACGTGCACGGGGGGGCGGGCGCGTGCACGGGGAGGGAGCGGGAGGGAACCGCTACATTACAGAAAATAAGTAAAGTAAAAATGTAAAAAAAAGGGAAAAAAAGGTCATCAGCGAATGTTGGGTGCTCTGTGGAGGGAGGGAAGCTACACTACAGAAAAAAAACGGGTGAAAAAAAAAATAAACCCATTTTTTTTCTGCAAACTGGGTACTGGCAGACAGCTGCCAGTACCCAAGATGGCCCCTAGTAAGGCAGAGGGGGAGGGTTAGAGAGCTGTTTGGGTGGGACCAGGGAGGTTGGGGGCTATGGGGAGATTCTACAAAGCAGCATATGTAAATATGCCCCAAAAAAAAACGAAAAGAAAAAAAAAAAACTTTTTTTTTAGTACTGGCAGACTTTCTGCCAGTACTTAAGATGGCGGGGACAATTGTGGGGTGGGGGAGGGAAGGAAGCTGTTTGGGAGGGATCAGGGGGTGTGATGTGTCAGGTGGGAGGTTGATCTCTACTCTAAAGCTAAAATTAACCCTGCAAGCTCCCTACAAACTACCTAATTAACCCCTTCACTGCTAGCCATAATACATGTGTGATGCGCAGCAGCATTTAGCGGCCTTCTAATTACCAAAAAGCAAGGCCAAAGTCATATATGTCTGCTATTTCTGAACAAAGGGGATCCCAGAGAAGCATTTACAACCATTTATGCCATAATTGCACACGCTGTTTGTAAATAATTTCAGTGAGAAACCTAAAATTGTGAAAAAATTAAAGTTTTTTTTTATTTGATCGCATTTGCCGGTGAAATGGTGGTATGAAATATACCAAAATGGGCCTAGATCAATACTTGGGGTTCTCTACTACAATACACTAAAGCTAAAATTAACCCTAAAAGCTCCCTACATGCTCCCTAATTAACCCCATTCACTGCTGGGCATAATACACGTGTGGTGCGCAGTGGCATTTAGCAGTCTTCTAATTACCAAAAAGCAAAGCCAAAGCCATATATCTCTGCTATTTATGAACAAATGGGATCCAAGAGAAGCATTTACAACCATTTATTTCATAATTGCATAACTTGTTTGTAAATAATTTCAGTGAGAAACCTAAAGTTTGTGAAAAAATTTGTGAGAAAGTGAACAATTTTTTTTATTTGATCGCATTTGGCGGTGAAATGGTGGCATGAAATATACTAAAATGGGCCTAGATCAATACTTTGGGATGTCTTCTAAAAAAAAAATATATACATGTCAATGGATATTCAGGGATTCCTGAAAGATAGCAGTGTCCCAACATAACTAGCGCTAATTTTGAAAAAAAAGTGGTTTGGAAATAGCAAAGTGCTACTTGTATTTATGGCCCTATAACTTGCAAAAAAAGCAAAAAACATGTTAACATTGGGTATTTCTAAACTCAGGGCAAAATTTAGAAACTATTTAGCATGGGTGTTTTTTGGTGGTTGTAGATGTGTAACAGATTTTGGGGGTCAAAGTTAGAAAAGGTGTGTTGTTTTCCATTTTTTCCTCATATTTTATAATTTTTTTTATAGTAAATTATAAGATATGATGAAAATAATGGTATCTTTAGAAATTCTATTTAATGGCGAGAAAAACGGTATATAATATGTGTGGGTACAGTAAATGAGTAAGAGGAAAATTACAGCTAAACACAAACGCCGCAAAAATGTAAAAATAGCCTTGGTCCCAAATGGACAGAAAATGGAAAAGTGCTGTGGTCATTAAGGGGTTAAATTGATATTAATATATACAGTATATATGTATATATATATATATATATATATATATATATATGTATATCTTTACTAATATATCTATTCATATAGCTATATAGGTATAGACAGGGCCGCCATCAGGGGGTGACAGGGGTGACTCCTATCAGGGGCCCAATGAGCTAGGGGGGCCCCATGAGGCAAGAACTAAAAAAAAAAAAAAAAAAAAATTTTTGTTTAAATTTTGGCAGCCACCAGTGGGTACTACAGCAGAGTGCTAATTGAGCATGGGAAATGTTATTACAAGGAGTAAAGTATTAGCATTTGAGAGGATTTCTGAGTGTGCACTTAACCATTATGCACAGTTGTTTGTACAGTGTGTGCCTGAGTCAGACGGCAGATCACTTTCATTTGCAGAGGACGTAGGAATTACTTAGCAAATCTTTTTTATTTCTTTGTGCAATTTAAGATTGTAACTTCAGTGTGGTAGTAATGATATATATTACATTCCAGTTTACTGCCCCTTTATGCAAGGACTTTCCAGATACAAGGAGGCATTTTATCTAAGATTTTTACATCTGCATAACATGTTATACTCTCAGACTAAGATTGCTCAGTGTTGGAAATGAGACAGGTTAACTTAAAACTGTTCAGTTTACTCTACAGCTGACTTAATTTTGAAATGCATACCAACAAGCTTAAATCCTGCATTTAACCAGATCTAATGGCATAAGTACCACAGCTTATGGTTCCACCAAGACCATATAGAGTACAGCATTTTCAAAATCCACAAGTACAGCTGACAGATGGGAACATTTGTACACTATATTTGAAGTGGTGCTCTTGGTTGGGGAAAATGGGGAAAATATAAAACAAACATATGTCAACCTTTTAAAAGTACTTTTCTTCATCTAACCATCTACCCAGATCATTAATGTACAATTTTGAATTCACAGAATTATTTTTGTTTGCCCATTTACAAATATAAATCTTTAAAAAGTGATCTCTTAATTTCTGCATTTTTTTTATCATGCATGTCACACACTGTTGATTTAGGGGATGCAAGGTGCATAAATGTTTCCTCCTGTGAGTGTTTCTGTGGGTGTCTGTGTTTATGTCTTTGTACTTTGGTTTGTGTCTCTATGAGTGTGTATGTATTTTTTTTCTGTTGGTATCTCTGTGAGGGTAGGTGTGTATGTCTTTGTGCATTTTCTGTGGATGTCTGTGAGGGTGTGTGCATATGTCTGAACTTTTTCTATGGGTGTCTCTGTGAGGGTGGGCATGTGTTTGTCTTTGTGTATTTTCTCTGGATGCCTCTGTGAGGGTGGGTGTGTATGTCTGTGTTTTCTGTGGATGTCTCTGTGAGGGTGTATATTTTCTGTGGGTGTCTCTGTGAGGGTTTGTGTATGTCTTTGTGTGTTTTCTGTGGATGTCTCAGTGAGGGTGTGTATGTATGTCTTTATGTGTTTTCTGTGGGTGTCTCTGTGTGTGTGTGTTTTCTGAGGCTGTCTCTGTTGGTGTTTCCTTGGGTGTATGTGCAAGTTTGAGTTTGTGTGTGTGTATGTCCATTGTCTGTTCCTTTTTAGGACATGTTGACCTTACTACTAATTATTCACATCTTTCTACAGACTTTGAGACTAATGAGACCTTTCCGGAAGTCACCAATCTACTATTTAACCTTTAAATTATTGTTTAGGCAGTTCAGGGCCCTTCCTTTCAGCCTCTGCATGCTGTTGTCATCATTTAGTTGGTATCTTCCTTTACAAAAAGATAATCAGAACTCCATATTTTGTTTTCTAAATCTCCTTTTTTTTTTACAAAACTATAGTTTACCTCATTACTTGTCAGATCAATGTAAGCAAGTGCTAAGTGTCTGTTTGGGTGTCTGTGTCTGAGTTTCTTTGCGTGTTTGCTAGAGTGTCTATATGTGAATCCTTATGTGTGAGTGTGTGTGTGTTTCAGTGTATGTTACTACCTTTACAACATTTCCAAGTTTAAATAGACACTTAAGAATAAAGTGCATATACGTTTTAGTCACTTGGTCAAAAATTGCACATGTCAAAGGAGGGGGGGGGGCCCTGATCAATGGTTAAGTCAGGGGCCCCAAAATTTCTAGTGGCGGCCCTGGGTATAGATATATATTTTACATTACCGTAATAAATATAAATATATATTTAATAATAAAAAAACTAGAATGTGCTAGAATATAAAATATGCGTAACGTGCTAACGTCGGGTTAGTTCACATGAAGAATTAGTTATTGTTAGGAATTGTTAGCATTACCGACGCCATCTTGTTCTTAATTGCCATTTTGTCTTAGGCATCCATCTTGTCTAAAGAAACATTTTATTATAGCAGTTATTATGTAGTGGGAAAAGATATAGATGTTATGTATTTTTGTATAGCTAGGTTGGCCTTGTAAATGTTCCTGGCGAAGCACCTGGAAGCTGTTATCTCTATAAGATGCTCACACGGCCTTGCTTTGGGCCTAGATGTACCTTTTATTATGGTTATAAGAAACACTGCTTCTCAAAACTTTCTTTTACCTAATTATAATAATGGGCTTACTTCTTTCCTGACAAACACTGTGTAAAATGACGCGGTCATGAAGTCTCATCATGTTTACCCTATATGCTGTCATGACTGCCTATAAGAAGTGTTTATATAAAAATATACGGTAAAGCGCTATATACTCGTTCCAAACAGTATGATGTTACAAAACACCCAGTATGAGATTAGTAAACATAAGGGTAAGCATCAGGGTACACTGGTAACTGGATTTATCATATAGCCAGTACACAGGTACTCACATAAGTCCAGAGTCAAAGTTACTGGTGTTTAAGTCCAAGAGATGTCTCCCAAATCACAGAGAGAAATAAATAGATGTGTGTGTAGTCTCGCTGCTCCTCCAAACAGGACTTCCGAATTTCCCAAGAAACTGTATAGAAAAGAAAAAAGCAGAGGAGCGCCGACTCAAATGTAGGGATAAAACAATTTATTAGAACAAAAAATGCGGTTCAATAACACTCACAAGATAAAAGGGGTATAATACATATCTGGGCCGTCTGCCATGAAAAATCCCCCTGCGGTCAGTACACAGTCACTCCGATGTTGGGAGGTAAAAATTCCGGCTGTTAGAATCTCCCGAAAGATCCAGGCTCGCAACTTTGTTTGTCCCTACAAGGGATCCGTAGTGTATTGATCTACTTTCAACCACTAATACTGCACGCTGAATTTTACGTCACCACCCGCGACTGCAGAGCGGTGTGGTAAGGACCGAATACTAAGCGGGAGATTCTAACAGCCGGAATTTTTACCTCCCAACATCGGAGTGACTGTGTACTGACCGCAGGGGGATTTTTCATGGCAGACGGCCCAGATATGTATTATACCCCTTTTATCTTGTGAGTGTTATTGAACCGCATTTTTTGTTCTAATAAATTGTTTTATCCCTACATTTGAGTCGGCGCTCCTCTGCTTTTTTCTTTTCTATAAGAAGTGTTGTTCATCTTTCAATAAACGGAATAGTTTTTAGACTCATTGCTGCGTGGTCTGATTTCTGTTCTCTGGGATATCCTATCAAATAATACATTCATTTCCAGCTGATATGGCGTGTTCCAGGCAAAGCGCTGACTGACACTCTCCCCCCTGAAAACAACACCTAACAGTTATCTTAAGCTGTGTTATGGAAATATTACATATAAAGAGCCAGATTATGAGTGGAGCACAAATATTGAAAGCAAATGCGATCACTTGAGCGCAATCGCGATTTACGCTAGAATGATTACAGCAAATTCTGAGCACCGGTTAATACTTATTGCGGGCGATTCGGGGTTTTTTTTTAACACTTACTGTGGGTGGTTAGTTTTTTTTTATAATGCTCCCTTTTGATTTCACTGCATCCCGGTGGATTCCGAAAATGGCAGGATGGTGAACCACCCTGCCATTTTCGGAATCTCCCCGGATACAGTGAAGGCATAGGGGAGCATTACAAAAAAAAAAAAAAACAACCCCCACAATAAGTGTTAAAAAAAAACAAATTGCCCGCAATAAGTATTAAAAAAAAAAACTCCCACATCATCCATGTGAGACTACAACCTGTCTCACATTGATGATGTACACCAGTCTGGTCATAAGAGAGCATGCAGGAAATGAGCAGCATCACACACTCTGCACCAGACTCAGCAAGAGAGGGTGTGTAAAATGGCTGCCAGCAGCACATTGCAAACATAGCAGGGAAAAAACCCTGACAGGCGTGGAGGCTCCTCTTCATGCGATCATCTGCCACACACTGAAGATTGAATGCAAGGTACCCCATATTTATATTTATGAGAGCTACTGAAATCTTATTGGCTGATTTGAACAGCCAATAGGATTTCAGTAGCTCTAATCCTATTGGCTGATTTTAAAATTTCAGCCAATAGGAATGCAAGGTACCCCAAATTGATTGCGGTACCTTGCATTCAATGATTGGTTTACAACGGACATCGGATGAAGAGGAGCCTCCATGCCGCCGAGCAATGCCGCCACGGAGGAATGCCACAAAGGACTGCCACTGTTGAGGACTGCCACTGAGGATCCAGGCATCAGGAACACAGCTCCGCACCTCCGCTCCAGGCCGCCTTCACTCTGGATGAGAGCAAAGATGGGCTAGAAAAAGAGATGATTACCCTTTTAAGGGCAGTAAAAGAGCTAAATGCCCTATTAAGGGCAATGCCCATAGTTTGTATTAGGGGCAATGGATAGTTTAGTTTTTTTTTTTGTTTTAGGTTTTTTATTTTGGGGGGTTTGGTGGGTGAGGGGTTTTTACTGTTAGGGGGACTTAGTATTTTTTACAGGAAAAAGAGCTGTTTAACTTAGGGCAATTCCCTACAAAAAGCCCTAAGGTTTACATTTTTTTTATTTTAGATAGCTTTGTTTATTTTTTTCTATCATTTTACTTTTTTTATTTTTAGTAAATTTAGCTTGGGGGTTTGTACTTATCGCCTGGTATATATATATACACATATATATATATATATATATATATATATATATATATATATGTATTTAAATGTGTATATATTTATTTGCATACATTTAAACACATATAAAGACATAAATACATATGTACACACACACACAAATATATATATATATATATATATATATATATATATAAAAGTGCATAACATGTAGTGTATTTACTGTAAATATATCACATTCTAATGTTCTGCACATATTTATAAATTGATATATTTATAAATTGATATTCCTTTATATATTTTTATAAATCTATACCTATACATAATTATTTTGAGCTTGTCGGGTTAGTGCATGAGTGAAACACTCATAAAACCAGCGCAACCCGACAAGCAAAAAAACTTACTTCTGGAGCGGTTTAAGTGTTCCACTTGCAATCTGGCCCAAAATATTAAAAATTTAATAACATCAATTTGTATTATTAAATATGTACATATATATATATATATATATATATATATATATATATATATATATATAGATGTATATATTTATATGAATAGATGTATAGTATTCTAGCCCAAAATCGGTAGATTAACAAAGCAGATAACAATATTGTGTTGTTTTTGGCAGGTAAACATTTTGAGCATTAGGGGTATAAATGGAATAAGTTTTTTATGATTGCGATCACTTAAAAACACACAATATCTACTGAAAACAAGTGTAAGATGGTGATCAACCCCAATGTGTATAATCTCAACAAACTGCAATCAAACACATCAGTCAACAACAGTTGATTTATTTATGACAATGATTCCTTTGGCCATGGGCTTTGTAATTGTTGCCCCTGTTTTTAACTAAAAATGAATGTGAAGTGCCTGTTATAAATAACTTTTCACAAACATAAATTAAAGAAATGGTAGATTTTCCCATTCTTAGAGCTGGAGGTGCATACTGCTGACTTTTTAAGGCTAACCCTACTATATCTTTCTCTAATTGGCTTTAACAGATACAATGTCACTTTATACTAGCTTAAAGGAATAGTAAACAGCAAAAATGTTATTTAAAAAGATAGATAATCTCTTTATTTACCATTCCCCAGTTTTGCATAACCAACACTTTTATAGAAATATACTTTTTACCTCTGTAACTACTAAGAATAACAAGAGAACAAAGCAAATTTGATGTTAAAAGTAAATTAGATAGTTGTTTAAAATTGCATGCCCTATCTGAATCATGAAATTTAATTTGGATTTTACTATCCCTTTAACCTTTTAAAGTCGTTATGGCGTTCTATTGCGCCCTGACCAAGCCGGCTTTAGCGCCATTAGGGCAGAATAGAACGTCCAAGCCGTTTGGCTTTCCTGAAGCCAACAACGTTTCCTGGATGCGATCTCGGTCTTTAGGGGTGACTAGCGTCATAAGACACCCCTCTGACCCGATCCCATCATTGAAATCTCGCAATCGCGTGCAACAATTGCGAGATTTCAATTTGTTTATATCGGAATGTTATACATGTCTAAAGATGGATATGTATGTAAATATATATGTGTACATATGTATTTATGCATTTATTTGTGTATATGTATTTACAGAAAGTGCATTGGAGCCCTTTGTAAGTAAGTTTACAAAAACATATAAAATCATATTTATGTAATATTCATATTTAATAAAGGTTTTAACTATGTTTTTACTGTGCATTCCAATGTTCTGCAGAATATGTTCTTTGTATTTCTAAATAGATATTCCTATGGATATCTGTATATATCTATACCTATATATAATCATGTATATTTATGAGTATAGATATATATTGTATCAAAATACCATCAGATATATATAGAAATATGTATTTATGAATAAATAGAACATATTCTTCCATGTGAAACACATTGGAATGTGAAATATTCATATTTGCATGTTCGGTTAGCGCACTTGCAAATATGCGATTGGGTTAGCACACAAATGTTTTGTTGTTTTTTTTTTTTACTTTTTTTCTCCATTGACTTCTATGGTAGATTAGGTTATTGCATGCACAATATTCTAAGTTCGGCTTTTTGCACGCATCGGGTTAGTGGGAGAGCGATAACTTTTTACTTTTAATACGAACTCAACCCAATACGAGAAAAAAGTTTACTACTAGTGCAATTAGCACTCTAGCGAAATTGCTAAATAGCGCTCCGCTCTTAATCTGCCCCATTGTTTGCAACAATAAAAATGATGATCTTAATAATCTTTTTTTTTTTAAATAATTCTTTAGGTGCTTTAAACAAAAGTTTAAACTGTAATGAAGGACAAATGTGGCAAATATTTAGATAAAGTTATGTTGAAATTTGAGCTGGCTTTTTATTAAGTCTTGACCTTTTCTATGAAATCCAGAAAGAACTTTTACTATGTACTGGCAAATTCCTCACTACTACAAATCAAAAACAGTAACATCCTCACATCAGGATTCAATAAAAGCCAAAGGATCACTTTATTATTGCATTGTCTATTTTTGTCTCAGAAAAAGAATGTGCACTTGTACCCTCTGTATTTTTTTAAGTCATTCCTAGTAAAGACATCTGAAAATACCAATGTATTTTAACTAGTTAAAAGAGTAACGCTTACATAAAGATGAAATGTTATAAACTTTCCAGGTTGAAAAAAACATTTGAAACAGACCCATAAATACACATATATGTGAACATTTACACAGTCGCACATACAAATCCAGAAACTGTGAAGAAAATGTAAGTACTTTTTTGAAGGGAAGTAAAATCTAATCAAAATGTCATGATTCGGATAACTCAAGCAATTTTTCTATTTATTCCTATGATCAAATTTGACTTGTTCTCTTGGTATCCTTTGTTGAAGAGTAAATCTAAGGGCCAAATAACAATGGAGCCCTATCGTTAGCGTGAGGAGCGTAAAGGCAATCGCGAGATAATGGTGTTCTTTATGCTCAAATCCAGGTGGCGCACTGTTAAAATTATCAAAAATTTGCTTTTCTATGGGTATTGAAGAGCGGTAATATGCGCTTGTATTACAAGCTGAAAGTAAATGTGATTCAGTGAACACAATCACATTTACCGCTCAAACCTTTTATGCAACCTGATTTTGTCTGGATGAGAGAGTTGCGCTAAACTTCACTATGAACCCCTAAATTGCCACCCCTTCACATTGCAAACTACCTCTTTACACTATTAACCCCTAAATCGCATTTGCATGTTTAAATTAAAATCAGCCAATAGAATGAAAGCTTTTTTCATTCTATTGGCTGATTTGCATTTGAACATGCAAATCAGCAAATAGGAATGCAAGGGTACCCCTATATAAATAAGCATAACTCTTTTTTATTTTTGGTAATTTCTTTGTTATTTTTTGTAATGTTAGGGTATGCTATTATTTTTTTTATTTTTTTTTATTAAGGTTTATAAACATACAAAGAAAAGGAAAAAACAAACATATAAAGAATGGTAAAGTTGTATACAAGTTCCAGACTTATGATCTAGTACAAGTAAAAACTAGAAAATGACAATATATGCATGTGACATAGATATAGTCTGATACAATTAAAATTAGCTTTATGGCATACCAAAATGTAACACACAATACCATCCTGAACCTCATTTTTCTTTTTTCTTATTTTTTTGTTCAGTAAACCCTCTGTTCAGAACTACCTGGGCCACTCTTTGGCCCCTGATCACTCATGGAGATAAGCAACAGAAGGTGGAAAATAATAAGGCCACTTTTGGGCCTTTATAAAACTAATCACAAAAATATATAAAAGTACATGTGATTGTAACTGAAATTTCAACAAATAGGAGAGCATATATCATAGTTATAGTCTAGCATACAGAAAACTCAATTTATAACAATCACAAGAGTGACACATACTGCTATCAACTAGCACTAACAACTGGGCTGCATTGATGTACAAGGGATACATGTAATAAAATTAAGTAGGGCTACTGATTGGAGTATACAAATAAATCCTAGCAAACTATGATATTCTTTAACAAGCATAGAGATACGGGGGCTTTGGGAACTTATAAGGTAATAATTTATTGCCCACACCACTGAAAGGGGGTGTGTGAAATCTATGAGGCTTTGTAAGCAAATAGTCTATAGGGAGTTATATTATTCTAAAAGTGAGACACAGTCTAACTAATATAAAATGCTATAACACTGCAGCATATAGTAAAATAGAGCATAATGAGAGATCAGAATACAGTTCTTTCAAATATCCAACTAATACATCTCTGAAAAGCCCAGCCTATGACACAGTAGGTGCCTAATCAAAATAGTAAGCGTCTGTATTCAAAGTCACACGGTGACGCTAAAAGTGTATAATGTAAGCATCTGTATATGAAAATGAACTCCCTAGTAAAAGCAAACGAATATTAACCCAAATCTCATAAAACCACCCTGTGAGCTTAAAATAAAATTACAGCGTAGTATAAATATGTAGTCGGCAAATGGAAGCAGCACACTATGCGTAACGATAAACCTAACCGTAAGTCCTGAATCTAACTAGATGATCTCCCAAGAAGGTTTGATATTATGCCACCCCAACGGGTCAAGATAGTCTCTTTTGGCTGATAGAAATTATCCTACCCCACATCAAAATGCCACAGGATGCTGCCTAATGGAGTTTCCAGAAAAACTTGGTGGGGTTTCCCTGGCAGTAGCATCGGTCTCTCTGGGCCAATGTTGCAGTAGCATAAACAGAGGTTCCAAGCTCCACTGCTTGCGTAAGCGACCAGCTCTCTCTTCCACACTAGACATCCAAGTAAGTAGATGAGGCTCAGTAATCAAGCAGCCAGGGTCCCTCACCCCAACCACAGAGCATCGAGCAGGATCACTGGAAGAACAGGAAAATTGCCCTGTGCGGGCGTAGACTTGTTAGGTAGGTGAGCTTATTGTACTATAGCCCGATCTGTAGGAGCGACCGCTTGCCACGAGGTCAGACCGCCACACACCATCCCCTTGCATTCAGATCTCTGCATCCGCTGCTTTGAGAGTAGTAACTCTTCTACGGGCAGTTGCCAACTATCCAGGAGTTGAATATCATCAGAGTCAACAAGCTGTCCCAAGGGCTCCAGCTGCCTAATCAGATCTATTTTGAAATCTGCAAAAAGAAGTTGTAGCTCCTGATAGATATCTTCCATATTGTAGAATAGGACCAGGAATAGTAGCCCTGATAAATTATAGGTGTAGTCCAAGGACTTGTAGTAATAGTCGTATTTGCGTACGAAGTGTATCTGTGTACGTGTTGACCCAGAAGTCTGGGGGGGGAATGGCAGCCCTAGCCACGCTTTGAACTAGCTACCAGTCTATAAAGGCCTAGCTCACAAAAAGTATGCACAGCTCACTTGGAGAACATAGGTCAGGGGGTCTGTTGTCCGCTCCTGAACTTTTGATATATTAGGTAGACAATCTTAGCTTAGCAAAACAATCCTAGGTAAATAACTCTTCTTTTTTGGTAAAGGTAGGGCTAGTCTATTTTGTGTTAACTTAGGGGGTGTTAGGTCAGGGGTTTTAGATGTTAGTGGGTTAT
Source organism: Bombina bombina (assembly GCF_027579735.1). Taxonomy (NCBI): domain Eukaryota; kingdom Metazoa; phylum Chordata; class Amphibia; order Anura; family Bombinatoridae; genus Bombina; species Bombina bombina. Next base: position 911,817,953 of record NC_069499.1, read on the forward strand.
CTTGCGTTGGGGGGTGGCTGTTTAGGAGTTAATAGTGTAGTGCTTTAGTTTGCATTGGGTGGATGATGGTTTAAGGGTTAATAGTGTAGTAGAGACTTTGCTAAGGGCAATGTGTCAGTTTAAGGGTTATTAGAGTAGGGGCTTATACCGATCAGTTTTAAGCGCGGGTAGGGTGTTTTTTTCCACTTTTTCTCTCTCCATTGACTTATATGGGGGAATAGTTTATCGCACACGAGACAGCTTTTCACACCTAGACAGCGCTAGTTCATGTGTTGCATATGAGTCAGCACTGATTGGCTGATATGCAAGTCTGTCAAACGAACTGAAATAAGGGGCAGTGTGCAGAGGCTTAGATTCAAGGTAATCACAGAGGTAAAAATTATATTAATGTAACAGAGTTGGATCTGCAAAATTAGGGAATGGGTTATAAATGGATTATCTATCTTTTTAAACAATAACAATTTGGGAGTAGACTGTCCCTTTAAGACACCTTTTCTTCTAGCCAGCGAGATTACTTAACGCAGATAACTTTAAGTAGTTCTGCATGTTTCCTAAGTATTTTAATTGTAATTATTGATTTTCCACATTGCTACTGGGCACCTAACGCAACTATAGGAAACATTGGAAAATATAGAGATGGTCAAGGAAGGTGATGCCACCTTTACAACAACTTCACCAGTGCCTGTGAATCTTGCCCAATATAGTCTCTAACTGCATTACACACAAATATGTGTTGATATGATACAGTATATTTCCTAAGTGTTTACAAATATATTCTTTCTATGCCAGTAGTACCCACAAAATATTATATATTTGTTAAGACTCAGTACTGATGAAGAACCTCAGTATAATTCCTCTAAAGCAATAATACATTAAAAAGTTGTTGTATTATGTGTTCTACTGTATGTGCATTGTAGATGAGTCAGGCTCTCATGATCGAAAGTCCTGCGATACGGCAATATATTCCAAGGGGATCCACCAGAATGTCGAGCTAGCAGATATATTCCAAGCTGCCGTCATCTATGTTAACACGCAGGTAACACAGAGATGCGAGTTACTATATATAGCAATGGGTAGCAATGCTGGCAATAGATTCCAGTCAGCATTGCCACCGACATTGAGGATGTATAGTAAAGGATCCATTTGGAATATAATACAGCAAGCCTAACAACTATAGCTATATGCCACTAAACCAACAAAACACACAAACTAACATTACCCTACTTAACCCCTAAACCGCCAATAGCCCATCGGAAGAAAAAAATCTACCCTATTAACCCCTAAAACACTTTAGCAAAAAGAAAACAAAACAACACAATCAGAAATAAAAAAACACAGTTATACCTACTCTAAAACTAAAGCCCCCTTAAAAAAAAACTAACCCAAAATAAAAAAAACCTATACTAATACTAAAAGTTACTGTAGCCCTTAGAAGGGTTTTAGTACGGCATTACCCTAAAGCGATTTAGCTCTTTTGCTCCAAAAAATATAACCCCATTCTACACTAAAAGTAACCCCCCAACCCCACAAAAAAATACTGTCTAAAAAAACCTACTCTAAAAGCTCTAATAATAAATGTAACAACATAGCTCCTGTGGTTATAATAGTGAGGTTTTTTGTATACTTTATTTGGCAGACATGACGTAGGTCAAGGCGTTCTGTTGGAGTTAGCTGGGTATTCCAGGCGGGTATAGCTAAGACATGACTTAGGTGTTGGCGGTATTAGGGATTTAACTGGGTGTTCCAGTAGGAGTATAGCTAAAATATGATGTAGGTGTGTGCGTTCTGTGGGAGTACGCTGGTAGTTCCATGGGAGTAACCTGCACTTTAATTGGGATTTATTGCAATCAGTACAGTATATTCTAATGTCTGAAGTACAGGTTAGGAGAAGGGTGTCAGCCATGTTTGTATAAGCACCTTTTCAGTGGCAAGACTTCCCAGTGTGGGGCAGGTAGTGTAGGTTTATGGAAAGTAAGGTCACACAGGCCTTAATTTAAGTGTTCTGTCTGTGCTGTGTAGGAACACTTCAAATGCAACCCCCGCTCCTGCCAAAAGTGCAAATCAGTGGCAATGTTGGCGACGTTTTGCTGATGTAGCACTTCCCATTATCTTCTATGGGAAACCCATAGCCACTTGCCGTCACATTGGTGATGTATAGTAAAAGATCCCTTTGGAATATATTACACAGAGTCTACTAACTATACCTATGTACCCCTTTTATTCGTATACATCTCCAGATCAGGGGGTGGTGAGCCTGACAAGGCCAAAAAGCCATTTTCCCATAAGTCTGGGTATGTTTAGAATGTCAGGGACCCAGTAATAAAACACGCTGAATTATATTTTTGTTAGTGAAAATACATATATAACTTGAACCCGTTTTGTTCTGTTATGTCTTTTAATCAAACAGATTGGATTAATAATAACTAAAAATACGTCAGTAAGCGATTGCCAGTTAGAAAAAAATAAGTAATATTTATAGAAACAAATGATTATTAATCACTACAATAATTTAATAATTACGTGAGAACTAATGAAAATATTCACTAAATCATTGTTATAAACACTTGCAAACAGACATAAATCTCCCTATATACTATTTAAGTGCTTTAAAAGTGAGATCTTTTTGGAGTGTAAAATATTGTACTTCTCTGACTGCTGCTAGGCTTCTTATTGGAAGCACTGAAGTCACTGATGTGATTCATTCTAAAACTGCCTCTCAATTGGTTGCAGTAATTCTAACATCCAATCCAGGGCTAATAGAACAATCATGTACAGCAGTGATGGGTTATTTCCTGACACATGGTTGCCACAGATCAATCATTTAGAAGCCTTAAAGGGACATGAACCCCCAAGTACACATTTTCAAACAACTTAACCATTTACTTTTGTTATCAATTTTGCTTCATTCTCTTGGTAACCATTTGCTGAAGGAGCAACATTGCACTACTGTAAGGTAGCTGAACACACTGGTAAGCCAAAGACAAGAGGCATGCATGTGCAGCCACCAGCTCCTGGGCCTACCTATTTATGCTTTTCAACAAAGGATACTAAGATAACAAAGCAAATTAGATAATAGAAGTAAAGTGGAAAGTTGTTTTAAATTGTATGTTCTATCTGAATCATTCTTTCAGAATGATTATGCTCCACGGTCCTCTATAACATATGGGATATTGTCCTGCCTCTAGGAGGAGGTCAAGAACCCATACAAGCTATACATACTCCCACCTCTCTCTTAATTTTATGTATAGCTAAGTAGAGAGTAGGAAGGAAAGGTAGGAAAGGCAAAGCAGGGTTTATAGAGGTGTCATTAGAACTGTAGCCCAAAAATGTAAATGGACATGGCCTGTGTACCATCATCATTCCAAAAGAAAAGAATTTATCAGGTAAACATACATTTTGTTTTCTTTCATAAAATGATGATTGTCCACAGTCCTCTATAAAATATGGGATTAATACCCAAGCCGATGGTCTATGTTACGAAAAGGGTGGGACAGTTTTACTGGCAGTTCTTATTTAGCTGACACTGTGGCCTGGACTTTCCTGCTAAAAGCTGCTTGCTAAAAAGCAAAACCTCCAGCAATAAACGTTGAAAAAAGTATGCAGTTAAGACATGTTGCAACTTTACAAATCTGCTCCAAAGATGTCAAATCTTTCAAAAATCACAATGTTTCAATTGTTCTTGAAGATAGAGCTGTAATGCTCTTAGAAAGGTGACCTTCTAATTGTCAAGAAAGTCTTAAGAGGCAAACGCTACCTTAGTAGTTTTCTGCCCACTAAGTTTGACTGAAATCTATAGTTGCTTGGAGATAGAACTTCAAAGTGTTTACTATAATCAAATTATGTAATATCTGCTACCTAGAGTTAGCAGGATCTAAACACAATGAAGGAAGAACCATGTCCTGATTTTTATTCTCCTCTAAGTAGAAACTGATTTTTAATACAAAGTATAGCCGTCACCTTGTGATAGTGAAAACTGTAGAATCACAGAAAAGGTTAATGAATTAGAAAATTTTATTCTAAAGAGTTTTCTCAAAGAACAAGTACTTTCCCAGTTAATAGACAATAGCAATGTAATGTACATGTTCAATAGAAGAACCTTGTAATATATAGAAAAGTAAGTTTAGATTTTAGGGTGGAGAAATAGGTTCCATCAGTGGCCCAATTCTAATTAACACCTGAACCTCAGGACTTTTAGCTAACTTCCTATGAAAAAGAGATAAGGCAGAAAATAGTGGACACACCCTTGACCAGGGCATCCTGAAAACTGAAGGTTTCTTGGAATTTTAAAGGATACACAGAAAATCCTCTGGAAGAACACCATTTAAAGTATGTCTTCCAATCTTGTGTTAAATTTCTTGTGTTACAGGCTTTCTGGCCTGTATTAAAGATTCAATGACTGAATCAAATACATTTCTATGTTCCAAAACTAGGCGTTCAAACTCCACGCCCTTAAATGAGAGACTTGAGATCTTGATAGAAAAGAGAACATTGAGACAATATAGTTTGTTTTAGTGTAAAAGAACTATGGAAAGCGAAAGGAATTTGCACTAGATCTGCATACCAAGTCCTGCGGTGCCAGACTGGAGCAACTAATTTTACTAATGTTGACTCCTGTTTGAACGTTTCATGGACATACCAAGGTAACTTATGTGTGAACCTAGAATCATTTGATCTTGTACAATAGCTTGGAAGTGTGAGATTTAAGTTAGAGCGCATTAGAGCTATGCACTGTAAGCTAATTGGATCACTAAGCGATAAAAAATGTCCAATGCAGAGACAACTCTCATGAATGGACTGATGACTGCTGGAATGATCCACCTCCAAGTTGTTTACACATAGTATTATGATTGTCAATAGTTATATTTAATTCCTCTATGTCCAAGACAGAGTAATAGAAACTTCCTGCATTGCCAGTGGACTGCAGTTTACCCCATGATAACTTATGTAGGTCACCACCATGATGTCTGATTGGAAACAGATAAACTTTCCTCCTTCAAAAGAGGCCTGGGCGTAATAGCAAGAAGATCACTCGAAGTTTCTGAATGTTTATTGGTAACCTTGCCTCAAGGTGATACCAAACTCCCTGCAATCTTTGAGAAACCAAGACCACTTCCCAGCCTGAGAGACCAGAGTTTGTCAGTACAATAGACCAAGACTAATGAAGGAAGCATAACCCAAGGGACAAAGACAGAGTTTGTGTCTTTAAGATTGACTGGCAGAGAAATCCAAAGCAATCTGTGTGCCAAATGTAAATAATTGATTAAATAATACTGTAGCATAGAGGAGTCTCGAGGGAAGAGGTGGCTAAAGAAACTGTGACTAAAGCAGAATCCAAAAGACCCACTGCCTCCATGCACTGAGCTACCAATGGATGGAGCTCATTGTAGGAAGAGACACACCCTCTAAATCTTAATAATGCAAAATGCCATCAGGAAAATTGATGCATAAGGATTGAATCTATTATAACTCCTGTAAATGATACCCTCATAGCAGGATATAAGGAGCTATATGTACATTGATACACAAACTATTGTCTTGAAAGACCAAGGTTTGAGAGTAAGAGCAACAGCTGCTGACAGAAAATATATATATCAGACAGATAAGGAGTAACTGAAATGTTGTGATTCTGAGTACCGGCAAGACTGTATCACACACAGAGTAGCAAACTGGTACAATTTTGCAGATATACAGAACCTAAGGAACTGAAAATAATCCCAATGTTTAGGAAAGTGCAAATAGGAATCCTAGAGTCTATAGTAGTCACAAACTGACCCTTAATTAGGGAAAAAAGACTGTGAGGGATGTTCCCATTATACAAGTTGGAATCCAGACCAATATATTTAGGGATAGTAAATCCAGGGTGGGAAAAATTGGGGTAAAATCTCAGGAACCTGAGATTACACAGGTACTGGGATTAAATATGCCCCTATCCTTCAAATCCTTTTGTAAATGTGGCCGCTATTAAAGATCATGGAAAACATTTGGATAGGACCACTGGTCAATCGAAGGGACTCTGCTTCAAATAAAACAAAAACACTCAATCCCTTGAAGGATAAGAGAAACAGTCCAGATTTACAAACTATTTTCAGGATTGAACCCGAAATGTAGAAACTTACACATAAATATATAAAAAGTTTAAAAATCCATACATGACATAAACATCAGATCTAGTAAACATGTACCTACTTAAGTATTTGCATATATTTCTGTTATGTGGCCCTCCTGACTAAAGGAGCAGCCCATATAGACCAACAGGTACACATTAGATACTTGTAAATCCATGTCTAGAGTAAGCAGAAACTGTGTATACTCACTTAGACCTAGATTTGAAGTTTGGCGGTAGCTGTGAAAACCAGCGTTAGAGGCTCCTAACGCTGGTTTTAGGCTACCGCCGGTATTTGGAGTCACTCAAAATAGGGTCTAACGCTCACTTTTCAGCCGCAACTTTTCCATACCGCAGATCCCCTTGCGTAAATTGCGTATCCTATCTTTTCAATGGGATTTTTATAACTCCGGTATTTAGAGTCGTTTCTGAAGTGAGCGTTAGAACTCTAACGACAAAACTCCAGCCGCAGGAAAAAAGTCAGTAGTTAAGAGCTTTCTGGGCTAACGCCGGTTAATGAAGCTCTTAACTACTGTACTCTAAAGTACACTAACACCCATAAACTACCTATGTACCCCTAAACCGAGGTCCCCCCACATCGCCGACACTCGAATACATTTTTTTAACCCCTAATCTGCCGACCGCCACCTACGTTATCCTTATGTACCCCTAATCTGCTCCCCCTAACACCGCCGACCCCTGTATTATATTTATTAACCCCTAATCTGCCCCCCTCAACGTCGCCTCCATCTGCCTACACTTATTAACCCCTAATCTGCCGACCGCAAAGCGCCGCCAACAAAGTTATCCTTATGTACCCCTAATCTGCTGCCCCTAACACCGCCGACCCCTATATTATATTTATTAACCCCTAATCTTCCCCCCACAACGTCGCCTCCACCTGCCTACACTTATTAACCCCTAATCTGCCGAGCGGACCTGAGCGCTACTATAATAAAGTTATTAACCCATAATCCGCATCACTAACCCTATAATAAATAGTATTAACCCCTAATCTGCCCTCCTCAACGTCGCCTCCACCTGCCTACACTTATTAACCCCTAATCTGCCGACCGGAGCTTACCGCTATTCTAATAAATGTATTAACCCCTAAAGCTAAGTCTAACCCTAACACTAACACCCCCCTAAGTTAAATATAATTTACATCTAACGAAATTAATTAACTCTTATTAAATAAATTATTCCGATTTAAAGATAAATACTTACCTGTAAAATAAATCCTAATATAGCTACAATATAAATTATAATTATATTGTAGCTATTTTAGGATTAATATTTATTTTACAGGCAACTTTGTAATTATTTTAAACAGGTACAATAGCTATTAAATAGTTAAGAACTATTTAATAGCTAAAATAGTTAAAATAATTACCAAATTACCTGTAAAATAAATACTAACCTAAGTTACAATTAAACCTAACACTACACTATCAATAAATTAATTAAATAAACTACCTACAATTACCTACAATTAACCTAACACTACACTATCAATAAATTAATTAAATACAATTCCTACAAATAAATACAATTAAATAAACTAGCTAAAGTACAAAAAATAAAAAAGAACTAAGTTACAAAAAAATAAAAAATATTTACAAACATAAGAAAAATATTACAACAATTTTAAACTAATTATACCTACTCTAAGCCCCCTAATAAAACAACAAAGCCCCCCAAAATAAAAAATGCCCTACCCTATTCTAAATTACTAAAGTTAAAAGCTCTTTTACCTTACCAGCCCTGAACAGGGCCCTTTGCGGGGCATGCCCCAAGAAGTTCAGCTCTTTTGCCTGTAAAAAAAAAAAAACAATACCCCCCCCAACATTACAACCCACCACCCACATACCCCTAATCTAACCCAAACCCCCCTTAAATAAACCTAACACTAAGCCCCTGAAGATCTTCCTACCTTGTCTTCACCTCACCGGGTATCACCGATCGGTCCTGGCTCTGATATCTTCATCCAACCCAAGCGGGGGCTAGACATCCACTGAAGAAGTCCAGAAGAGGGTCCAAAGTCTTCATCCTATCCGGGAAGAAGAGGCGATCCGGACCGGCAACCATCTTGATCCAAGCGGCATCTTCTATCTTCATCCGATGACGACCGGCTCCATCCTGAAGACCTCCACCGCGGACCCAACTTCTTCCGGCGACGTCCAACTGAAGAATGACGGTTCCTTTAAGGGACGTCATCCAAGATGGCGTCCCTCGAATTCCGATTGGCTGATAGGATTCTATCAGCCAATCGGAATTAAGGTAGGAATATTCTGATTGGCTGATGGAATCAGCCAATCAGAATCAAGTTCAATCCGATTGGCTGATCCAATCAGCCAATCAGATTGAGCTCGCATTCTATTGGCTGATCGGAACAGCCAATAGAATGCAAGCTCAATCTGATTGGCTGATTGGATCAGCCAATCGGATTGAACTTGATTCTGATTGGCTGATTCCATCAGCCAATCAGAATATTCCTACCTTAATTCCGATTGGCTGATAGAATCCTATCAGCCAATCAGAATTCGAGGGACGCCATCTTGGGTTGGATGAAGATATCGGAGCCAGGACCGATCGGTGATACCCGGTGAGGTGAAGACAAGGTAGGAAGATCTTCAGGGGCTTAGTGTTAGGTTTATTTAAGGGGGGTTTGGGTTAGATTAGGGGTATGTGGGTGGTGGGTTGTAATGTTGGGGGGGGGTATTGTATGGTTTTTTTTACAGGCAAAAGAGCTGAACTTCTTGGGGCATGCCCCGCAAAGGGCCCTGTTCAGGGCTGGTAAGGTAAAAGAGCTTTTAACTTTAGTAATTTAGAATAGGGTAGGGCATTTTTTATTTTGGGGGGCTTTGTTGTTTTATTAGGGGGCTTAGAGTAGGTGTAATTAGTTTAAAATTGTTGTAATATTTTTCTTATGTTTGTAAATATTTTTTTATTTTTTGTAACTTAGTTCTTTTTTATTTTTTGTACTTTAGCTAGTTTATTTAATTGTATTTATTTGTAGGAATTGTATTTAATTAATTTATTGATAGTGTAGTGTTAGGTTAATTGTAGGTAATTGTAGGTAGTTTATTTAATTAATTTATTGATAGTGTAGTGTTAGGTTTAATTGTAACTTAGGTTAGTATTTATTTTACAGGTAATTTGGTAATTATTTTAAATATTTTAGCTATTAAATAGTTCTTAACTATTTAATAGCTATTGTACCTGTTTAAAATAATTACAAAGTTGCCTGTAAAATAAATATTAATCCTAAAATAGCTACAATATAATTATAATTTATATTGTAGCTATATTAGGATTTATTTTACAGGTAAGTATTTATCTTTAAATCGGAATAATTTATTTAATAAGAGTTAATTAATTTCGTTAGATGTAAATTATATTTAACTTAGGGGGGTGTTAGTGTTAGGGTTAGACTTAGCTTTAGGGGTTAATACATTTATTAGAATAGCGGTGAGCTCCTGTCGGCAGATTAGGGGTTAATAAGTGTAGGCAGGTGGAGGCGACGTTGTGGGGGGCAGATTAGGGGTTAATAAATATAATATAGGGGTCGGCGGTGTTAGGGGCAGCAGATTAGGGGTACATAGGGATAATGTAAGTAGCGGCGGTTTACGGAGCGGCAGATTAGGGGTTAAAAATAAAATGCAGGTGTCAGCGATAACGGGGGCGGCAGATTAGGGGTTAATAAGTGTAAGGTTAGGGGTGTTTAGACTCGGGGTACATGTTAGAGTGTTAGGTGCAGACGTAGGAAGTGTTTCCCCATAGCAAACAATGGGGCTGCGTTAAGAGCTGAACGCGGCTTTTTTGCAGGTGTTAGGTTTTTTTTCAGCTCAAACAGCCCCATTGTTTCCTATGGGGGAATCGTGCACGAGCACGTTTTTGAGGCTGGCCGCGTCCGTAAGCAACTCTGGTATTGAGAGTTGAAGCTGCGTTAAAAATGCTCTACGCTCCTTTTTTGGAGCCTAACGCAGCCTTTATGTGGACTCTCAATACCAGAGTTATTTTTATGGTGCGGCCAGAAAAAAGCCGGCGTTAGTTTTTCGGGTCGTTACCGACAAAACTCCAAATCTAGCGGTTAGTAAGTATGCAATGTACATAGTTAACGAAAATATTTATAATGAATCCTCAGTGTCTGCATGATAAATGTATGTGCATACATATAAATCACTCATACAATAAAATAAAAGAGATACCAATGGATCTTATCTCTCAAGGATCTCTACAAAAAGTGAAAATATTTATTACCAATGTTGAGTATCTGCATGAAAGGTCCTTAGTGCATATGAATTACACATACCATGGGTATAAAGAGATACCCATAGATCTTATCTCCAAAGGATTTCTACATATATGGAAAATATTCATGACCCATGTCCAGTATCTGCATTAAAGAACCTTTGTGCATATAAATTACACATAACATAGGTATTATAGAGATACCAATAGATCTTATCTCTAAAGGATCTCCACTGTTGTATAAAAATACTTATAAATCCTGCAAACTGCACTAGAACATAAACATGCAGAGTAGCATGAATGAAAGGTATATACCTAGAGGGGTATATACTATATATTGTGTACACTATTAGCATAGGACATGTAATGTCTTGCACCTACAGAGACAAGAGTTCTGCATCTGTAAAAAGTATTATTTGTTTAACAGAATAGGATGCAGCATCTGCATGATGCAACAGTATAAAAATGCAAACTGGCATAAATACTCCTGCTTACATCCCCTGGCAATGATGGGAGTACAATGCTTAATTGACTTCTAAATAAGTATTAATAGCGCAGATAGTTATAATAAATGGTAATTACACCATATGTTATTATGGTTAATACTGTATATAATTGTGCATTTTATGATAAATTGGTACACTGCAGATCACATAAGAATGTGCTATGGTGTACAGCTGCCTAAGGTCTTTATATAAAAAAAAAACTTTATAGAGGATGTTATCAATTCTAAACCTTCTGTTATTAGCATAAGAAATATTTAGCACGTTTACCTCAGACAACTGAGTTAAAACCCCATATTTACGCTTACGCCTACTTAGTTTGGGGACAGCCATTAACAAACAGTCAATATTACGTATATTTAATTTTTTATCTTCAGGGTTAAAAACAATAGTTTTCCCCATGAGTGTCAAGTACAGAGAAATTTTCATTTGAACATTAGACTGTTGCGGCTGATAAGTATGCAAAATTTTAGGTATACAATTCTTACAGATTTGAGTGATATCTGAAACTGACTCCTCTAAGGAAATAACAGTGGGGACAGAAATGTTTTGTTCTGTTTCTACTTATATAACAGTATACAACGACACCTTATATAATAAAGAGTACAAAGAAAACCTGTTAGAGAGCCATCTACACTTTAAAAAATACTCCCTCAGACACTTATAGTCCCCAGAAATAATAGGATTCCCATAAGTACCCCCTGGCAGCTCCTATATGGTCACTCACCCCTTTCCTGAAATTGGCAGGCACTGAAAATCAGATTAGAATCAGTTAAGTAGAAGGCCTCTACTGTTGTAGCTAAAAATGCAGTCACAGAGTCTCCAGATTGAGAGAAAAAAGTCTGGAAACACTGAGGGGGTGGAGCTATAGCCAGGAGTAAAGCTGGTGTCTTTGTATAATGAATAAACACTTTTAGTTGTTTAAGAATAAAATATATTGCACCAAGCATAATAATCATATAAACCTTGCCAAAATGTGTTCCCCAGCCTAACTGAAGCCTGCATTACTGAACTCTATCATGCACTAAGCTATTGCCGGTTCTCTTAAAGGGACATACACCTTTTTCTTAAAAGTGCTTAAATAAAAAAAACTAAAGCTGACAGAGGGTTAAAAAGGGCCAGAGGCTTCCCTAATAATGTTTTCAAAGCTAGTAGAACTCTTTAGAAATTATACTTCCCAGGGACTCTGAGTCTCACATTGGTCTGAGCTTTCAATTTGTAATCCATGAGCAAGTAGCTGGAACAACCTCTATTCTCAACCATCTCCTACAAGGCCAAGAACAAAACTAAGAGAGAGATGGGAGTTGGGAGGGTTTTAAAGCTCTTGTATGGGTTCTTGACCTCCTAATAGTGGCGGGAAATGTATCCAAATATGTTATGGAAGACTTTGGACCATCACCATTTTATTAAATAAAGTTTGTGTTTCATATCCCTTTAAGGGGCGCATATCAATATATGGCTACCCACCAGAGTTTCCTAAAGCACATATTTTTAGTTCTGCTTTTTCCTAGGGCCACAAAAATGATGGCATATATTCTGAATTCTGCTCTTTCCCACGTGTCTCCAAAACTAAAAAAGGAGTGCAGAGGGCCTCATATGGTCCATACATCCCTAATATACTGGATCCGTATTTGGTGGACAGTAGAAAGCCCTGGAGGTAGAGCTGTCATTCACAAGCAGAAAATAAAAAGCAGTCAGTAACATAAGTATCCTACTTATATACCCCAAAAAAGGCTTACGCCTAAATTTAGAGTTCTGCGGCCAAAGGGGTGCGTAGCTAACGCTGGCTTTTTTCTGGCCGCACCTTTTAAATACAGCTGGTATTGAGAGTTCACAGAATGGCTGCGTTAGGCTCCAAAAAAGGAGCGTAGAGCATATTTAACGCAACTTCAACTCTCGATACCAGCGTTGCTTACGGACGCGGCCAGCTTCAAAACAATGGGGCTGTTTGAGCTGAAAAAAAACACCTGCAAAAAAGCCAGGTTCAGCTACTAACGCAGCCCCATTGTTTCCTATGGGGAAACAGTTCCTACGTCTGCACCTAACACTCTAACATGTACCCCGAGTTTAAACACCGCTAACCTTACACTTATTAACCCCTATCCTGCGGCCCCCGCTATCGCTGACCCCTGCATATTATTATTAACCCCTAATCTGCCGCTCCGTAAACCGCCGCTACTTACATTATCCCTATGTACCCCTAATCTGCTGCCCCTAACACCGCCGACCCCTATATTATATTTATTAACCCCTAATCTGCCCCCCACAACGTCGCCTCCACCTGCCTACACTTATTAACCCCTAATCTGCCGAGCGGACCGCACCGCTATTATAATAAAGTTATTAACCCCTAATCCGCCTCACTAACCCTATAATAAATAGTATTAACCCCTAATCTGCCCTCCCTAACATCGCCGACACCAAACTTCAAACATTAACCCCTAATCTGCCGACTGGAGCTCACCGCTATTCTAATAAATGTATTAACCCCTAAAGCTAAGTCTAACCCTAACACTAACACCCCCCTAAGTTAAATATAATTTAAATCTAACAAAATAAATTAACTCTTATTAAATAAATTATTCCTATTTAAAGCCAAATACTTACCTGTAAAATAAATCCTAATATAGCTACAATATAAATTATATTTATATTATAGCTATTTTAGGATTTATATTTATTTTACAGGTAACTTTGTATTTATTTTAACCAGGTACAATAGCTATTAAATAGTTAAGAACTATTTAATAGCTAAAATAGTTAAAATAATTACAAAATTACCTGTAAAATAAATCGTAACCTAAGTTACAATTAAACCTAACACTACACTATCAATACATTAATTAAATACAATATCTACAAATAAATACAATGAAATAAACTAACTAAAGTACAAAAAATAAAAAAGAACTAAGTTACAAAAAATAAAAAAATATTTACAAACATCAGAAAAATATTACAACAATTTTAAACTAATTACACCTACTCTAAGCCCCCTAATAAAATAACAAAGACCCCCAAAATAAAAAAATGCCCTACCCTATTCTAAATTACTAAAGTTCAAAGCTCTTTTACCTTACCAGCCCTGAACAGGGCCCTTTGCGGGGCATGCCCCAAAGAATTCAGCTCTTTTGCCTGTAAAAAAAACACATACAATCCCCCCCCCAACATTACAACCCACATACCCCTAATCTAACCCAAACCCCCCTTAAATAAACCTAACACTAAGCCCCTGAAGATCTTCCTACCTTATCTTCACCATACCAGGTTCACCGATCGATCCAGAAGAGCTCCTCCGATGTCTTGATCCAAGCCCAAGCGGGGGGCTGAAGATGTCCATGATCCGGCTGAAGTCTTCATCCAAGCGGGAGCTGAAGAGGTCCATGATCCGGCTGAAGTCTTCATCCAAGCGGGAGCTGAAGAGGTCCATGATCCGGCTGAAGTCTTCTATCAACGGCATCTTCAATCTTCTTTCTTCCGGATCCATGTTCATCCCGCCGACGCGGAACATCCATCTTCACCGACGACTTCCCGACGAATGACGGTTCCTTTAAGGGACGTCAGCCAAGATGGCGTCCCTCGAATTCCGATTGGCTGATAGGATTCTATCAGCCAATCGGAATTAAGGTAGGAAAATTCTGATTGGCTGATGGAATCAGCCAATCAGAATAAAGTTCAATCCGATTGGCTGATTCAATAAGCCAATCAGATTGAGCTCGCATTCTATTGGCTGATCGGAACAGCCAATAGAATGCGAGCTCAATCTGATTGGCTGATTGAATCAGCCAATCGGATTGAACTTGATTATGATTGGCTGATTCCATCAGCCAATCAGAATTTTCCTACCTTAATTCCGATTGGCTGATAGAATCCTATCCCTTAAAGGAACCGTCATTCGTCGGGAAGTCGTCGGAAGAAGAAGATGGGTCCGCGGTGGAGGTCTTCAAGATGGAGCCGGTCCTCATCGGATGAAGATAGAAGATGCCGCTTGGATCAAGATGGTTGCCGGTCCGGATCGCCTCTTCTTCCCGGATAGGATGAAGACTTTGGAGCCTCTTCTGGACCTCTTCAGCCGCCAGATGATGGATGTCTAGCCCCGCTTGGGCTTGGATGAAGATTTTGGAGCCAGGACGGATCGGTGTGATACCCGGCGAGGTGAAGACAAGGTAGGAAGATCTTCAGGGGCTTAGTGTTAGGTTTATTTAAGGGGGGTTTGGGTTAGATTAGGGGTATGTGGGTGGTGGGTTGTAATGTTGGGGGGAGGTATTGTATGTTTTTTTTTACAGGCAAAAGAGCTGAATTCTTTGGGGCATGCCCCGCAAAGGGCCCTGTTCAGGGCTGGTAAGGTAAAAGAGCTTTGAACTTTTGTAATTTAGAATAGGGTAGGGCATTTTTTTATTTTGGGGGGCTTTGTTATTTTATTAGGGGGCTTAGAGTAGGTGTAATTAGTTTAAAATTGTTGTAATTTTTTTCTAATGTTTGTAAATATTTTTTTTATTTTTTGTAACTTAGTTATTTTTTATTTTTTGTACTTTAGTTAGTATTTATTTGTAGGAATTGTATTTAATTTATTTATTGCTAGTGTAGTGTTAGGTTTAATTGTAGATAACTGTAGGTAGTTTATTTAATTAATTTATTGATAGTATAGTGTTAGGTTTAATTGTAACTTAGGTTAGGATTTATTTTACAGGTAATTTTGTAATTATTTTAACTATTTTAGTTATTAAATAGTTCTTAACTATTTAATAGCTATTGTACCTGGTTAAAATAAATACAAAGTTGCCTGTAAAATAAATATAAATCCTAAAATAGCTATAATATAATTATAATTTATGTTGTAGCTATATTAGGGTTTATTTTACAGGTAAGTATTTAGATTTAATAGGAATAATTTATTTAATAAGAGTTAATTTATTTCGTTAGAATAAAATTATATTTAACTTAGGGGGGTGTTAGGGTTAGGGTTAAAATTAGCTTTAGGGGTTAAAAAATTTATTAGAGTAGCGGTGAGCTCCGATCGGCAGATTAGGGGTTAATACTTGAAGTTAGGTGTCGGTGATGTTAGGGAGGGCAGATTAGGGGTTAATACTATTTATTATAGGGTTATTGAGGAGGGAGTGAGGCGGATTAGGGGTTAATAACTGTATTATAGTAGCGGTGCGGTCCGCTCGGCAGATTAGGGGTTAATAAGTGTAGGCAGGTGGAGGCGACATTGAGGGGGGCAGATTAGGGGTTAATAAATATAATATAGGGGTCGGCGGTGTTAGGGACAGCAGATTAGGGGTACATAGGGATAATGTAAGTAGCTGCGGTTTACGGAACGGCAGATTAGGGGTTAATAATAATATAAATTTTTATAGAGTGGCGGTGATGTGGGGGGGGCCTCGGTTTAGGGGTACATAGGTAATTTATGGGTGTTAGTGTACTTTAGAGCACAGTAGTTAAGAGCTTTATAAACCGGCGTTAGCCCAGAAAGCTCTTAACTACTGACTTTTTTCTGCGGCTGGAGTTTTGTCGTTAGATTTCTAACGCTCACTTGAGACACAACTCTAAATAGAAAGATCCCATTGAAAAGATAGGATACGCAATTGACGTAAGGGGATCTGCGGTATGGAAAAGTCGCGGCTGGAAAGTGAGCTTTAGACCCTTTCCTGACTGACTCCAAATACCGGCGGTAGCCTAAAACCAGCGTTAGGAGCCTCTAACGCTGGTTTTCCCGGCTACCGCCAAACTCTAAATCTAGGCCTTAGAAAATACATTTTATTTTGTTTTTTTATTTATTCTTAAAAGAGTCAGAATACAAATAAGAATTATTTCTTATTATTCAGCAGCTCATTTATTTACATATTCTACTTTACTTGGGGGTTTTATTAAAAGCATCACACACAAAAAAAAACTACAACATAAATAGGACCTGATTGGCTGGCTGTACCCTTTCTGCTCTCAAATGCACTTTTTATAACATTAAATGGAAATATATGCATATGAAAAAAATACGCAACTTGCAATGTAAGATATTGTCCTTCTCTTACCCAGAATGCTTTGTTGCAGTGAGGATTTCTTCACCTTTTGATCAGCAGAATTTTGCCTTTTCTTGCTCAACGTCTCATTGAATTACATCACATTGTCATTTACTTTTCAGAATTGTACATCTACCCTTTAGCTGTACTCTTTTAAATCCCTTGGTTTCTGTCCTCAGATTGTCCTGCTCTTTGGAAATTATTGACAGTGTCCCAATATGAATAAATGATTCATAAATTATACCTGAAAACCTTTCTCTAGTGCAGAGCAATTTTTTTTTCTTTAGCTTTTGCTTTACACTTTACAATTATAAATAATTTAATAACCACTTATTCACAAAGGCAATAAAACCTTATACGTAGCTAATCAAATAGTTTTTTGTGCATTTATTCATTCATTTATTCAAGCCACGACATTTCCATCTGTGAAAATGAGAAGAAAATAGTAAAAATATTCAAATGATGAAACACTTACACAGAGGGAGCAAGAACGTAGCAGGAAGTTTCAGGTTTTCTAAGATGTTTATCATATTAAAAATAATGTAACTACTACATTGGAATCACAGTTTGGGATTTAAACAGACAATAGTTAGTGAAATGATCAATATATTTATTAGAGAGATTTTTGTGTGTGAAAATAAAATACCCTATTTTGTGCTAGAATACAAGTAGAGCGCAAAATATCGCTTTCGCAAGATCAACATTTGCACTCCACTTTGTTATAACAGCGAACGCAAATGTGCGCTGCTATTACAAGTTAGGTGCAATTTGAACGCAAAATCGCGTTCGCATTGCACAAAAGCATTGCGCTCACAAGAGTGTGCTTCCCGGCATGAGAACCTAGCGCAGCGAAGGAGTAAGTCACACAGCGATGGGCAGCAAATTTAAATATATATGTATAGGAATATATACTGTACATATATATTTATATATTTATGTGTTAATTAATATGTGTATATATATATATATATATATATATATATATATATATATATATATATATAAGTCAAAAATCAAAAGAGTGAGTGGTTTAATAAAACAAACAAAAGGTAGGAAAGCGGAGCACTTCCTATGGTATTCACTTTTCAGTGAAAACCTGTATATACATATATATTTTGATGAGTAGTATTTACCATTGATTTTTCTCCTTGGCTAGGCAAAAGTCACCAATAAAGCTTTCTAGCATTTGGCATTTGGCACTGCTGACAATTTCACTTAAATAGAGGAATCCAATTCTCCAATGTGCCTGTTTGGCCTTAAGCCCAGCCGACTGTTCAGCCCAGCTATTACAGAGATGCTAAGAAATCCCTTTTAAATAACTCTCTTACCTCCCCCTTTTGAAAGATTAATCCCACTGGTATGGGAGAGAGAGTAAAGGTGCCGGTTGTCTCTCAAGCTGCTGGCAATCGCTTTATTTGTGCATCACACCAGTCAGCGTCTCAAAGACCCGAAGTCTGTGTCCCTTGCCATGACATCACAAGGCTATAGGATGAAAACCACTCCCGTGTTATGGCTCCTTAACCAATGTAAAGCAGGGGGAATCAACTCCTTTTTGTTGTGCTGCAATATTGGCCAATGAAGCAAAGTCTTTAAACAAACAGTTCAAGGAGCGCCAACGTTAAAATTTAAAACATATCTTTTATTGATCCATATTAAAAAATTAACGCTTAGATTTAGAGTTCTGCGTTAGCCGTCAAAAGCAGCATTAAGGGGTCCTAACGATGCTTTTGGCCACCCGCTGGTATTTAGAGTCAGGCAGGAAAGGGTCTAATGCTCACTTTCAAGCCGCGACTTTTCCATACCGCAGATCCCCTTACGCCAATTGCGTATCCTAGCTTTTCAATGGGATCTTCCTAACGCTGATATTTAGAGTCTTGGCTGAAGTGAGTGGTAGACCCTCTACCGACAAGACTACAGCCGCAAAAAAAAAGTCAGTAGTTAAGAGCTTTATGGGCTAACGCCGGTTTATAAAGCTCTTAACTACAGTGCTCTAAAGTACACTAACACCCATAAACTACCTATGTACCCCTAAACCGAGGTCCCCCCACATCGCCTACACTATAAAAAATATTTTTAATCCCTAATCTGCCGACCGCACACCGCCGCCACCTACATTATCCCTATGAACCCCTAATCTGCTGCCCCTAACATCGCCGACACCTACATAATATTTATTAACCCCTAATCTGCCCCCCCAATGTCGCCGCTACCTAACTACACTTATTGACCCCTAATCTGCCGAACGGACCTCACCGCCACTATAATAAATGTATTAACCCCTAAACCGCTGCACTCCTGCCTCGCAAACAGTATAATAAATAGTATTAACCCCTAATCTGCCCTCCCTAACATCGCCACCACCTAACTTCAAGTATTAACACCTAATCTGCCGACTGGACCTCGCCACTACACTAATAAAGTTATTAACCCCTAAAGCTAAGTCTAACCCTAACCCTAACACCCCCCTAAATTAAATATAATTTTAATCTAACGAAATAAATTAAATCTTATTAACTAAAGTATTCTTATTTAAAACTAAATACTTACCTGTAAAATAAACCCTAATATAGCTACAATATAACGAATAATTATATTGTAGCTATTTTAGGATTTATATTTATTTTACAGGCAACTTTGTATTTATTTTAACTAGGTACAATAGCTATTAAATAGTTATTAACTATTTAATAGCTACCTAGTTAAAATAATTACAAAATTACCTGTAAAATAAATCCTAACCTAAGTTACAATTAAACCTAACACTACACTATAAATAAATGAATTAAATAAATTACCTACAATTACATACAATTAAATAAACTAAACTAAATTACAACAACAAAAAAACACTAAATTACAAAAAATAAAAAAAGATTGCAAGAATATTAGGCTAATTACACCTACTCTAAGCCCCCTAATAAAATAAAAAAGCCCCCCAAAATAATAAAGGTCCCTACCCTATGCTAAATTAAAATGTAACCAGCTCTTTTACCAGCCCTTAAAAGGGCTTTTTGCTGGGCATGCCCCTAAGTAATCAGCTCTTTTGCCTGTAAAAAAAATACACCCCCCAACATTAAAACCCACCACCCACATACCCCTACTCTAACCCAAACCCCCTTAAATTAACCTAACACTACCCCCTGAAGATCTCCCTACCTTGAGTCGTGTTCACCCAGCTGGGCACCGATGGATCAAAAGAGGACATCCGGAGCGGCAAAAGTCTTCATCCTATCCGGGCAGAAGAGGACATCCGGACCGGCAGACATCTTCATCCAAGAGGCATCTTCTATCTTCATCCATCCGGAGCGGAGCGGAGCCATCTTCTTCCAGCCGACGCCTACTCACCAAATGAAGGTTCCTTTAAATGACGTCATCCAAGATGGCGTCCCTCGAATTCCGATTGGCTGATAGGATTCTATCAGCCAATCGGAAATAAGGTAGGAAAAATCTGATTGGTTGATTCAATCAGTCAATCAGATTGAGCTTGCATTCTATTGGCTGATCGGAACAGCCAATAGAATGCAAGCTCAATCTGATTGGCTGATTGGATCAGCCAATCGGATTGAAGTTGAATCTGATTGGCTGATTTAATCAGCCAATCAGATTTTTCCTACCTTAATTCTGATTGGCTGATCAATGAAGATAGAAGATGCCGCTTGGATGAAGATGTCTGCCGGTCCGGATGTCCTCTTCTGCCCGGATAGGATGAAGACTTCTGCCGCTCCAGATGTCCTCTTTTGGTCCATCGGTGCCCAGCTGGGTGAACACGACTCAAGGTAGGGAGATCTTCAGGGGGGTAGTGTTAGGTTTATTTAAGGGGGGTTTGGGTTGTGGGTTTTAATGTTGGGGGGGTTGTATTTTTTTTTACAGGCAAAAGAGCTGATTACTTAGGGGCATGCCCCGCAAAAAGCCCTGGTTACATTTTAATTTAGAATAGGGTAGGGACCTTTATTATTTTGGGGGGGCTTTTTTATTTTATTAGGGGGCTTAGAGTACGTGTAATTAGCCTAATATTCTTGTAATCTTTTTTTATTTTTTGTAATTTAGTGGGGTTTTTTTGTCATTTAGTTTAGTTTTATTTATTTTTTATTGTATGTAATTGTAGGTAATTTATTTAATTAATTTATTGATAGTGTAGTGTTAGGTTTAATTGTAACTTAGGTTAGGATTTATTTTACAGGTAATTTTGTAATTATTTTAACTAGGTAGCTATTAAATAGTTAATAACTATTTAATAGCTATTGTACCTAGTTAAAATAAATACAAAGTTGCCTGTAAAATAAATATAAATCCTAAAATTGCTACAATATAATTATTCGTTATATTGTAGCTATATTAGGGTTTATTTTACAGGTAAGTATTTAGTTTTAAATAGGAATACTTTAGTTAATAAGATTTAATTTATTTCGTTAGATTAAAATTATATTTAATTTAGGGGGGTGTTAGGGTTAGGGTTAGACTTAGCTTTAGGGGTTAATACATTTATTAGAGTAGCGGTGAGGTCCGGTCAGCAGATTAGGGGTTAATACTTGAAGTTAGGTGGCAGCAACGTTGGGGGGGGGGCAGATTAGGGGTTAATACTATTTATTATAGGGTTTGCGAGGCGGGAGTGGGGCGGTTTAGGGGTTAATAACTTTATTAGAGTAGCGGCGAGGTCCGGTCGGCAGATTAGGGGTTAATAAGTGTAGGTAAAGTAGCGGCGACGTTGGGGGGGGGCAGATTAGGGGTTAATAAATATAGGGGTCGGCGATGTTAGGGGCAGCAGATTAGGGGTACATAGGTATAATGTAGGTTGCGGCGTTGTCCGGAGCGGCAGATTAGGGGTTAATAGTATAATGCAGGTGTCAGCGATAGCAGGGGCGGCAGATTAGGGGTTAATGAGTATAAGGTTAGGGGTGTTTAGACTCAGGGTTCATGTTAGGGTGTTAGGTGCAGACTTAGAAAGTGTTTCCCCATAGGAACCAATGGGGCTGCGTTGGGAGCTTAACGCTGCTTTTTTGCAGGTGTTAGGTTTTTTTTCATCCCAAACTGCCCCATTTTTTCCTATGGGGGAATCATGCACGAGCACATTTTGCCAGCTTACTGCTACAGTAAGCAACGCTGGTATTGAGGGTTGAAGTTGCGGTTCATTCGGCTCAACGCACACTTTTTGGAGCATAACGCAGCCCTTCAGACAACTCTAAATACCAGCGTTGTCTTAAGGGTGCGTAGGGAAAAAAAGCAGCGTTAGCTACGCGGGTCTTTACCGACAAAACTCTAAATCTAGGCGTAAGAGAATAACATCAAATATATGTGTTCACACACATTGGCTTACGCATTTCAGCTTGCAGATGTTTGTGAACACATAAATTTGATGTTATTCCCTTAATATTTTAATATAGATTAATAAAAGATAAGTTTTACCTTTTCAAAGTTGGTGCTCCTCAAACTGTTTGTTTCAAGATTTAACACATAACATTAAACATTTATTAACACATAAATATATATGTATATAATTACATATATATATATATATATATATATATATAAATATAACACACAGTTCCAATAAACCGCAATGTAAAGGCACCCAACACACACCAATTTAACCCCTAAACACTGCATTGTGCAGTTTTTTTTGTTTGTTTTTTTAAAAAGGCACATTTATTTTAATAAAAAAGTAAAACGTACTTTATTTTGTGGCCAATTAGGACACTTTTTTTTAAATTAAACAGAGATAAGGGATGAGATTACATATGTGGCATAGCTTTCAGCGCAACTGCTGAAACCCACGTCGCCCGTAAGTTCACCTTGCACGTCTAGTGAATCACATAAAACTGCCGTAAGTTGGATAAACTGGCGATGGTCAGAAATGTGTGGAAATATACATTTCTGGAGTTGCCAGTGACTTACGGCAGTATATGAACTGCCGGCGACTAAGTAAAAAACAAACACATTTTTAATCGCCCAAAAAAGTCTAACCCACCTCCAAAAAATGAAGCAGACATGTCAAAAACACTTTTCCGCCATCCCCCCACATAGAAAATAATAATAATAAAAGTGATTAACCCCTAAACTGCCATCCCCTACAACACAATAGATTTAATAAAGTGATTAACCCCTAACCTGCCATAGCAAAGTAGCTAATTAAACTATTAACCCCTAACCTGCCAACCCCACAACAAAATCTACCTATTAACACTATTAACCCCTAAACCACCAACCCTCCACAACGCAATCTACCTAATTATCCTATTAACCCCTAAACCGCCATTCCCCCAAAACGCAAAGTATAAATCTAATCACTAAGCCCTAACCTAACACCCACTAAGTTTATCCCAATTACATAAAATAAAAAAGACTACCTAACTAATAAATTAATTAAAAATTAAGCTTAGGTGTTTTTTTTTTTAGGGTAGGTCTTTTTTATTTTGGGGGGTAGGGTGGGTGGGGTTGTTTACTGTTAGGGGTTAATTTCTATTTTTTTTAGGCAAAAGAGCTGATTGCTTCAGGACAATGCCCTACAAAAGGCAATTTCAAGGGCTATTGGTAGTTTAGTGTTCGATTAGGGGGTGTTTTTTGTTTTTATAGGGGTATTAGATTAGGTTTAGTTTTTTTTGGATAATTTAGTTTTTTTCTGTAATTTTAGATTTTTTTATTTTTTGTAATATATTTTATTTTCTTATTTAATATTAGGGTTTTTTTATGTAATGCTAGGATTTGTTATTTTAATTTTAAGTTAGAATTTTTGATTTTGGTAATTTTTGATTAATTTATTAGTAAAGTAGTCTTTTTTATTTTATGTAATTGGGGTTAATTTAGAGGGTGTTAGGTTAGGGGGCATAGTGATAAGATTAATACTTTGCGTTGCGAGGGGATGGCGGTTAAGGTTTTAATTATGTAGATTGCGTTGTGGGTGGATGGTAGTTTAGGGATTAATAGGTTAATTGCAGTAGGTAGATTGCATTGTGTGGGGATGGCAATTTAGGGGTTAATAGGTTAATTAGGTGGATTGGGCTATGGGGGTTGGCGGATTAGGGGTTAATCGTGTAATTTGATACTTTGTGTTTTGGTTGAGTGGCAGATTAGAGTTTAATAACTTTTTTATGTACTTTGCAATGTGGGGTTTGGCGGATTAGGGGTTAATACATTTAATTTAGCTATTGCGGTGGGGGGATGGCGGTTGACAGGTAGATATTGCGCATGCTTTAGGTGTTTGTTAAAACTTCCAGGGAGTTGCGGTGCTCATATACTCAGCACAAGACTTGCTTAGCCTACGTATGTGTGGGGAGGTGAAAATGGAGTAAATTTCTCAATTTTTGCTGCGTAAGTCCTTGCGCTGAATATGTGATACCGACTTGTGACGCCGGTTCTATGTTAGTTTATGGGAGTAAAAATAGTGGGTGACGGGGGAAATATATGTGCCGCATTTGCATGCAGCGCCATATATGTGTTTCCGACATCTATCTTAAAACAGTTGACACCGGCTTTTGCGGGTGACGCCGCATATGCAATCATGCCCCTGATCTCTTAAATTTGCAGAGCGCTAATTGCTACTGCGACCTTGCGGTAGCATTAACAAGCCACTTAAATCTAGCCCTTTGTTAGAGCATTTTATTTTTAAGCAAATATATTTCCTTTGCTGTTTTTTTTTTTTTTTTTAATTTACCCCACCAAAATTAATTGTACAACTCCAGATTAGAATAAAGCTGGTGTGCCAATCAGAAACACATATAGATGTGTGTATGTACAACTCACTGGTTATTTCCTTTTCTGGAACAGTTAAGGGGTGTGCAACACTGACAACATGTTTAAACTTTTTGAAGGAGCTATACAAATAGTAAAATCGTTTTTTTGTTTAAAAATGTTTACGATGTAGTGTCCCAAGAATACATATGGTATTCCTATATCACTAAGAACCAATGGTAAACATGTCAGCTATGTTCAGATGTTACCTATGAAAAATTTCACATTAACCACTTAGCTGTCATAGGTTTAGCCTCAGTAAGGCCTGTTTGTGAAACTACTAATCTTGTGTAATAATCTATACGCAGAATAATTCATAATGCTTCTCTCTCATCTTATCTGTGATATGTGAGTCAATTTCCATGATAATCAAAGCAGCAGCTATAACATAACCATCCATCTCTCCACACCTCATGCATATATAATGATGTTAATGGTAGGAAGTCTCACTAAGATATGTGAAGTAATGCTTAATGAATTTTAAACATCTTGCCTTTACAACAAGCCTCCTGAGAAGTGGCATTGCAGTGGGGGGCACTAGCCCCTCCAGCAAAATAGCTGGACCCCGATGTGACCCACCCACTGTGATCAGCCCTCGTTTGCCCACCACCAATTTTACCAGGTTCCCCACAGCTCCACCTGATCCCACCAATGGAATGCTAAAAACACCATCCACGGAACTCCTAACCCCTCTCCTGTTGCAGCTCTGCCAACAAAAATACCAGTGGGCCTCTGCCAGTTGCTCCCTGCATAAAAAAACAAATCCTATAGAATGAAGACATTGAAGGCTGCAATGCACTTCTGAATGTGTTGCACTCCCTAACCATTGTCAAAATGTTAACTCTTTGTTAAACAACTTTCCAATTTACTTCCATTAACAAAATGTGTACATTTTTTTATATGTATACATTTTGAGTCACAAGCTCATACTGAGCATGTGCAAGAGTGCACAGAATATACATATATGAATTTGTGATTGGCTGATTGCTGTCACTTGATACAGGAAGAGTGGGAAAAAAAATCTACTACTACTTATTTGAAGTTCAGACTAAGGGGCATATTTATCAAGATCCGTACGGAGCTTGTGGCCCCTTGTTTCTAAAGACCACTGCTCCATAACTTGTCTGCCTGCTCTGAGGCGGCGGACAGAAACCAACCCAATCAAATATGTATTTTGCATTGTGATATGTTGCAATACAGATATTAAAGTGTTATTAAAGTTGAAAGACTATTTTCTTCTTCTTGTAAAAGTACAACACACTAAGATCTGGATTTGCACTTTCACAATAAGAAGATCCAAATGCCACGAGTAGTCACCTTCTTCCACATTCTGTTTGCAAACCGAAACTTCTGAATGCGCATGTCTACTTTAAAGGGTTATAATTATAATTCTTTGTCTTCCATTATTAATTTCCTTTTTCTCTCCATTATAGGAATATATACATCAGGCAGTATAATGCTGTCCAAATAATGCTTAAAAGGGTGTATTATAATAATATTCTATATATTAGGATGACAGTACTGTAATAGACAATCACAACAATGTGAATGTGAATTAGAAACAAACAATTACAGAGCATGGTTGCTATACACCATTTCTAGATGTTGAGGCATTTTCTTGCTTTTCCTGCAGATCATGTTGGCTGCATGGAATATGATGTATTAAATACATATAGATATGTAAGTTTGTGGCCTGGCCACTGCTGACAGACTATAAAATGGCAAGAAATTGAGTTTTAATTAATTTAGACTATATTTGCAAATACACCTCTAAAATAGTGTATGTGGACATTTTACGGTGTATTATTCATGCAAATGCAATATAATATAATTAATCCAAAACATATTGGAATACTTGAAAATATGTATTAAAAAAAGCAATTTTAGGACTTTATCATGTACCTTATAGTGGTAAAATTCGATAAGTGTAAAATAATAAAATCTGTCTAGAAAATGAATTGTGACTACCAAAAACATTTTAGTTCCATTTTATATATAGTGGGCTTTATTCAATGAGCTGAATACTCATTCTCAGCTCCAAGAAACAGCCAAATACCCAC
Organism: Bombina bombina; assembly: GCF_027579735.1. Classification (NCBI taxonomy): domain Eukaryota; kingdom Metazoa; phylum Chordata; class Amphibia; order Anura; family Bombinatoridae; genus Bombina; species Bombina bombina. The sequence goes on from NC_069499.1 coordinate 911,844,618, forward strand.
AATTATAATCACCAAATCAACCAATAAACAAAATGTGCTCTTTTTTTTTGCAGAAAACTCACTGAAACAAAATAGGCCAATAGAATATGATTGACCCTAGGATTCCAAAAACAGACTAGTATCAACAATGTAAATTGAATCTTGTATATTATTACGTCATAACTTGATCAATAAGTAACTTAACTGTGACAGTGTTGTTTTTTTGGCCTGTCTTCCTTTCTAGAAAGCATCTTGGAATTTATTTACGTGATAAAAGTAAAAAGACTAATTTCGAAAGAAAGTTGATTTTTTTTTCTTTATATAAAACAAAAAAGTCCACTACTAAAAAATCAGCCTTTTTTATACAAATTCCTTTGAACAAGAAAAAAAAAGAAAATGTAGTTTCAAATTAATTTCATTTTATGATAAATTTGAAATTAATATTTAATATAATTAAACGTTTTCAAGCTGCATATATTTTAGGTTAATGATTTAGTTTACTTGGATATACATTGATAATGTATAAACACACATAGTTGACTCAAAATAAATGCAAATGGTTGTCATAGTTCAATGATTTTGCATCTGGAAGACAGCAGCGATCCCAGATGTCAGCTTTTATCATAACCCAGGAATAAAGAAGTTCTGTTTAATGAAGCTATTCAACAGCAACCTATTTAGAACTATCAACAAGCTACTTATAAGCCTTCTGTCTTATCCCTATATGTAGATATGTTATACTTACATGAACATTCAGCAAGAAGGTTTATGACAATTTAATCCTCATGGGTGGTGATATACAACTGGGATTTTGTTTCCCGATTTATTTAAGTTTCTGTATCTGTCATTCTTACATTCTACATTGAATTTATGGGATATTTTGCCTCACAAAACTTTGTTATACACAATAAATAATAGAGTATCATGTATTTGTTGAAATGTGTGTAGACCACCCAGGTAGGGAAGCTGCTATGTTTCAAATCTTTTAGTTTTTTCATGCATACATATCACTTTAACTGCCAAGATATATATATATATATATATATATATATATATATATATATATATATATATATATATATATATATATTTTAAGTTATTACTGAGTGTCTGTAAGATTTGAATGCAGCAACAAAGCAATATATTTTCCCCAAGGATTTTACAGACAGCTTAAAAGTCTTTAATAGCTCTTGTAAAAATACATAATGAATCACATGGAGGAAAAGCTGTCCTGATAACATTAGATGAGTCTATGTGAAAGACAATCCCTGTTCCAATCATAGGAACCTGTTAAATTCTGATCCCAAGAGAAATTCAGAATTACTGTGTTTGTCCTCTGTCCTTGTAAATGGGTCCCTTGTTGAAGAATGAGCATTTTTATGGTTCAGAGAAGCAATGAATGTTGGGAAGTCATTGCCAGCTGCTTGTTCCTAGCAAATGCTGTTGAATCATGCTCAATCAATTGAAATGTGAGCTCACTGGATTACTTTAAATTATTTAAAAAAATTATATTTTTCTAAGGTAATAATGCTTTTTTATATGTTTTCTTTCTGTACAACTGAGCATGTGTGAGGGGAGGCCTGTGATTGGAAAAACAAGAAAAAAATACAAGTTAAAGTATACTGAGAACACTAAAATTAATTTGTATTTCTATTTTTTTTAACATGAGGAGCTTTCACCTCAGCCTTACACTCCCTGTGAGATTCTACTTTCCAAATAGCTTCATTCATTTTTATGGGAGGCAGCTTGCAGCTGGGAACATCAGATATCACAGGTACAGGTACAGGAAGCGGTAGGCAGGTACTACTCCAAGCGTGTAATGTTAAAAAATACAAAATTTATTGATAAATTTAAAAGAATGAACAGACATGGCAGCAATCTATGAGTCTATGAGTAAGCACCTGTGAGGTGCGAAACATGTTAGACTTCCTGCTCTATTGCTGCCATGTCTGTTCATTCTTTTAAATTTATCAATAAATTTTGTATTTTTTAACATTACACGCTTGGAGTAGTACCTGCCTACCGCTTCCTGTACCTGTGTTTTCTACGGACTGATCTACCGTTCTTGGCTACGGTACTCCAGGGGAAGGTAATAGTTCATTAGTCCGGTTTAAGGGCTTCCGGTGTTGCATAGCTGTACGCCTTGGTTGCGGCACTACTTTCTTTTGCTGAACATCAGATATCACCCTAATAATGTATGTTCCTGTGAGGTCTTAATGATTTTATTCCAAGTTCAAAAGTTTTTGAACGTGACCCTTCAGAAAGAGGTAGAGAATGAAAGAGACCAGGCAGGTAGATTGAAAAGTCTTAAAGATGAGAATATGAAAAATAGAGAAAAGTAGAGGATGAGTAATCAGAAACACTCTACCCTAATCAATGTTATGTTTTAGACATAATTTGCATAACATATTTTTTATAACTGCTCCCAAAATGATTTATTTACCCATTAATGTAGATCAACTATGCCCGGGCATTAAGAAACCATAATAAAGAAACATTAAACATTGCTGAAAGGCAATATTTGAAGATTTGCCAAAAAACTAAATTATTTGAAAGTGAAGCAGCATATCTATAAACAGCTGACTAGAAAACATCATATGAACAGCTTATAAAAAATGGAAAATATTTGACCTCAAAATTTCTTTAGCTAAACAGAGTAAGTGCTATGTAAGCAGTTATCCTTCAGCTGCTCTTTTCACTGCCATCTGCATGGTGAAAAAACAGGAGCCAATCAGCATCACCAGTGATTAGTTCATACTTTCCTTTAACTTGATCTTGTGGGATTTCAACATAATCTTGTGAGGTTTCATTATAAGCTTCCTTAAACTAAAAGTGCAAGATGCAAACTCCTGCAAGTCCTGATTGGATGCTTAATATCCTTTTAGAGTGGGATGTGGTTACTGAGTAAATACCTTCCTTTTTTGCATTTGACACTATCTACTCAACTTTTGAGGTATGCTGCATCCCTTTATACAGGGAGTGCAGAATTATTAGGCAAGTTGTATTTTTGAGGATTAATTTTATTATTGAACAACAACCATGTTCTCAATGAACCCAAAAAACTCATTAATATCAAAGTTGAATAGTTTTGGAAGTAGTTTTTAGTTTGTTTTTAGTTATAGCTATTTTAGGGGGATATCTGTGTGTGCAGGTGACTATTACTGTGCATAATTATTAGGCAACTTAACAAAAAACAAATATATACCCATTTCAATTATTTATTTTTACCAGTGAAACCAATATAACATCTCAACATTCACAAATATACATTTCTGACTTTCAAAAACAAAACAAAAACAAATCAGTGACCAATATAGCCACCTTTCTTTGCAAGGACACTCAAAAGCCTGCCACCCATGGATTCTGTCAGTGTTTTGATCTGTTCACCATCAACATTGCGTGCAGCAGCAACCACAGCCTCCCAGACACTGTTCAGATAGGTGTACTGTTTTCCCTCCTTGTAAATCTCACATTTGATGATGGACCACAGGTTCTCAATGGGGTTCAGATCAGGTGAACAAGGAGGCCATGTCATTAGATTGTCTTCTTTTATACCCTTTCTTGCCAGCCACGCTGTGGAGTACTTGGACGCGTGTGATGGAGCATTGTCCTGCATGAAAATCATGTTTTTCTTGAAGGATGCAGACTTCTTTCTGTACCACTGCTTGAAGAAGGTGTCTTCCAGAAACTGGCAGTAGGACTGGGAGTTGAGCTTGACTCCATCCTCAACCCGAAAAGGCCCCACAAGCTCATCTTTGATGATACCCAGTACTCCGCCTCCACCTTGCTGGCGTCTGAGTCGGACTGGAGCTCTCTGCCCTTTACCAATCCAGCCACGGGCCCATCCATCTGGCCCATCAAGACTCACTCTCATTTCATCAGTCCATAAAACCTTAGAAAAATCAGTCTTGAGATATTTCTTGGCCCAGTCTTGACGTTTCAGCTTGTGTGTCTTGTTCAGTGGTGGTCGTCTTTCAGCCTTTCTTACCTTGGCCATGTCTCTGAGTATTGCACACCTTGTGCTTTTGGGCACTCCAGTGATGTTGCAGCTCTGAAATATGGCCAAACTGGTGGCAAGTGGCATCTTGGCAGCTGCACGCTTGACTTTTCTCAGTTCATGGGCAGTTATTTTGCGCCTTGGTTTTTCCACACGCTTCTTGCGACCCTGTTGACTATTTTGAATGAAACGCTTGATTGTTCGATGATCACGCTTCAGAATCTTTGCAATTTTAAGAGTGCTGCATCCCTCTGCAAGATATCTCACTATTTTTGACTTTTCTGAGCCTGTCAAGTCCTTCTTTTGACCCATTTTGCCAAAGGAAAGGAAGTTGCCTAATAATTATGCACACCTGATATAGGGTGTTGATGTCATTAGACCACACCCCTTCTCATTACAGAGATGCACATCACCTAATATGCTTAATTGGTAGTAGGCTTTCGAGCCAATACAGCTTGGAGTAAGACAACATGCATAAAGAGGATGATGTGGTCAAAATACTTATTTGCCTAATAATTCTGCACTCCCTGTAGTAATACATTGTTTGAATAACACGATTTCTTAAAATGATCACAATTACCACAATTTGTTTTGATTATATAATAGTACCCATTGTGGCAATGAAACCTCTCAGGTTGAGGGTGTAATAAGAGGAAAAAGTGATGTGAATAAACACTTGTGAAGATAAAGATGGATGATCATATATGAAAGGGACTTATAACTTCATGGGACTAGAGTTACCTAAATATAGCTCTGCATTTTTAAATAGTATAAATAAGCAAATGAAAATGCATATTAACTGAGTAAATTAACTTTCTTTGTCAGATTTTCTGAGTTGAAGGGTTTCTTACATTTTACAAAAAAACATTACCCCACTAAATTGCACTAAAATATAATCCTTACTATCTAAAGAAGGCAAAAGACACCTTTAGCTTACTTATCATGGAATCCACTTAAATGGACTTTATTCTTTTGACTCTTCTGACCACCAATGGGTCATTTTCATGTAGGTTATCAAAATTAGTATTATTCTACTAAGGGGTTCCCTCCTTTATTTATATAAAATGCAGTAACTTTGATTGCTTACTTGGGTTAATAAATAAAGCTTGTTATTGGGTAATTTTTCTGCTACAAAATGAGTTCTCTACCTTTTCTGATTGGTTGATATAATTAACAAGTCTATAGAGAGGGTGAGCTCAATTTAAAATGTTAGAATAATGGTGATGTTAGGGTTAACAATAGTCATGATTACTATCTGGCAAGGGAAAACTGAATAAAGATTTCAATGTTCATTATTGTTACATTTCACTATAGCACTTTTAACCATGTATAGTTGTATTTTGTCTACAGAGAGAGCAACAATATGTGGCTTGGATATTATTTATTACCTTTTCATGTTATTTCAATATAGTAACACTCTATAAAGTAATAGCATGTTTTTTTTTGTTTGTTTTTTCTTAATCAATGCAGCAAACATACTGTATACTCTTCTATAATATCAGTACATGCTTCATGTATGTGTCATAAGCTTCATGTTATATGCATGTACAGCTACAATCCATGAACTCCAATACATATATACACTATAATTAATACAATGGTAATACTACTATTCAAAAATTATTTAATAAATGCGGAAAATCCTGTTTAGCATCACAACACAATAAAAATGTTAACAAGCAATAATAATTCATACACATTTTGCCTCCCTAACATCATTTTACTTAGGAATACTTGAAGCAGAACACATGAAGTTAAGATGATTCCTGCTATATAATTACAAGTTGTTTTCCAAGTCAATGCAGCAATCACTCCAGACTGAGAGTGCTGAGCTTACACTTGTAAATTACAATGAGTAGTTTATCAGAAGAAAAACAGAGATGCTTGGAAATAATGAGACATGTATTTGTTACTGCCAATCTGATATTAATGCGCTTGGTTAATATTAATATGCTGAGAATCCTTGTATATATATATATATATATATATATATATATAAGGGATAGGCAAGGTGTCCGTACACGGACACTGGTGTCCGTGACTAGCCCTTGCAGTGTCCGCCACCACTTTATTATATCTTTTCTTTCTGATTAAATAATAGGAATAAAAAAAAATATGTAGTGTGAATAAAGTTAGTGGCTTGTCAAGAGACTGCTAGTAATATTGGGTGATAAGTTATGGAATATATAAAGCCTGAGTGAAATACTGGATGTGTATCTGCATCTGTATTATAACACCCAGCTCTATACAAAGACACAGTAGTGACACTGGCACATGCATATAGCCAGACAAGGGCTGGTTATAGGGTCAGTGGTACCTGCATCAGTATAATATCACCCAGCGCTATATAATGACACAGTAGTGACACTGGCACATGGGTATAGCCAGACAAGGGCTGGTTATAGGATCAGTGGTATCTGCATCAGTATAATAACACCCAGCGCTATATAATGACACAGTAGTGACACTGGCACATGGGTATAGCCAGACAAGGGCTGGTTATAGGATCAGTGGTATCTGCATCAGTATAATAACACCCAGCGCTATATAATGACACAGTAGTGACACTGGCACATGGGTATAGCCAGAAGAGGGCTGGTTGTAGGATCGGTGGCATCTGCATCAGTATAACACCAAGCACTATAAAATAATGTTTTTAATTTCAAATGTACCTTGGTGTCCTTCACTAAGGTCTGTACTTTGGAAAATGTCCACAACAACCTTTGTCTGTGCCTATCCCTGATATATATATATATATATATATATATATATATATATATAATGTGTTGCATAGGAAATTAGCACATCTAGGCAAGTATCTCTGCTTGCTTTTACCCAATAAAACTCCATATACATTGTTACTAATACACAAGAGGATTCTTGGTAAGATATGCAAATTAGATATGCATCTCAAACTCTTTGCTTCAAATACTGTGTCAACACACAGTGATTCACCTAATAGGGTGAATGCAGCAAATACAGAAATCTGCAATGAGTTTAAGATGTTGCATTTCTAATTTGCATATCTTACCCAGAATCCTCTTATGCATTAGTAACAATGTATATGGAGTTTTACTGGGTAAAAGCAAGCGGGGATACTTGCCTAAATGTGCTAATTTCCTGTGAAACAAATTTTATTGATTTACTTTTGAGACATTGAGGATTTTAATCTCAAACTTTTATCTCCACCCTAATTTTAATAAATGTTTATATATCTATGTATCTATCTATGTATCTATCTATGTGTACATACATACATACATACATACATACATACATACATACATACATACATACATACATACATACATACATACATACATACATACATACATACATACATACACACATACATACATACATACATACATACATACATACATACATACATACATACATACATACATACATACATACATACATTATCTCACAAAAGTGAGTACACCCCTCAAATTTTTGTAAATATTTTACTATATTTTTTCATGTGGCAACACTGAAGAACTGACACTTTGCTACAATGTAAAGTAGAGATTGTACAGCCTGTATAACACTGTAAATCTGCTGTCCCCTTAAAATAACTCAACACACAGCCATTAATGTTTAAACCATTGGCAACAAAATTAAGTATACCTCTAAGTGGAAATGTCCAAATTGGGCCCAAATAGCCATTTTCCCTCCCCGGTGTCATGTGACTCATTAGTGTTACAAGGTCTCAGGTGTGAATGGGGAGCAGGTGTGTTAAATTTGGTGTTATCACTCTCACACTCTCTCATACAGGTCACTGGAAGTTCATGGCAAAGAACTCTCTGAGGATCTGAAAAAAAAATGTTACTCTACATAAAGATGGCCTAGGCTATAAGAAGATTGCCAAGACCCTGAAACTGAGATGCAGCATGGTGGGCAAACCATACAGCGGTTTCACAGGACAGGTTCCACTCAGAACAGGCCTCGCCATGGTTGATAAAGGAAGTTCAGTGTCTTTGGGAAATAGACGTATGAGTGCTGCCAGCATTGCTGCAGAGGTTGAAGGGTAGGGGGATAGCCTGTCAGTGCTCAGACCATATGCCGCACACTGCATCAAATTGGTCTGCATGGCTGTCGTCCCAGATGGAAGACTCTTTTAAAGATGATGCACAAGAAAGCCCGCAAACAGTTTGCTGAAGACAAGCAGACTAAGGACATGGATTACTGGATCTATGTCCTGTGGTCCGATGAGACCAAGATAAACATATTTGGTCCAGATGGTGTCAAGCGTGTGTGGCGGGAAGCGGGTGAGGAGTACAAAGACAAGTGTGTCTTGAGGGAAAGCCTCAAAAGGTAATTGCAAAAGAAGTTGGATGTTCTCAAAGTGCTGTATCAAAGCACATTAATAGAAAGTTATGTGGAAGGGAAAAGTGTGGAAGAAAAAGGTGCACAAGCAGCAGGGATGACTGCAGCCTGGAGAGGATTGTCAGGAAAAGGCCATTCAAAAGTGTTGGGGAGTTTCACAAGGAGTGGACTGAGGCTGGAGTCAGTGCATCAAGAGCCACCACACACAGACGGATACTGGACATGGGCTTCAAATGTCGTATTCCTCTTGTCAAGCCACTCCTGAACAACAAACAACGTCAGAAGCGTCTTACCTGGGCTAAAGAAAAACAGACCTGGTCTGTTGCTCAGTGGTCCAAAGTCCTCTTTTCTGATGAGAGCAAATTTTGCATCTCATTTGGAAACCAAGGACCCAGAGTATGGAGGAAGAATGGAGAGGCACACACTGCAAGATGCTTGAAGTCCAGTGTGAAGTTTCCGCAGTCTGTGTTGATTTGGGGAGCCATGTCATCTGCTGGTGTTGGTCCACTGTGCTTCATTAAGTCCAGGGTCAATGCAGCCGTCTACCAGGAGATTTTGGAGCACTTCATGCTTCCTTCCACAGACAAGCTCTATGGGGATGCTGACTTCATTTTCCAGCAGGACTTGGCACCTGCCCACACTACCAAAAGAACCAAAACCTGGTTCCATGACCGTGGAAATACTTGGCTTGATTGGGCAGCAAACTCGGCTGACCTGAACCCCATAGAGAATATATGGGGCATTGCCAAGAGAAAGATGAGAGATATGAGACCAAACAATACAGAAGAGCTGAAGGCCGCTATTGAAGCATCCTGGTCTCCCATAACACCTCAGTAGTGCCACAGGCTGATAGCTTCCATGTCATGCCACATTGAGGCAGTAATTGCTGCAAAAGGGGCCCAAACCAAGTACTGAGTACATGCAGTATGCATGCTTTTACTTTTCAGAGGTCTGATATTGTTCTATGTACAATCCTTGTTTTATTGATTGCATTTAATATTCTAATTTTCTGAGATTGTGGATTTGGGGTTTTCATGAGCTGTAAGCCATAATCATCACAAGTATGAAAAATCACGGCTTGAACTATCTCATATATTAGTTTCACCTTTTAAGTTGCATTAGTGAAATAAATTAACTTTTGCACGATATTCTAATTTTTCGAGTTTCACATGTATATAAATACAGTATATACTGTATATATATATGTATATATATTTACATTTGACTGTTAATATGGCTGTGTATATATATATATATATATATATATATATATATATAATGAAACATGTATTTGTTTCTGCCAATCTGATATTATTGCCCCCTGTGTTTGAAAATTGCTCCAAAAATTATATTGTCTTGGTGATACAACAACAACAGTAATCAGTATTATAAACAAGATGTTACAAATACACCTTGTAACATCTTGTTTATATTACTGATTACTGTTGTGGTTGGATCACCATGACAGCAGACTTTTTGGCTCAATTTTCAACACAGGGGGTGGGGCTTCTGGGGCTTTGAAAACAAGGGTCGTTTCATCAGATATCAAAGCGAATTTCTGATATCTGATGAAACGACCCTTGGAGGTTGAGAAACACGTCATAATAAAGCCTTTATTCTTTTATCCTGGAAGTTGTTTACAATCTTTTATTCTGTGCTATCAAGCAAGATTTCAAGCAATCAAACTTAACATCTCCCACGGCTAAACAGAGGGCAATCTTCGAGCCGTCATCCAAGAGGGGAGTCCCAAGAAGTATATCGTTTTGGCAGTGTACTAGCCACTGATTAAGTGCTAGCAGGCGAGATTGTACTGGTCATAGAACAGTACCACAGCTTCTGGTAAGCTCACTACCTTTCCACGTTTGTGTTATTTTCTTTGAAACGTTATCACGCTATGTGGCGCCCTCTCTCCTTCATTTCCCTACAGTAACATCCCTGCTCTCTCGGTCTAAGAGGAGCTGCCTTTACCGGGAATCGACCGCCAGGATTATCACCTTTCAAGGGACATTAGCCATTACGGCTTTCTCATCTAACGGCTGAGAACGATACATATTAAATTACACCTTAATATTTGTTAAAAGCACCAGTATCTTTCCTAACAGCTCACCTTTGTATCCCCTTCTGGGATATCACAGAAGAGTAAAGTAGTATTCTACATCTCTTGTGATTCACAAATTGTGTTCAGATACAGCTCATTAACAGGGGGGCAGTAAGTGAGCATAACCCAAGCAGAAGAGTAAAGTAGTATTCTACATCTCTTGTGATTCACAAATTGTGTTCAGATACATCTCTTTAACAGGGGGACAGTAAATGTGCATAACCCAATACTGACAGGAAGTCAAAGGGTCAATTCAAATTTAAATCCATAATTTAAAATCCAGAGTTTGAAGTTAAGTGTGCAGTGTCCACATTATTTAAAGTAAAGTTTTTGACATTGAATATTGCTAAGCCTCCCTTTTTCATGGTTATTTGATTTAATTAGATACAAACTCCATATATGTTATGTCTGTTCAGTCAGAGGATGCAGTATCTATTTTTATTTTTCTCTATGTCTCCATTTATTTAAAGACTGCTGTTAACTTGTAATTCACAAATCAATTGAAAGCTGTTGCATTGTGTTTTTAATATGTGCTGCTTTTATACAAGTTTATATTAATAAAAAGGAGATAATGAGTCATTTAAAAAATATATGTAATTATTGCAGTTAAATGTTTTTAGAAATAATGCCACTGTAAAGTAATTGGTTAAACACATAGTCAAAGTGAGACATTTAAAATTAAACTTTCATAATTGAGGAAGAGCATGCTATTTTAATAGACTTTTCTATTTATTTATATTTTGAGAATTAGCATCAACTGTTACTGGCCCCATGTCAGCAAATCAAATTAGTTTTTGAAAGGAACATGAAAGTCATAATTACATTTCCATCATTCAGATAGAAATTGCACACAAAAAATAAATAAATAAACTTTCTATTTTACTTTTATTATTATGTACTTCATTCATTTGGTATCCTTTGGTGTCCTTTGTTGAAGAGCATACCTAAGTGGGATGTGCATGTGCGTTTCTTGAACACCATATTGCAGCAGCTGTGTTGGCAGTATTGATAACTTGTCCTTTGTGTAAAATTTGTATGGTAAATTTTTTTTTTTTTTTTTTTTTTGAAATTTTATTTTTATTGAGGTTATTAGATACGGTGACAATGAAAACTTAACAGACATCGATGTACAGATACGATATAACATTTCCATTCAAAACATTGTAAATAGACCAGTCACACATGTAAGCGTAGCATGCCCGTTACAGATAAGTAGCTATTGAGCAAGAGAGTAATAGTCCAGACAATAACAAGGATAAGTAACTTGAGTCTCTCTTAAAACTGGTCGCGAGTCCTTTTAGTTACTCACTAAGGCACTTTCTGAGGTTGAAGCTAAAATAACATATATGATCATGTTTGAACTTTGAAGACAAGTATTACATATCGTAAATTAATGTCACAATATTCATTCACAAAACAAGTGGTGGTATGCAATGATGATTGAAGAGTATAAATATCTAAGAATGAAACCTCTTTTTTTTTATATTAGGCAGGGTTCCCTACTTTACTCAGAGGAGGGGTCACTTTTGGACCTGAGAGTTCCAATGAAAAGTGAGGAGGGAAATTGGCATTGGTGAGGCCACTTTTGGACCTTAGTAGTGGTTATGGGGGGGGGGTAAACAGCGGGCAAAAGCCGCTCGAGAAAAGAGTGGGGGGGCAGGGGGGGCGTGGCAAGTTAGCAATAAATAACCATTTAAGCATAAGTGTAGAGCTAATGAGTGACAGCCAGATGGCTCCTTGTACTTCTTTTTGCTAATATTATCCGTGATTAAGTCCACCTGAAACAATTGTAGTTCCCTTGGGCTTTACTAAGCTCATAACTTGTGGGGGGATTAGCATTTGGATTGGAAGCTTTTGGGCCAAGGAAAGATTGCAGTGATTAAAATATATATATACACACCTACCTCTCTCAGGAAGATAGTTCTCTATGCGTGTTGTGACTACTTGAGCGCAAACGATAGAACTGTTATAGTGTGGGAGAAGCGCATGGGGAGGTTTAGTAGGCTTTTGGACCTAAATGAATGTAAATATATATATCCACAATTATGCAGGGTGTGGCGCACGGCCAAAATAGACCATTATTAAATGGATGTTCAAATATCTGTGTAAATAGTTATAGTGGTTGATATGGTATAAAGGTTCTCTTTTTTCTTTTTCTTCCCTCCCCCCTTTTTTTTATAAAAAAAAGAGAAATTTGTAACTAAAGGCAAAACTAGTATATACACAAATAGCATATAAATTCTTAAACGTGAACCTAGGGGATATGAGGATATATATTAACATAGGCAAAAGAAAGGGGTTTCTCCACGCTTGGAAGTAAATATTAAAGTATAAAATGCTGATACCCATTGAAACTGCTAGGCAAAAGCAGTGATGCAAAAAGTTAAGGACACATGGTTATTGGAGTTTTCCTACTATCTTGTACAATACATGCCTAGCTATGAACTCTAAATACATAAGTGTAGATATACAGGAAAGATTCAACAAATAAGAGTGGTGCAATAACCAATTATAGCTGAAAACAGTGCATAACAATAAGCGTTAATAGTTAGTATTCATAATGTGAATACACTAGATCAGGATTTAGTAGGGGTTAAATAGAGCATAAATTCGCGTGAGTTTACATTTATAGATCCTAACAACATAGAAGGTTATATAGAACAATGGGAAGGAAAAAGAAAAACAAACAAAACAGTAATGGTGCAGTAATAAGTGAACCTCTAAATATCAAAAGTACACCAGTGATGGAAAAGCCGTTAATCCAGAGGGTGAAAAAAAAAAAAAAAAAATGGGTGCCAATCTTAATTATCTGCACTGCAATCAGAGGAGAAGAGTGAACGTCTTTTAGCTAATAACACTACAGGTATGGCTCAATAGAACGCAATCACCCATCAGGTAGGGGAAGGACATATTAGAAAGAGTCTCAGGGTTATTTCGTTGGTTAGGTAGACCACATAACATTTAAACCTGATTCAATAATCAAATGTACTCAGCTGTATATGGATCATGCAGATGCTCAGCAGTGCCAGTTGTAAGGAAGCCTGATATTAGATCGGGTGTTTACGGCTTCAGCAGTAGCAGTACAGTGGCTAGTATTAGCCGACTCCAACTCTGTTATTGCCTCTGTATGGGATTTTCATAAGTAGAGGCTTGCAAATAAGGTCTGCAGCATACATCACTGTGATCAGGGAATTGAGGCTTGTGTCGAAGTTCGGTTCGCTGCGTGTGATCCAGGTGCTGGGGTCTGGCATTGGAGACTGTCTCACAGCGTGGAGCCTCTGCATTATAACCGACTCCTCTGGTGTCATCAGGGGCTTCCCAAAGTTAGGGGATCTTGTAGGACTCATGTGCCTAGTGTCTTCCATGGAGATCTTTTCGATTGCCGTGGGAGGCGTTCTTTGAAATTGTGCTTCAACGGCTCTTGAGGGCTGAGAGAGCTGTGATCGGTGTACAATCTCCACTAAACCCGGATCTATAGGTAGCGTAATTAGGCCTCCGGGACTCTCACTGTTGCGCTCGCTTAGATTATCAGCTTCCTGAGGTAGGCTGTTAGAGGTTTCTTCTGGGCTATTTTCCGGTAGCTGGTTCACCAAGAGTTGGAAAATAAGGCCTTTCATACTGCTGTAGTGATCATCCAGCGACCGCTGCATGCGGGCCTCCCATTTATCAAGAGCGATCACCGGTTGTCGGGTAGTCAGTTCTAGTATGTCTTGATGTAGAGACATGCTGAGTCGTTACGCGAGCAATATCTATTGAGTCCGTGAGAGAAGAGGATTCAGCTTGCTCCGTTGTAGGTCTTTTACCCGGTGAGCCGGGGGAAGATTATATGCATGCAGCGTGTTAGGCCCGAGTCATGCTTCTATCTGTCCTTACTGTAGGGTGAATTGGTAGAAGAGTTATATGGCTGTGCTCAGCACCCTCTCATCAGTACAGATATGAAGTTTTCCAGCTTGGAAGATGAGGTATTCTGGTAAAGTTTAATATATAACCTCTGCAGCTGATAGAGCTACTGAAAATTCAGACCATCATGGTCGCCATCTTGACACGCCCCCATGGTAAATTATTTCTATTTTTACAATACAGTAGTGAGTAGAGAAGAGATTGTGTATCATTTTAACTGGTCCTCAGGTATCCCCAACAGGCCAGGTTTTTATTATAGCTGAATCAGTGCACAGGTGAAGTAATCAGCTGATCAGTAACTCAGTGGAACCTAACTTGCTCTCACCCATCACCTGATTATGTCACCTGTGCACTGGTGCAGCTATCATTTAAACCTGCCCTGTTGGGGGTTCTTGCAGCCCTCTGTACATGTGTTTCTCCGGCGTATCATATCTAGTGCCTCACCAGCCTCTGACCTCACTGCATGTATATATATATATATATATATATATATATATATATATATATATATATATATATATATATATACAAGGTAAAGTCCAGCACCAATACTCCTTATGTTTATGGGTGCAAGCAGTCTCTGTCTCACCTCAAACAGATAATAATATCAAAAGTAGAAATGGCTGCAGCACTCCAATTTCTTTTAAAGATTTTTTATTGCAAGCAGTGAAATACAGGCAACGTTTTGGGCTTCTGCCCTTTCTCAAGCCAAGTGATTAGTGCATAATTCAAGCCCATCTTTTATAGGCTGTACATGTGACAAACATCAGGTGTATTGAATACAATTACTAAGATTTGGTGTCTTAAAGGAACAGTAACCTAATATCACAGTCATCATTTATTCATTCATATTCTTCATTTTTTTACCATATATAAAATTTATGTGATATTATAGTGTTCATTATGACCAAATGAGAATACACAGAGGTGATGTCATATGACAAAGCCATCGAGGAAGAGAGCGCCTTACTCGATCTGATGTTAGCGATACATCGCGGAGCAACTTGGCTGGGACAACACCACAGTCCCAATCTCCTTCTTTTTTTCAGCAGGTGGCGAGACCAGACGGAGGCGGAGGGGCAATCGAAAGTACCAGCGGAGTCGAAAGTCGGCCACTGAGAGGACGACGGGTGAAACGATTGAGATTTACATGAGAATCAAAGGACAACAAGCAAAATATATTTGCCGTATAAAATAGAATACAATTATTATATTAATATTGGCATTAAACAATAAGGTGGTCTTTTTACTCATTTGTTGTAAATTGTATCATGTAATTATCCTCATATTAAGCTCAGCTAGCTTTAGTTATGAGTGTCCTGCTCCTGTTTAGATCCATCGTTTAAGTAACATATCTTGCAAGATTAGATTATATTTGTTAGTTTTTTTATTTTTTTGGAAGAAAGTGTTTTCTAAATATCATTAAAATTAATGGAATTTTATTAATATGCACACCCTTGTTTTTTCCGTGTCCATTGAGATCAATCGATGATACACATGACCCCAAGACGTCACTGATGCTTTGCGATTGGTTGCACGTATTATGTGACTGGGACACACCTCTTCCCGGATTGGCTGGCTTCGGTATAAATCAGGCAGCACGGAGGACAATCGGCGCCTTTGACAAAGCAGTTGGCGAAACGCGCGTCAGGAATTTGCACTGCTTCTTTTGAGATACTTGTTGAAAGAAAACTTTATGGGTAGTTAATAATCTGTTGGCCTTCATTGGCATCCACTTTTTTAAACTTATAGGTTTACTTTAAAACCGGGGGTACTTATATTACTATAGTAGCAAATAATAGGGGTTTTGATATAATAGCGGCTACTTTGTTAATTGCACTGTTATATGTCACCAGTGCTAGATAATTGTTTATGTTTAAAACCACATTATTTGGGTAAAAAAAACTTGCTCAGTACCCGGTATACTCTTTATTTACCAATAGACCATATAAGTTCTGATATATTAGGTATTAATTGAAGTTTTTGGAAAACATTTTTACATCTCTCTCAAGAGAAGTCAGTTTAAATTTTGTAAAATATAGGGTGGTTTCTTCTTGGGACTGACCCCCTTTTTTTTTTTTTTTTTTAATCTGACCTATTTAATCTATGACATATTCTGTCATTTTTTAGGGATAAATTGTAGCTTACAGGGAGTGCAGAATTATTAGGCAAGTTGTATTTTTGAGGATTAATTTTATTATTGAACAACAACCATGTTCTCAATGAACCCAAAAAACTCATTAATATCAAAGCTGAATATTTTTGGAAGTAGTTTTTAGTTTGTTTTTAGTTATAGCTATTTTAGGAGGATATCTGTGTGTGCAGGTGACTATTACTGTGCATAATTATTAGGCAACTTAACAAAAAACAAATATATACCCATTTCAATTATTTATTTTTACCAGTGAAACCAATATAACATCTCAACATTCACAAATATACATTTTTGACATTCAAAAACAAAACAAAAACAAATCAGTGACCAATATAGCCACCTTTCTTTGCAAGGACACTCAAAAGCCTGCCATCCATGGATTCTGTCAGTGTTTTGATCTGTTCACCATCAACATTGCGTGCAGCAGCAACCACAGCCTCCCAGACACTGTTCAGAGAGGTGTACTGTTTTCCCTCCTTGTAAATCTCACATGTGATGATGGACCACAGGTTCTCAATGGGTTCAGATCAGGTGAACAAGGAGGCCATGTCATTAGATTTTCTTCTTTTATACCCTTTCTTGCCAGCCACGCTGTGGAGTACTTGGACGCGTGTGATGGAGCATTGTCCTGCATGAAAATCATGTTTTTCTTGAAGGATGCAGACTTCTTCCTGTACCACTGCTTGAAGAAGGTGTCTTCCAGAAACTGTCAGTAGGACTGGGAGTTGAGCTTTACTCCATCCTCAACCCAAAAAGGCCCCACAAGCTCATCTTTGATGATACCAGCCCAAACCAGTACTCCACCTCTACCTTGCTGGCGTCTGAGTCGGACTGGAGCTCTCTGCCCTTTACCAATCCAGCCACGGGCCCATCCATCTGGCCCATCAAGACTCACTCTCATTTCATCAGTCCATAAAACCTTGGCCCAGTCTTGACGTTTCAGCTTGTGTGTCTTGTTCAGTGGTGGTCTTTCAGCCTTTCTTACCTTGGCCATGTCTCTGAGTATTGCACACCTTGTGCTTTTGGGCACTCCAGTGATGTTGCAGCTCTGAAATATGGCCAAACTGGTGGCAAGTGGCATCTTGGCAGCTGCACGCTTGACTTTTCTCAGTTCATGGGCAGTTATTTTGCGCCTTGGTTTTTCCACACGCTTCTTGCGACCCTGTTGACTATTTTGAATGAAACGCTTGATTGTTCGATGATCACGCTTCAGAAGCTTTGCAATTTTAAGAATGCTGCATCCCTCTGCAAGATATCTCACTATTTTTGACTTTTCTGAGCCTGTCAAGTCCTTCTTTTGACCCATTTTGCCAAAGGAAAGGAAGTTGCCTAATAATTATGCACACCTGATATAGGGTTTTGATGTCATTAGACCACACCCCTTCTCATTACAGAGATGCACATCACCTAATATGCTTAATTGGTAGTAGGCTTTCGAGCCTATACAGCTTGGAGTAAGACAACATGCATAAAGAGGATGATGTGGTCAAAATACTAATTTGCCTAATAATTCTGCACTCCCTGTATTTATATGAGATGCATAGTAGTGCTATTCTACCCAGGTCTTAAAATTAAATCACTCTAACAGTAAGACGTAGTAAATGTATTGAGATACATGGTATCTCTACGTAAATCACTTACACTACTCACATGATTGTATAGAGGCACATTCCTAGGTCTGGCAATAGACAAGGAGGTGGTGTTGGTAATTTACTTTCCTCTCGTTGCACCTTCCAACAAATACAGCCCTTCTCTTCACTCACATTTTCTTCATTTGAAGCACACATGATTTGGTTATTCTCTCCCCTCTCTATACGTGTTGCAGTCATATACCGCCCCCCTGGCTCCCCAACTCAATTTTTAGATCACTTTGCTGCCTGGATTCCTTATTTCCTTTCCTCAGACACCCCTGCCCTCATTCTTGGTGACTTTAAAATCCCTCTTGACAATTCCAATGCCTCCTCTGTAATACAACTTCTTCAACTTACTTCCTCTTTCGGCCTGTCACAATGGACTGACTCTCCCACTCACAAAGATGGTCATTCCCTTGATCTGATTTTCACCTATCGATGCACTCTTTCAAATTTAACAAACTCCCCTTTTCCTCTCTCTGACCATCATCTCCTTACTTGCAACATCACTTCCCTACCTAGAACTCCCCCTCCCTCTACCCCTCACACCAAACTTCACAGAAGCACTAAGTCACTAGATCTGCATCAGCTCGCTAGCTCTCTCAAACCTCTCCTCTCATCCATCACCTCCTTTTCCTGCCCTGATCAATCTATCTGCCAGTTTAATTCCACCCTTAAATCGGTCATTGACACTCTGCCCCCTCCAACCTTAGCTCAGAAACCACACTCTCATCCTCAGCCCTGGCATACTCCTCTGACACGATACCTATGCAGATGCTCCCGTACTGCTGAGCGACATTGGAGGAAATCTCAGAGTTCAGTTGACTTTCTTCACTACAAGTTCATCCTGAACTCCTATTATTTTCCCCTTAATCTTTATAAGCAACAATATTTTTCTAATCTCATCTCTACTCTTTCCTCTAACCCTAAACATCTGTTCAACATGTTCAACACCCCCACCTCCTAACACAACCTCTCTCAGCTCAAGATTTTGCAAGCCACTTAAACAACAAAATTGACTCCATCAGAAGTGAAATCAGCTCTCAACATACTTCCAATCTCCCACCCCCTCAAAAGCTCGATTTCCTTACTCCCTCTTGCCTCAAAGCTCCTCGAAAAGCTAGTTTATGCACGTCTATCCCCTTTCCTTATACTAAACTCTCTTCTTGACCCACTGCAATCTGGATTTCGTTCCCATCACTCTACAGAGACAGCAATTGTCAAGGTTCCCAATGTCCTGCTTACAGCAAAATCCAAAGGCCACGTCTCTCTGCTTATCCTCCTTGACCTGTCTGCAGCCTTTGACACTGTTAACCACCCTCTTCTGCTCCAAACCCTCCAATCCTTCGGCATCTGTGACACAGCTCTCTCGTGGTTCTCTTCCTATCTGACTAACTGTACATTTAGTGTAGCCTTCTCTGGAGCATCCTCTGCCCCGTTACCACTTTCTGTTGGGGTACCTCAAGGCTCTGTCCTTGGTCCCCTTCTCTTCTCAATCTACACGTCATCACTAGGTTCCTTAATAAAGTCCCATGGGTTTCAATACCATTTGTATGCCGATGACACCCAAATCTACCTCTCTGCACCAGACCTACCTCCTTCCTTACTAACCCGTGTCACTAACTGTCTTTCTCACATATCATCTTGGATGTCCTCTCACTACCTTAAGCTAAATCTCTCCAAAACTGAACTCCTTATTTTTCCCCCTTCTTCCAATGTCTCCACCCCCAAAATTTCTATAACTGTTGATAATTCCATCATTACCCCTACCCCGCTCGCCCGATGTCTTGGGGTCACACTTGACTCAGATATTTCCTTCACTCCTCACATCCAGTCCTTGGCTAAAGCCTGCCGCTTCCACCTTAAAAACATTGCTAAAATTAGACATTTCCTTACACAAGATACAACCAAGATTTTAATCCACACTCTCATCCTTTCCCGCCTCGACTACTGCAATTCCGTCCTCTCTGGTCTACCTAGCTGCCGCATAGCTCCTTTACAATCCATTATGAATGCCTCTGCCAGGCTCATCTTCCTTACTTGTCGCTCTTCATCTGCTGCACCTCTCTGCCAATCCCTTCACTGGCTTCCTCTTGCCTCTAGGATTAAACATAAAATCCTCACCCTGACATATAAAGCTCTCAACTGCACTGCTCCCCCCCACATCTCAGAACTTGTCTCTAGATACTCTCCCTCCTGTCCCCTTCGATCAGCTCAGGATCTCCTCCTCTCTTGTTACTTCCTCACATTCATGTTTACAGGACTTCTCCCCCATCTTGTGGAATTCCCTGCCTCACTCCATAAGACTCCCCCCTAGTTTTAACAGCTTCAAGCACTCCCTAAAAACTCTACTATTCAGGGATGCATACAACCAACACTAACCTTTCCTAACGCCATTGCTTTCCCCTTGAACCCCTTAGATTGTAAGCCTATGGGCCCAGCTGTTTACAGATCACTTCATAAGAGTCGACTACAACAGTGAAACTCTCGGCAGGGCCCTCTACCCACTTGACCCCTACAAAAGCTATCCAGTACACCGACTATGTTTACAGCGCTGCAGAATCTGTTGGCGCTCTACAAATACCTGATAATAATAATAATAATAATAAAATAGAGGCAAGAAACACTACTTATTAAATGGTTATCACCCCAACACTTTATTAGCTACAATTATACCCTATTTTAAGATCATTTCCCCTTCTTTTATTTTTATGATTTAATTAATAAAGGTTATATTTGAATTACTATCATCCTTTGTGCTAGCCTATGATATGTTAATTTAGGCTCTCAACCCAAGTGTGTCCTATGATACCTCTGTTTTTCGCTCTCTTATTACTTACATATATTGAAATATATATTTCATTAAAAAAATAGAAAAAAAAATATTTATTGAGCATTGAAATGTTAAATATGCATGATGTGCTTTCGGGTTTTGCACTTTAGGTCTAATGCAATGTTGGGTTTTGTGTGCGTCAGTTAGTGTGCATATGACAAGGTGAAAGTTTTCGCCTGCATGCTAGCCCAACTCGCGCAAAAAGACACATTTTGAAAATCACAAAGACGTAAATGTATTGTTTTATAAACTTTAATGGAGAATAAAAAGTGTGTGTGTGGGGGGGGGCATCTAACAAGTCATGCAAACCCAACTGTGTTTCTCAAGTGTGCTAACCTGACATAAATAATATTTCACATGCCAATGTTCTTCACATAGAAGAATATGTTCTATGTATTTATAAATAAATATTTCTATATATATCTCTGATGTTTTTGGTTATACACTCACCGGCCACTTTATTAGGTACACCTTACTAGACCCCCTTTTGCCTTCAGAACTGCCTTAATTCTTTGTGGCATAGATTCAACAAGGTGTTGGAAACATTCTTCAGAGATTTTGGTCCATATTGACATGATAGCATCACGCAGTTGCTGCAGATTTGTTGACTGCACATCCATGATTTGAATCTGACTGCATCCCAAAGGTGCTCTATTGGATTGAGATCTGGTGACTATGGAGGCCATTGGAGTGCAGTGAACTCATTGTCATGTTCAAGAAACCAGTTTGAGATTATTTGAGCTTTTGTGACATGGTGAATTATCCTGCTGGAAGTAGCCATCAGAAGATGGGTACACTTTAATCATAAAGGGAAGGACATGGTCAGCAACAATACTCAGGTAGGCCATGGTGTTTTAATGATGCTTAATTGGTACTAAGGGACCCAAAGTGTGCAAATAAAATATCCCCTACACCATTACACCACCACCACCAGCCTGAACAGTTGATGCAAGACAGGATGGAACCATGTTTTCATGTTGTTTCTTCCAAATTCTGACCCTACCATCTGAATGTCGCAGCTGTATTCGAGACTCATCAGACCAGGCAACGTTTTTTTTTCCCAATCTTCTATTGTCCAATTTTTGTGCGATTTGTAGCCTCAGTTTCCTGTTCTTAGCTGACAGGAGTGGCACCTGGTGTGGTCTTCTGCTGCTGTAGCTCATCTGTTTCAATGTTCAATGTGTTGTGGGTTCAGAAATGGTATTCTGCATACCTTGGTTGTAACAATTGGTTATTTAAGTTATTATGCCTTTCTATCATCTCAAACCAGTCTGCTTATTCTCCTCTGACTTCTGACATCAACAAGGCATTTTCATCCACCCAACTGCCGCTCACTGGATATTTTCTCTTTTTTGGACCATTCTCTGTAAACCCTAGAGATGGTTGTGCGTGAAAATCCCAATAGATCAGCAGTTTTTTAAATACTCAGACCAGCCCATCTGACACCAACAACCATGCCACGTTCAAAGTCACTTAAATCTCCTTTCTTTTCCATTCTGATGCTCGGTTTGAACTTCAGCAAGTCAATTTCACCACTTCTAGATATCTAAATAGATTGAGTTGTTGCCCTGTGATTGGCAGATTAGCAATTTGTGTTACCAAACAATTGAACAAGTGTACCTAATAAAGTGGCCAGTGAGTGTATATATATATTTCTGTCAGATAATGCACCACTTCACAAAGAAAATTGTTGCAATTACGCATGTTTAGACATCCTCATGTTTATTTATTTTGTTTGTATTGGTATGACACAAAAAAACTGGAGAAGAAAAAGCCAAATCTGACACATTCCATGCAAAATTACAGAAATGGACAAAATTATTGGCACCTTCTCAAAATTGTAAGAAATAATTGCATTCAACGTTTGTGATGCTCCTGTAATTTTTAATTAAACACACCTTTTTCAATTAACAGGTGCTGGCAATATAGAAATCATACCAGCAACCAGTTAAAATGGTGAAAAATTGACTCAACCTTTCTGTTGTTTGTCTCTGTGTGCCACACTGAGCATGGAGAAGAGAAAGAGCAGCAAAGAATTGTCTGAGGATTTAAGTACAAAAATGATGGAAAGCAAGGACAATCTCAAGGTTACAAGTTCATCTCCAGAGATCTTAAGGTTCCTTTGTCCACTGTGTGCAACATTGTCAAGAAGTTTACAGCCCATGGCACTGTAGCTAATCTCCCTATACGTGGACGAAAGAGAAAAAATAATAATCAAAGATTGCAACAAAGGGATTGTTCGAATTGTGGCTAAAGAACCTTGTCAACTTCAAGACAAATTCAACCAGACCTTCAGGCACAGGGTACAAGAGTGTCATCTTGCACTATACGTCACCATCTGAATGAAAAGAAACGCTATGGTAGGAGACCCAGGAGGACCCCACTGCTTACACAGAAACATAAAAAAGCCAGATTGGAGTTTTCCAAAACTTACCTGAGGAAGCCAAAATTCTTTTGGGAGAATGTGCTATGGACAGATGAAAAAAAATTACAGCTTTTTGGTAAAGCCGATCATTCTGCTGTTTTCAGAAAAAAAATGAGGCTTTTAAAGAAAACAATACAGTCCCTACAGTCAAACATGGTGGAAGTTCACTGATGTTTTGGGGTTGCTTTTCTGCTTCAGGCACTGGATGTCTTAACTGTGTGTATGGCATAATGAAATCTGAAGACTACCAAAGAATTCTGTGGTGCAATGTAGGGCCCAGTGTCAGAAAGTTTGGTCTCCGTCAGAGGTCATGGGTCTTACAGCAGAGCAATGACCCAAAGCACACGTCAAAAAGCATCCAGAAATGATTTAAGTGCTGGAGAGTACTGAACTGGCCAGCAGTGAGTCCAGATCTCAATCCCATGTTGCACCTGTGGAGAGATCTCAAAACAGCAGTTGGGAAAAAGAACCCTTCCAATCTGAGAGACTGTCAGATTCTGTTCCTTTAAGCCATGCCAATCCTACTCACCTGCATATGACACCTCAGCAATACCTAAAAACCTAACCAATTCCCTCACTCTATGTTTGGATATTGTGCAAGCTACAGCTCATTTCTATTGTGTTGTCATTCCATTCAGGTTTGCTGTTTTACCTACTTGATAGTAGCAGTCCCAAAGAGAGAGAAAAAAGAGGTGTCAAAGTTCTGGTGTAACAATGTATCATGCGATGTATAAGGGAAGGAAAGAGGGGAAGGGGGGGGGGTGGGAGGGGGGCAGAGGGGAGAATGCTAGATGTTTCTCAGGACGTATGCGTATCTGATTTTCTTAGTGAGATAGTGAATCTTATAGGCCACAGTGGCATAGGGGAAAATAGTGTAATAGAAGTTATGAATTATTAGTTACGAGGGGGTAATTACATTAGTATAGTGTTAAATTAAGGTTGCTTATGGGCAGTAAATAGAACAAAGGAGTAGAAATATATGGATCAGGATCAGACACGGGCCTTTGAAAGCCTCTTTTTCATAATAAGTAAAACTACTCTGAATGACCAGATAATTTTAGCTTAAAGGGACGGTATACACTCATTTTCATATAACTGCATGTAATAGACACTACTATAAAGAATAAGATGCACAGATACTGATATAAAAATCCAGTATAAAACTGTTTAAAAACTTACTTAGAAGCATTCAGTTTAGCTCTGTTGAAAAGGCAGTTGGAAAGCCCACTGCAAGTGAGAAATAAGACACTCCCCCTCCCCCTTCTTTTACATATGAAAAGACCCTTTACACAAACAGGAGCAATCTGGAGTAGGTAGCTGACAGGATTCACATAAAACTTTGGGGCTTGGTTAGGAGTCTGAAAATCAGAGCAATGTTATTTAAAAATAAGCAAAACTATACATTTTTTTTTAAATAAAACTTTATGGGCTTTATAAATAGATCATCTACAAAACATTTATGCAAAGAAAAAATGAGAGTATAATGTCCCTTTAAGCTACAATTAGGACTTTATTGCTTTGTTCTTTCATGTTTTCCTATAGTGGGGAAGCTCTTGTGTTTTACTTTCAGTGTGCAAAGATTTCAACAAACAAGCTGTTTCTTTGCACGAGCCAGTCTCTTTCTCACAAGTTACACCTATATCTTTGCAAGCAGTCTCAAACCTGTCACATCTGCAACTCTGCTTGAATGATAAGTTGAAGTGCTCTTTCTCCCAGCTACAACAAATTCCTTCTTAAAGGGAAACTACCTGAGTTGTTACAGAGACCTGGAGCAGTTGGTGAAAGAAGAGTGTTCCATAATTCCAGTAGAGAGGTGTAAGAAACTCATTGATGGTTACAGAAAGCGATTGATTTCAGGGGTGTGCTACCAAATAAATTGAAGGTGCCAATAATATTGTCCAGTCTATTTTTAGAGTTTTGAGAGGAATGTGTAAGATTTGGCTTTTTTCTCTCCACTTTTTTTGGTCATACCAATACAAACAAAATAAATAAACATTAGAATGCCTAAACATTTGTAATTGCAACAAATATATATATATATATATATATATATATATATTTACATATATATATATATATTTATATATATTATATATATATATATATATATATATATATATATATATATTTATATTTAGAAAATTATATATAGGTATAGATATATAAAGATATAGATACATAGGAATATATATTTAGAAATACTTAGAACATATCCCCCTATGTGGTGAAGAACATTGGAATGTGAAATATTTACAGTATATTTACAATTAAAAACTTTATTAAATATTATTGTTTTTCATGTTTTTGATACTTAACTGCAAAGGGCTTCAATGCACTATATATATAAATATATATATATATATATATATATATATGTATATATATATATATATATATGTGTGTGTGTGTGTGTGTGTTTAAATACACATATAAATACATATGTAAACACAAATATACAGTATATATATATATATTTATATATATATATATAGTATATACAAAAATATACATATTTAGATATGTATGTAATCGCTATAATAAAGCCCTTTGCATGCCTTTGTTTGCTAACACCTAAGCCCTTATAATTTTTTTTATTCAGTATTATTTTTAAAAATTATGATTGTAACTGCATTGTTAAATGCAATTTTTATGTATTTTTTCCACTTTGTATTTAAGCATAACAGTTAACCAGAGATCTGAAATCATGCTAACCAGACAAGCATAAATCGAGATTGCGCTCACGCGTTCGCATTTACTTTCAACTTGTATTGAGATGATAATATAAAATCATAAATTGTATGTAAAATATCAACAAAGAAAGCGGTGCTTACCCTCAGGCTATCTGGTGAATGGCTTTCTTCAGCAACCCTCCAGCGCGTCTTCAGCGTGTGCACTCACAACACTCCTACGGAAGCGGATAGGAGCCAAATCCAGGCGTCCCGGTCCAATGACGTCAGAAAAAAACTCCAGTAAGGCAGAAAGGAAACCGGCTAACCATCCGCAAATGAATCCAGAGAAGCGGTATAGGTAAGATGCAGTAAAGTTTTATTATTTACAGGTACAGACAGGCTTAAAAACAAAAAGGTGGGCATGCAGAAAAAATGCACCAAACGGAACTGGTCCGGATGGCTACTGAACAGCAAAAGACATACGCGTTTCGTGAGGGGCTGCCTCACTTGCTCACTGCTTGAAACAAATGCTGTTCTGCAAGTATATATAGAGGGTCAATTAAGTTAATTAGTAATCTGTTTAATAATTGCTGCTTGGTTTAGTATTTAACCCTTAAAACTATATATGCTGCATAAACAGACAGGATAAGTACAGTAATGCAATGCTTATTTTAAAAAGGAGCATTAAAGTGAAAATACACAATTTTAAATTTTTAGGTTTCAATAACATAAGAACACTATACCATTAGGGGTTAAGAATTGATATATAAAAAGAAAAATTTACCCCTATAATGTGTGTTACATATTGAAGTGGCAAAGAACAATACTAATGGTTTACACAATCAAATATATATTGGAAATTATTTATTTACACAAACAAATTGACATCTGATTCAATATTTAGACCAAATGGGATCCTGGAATTTACATTGAAAATCCACCTGACCTCTTTTTTACTAAGCTGATATTCCCTATCCCCCCCCCCCCCCTTTTAGAGAAGGGTACATGGTCCACAGCCTGAAAAAATGCTAGGGAGAAATCTCCTTGGTGTTCAAACTTAAAATGTGATGCTACTGAAGTAAATATATCTTGATCATTTATATCCCTTATATGCTCTAATACCCTATCTCTCAATCTTCTTTTTGTTTTTCCTAGGTACTGTATTTGGCAGCTTTTGCATGTCATGAGGTACACTATATGTGTGGAATTGCAGTTAAGGTTATACCTAATTGTGTATTGTTTTCCAGTACTGTTTGATTGGAAAATATTTCCTTCAGTAATGTGGTTACAAGTAATGCACCTATTACCTCTGCATTTAAAGCAACCTAATCTTGTTGGTAACCAAGTACCTTTTTTGATTTCTGTTAGAAAAGAAGGGGATACATAGTTTTGGATACTTTTTGCCTTTCTGGACACACATTTTATTCCATTAGAAATCACTTTTTCCAGAACAGGGTCAGTTTGTAAAATTGGTAGGCTTTCTCGTACAATATCACAAATCTTTTTGTACTCCTTGCTATAGGGGGTACTGAACACCACTTTATTAGACATGCTCTGTTTATGTGGAGATCTATCACTTCCCTTCTTATATTGTAATAGGGACTCACGTGGCATACAGTCCACAATCTGTTTAGTTTCTGTTAGTAACTGGTTGCTATAACCCCTATCCTGAAGTCTTTTAGACAAATCCTCACTTTGTTTTTTGTATAAAGTTTCACTAGAGCAAATTCTCCTAGCTCTAATAAATTGACCCTTTGGAATGGCTTTTAGTACATGTCGAGGGTGACAGGATCTATAATTTAAAATAGTATTCCCACTTGTGGGTTTTCTATATAAGTCTGTCACTATTCTGTCACTTTCAACCGATACCACAATATCCAAAAATTCAATCCTCTTAGGGTTCTGACATCCAACAAAACTTAGATTATAATCATTACAGTTCAAATATTGGATAAAGTTGGATGCTGAAACCTCATCTCCATCCCACACCAGAAGCAGGTCATCAATGTAACAACCAAAGTAAATTATGTGTTCCCTGAAGGGATTACCATCTGCATAGACGTGGAGCACACAAATATAATACAAAAAAGATGTGGCGCTAGAAAGCTAGGTATTTAATTAAATCAAACAATGCTAAAAAGGAGTATATATATCTTAAAAGCACTGCAATAAAAGTCATAAAATACAAATAAATTTAATATATACACTAATATTTAATGAGACACAGTATGAATATATATATAAAACATTTAATAAATAACACCTTTTATACTAAACAAAAAATAAAAGTATGTATACCACCGGTGGTTTGTATTATATTCAATAAAAGTACTTAATTAATAAGCTCAAAAATTTGTTCTAATAAATTAGGTAGGATGCTAAAATACTGTGAATACAGTTTGATCCGAAAAACAATCGTTATTTAACGATACTAGGAGAAAAACGTTCAATGAGTGGTTTAAGGCAGTCTGTTGTTCAGTACTTTGTAAGGTTACAGTTAGCCAGTTCAAAGATAGTTATTCGCACTGAATCAAAAGCGTTTCCAAAATGCAGTTTACAAATACCTTAGGCTACGGGACTGTGTATCCAGGGCAGACTCTCTTAGGTTCAGAGTCTCGATAGGAGTATAGGGATCACCTTAATTCTTGGGTGTCCACGTCCTCCTCGTAGCTAGGGATTTCCTCCCACCATCCCATATAGAGATTGGCATAGGAGGGGGCGAATTTCGCCCCCATAGCTGTTCCACGTCTCTGCAGATAGTAAGACCCCTCAAACAAAAAATAATTATGAGTTAATAAAAACTCCAAACTTAAGACTATGAAATGTTTAAGGTCCTCAGAAAAAACAGACATTCTGTCTAAAATATTGGAAATCGACCTTAGACCTGCCTGGTGTGGGATGGAGGTGTATAGTGAGGCCACATCTACTGTAATGAACCTATATGTAGGCTTCCATTTGATAGTTTGTAATGTACTAAGGACCTGTGTAGAGTCCCTTATATAACTTGTCAATTGTGCCACTAGAGGTTGCAAGAAGGTATCAATCAGTTCTGAAATGGGCTCCAAAAGGGAGCCCACTCCAGAAATGATAGGTCTACCCGGGGGATGTGTTGCATTCTTGTGCAATTTAGGCAGAAAATAAAAAATGGGCACATTAGGATTCAAAATCAAAAATTGTTCCATTTTTCTCTCTGCTATCACTCCTATCAATTGGCCCTGATATAAAATCTTCTCCAATTTAAGCCTAAACTGCACTGTTGGGTTAGAGTCTAATTTTCCATATACCTCTGTGTCCTTAGTACATTACAAACTATCAAATGGAAGCCTACATATAGGTTCATTACAGTAGATGTGGCCTCACTATACACCTCCATCCCACACCAGGCAGGTCTAAGGTCAATTTCCAATATTTTAGACAGAATGTCTGGTTTTTCTGAGAACCTTAAACATTTCATGGTCTTAAGTTTGGAGTTTTTATTAACTCATAATTATTTTTTGTTTGAGGGGTCTTACTATCTGCAGAGACGTGGAACAGCTATGGGGGCGAAATTCGCCCCCTCCTATGCCAATCTCTATATGGGATGGTGGGAGCTGCTCCACGTCTATGCAGATGGTAATCCCTTCAGGGAACACATAATGTACTTTGGTCGTTACATTGATGACCTGCTTCTGGTGTGGGATGGAGATGAGGTTTCAGCATCCAACTTTATCCAATATTTGAACTGTAATGATTATAATCTAAGTTTTGTTGGATGTCAGAACCCTAAGAGGATTGAATTTTTGGATATTGTGGTATCGGTTGAAAGTGACAGAATAGTGACAGACTTATATAGAAAACCCACAAGTGGGAATACTATTTTAAATTATAGATCCTGTCACCCTCGACATGTACTAAAAGCCATTCCAAAGGGTCAATTTATTAGAGCTAGGAGAATTTGCTCTAGTGAAACTTTATACAAAAAACAAAGTGAGGATTTGTCTAAAAGACTTCAGGATAGGGGTTATAGCAACCAGTTACTAACAGAAACTAAACAGATTGTGGACTGTATGCCACGTGAGTCCCTATTACAATATAAGAAGGGAAGTGATAGATCTCCACATAAACAGAGTATGTCTAATAAAGTGGTGTTCAGTACCCCCTATAGCAAGGAGTACAAAAAGATTTGTGATATTGTACGAGAAAGCCTACCAATTTTACAAACTGACCCTGTTCTGGAAAAAGTGATTTCTAATGGAATAAAATGTGTGTCCAGAAAGGCAAAAAGTCCAAAACTATGTATCCCCTTCTTTTCTAACAGAAATCAAAAAAGGTACTTGGTTACCAACAAGATTAGGTTGCTTTAAATGCAGAGATAATAGGTGCATTACTTGCAACCACATTACTGAAGGAAATATTTTCCAATCAAACAGTACTGGAAAACAATACACGATTAGGTATAAACTTAACTGCAATTCCACACATATAGTGTACCTCATGACATGCAAAAGCTGCCAATTACAGTACCTAGGAAAAACAAAAAGAAGGTTGAGAGATCGGGTATTAGAGCATATAAGGGATATAAATGATCCAGATATATTTACTTCAGTAGCATCACATTTTAAGTTTGAACACCAAGGAGATTCCTCCCTAGCATTTTTTCAGGCTGTGGACCATGTACCCTTCTCTAAAAGGGGGGGGGGGGGATAGGGAATATCAGCTTAGTAAAAAAGAGGTCAGGTGGATTTTCAATGTAAATTCCAGGATCCCATTTGGTCTAAATATTGAATCAGATGTCAATTTGTTTGTGTAAATAAATAATTTCCAATATATATTTGATAGATTGTGTAAACCATTAGTATTGTTCTTTGCCACTTCAATATGTAACACACATTATAGGGGTAAATTTTTCTTTTTATATATCAATTCTTAACCCCTAATGGTATAGTGTTCTTATGTTATTGAAACCTAAAAATTTAAAATTGTGTATTTTCACTTTAATGCTCCTTTTTAAAATAAGCATTGCATTACTGTACTTATCCTGTCTGTTTATGCAGCATATATAGTTTTAAGGGTTAAATACTAAACCAAGCAGAACTTATTAAACAGATTACTAATTAACTTAATTGACCCTCTATATATACATGCAGAACAGCATTTGTTTCAAGCAGTGAGCAAGTGAAGCAGCCCCTCACGAAAGGCGTATGTCTTTTGCTGTTCAGTAGCCATCCGGACCAGTTCTGCATGCCCACCTTTTTGTTTTTAAGCCTGTCTGTACCTGTAAATAATAAAACTTTACTGCATCTTACCTATACCGCTTCTCTGGATTCATTTGCGGATGGTTAGCCGGTTTCCTTTCTACATAAATTGTATGTAGCAGAGAATGTAACAAGCCATTGGCTGCAGATTTTAGTGACCTATTTATAACTGTCCCTAATTGGCCACAGCAGAAAATGTAACAAGTTACAACATGGCAGCTCCTATTGCTTTATAGACACTAAACTTTTAACAGTTAATGTAACTTTAAAAAAATACATCTGCATGTTATACTCAAACTAATCTTTTCTTTGAATGTATTATTTTATATTGCATTTATTTAGTGCTTAAAGGGACACTGAACCCAAATTTTTTCTTTCATGATTCAGATAGAGCAGGCAATTTTAAGAAACTTTCTAATTTACTCCTATTATCAATTTTCTTTGTTCTCTTGCTATCTTTATTTGAAAAAGAAGGCATCAAAACTTTTTTTTAGTTCAGTACTCTGGACAGCACTTTTTTATTGGTGGATGAATTTATCCACCAATCAGCAATGACAATCCAAGAGAATAAAGAACATTTGATAATAGGAGTAAATTAGAAAGTTGCTTAAAATGTCATGCTCTATCTGAATCACAAAAGAAAAAATTTGGGTTCAGTGTCCCTTTAATTTCGCTTTAAGGACTGGATTTTAAAAACATTGGCACAGGGGACAGCACATAAAAAAGAAAGAGCATACAATGGGTAGTGTTTAATTTAGTGCTGTTTAATACATAGGTTTCACCCAGTGTGCTGCAGTATACTGTTATAACAAGACAAGTGTTTAAATGCTCAGAAAAGATGCTGTTTCTTTCCATAAACTGCCATTATTATTACATTGTAAACATAAATTAATTTGTTCCTTGCATAACTTTTTTGTATGCATTGTGAATAGAATGATAATCTCTTTAGAAAATGTCAGCAATTGTAAATGTTTATATAAAATACTATTTATGAGTAATCAGTTGTTTCTGCTTTTGAGCTTATTACATTAAAGTTTGCTGTGTTATTGAAAAAGCTTGGTAAGGGCTGATGCTGTATCTGGTAGTTCCAACCCCTTCAAAACAACTTAACATAACTACTTAACTTATAAATAAAGACACGACACAGATAGCTGGGATTTAAAGACCATAACGATGGTCACATTTATTAACTTGACTTCAACGGAAGTCATTCAAATATTTAACTTGTGGCGGCATTCGAGGCCTAGTAAACTATTAGCTCCATATGACAAGAGGTCGCAGCCAGATGTCGTGGAATAGCAAATGCCAAGGGTGGGCACAAATGTGGCCCCACCCCATTCCGTCTAGTAGGCGCGGACGTCCTAAAGGATCTTCAGCCAGCAGACCCGCGGGGCGGGGCCCCCCAGGTCACGACCTGAGGACATCACCCCCGCCCATTAGCCCGACTGTCACCTCTACAGACTCCGCCCTCAATTGTTGATGGCTACGACCTCCCGCCATTAGGAGATACGTGGATGTTATGATGCGCTTCAGCCTCTAAGGCACTGGTATGGCCAAGCCCTGCAGCAAGGCTCGCCCAGGAAGCAAATAAATTACGGCTAAGGTCTTACCAAGACTAGGTCAACTAACCCCATCCCTGCCTTTCGCATCTAAAGGACCAGCAACCCGTCCGGGAAGCCATCTGCCTGAATGACGCCTAAAAACTGTTGCAATAGCAATTACTTAATTAACCATTCAACAATAGGGTTGGGAGGGAGGGAAACTTTCTCCTTGCAAAATCCCAGGTGGAAGAGGCCAGATTGTTCCAGAACTTCGTTTATATTAGGTGAGCCTAAGACCTCCCCTCACTTTGCAACATTGTTGCTGCTACCCTACACTGGGATTTTCCACTAGCCTGTCAGCTCATCCCTTAACTCCATTACAGGAGACTCTGCTACGTTTCATTCCCCTAAGGGCTGATGCTGTATCTGGTAGTTCCAACCCCTTCAAAACAACTTAACATAACTACTTAACTTATAAATAAAGACACGACACAGATAGCTGGGATTTAAAGACCATAACGATGGTCACATTTATTAACTTGACTTCAACGGAAGTCATTCAAATATTTAACTTGTGGCGGCATTCGAGGCCTAGTAAACTATTAGCTCCATATGACAAGAGGTCGCAGCCAGATGTCGTGGAATAGCAAATGCCAAGGGTGGGCACAAATGTGGCCCCACCCCATTCCGTCTAGTAGGCGCGGACGTCCTAAAGGATCTTCAGCCAGCAGACCCGCGGGGCGGGGCCCCCCAGGTCACGACCTGAGGACATCACCCCCGCCCATTAGCCCGACTGTCACCTCTACAGACTCCGCCCTCAATTGTTGATGGCTACGACCTCCCGCCACAAGAGACAGGCACTCCCACATAAACCGGGCTCTTGCCGCCACCCGCTAAATATTACTAACCAGAGCCGTTTTGAGGTCCACCAGGAAGATCGCCAGCCCTTCGTCGGACAGGTGCACCCCGTCCGGGCGATACAGCCCTTTTTTGTCCGCTGAGATCAGTTCATGGCGGACCACAAAACCCCCTACCTCTATTACTGCTCTACCCAGCTCCCTGTTAACTTTTTTCCTAACCCTATATGCTATCCTCGGTGTGGGGAAATATCTCCAACGCAGCCGGGGGATTATGTTGGACCAGGCCAGCCTAACCCCCGGAAACGTGGTACAGATCCACTTGACATCCGACCTCATCGCATTGATGAGATCTAGAGCAGGTGCACTCCCTATATCATTTCCCCCCATGTGAAGGAGGATGATGTGGGGCTGTCCCCATCGATGTCTGGCATTCTGGAGGAGGGCAGGCAAACCATCCCACTGTAAGCCTCTACGGCCCAACCACCGTATTGATGCCTGAGACGTCGGAATCCCCAACTGCTGCCCCTCAGGAAGAGAATGGGCCTTCAGTGCCGCCCAGTGCACGTAGGAGTGCCCTATTATCCAGATACGAGAAGGACCTGTAGCCACACCTGAAAAACGGATTACATAGTCAATCACCTTAGACTAAAACTAAACAACACAACCAAACAAATGTAAAACGCCAGTTTCCTTCCTCCTACACCGAATACCCCCTAGGCTTCAGCTGGAGGGCGCACGTAAGACTTGTAACATTGGGACCTCCATCGGCCCAACTTCTGTATGCGATCTCCTTTCCAACCTAGCGCGGCCGCGCTGGTGGCAGCCCCTATTCGGAAGGAATGGGGGGTGATTCTACACTTCCCCAAACCTGCTGCAAGCGCTACCTTTCTGAGCACCGCTGCGAACTGGTACCGGGAGAGATTCGAACCGTCGGAATGCACTAAGAACTGGGCGGGGGCCCGTGGTCGCTGCGCCATGTAGGCCCTTGTACTCACAACCGGGCAGACGCCTGATGCCGAGGGAGTCAGAGTGATCCACACCCCTTTCCCCTCCTGGTCAGTCTTCGAGTGCGGGATAAACAATAACAAATTATCGCCCGCCAGTTTGACATGAGCCAACTGCATACCCGTGTTAATTGCATCCTTTGAGGTTGCGACCAGCTCGCCCGGCCTGAGGGCCGCAAAGAACGCCAAGGAGAATACGCACTGAAACAGTTCTCTTTCGCCGGGTTCGACGCAAATGCCCTCGATTGCGTCCACCAGCCTGGCTAGCCTACAAAATGTGACAGGTTCGCGCGCATCTTTCGCTCTACCCTCGAGCCTTCCCCAGCCCTTAATCACTTGCTTCACCAGGAAACCTTTCGTGATATTGGGCCACTCTAGCATATTGCAAAAGAAGGAGATTGCAGCTATTCTATTGGATATAGCGCCCTTCGAAGTCCCTTGCCCATGTTTCTCTGCCAGCCACTCCAAGAACAGATCCCTCGAGACCCTTTCCGGCGCTGCGCCTTGTGCGTAACAGTAACTTACCCACTCGCCCCAGTGCTGTGAATAAGCTCTCCACGTGTTCTGCGCCAGGGATGCCCTCACTAGGTGCCTTATGGACCTCCCTGCCCCGCCAACTGCCAGATAGAGTGGGGACAAGGTAAGCCAACTGCTGCTGCGTTAGGGGCCAGTCTGCGAAACTGTTCCCATTGAAACCTCGAGAGTGCGTCCGCCAGGGAGTTGTTGACCCCGGGAACGTGCCTCGCGGAAAACTGAATATTGTATTGCAAGCACCTCAGCACTAGCTGTCGCAAGTACCTAACAACTACCGGTGACGACGCGGACAACCTATTTATGGCGAAAACAACGCTAGCGTTGTCCGTCCAAAACACTATGTAGCGATCCTTTAACGCCGACCCCCAGAGCTCCATAGCCACAACTATGGGAAAGAGCTCCAGAAGTGTCAAGTTCCTTGTCAGTCCTGCTCGGACCCATGCCAAGGGCCATGGCTCAGCGCTCCATTGCCCATCCAAATAGGCGCCATAACCTGCTGCTCCAGCTGCATCCGTCAGCAGGTGCACTGTCTGACTGGAAACCCTAGGAGCGCGCCACAGCAGAGTTCCATTGAAGCCTTGCAGGAAGAGTTCCCATACCTTCAGATCTTCCCGCATGTCTTCCGAAACCGACACTTTACGTGTGCCGTGCGGATTGGAAAGTAAAGCCTCCATCCTCCTGTTAAACACGCGACCCATGGGTATAATTTTGCACGCAAAATTGAGTAAGCCTAGCACGGACTGAAGCTCCCTCAGGGGCATGCTCTTCGCTGCCCTGGCTTTGCGCACCGCCGCGAGCATTGCTTCCACCTTATCGGCTGGGAGACGACATAGCCTTGCAGCAGTGTCAATTTCGATCCCCAAGTACGTGAGTCTTGTACAGGGGCCCTGTGTTTTTTCCTCAGCCAGTGGCACTCCAAATTTCGACATTAGCCTACGCATTACTGCGATCAGTCGATCGCATTCGCGAGTGTCCGCGGTGCCAACCAGCAGGAAGTCGTCCAGATAATGAGCGACTATTCCCCCGCCGGCCTCCGTGATGATGGCCCAGTGCAAGAATGAGCTAAACTCTTCAAAATAAGCACACGATAGCGAGCAACCCATGGGCAAACATTTGTCTACAAAATAATTCCCCTCGAATTTACACCCCATCAGTCTGAAAGACGCTGGGTGTATGGGGAGTAACCGAAAGGCAGATTCGATGTCCATTTTGGCTAGCAGCGCGCCCGGACCCGCCGCCAACACTAATTCCAACGCCTGGTCAAACGATTGGTAAGACACCGAGCTTATCATTGGGTCTATTGCGTCATTGACAGAACCCCCTTTCGGGTAGGACAAATGCTGAATCAGGCGGAACTTCCCTGGTTCCTTTTTGGGAACCACCCCTAAAGGGGAAATAACTAGGTCAGGGATGGGAGGTTGGTCAAATGGACCAGCAAATCTTCCCAGAGCAATTTCTTTGCTCAGTTTCGCCCTAACTTCACCCGGCATTTCGTAAGCCGACTTCAGATTCTTGTGCGACGAGGACCCCATTACCAACCCCAATGTTGGTATCTTGAAACCTTCGCCAATCCCCGCTAGTAGGTTGGCAGCCGACACCCTGTCTGGGTAGGCCGCCAGCCAAGGTCTAATGGCGTCCAGCTTCAGGGGTGTTGGAGCCCTTTTGTCCAGCCCCCCCCGATTTTGCCCCACGGAAAGCCCCTCCGTCCCTCCGCTTCGGGCATTCAACACCTGGGTGTTGACCGCTGCAGTACATGCAAGCGTGCCGAAAGGAACAGGAAGCTCCTTTGTCACACTGCTTCTCATTGTATTTCCAGCACTCCCTGCCTCTCCGCTTGATGGGGCCCGTTGGCCTCTGGGGCCCTGACCGCAGCAAGGGAGCTCCTGCCCCCCCCTTTTCCGGTATGAGCAGGGACCACAGGTCCAAGTCTTTTACCCCAAAGTTCAAGACCGGGTTATCGACCATCTTCCGCCTAAATTCGCTATCATAAGCACGCCACATGCCTTCCCCATATCTATTATAGATACATTCAATGATTTCCGCGTACTTAATTACATCGACCGCGGCCTCCGGCCTCTGTTCGATGTAGCAGGAGGAGAATACCCTAAAGCACTTCCTCCACTCCTCAAATGTATCTGGGCGCTGGATCTTCTTTGGCCCAGTCCCATCCTCACTACGCTCTTTATCTCGCTGCGCCTCAAGGGACAGCTCGAACATATTGACGTATTTATGATCGCGGATTTTTTGTACCGTCTTGGGCTTGAGATGTGCATGGAGGCAGTGGATCTTGCAGGGATAAGAGTCTCCCTGCAATGCCACCCTCCTGGTACTGACTGACATGTCCTGCAGCTGCGCAACGCTCTCGCTTCCCTGGCCACTGCCCTTGGATATTGTCGCCGTGCTTTGCCCCGCTAACGGCGCAGCCTGCTCCATGTTACCTAAACCTCTAGCCTGATTACGCTCAGCCACCAATAGCCTTAACATTTTGAACATGCGACGCTGCCCCTTACTGTTAAGCCCTAATTTCTTCCCACCATCTGAGTCTGAATCAGTGCTATAGTCGGTGTCAGTAATGCGTGACAAATTAAATACATTTCTCTCACCAACTGCCGATGTTGACGGGGTAGATGTTCCTGGTGCAGCTGCCACTGATCCACCTGCTGGCTGTACAGATAGTCCTACTCCCGTTGTACCCGGGCCCTCTGTCCTCTGCGGTGTAGGCACCATGTCCTGTGGGGGAGAAACAAACGAGAGGGGAGTATCCAGGCCAGCCGTGTGTCCCCCTTGACTGCCGCCCCCAATCGGGGTAGAAGTACTGCCCCCGGCCCTGTCTGGGACCCCTCTAGCCCTCTCGTCATTCATATCACCACTCCATTCATTCGCTGGCCCTGCCACATAGGGGGATTCTCTGACCACACGCTCCCTGACTGAATGAACGTTCTGAGCACCTGCCGCAACAAGCCCTTTGCCCCCTTGGACCCCTGCAGTTATTGTGCCTAGCGACTCGCCCTGTGCCCCATCAGTGGGCGCATTCACCCTTGTTTGGGGTACATAGTTGCTGCTGGCACCCCCCCTGTGATACCAC
This sequence comes from Bombina bombina, assembly GCF_027579735.1. Lineage (NCBI taxonomy): Eukaryota > Metazoa > Chordata > Amphibia > Anura > Bombinatoridae > Bombina > Bombina bombina. The sequence continues at coordinate 911,882,892 of NC_069499.1, forward strand.
TGGCGCTCCAGCAATGCGCTTCTAGCTCTCCCATAAGCCTGCTTGCTAACACTGGAACCCCTGAGCCTCCCTCTCTGCGCGCCGCAGCCTCTCTGTAAGGGACTTGCTCTGTTTGCATTGCTAGCTATTGCAGAGTGTCGCGCAGCGGAGCAGGCCCGCCCGGATACTCCCCCCTCACCTGTGGAGAGTACCCGGCTAGGCCTCTTGCGCGCTCGCTGGATGTGCCGCTCTGATCCAGGTTCCGGCCGTGTGACTACCGCGGCGCCGGAAGTGACGTCGCGCGTGTCACCTGACCGGCCGGAAATGGACGCGGCGGACGCAAGGCCGCAACCGGAGCCTGCACTGGTAGTTGCAGGCTCCGACTGAGCCACCAATGATAGCGGCGGTCCGGTGAGTGGGCGAGGACCCGCAGGCCCCGCTCCAGTAACCGACTGAGCCACCAATGAGGCATCCGTGCCGGGCCCTAGGGACCCGGCCGGATGATTTACCATACTGGGCCCTGCCTGATGAGGGTCCCCAGGCCCCCGGCCCAATTGAGGGGGATAATGAGGGGCGGTAGGCCCCGGTTCCACCCGGCTTGCCACCGGAGGCAGAACGGCGGCCGTGAGGGCCTTAAACATGCCCACTATGGCCGCCGCCGCCTCCGGCGACATTCCGGAGGCCGTAAGGGCCCCCAGGCCTGCCTCCAAAGCCGTGTCTAGGCCGGATGGGCCAGCGCTCACTGCACCCGCCTGTCCCGCAACCATCACAGTACCGGGCCCGGCGGGTGCAAGTTCAGGGGCTGGGGGGTTAGTGACCACAACATTAGGAGTTAAAGCAGATGATACTGGCCTTGTTTTCTCCGGAGTTGGTGGCACCACATCCTCATCCTCCTCTTCAATTACAGGTGCACTCCTCAAGGATCTCCCAGGGGACTCCCTGAAGCGAATGGGCACCGCAGCACTTCTCTTAGATCTAGACATTTTCGCTTGAAGAATGGCAAAACTTTCTCCTTGCAAAATCCCAGGTGGAAGAGGCCAGATTGTTCCAGAACTTCGTTTATATTAGGTGAGCCTAAGACCTCCCCTCACTTTGCAACATTGTTGCTGCTACCCTACACTGGGATTTTCCACTAGCCTGTCAGCTCATCCCTTAACTCCATTACAGGAGACTCTGCTACCTTTCATTCCCCTTATCTGCTATCTGTGGAACAGATTTACAGACTTCTCAATCAATATCAATGTCCAAACTTATTTAATAGAAACATTTCTAAGATATTGTTTTGCTAATCTTTCCCCAGCATTATTTCAGTGTCCTTCACTATGGTAGATATTTTTCAATAATTTTGAATAAAGAAAGATAGCTGAGGTGGGGGTTCTGGCATTGCTATATCATTATTGTAGCATTGCAATTTCTTAAAGGTGTCAAACATCATAAATATGGAAGACAGACTTTTTTTTAAATGTCCTTTGTTTTACCGAAGTCAAACTGAGAAGTAAATGGTGGGGAAATAGATATAAGTAAGTAAAGCTGGTATAATATACATAATGCAGTGTTTCTCAACTGCGGCCGTCAAGTACCCCCAACAGGCCAGGTTTTCATTATAGCTTAACTAGAGCACAGGTGAAATGATCAGCTGATCAGTAACCATGGTTACTAACCTGCTCTTACCTATCAGCTTCTTATTTCACCAGTGCTCTAGTTCAGCTATAATGAAAACCTGGCTGTTGGGGGTATTTGAGGACTGCGGTTTAGAAACATTGACATAATGGATAGCTTCACACTGGTACCACCATCAAAGCTTGAAATGTATCTTTGTGGCAACCTCTGTTAGCAAACCCTCTTAAGAAGGCCTACAATTATTATTGGTTACAGAGTTTGGTAGTAGTCGATATACAGAGACCTGTTCACAGCAATTTTACCTTGATGTACCCTTATAGCAATGGATGAAGAGACTTGCTGATCAGAATCTGCTGAAATCAGGAAGGAATAACATCATAATGGTTGTTGTTATCAATTGCATAATAAAAAGTCAGTCACTATAGCTATATATTTCTTACACCACTGTATTGGCAATGCCCAGGCTTTAGTAGTTGATAATGCCCATCAGCCCGGAGGATAGTAACCAGAAGGGGTGCAAAGAGGCAATGTGATGATAACCATAAACTGACACAACTAGCAACAACCGGAATACTTAAAGGGACATGAAACCCATTTTTTTTTTCATGATTTAGGTAGAACGTACAATTTAAACAACTTTCCAGTTTACTTCTATTATTAAATGTGATTCATTCTCTTGGTATCATTTGTTGAAGGAGCAGCAATGCACTGCTGGTTTTTAACTGAACATATGGGAGAGCCAATGACAATTGGTATATATATGCAGCCACCAATCAGCAGCTAGAACCTAGGTTCTTTGCTGCTCTTGAGCTTACCTAGATAAACCTTTCAGCCAAGGATAACAAGAGAAGAAAGCACATTAAATAATAGAAGTAAATTAGAAAGTTGCTTAAAATTGTTTGTTCTGTCTAAATTATGAAATAATTTTGGGGGTTTCATGTCCCTTTAAATGGGTCTTGCTCTCTAATTTTAGAATAATACTTTTGCAAAAGAGGTGATTTGATTTTAAACTGCAACACATAAATCTCTATATCTAAACTTTCCTAAAGTGACTGGTAAAATAAAAAGGCCATCTTACACATTTCAAGTGTAACATTTCCACTGGACTGATATGGTCATGGGTCTCTATGGAGGTGGGAGGGAGGCAAGAGGCAACAAATGGCGCACATTGCTACTGATATTATTGTATGTTGGGCATTTTATTTGAATTTCATTGGTTTTTCTCCACCCCTTGAAAAAAAAAAATGTCCAAATATTATATAGCATGGTCCTTCTTGGAAAAATATGTCAACAGACAAATGAACTACAATGCAGTTTATACCTATACATTTATACAAAACAGAAAATAAATTCAACTCTTAAGATCATATAATTACACCCACTGCAGATAATTAAATACTTAAAATAATCTTTCACAGGTGGGAAAGTGAATTTATACAGCAGGTTGAACCCCAAGAGTACCTAGAAACACATTCCCCTGCAGTCTATTGTACATTCCAGATAGGGGGTTGGTTATATAACCTTCTGTTATTGTGTTTGGTGGCTGCAGTGAAAATGCTTCATGTTGTTATTTTTAAACCACTCAGCACTCGGTTGTTTGAGTAATTCATTTTAATATGAGAAGGGGCCTTGGGGAACCAGGATATGCATAAGAAAGGGACAAACTGAAACAGAATGCCACCTTCATTTAATCATTTTTTTCTGTGACTAAAACTCAGAGCAGGTGCACCATGAATCTTGCAAGCAAAGTGTTCTGCCATCCAACTGTATTTCTGGGAATGAAACAAACTTAAATGCTTATTCTCAGATCCACACAAATAAAAGATTAAAGAGTAAAAAACAACAACATATTACTAAGGTCAATTGTTTTGCAAACAAAGAAATGTTGTTTTTTTAAACATTTCCATAATTCCCACAGTTATCTAAAAAAAAGTATTTTTTGCATGCAAATACTTAAAGGGACACTGCACCCAAAAATTTTCTTTCGTGATTCAGATTGAGCATGAAAATTTAAGCAACTTTCTAATTTACTCCTATTATCAAATTTTCTTCATTCTCTTGGTATCTTTATTTGAAATGCAAGAATGTAAGTTTAGATGCCAGCCCATTTTTGGTGAACAACCTGGGTTGTCCTTGCTGATTGGTGGATAAATTCATCCACCAATAAAAAAGTGCTGTCCGGAGTTCTGATCCCAAAAAAAGCTTAGCTGCCTTCTTTTTCAAATAAAGATAGCAAGACAATGAAGAAAAATTGATAATAGGAGTAAATTACAAAGTTGCTTAAAATTGCACACTCTATCTGAATTACAAAAGAAAAATGTTGGGTTCAGTGTCCCTTTAAGGTGCTACATAAACAGTATTGCCCAATGCAAATAATAGCAATTTTCACTTGCTGCCTTTATTTATACTTTTGAAAAGCTTAGTTTAAAATAATTTTCTTTGGTAGAACAGCAGCATTTTTTTCAGGTGTTTTTTTTTTAATTGTACCAAATTAGGGTACAATTAATAGTACTATAGCACATAACTACACAGGGAACTCCACTAATTACGCCATTGGCCTAGTGCACCTTTTGCCTATGTCACCATAAACTTATTGCTTAAGTAATATCCGGCATGAATTTTCCTGTGGGCTCCCATAGAAGCCTATTATGTGAGGTATTTAGCACATCTGCGCTATGCAACACGCAGATGTTACGGCGTCCTAGATGATAACTTTGTTCTTTTAATATGAGAACAAATATAGTATTAGTTGTAATCAAGCTCTCCATTTATAATCTAGGGAAAGTCAACTTAACATTTTTTATTGTTTAAAAAGATGGATACTCCCTTTATTACCCATTCCCCAGTTTTGCATAGCCAACATGGTTATACTAATATACTTTTTACCTCTGTGATAACTTTGTATCTAAGCCTCTTCTGAAAGCCCCCTGATCACATTACTTTTTGCTATCTACTGAGTTGCATTTTAGCCAATTAGTGCAGTGTCATGCACAACCCATGGGCGTGAGCACAATGTTATCTATATGGCTCCCATGAAATAGCACTCCCCTGTTGTGAAAAGCTAATAAAAAAGCATGTGATAAGAGGCTGTCTTTAGTGGATTGAAAAAAGGCTGAAATTTAGAGGTTTAAAGGTTATAAAATATATTATTATAACAATGTTGGTTATGCAAAGCTGATGAATGGATAGTAAAGTCATTTTGTATCTTTTTAAAAAATAACAATTTTGGTGTTGACTGTCCCTTTAAGTCAGTTAAGATTTATATGGAGAGATCTAGGAACAAAATGAGAAACTCAACTAAACTCGGGTTTAATTCTTCCAGCTATATATAGGACAATTTTCCTCTTGTCCTATCCACTTGACTAGTAAGAACTGTATAGAACAGGAATGTTGAGAGTGGGCAGAGCTGTTAGTGGCCTTGCTTAAAAAGTGAGGTTATTAGATAATACACAGTCAATACATTGCTTTTTTAATATGGTAAAAAAATGTGACCAAAGCATTGCTTACTCATTACAGTATATAAATAATGTGAGACATAAACAAACAAGTTTTACTTTTTAGTCCTTCTGATTAATAAGAGCAAGTTAGGTCACTTAATAAATCATTTTTGTTTTATGATTATGTCATGGAGGATTATTGACAAAATGGCTGACAACCACTTGAGATTGCTCTTACATTAAAATAGCACAAATGATTATCACTTGCCAATCTCAATGCGTAAACGAAAGTGAATTTTGGGAATGATTATTTGATAAATATCAGAGTTTAACCAGAAGTGTATTCTGATTCAAAATGCAAATGAATAATCTGTTCTTGGACTGATAAATTGACAATACTGTTCTCAATATCTTTATTCATTGGATTCAATATAGTGGTTGTCAAAAATAAAATCTAATTTGGATCAGAACCTCACTATGAATTTGCCATGTAAGGGCCCATTCTTTTTGCCATATCAATGAGTGCTCAGTTTTAATAGATCTTGCAGTGTAAATCAGGGGTATTGCTAAGTTTTTTTGACCCCTCCACTAGGAACTTATCTAAAATAAAAACACAGCACAGATATGGGGTACAAAGGCCGCAGCTTTTTATTTAATAACATATAACTCACCCACTTAAATCCTCACCAACCAAGCTTGCCCATAGCAGAAACATAACTCCATTACCATCATATTCCCATCCCATTCACTCCTGCCTGCAGGAGGTACCATAACTGCTATCCCCCCGGGCAAGCCCTCCGCCACAGGCAAAGGCATCAATGCCGTGCCCCGCCAACCAAATCCAAGGCCTTTGAAACCCCTTCCTTTATATTAAAATTAAACAAATGCAAACCTACTTCATTTAAATGGACCCTGTCTCGAAGGAAAAAACATCTACCCGACTCCCCTTCAAATTCGACATGCCGTAAAGACAACCCACCTCGCTTCTTAACAAATGCACTCATCATCCTGTTAACTTTCTTTCGAGACACCTCAAGCCTTTTTATGTCCCAAGCCGCCCTCCATGCCAAACGTGGCTCAATTTCCGACCATAAAATGATCATTCCTGGGAACAATTCTCCCAGCCTCTCAATATCCCTTTTCATTGTATCCACTAAATCCTTCTGGGGCATAAAGCCCAAGTAATTGCCCCCAACATGAATAAACAATATATCTGGCGGGCAGTAAATCCTGGCATATTCTATCACCTTAAACAGCAACTGGTCCCACCTTATGCCTCTGAAACCGAGCCAACGGATGCAGACCTCCTCCGGAGACCACCCCATCTGAACCCCTTGCTCCTTAACCGTTGCTGTTTTTCGCGCTCAGTAAATGTAAGAGTGTCCCATCAGCCAACAATTAACCGGACCTGTGTGAACATAACCACTATTATATTAAGGCTGGCCTAACGTAAGACAAATAACTGTTAGAAATCCATCTCCCAATCCTCTTAATCCCTGCAACCCCCAAACCTAATGCCTGCGCCTCTGTAGCTGCCCCTATCCTGAATGAATGTGTTCCAAATTCTGTAGGCTGCAAACCCGCTAACCTCACACACTTCTTAAATACTGCCTGAAATTGGAAACGGGACAATGAGGTCCCGTCCCCGTGTATAAACAGCGGGCCCCCCAACTGTGGCCTAACCCCCATATATTCCCTAAAGCTATGCAACAGGCAGCACGCTCCCCCTTTTTGCTCTCATGGATATCTGACAACCCTTCCCCACCTGGTCCGTCTTGGACCTCCTTAACCATATTGTCAACACTTTCTCCTCCCCAATGACATCCGCCATTTGTAACCCCCCTTTGTCCTGCCTATTCACTCCCACCAACTCAGAAACCCGGAAGGCCCCAAAGAAGGCCATTACGAAAGCCAATCTAACCAGCTTATATTTGAAATTTGACAAGCAAACCCCTTGTTTGCTCAACTATGCGCAACAAAACCGCATAAACTACTGGCCTCCTGCTGTCCGGCACCCCTTTTCCCCTACACAAACTTCTCGCAGCCAGCCTGACCATGAACTTCTTTGACACATCCTCCCACCCCATCAGCTGAAACAAAAAGGCCATTGCCGCTAGTCGCCTCTTGACCATAGAACGAGAGACCTTCACCCTCTGCCACTCCATCATCCAGTCTATCAGTGCCTTAGCTCTGCCCCCGGAAGTATTCACCTCTGCACACCCTTGCAAGAATTGGAACCACAATGACCATACCTGCATGTATGACCTCTATGTTCTGGGCGTTACTGCCCCCCTCACCAAATTCAGTCTGTTATGAATGCTCTCCTCCACAACGATTCCGGACACCGGTCCCCTTCCACCTCGGGTCCCGGCACCAACTCCCGAAACCGATCCCACTGTAAACGGGAAAGAGCGTCAGCAATATTGTTCTCCTTACCCGGCACATGCACTGCCCGAAATGATACATTGCATCGTAAACATTGAAACACAAATAATCATAACAAGTGAATCACCGGCCTCGATGAGGCAGCCAGGCGGTTATCTGCTGACACTACGCCCATATTATCAGTATGAAAGATGACCTTTTTATCTGCCAGGAGATGAGGCCAAACCTCCAAGGACACCACCAGTGGAAACAGTTCCAGAAATACAAGATTTTTTGTTAGCCCTTCCTTATGCCACGCTTCCAGCCACTGCCCCACACACCACCTACCTTTCAAATACGCTCCAAAACCAATCGCTCATGCCGCATCCGTATACAAGTTTAACTCGGGACCTGCCACCTCCTGTATCAAGGCCATCCCATTGAATTCAGCCAAAAACCTCTTCCACACCTCCAAATCCTCCCTTAACTCCTTTTTCAAATGAATCCTGTGCGATGGCTCCTTCACCCCCGCCGTCGCCAATGATAATTTTCTAGAGCAGATCCTTCCCACAGGGATGATCCTGCTCGCGAAGTTCAACTTTCCAATTAGTGATTGCAATTCCTTCAGCTTTATCTTCGGCTTCCTCAATGCCCTTTCAATCGCCTCCAATAGGTCCCTCACCTTATCCTCCGGCAGACGGCACTCCATCCGAGCTGTATCAATTTGGATGCCCAAAAAACTCAGGCAGTTGGAAGGCCCTTCCATCTTATCAGCCGCCACTGGAATCCCAAATTGGTCCGCCACCTGCATGAAAGCCTTCATCAAGATCTCACAGTTCTCTGACCCCTCTGGGTCAACAAACAGGAAATCATCCTAGTGGACCACCGAGTCTACCCCCGCCGTTTGCCTGACCACCCACTCCACAAAACAACTAAATCTCTCAAAATAGGAGCATGAAATGGAACAGCCCATTGGCAAACATAGATCTACAAAGTAAGACCCGTTAAAGAAACACCTCAGTAGATGGTGACACCTAGGGTGCACCGGTAGCAGCCGAAAAGCAGCTTCCACATCCACCTTCGCCATTTTTATCCCTGCCCCTGCTGCTTGCACCAACTCAACCGCCCTACCAAAGGACGCATACCGAACCGTCGCCGCCTCCGGGTCAATCCCATCATTTACTGACGCCCCTTTCGGGTAGGATAGGTGGTGAATCATCCTAAACTGCCCTGATACCTTCTTAGGGACCACACCCAAAGGCGAAACCCTCAAGGAATATCCTTGAATGGGCCCGCCATCCTTCCCAATGCAACTTCTTTACCCAATTTACTCCTAACCACCTCCGGAAAATCCCTAGCTGATTTCAAATCCCCCCGGGCCCTAAAACCTTCCCCCTCCACAAAAGGTATCCAAAATCCCGAGCTGAAACCCATCAGTAACAACTCCGCGTCCCCCCCCTTTTTTCTTCCCCTAGCATACCGTTTTAACCACGGCACCATCCTTCCGACCCTCACTGGCATCCTGGCCCTGTGTACCCATCTCCCCTGATCTGACCGGGAACTTCCCTCTCTTGAAGCATTTTGCATAGGCATGGGAGCCCCCACACCACGAACACTCGTGCTTAAACTTACATGCTCCCCCAAATCTGCACTGTCCGTCGTTGAACTGGAAGCACAAGCCTTTTCTAATGGCCGCTGCTGCCCCAGACCCGCCTGTTGCCGTCCCTATTCCTCCAAACCCCCAAAAGGACTGCCCCCCGCGGAGTGGTGTCATCATCTCCAGCCAGATCCCCATATCGCGGTCGTCCCACCGCATGTCCGGCCTGACCACTATCCTCTGACGGAACTGCTCATCGTACCGCCACCATGCCATACCCCCGTACGTCCGATAGGCAGCCGAGATTTCATCAAAGTAACTGAACATTGCCGAACCTCGCTCCGGGAACTTTTCTGCCACTACGCTCGCCAGTATACAAAAGGCCCTGGACCAATTCCCGAATATCTTCGGCAACTTCCTATATCTCTTCTTGCATTCCTCCTCCTCTTTCTTACGCTGCTCTCCCTTAGTATCCTCTTTTATCTCAACAAACTGTTCCAAAGGAAGCAGAGAAAATATCTCCAGAAATTCCCGTTTCCATATCTTCTCTTTTATGTTCAGGTGTATGCCCAGAGGGCCAATCGTACATAGGCATGGCCTGCTCAAGGCCACCTCCTCTACCTTAATGGATCCGCCCACCGCCATCCCCCCTGTTCCCCCTGCAGCACCTTGCCCCATCTGCTGGCCCCACACCCCCGCCAAGCCCGTACTACACTGTTTCTCCACCTGTGCCACCAAATCCTTTAAACCTTTCAGTAAACTAGATACCCCTTCATTAACAATCCCCACATTGGTATTAGCTGTAATTGTGCTCCCCAGTGCTGATTGTGACACCTCACCTGTGCTGGTAGGTACCGTGGCTTGTCCAGAGCTGCTGCCTTCATGCCTTCCACCTTCGATTCTCTCTTCTCTTCTGCTTGCTGACCTTCTGTCCTCTCTCTCCGCCTCGACCCTTCGCCTTCCCATGAAACGGATGCTGGCCCGTGATCTCTCCCTCTCCCCAGCACCCCTGCACCTGGGGGACCTCTCCAGCCTGCCCCACGTCGGGGATGAATGTGAAACCCTCCGTCTGTCCTCATTCACCGGTGAGCGGGACCTCCCCCGTCCGTTCCTGATGCGCTGTCTCTCTGACTGCCCACTCTGCAGCCGTGCTCCACTCCTGCCTGTGAAGATAATACACCATCAAGGTCAGTCCTGCCAGACCACCCCATATTAGCCCTGCTCCCGCTAGCTGCAGACCTCGGGCCCCTTGCCCTACTCCATCCCAAATTCTCTCTACCATCTACCCCAGCAGACCCAGGCGACATCAACTGCAGCAGTTGTGCCAACACTATCGTGTCCCCTACCTTGTCCGCTGCCACTGGTCCAGCCACACCCGTACTCTCTTGCGGTTTCTCATCGAACTCATTAAATGAGTCACCCAGGAAAATTGTGTCCATGTCCATGTCATTGAAATATGGCTCCCTCTGGGGCATCCCCTGCATCCCAGGTACACCGTCATTGCTTCTTCTCCCCTCCGTAGCTCCGGCTGTAATAAAAGGCAGAGGGCAACAAACCACCGTAAATTACCACTAAACACCGGGCTAACCAACACACCCCCTATGCTGGACAAGAAAGGAGAGGGGAGAGGGGAGGGGGGGTGCAAAACTTACTACACTTGGAGGGAGAGGAGGAGGGGGGGTGCAAACTTACCAATAGGAGGAGGGGGGTATACTTGAAAAGGTAGCGAAGAAGGAGGAGGAGGAGAAGGGGGGGAGGGGAGGTGGAGAGAGAATATAATGCACCCCTCCCAATACCCAGGGTACCTCAACCACTAAATGTAGGAACAGCCTTGCCATCCATGTATCTATCTATGGCAATATATGCCCACCCTAACTACCTTCCCAAGTCCCCTATACCTACTCTAACTTTGCTCCTCCTACTCCTTACATCCCTATGTGCCACCTATACCTGCACCTATTTTCTTGCCCTTAAACCCCCACTATACTCCTTACCACTAAGGCCTTTATCCCCAGGCCATTTAACCATCCCTTTAGACCCCCCCAAAGTTTTCTTTCTTGCCAAAGGGCCCCCCCGTCCGTGCTTATCCCCACACAGGCCCCAACCCCAGCCCAAAAAAACCCTGCCCTGGCCGTTCTCTTGCCCCCCACATCCAAAACATCCAAATTTGCCCCCTGCCTTGCTGCCATGGCTTCTTTTCACTACCGCCACACTACTCCTCTTCACTACCGCCACACTACCGCACATACTCTCTTACCAGCCTCCATTGCCCCCGGCCTCTGCGTCTCCTCCGCCGTCTGGCTCCTTCCTCTCCTTCTTCCTGCCCGCTGGGCCCCAACTGCAGCTCCGGCATCTCCACCCGTATTGCGCACCTCCGTCGCTGGTCCCTCCTCACTTCCGGCCTCTTCCTGCTGCGCCGCCTCCACCGCCACGGCCCCCGCAGCCGCCACTCTTGTGCCGCTCCTCTTCTTTAAGCATGGCCCCTGCGTCCTAGGCCTGCTGTGCAGCTCCGGGCTAAGACGCTCCGGCGGGAGGGCCCTCCTGGCAGGCCTCCCCCCAGAGGGCCATGCTGTTCTCCCGCGCGTCGCCTCCTCCCGGCTCCCAGTGGGCACGGAACCCATCGCAGCCAGCTGCTGCTGAATCCATCCTGGGCCTCTGGCGTTAGCCAAGGCCGTGACCGAGGCCAACAGGTCCTGGAGCCCCGACATCTCTTTGCAAGGTACATGCAAGACTCACAGCTTCTTCCCCCACGGACCTTGCAAAGGGATTTGGCGCTCTTTTCTGGGCCACCCCCCCTTAAAATACCTCTTACCACCGACCCCACCTATTCTCCTCTCATTGGTCCTAGGCTGGGGTCAAACGCCCCTCCGTCCTATTCCTTCCTCCAGGGCTCCATTTATTTTTATTTTTTTAGTTTGCTGTATAATTATAAATACAAAAGTTTTTTTTTTTTTTTTAAATGTCTTCAGAATCCTTAGTATAATATTGTCAGAGAACATGAGAATTGTCATGTATGTCATGCACTCACTGCCCTGGTAAAAAGATTCTTACTTCTCTTAATAATGTCAGGAGGAACAAGGAAAGAACATTCTATTCAACTTTTTGCTATTTTTAGAACTACTCTTTTCAATTTCCCATTATTGTTTTTTTTTTTTCTCCCATCATATTAGCAGGAGACTTACAGTAATTATATCTTTAACTTCATACAATGATAACCTCTTTCTTAAATTGAATAAATAACCCCCTGCCCATAGGCGTGCGTAGCATATTGAATTAGGGTGTGCACCCATTGTCATTTTGCACTAACTATCTAAAAAATAAAGACATTCATATTTTATATCTATCTATATACCTATCTATATTTATTTATCTATCTATCTATATATCTATATATTTATATTTAAATAATATATATGTTTTTGTACATTTACCATGACTACCTATACGCACGCTCATATACACATTCATATATACACTTACACACTCACGCACACTGACTAAACACATATTAACACATAAATATATATATTTATATTCATACACATTTATATTTATATTTGCTGCCCATTGCTGCGCTAGTTCACATGCCGTTTTTGTTATTTTCTTTCTTCTAAAAATGAATGCACATGTCTAATGTAATTACAGATCTACATAAATATAACAATATGCTGATGGATCAAATAATTCCTGATTTAAATTTACTGAAACGTATAATATTTCTTATTCTACTAATAGTCTGGTTGGTTTTCTTTTTCTTTTGTTGTGGGGGGTGGGGTTGTTGCATCTTTTGATGCAAACAGAATTCAGCATGACTATCTGATAACGCAAATTAATCTCTAGCTAGTAACCCTTGTTTGACCATCAAATTTTATAATTTGTTAAAAACAAAACATTCTTATCTGATGATTAATGATATATTACTAAAGCAGATTTTTTTTTTTACAGGTGTTCATTTGACAATATATGCTTTATGCTTATTTAACCAAAAATCTCTGTAGTTTCTGTAGAAATAGTTTAATGTTTGTTTGGCTATGTATTGTAAACATATTTTATATACAGATAGCTGTATAAAGATATAGATACAATTCATACAAAATCCCAAGTATGTACTTAACTTTTCCCATTTGTGTCTCCAGTCTTAAATCTGAAAAGCCACAAAACTATCCATCAAAATATTTTCATGCAATTGGGTTTTCTGAGCTGTCTGTCTGCATTATGTGAATGTCACTTATTCTTTTTGCCTCTGGCAATGTATATATATATATAAATAAATATATTTATTTTTTATGGAAGAGCACATTCTGGTACTTAAGCAACATCCTTTCTTTTTGGGAAACAGCTTCTATTTTTCTTTGTAGCATTGTGACTGTTTTGAGATGTTAAATGTGCTAGATACACACTGTAGATGGCATATAAATAGATTGATGGTCTGGACTGGGTTTCCTGTACACACTTGCTATCTTCTAATTAATTAAAGAGTTTAATCAGTTCTTAATCAGTTTACTAAGGGCCAAACTGCGAGTAGAGCCCAAACGTTTGCGCACAAGTAATATCGACCTTTCTCGTTCATTTGTGAGCAAGTTAAATTGCGCTCATATTAGAAGTTGAAAGTGAACGTGAATCTAACATTCATCGGGTTTGTGACCTCAGAGCTTTGGTTAAGTGTTTTCCGAAACAAAAAAGTGTCACAAAACACGTATAAAATACATTACAAAGTATTTGACATTCCAATGTTCTTTACATAGGAGAATATGTTTTATGTATTTATAAATATATATTCCTATATGTATCTGTATATATCTATACCTATATATATAATCATATAAATATATATAAATATATATTCTACCAAAATGCCACCAGATATATGTTGAAATATGTATTTATGAATAAATAGAACATATTCTTCTATGTGCAGAACATTGGAATGTGAAATATTCATATCCTCATGTCGGGTTAGCTTACATGAGAATATGTGTTCGGGTTTGAGCGAGAGTGGAGTATTTTTTTCCACTTTTTGTCTACTGACTTCTATGGAGGACTATGTGAATGCACATGTGATATTCTAATTTTGGCTTTTTGCGATCAGGTTAGCGCGCAAGAGAAAACAGTTTACTTTAAACTCATACAAGTGCCACCTGATGCGCACAAAAAGCTTACTTCTAGCACAATTAACGCTCGAATGGGAGCGTTAATTAGCACTCCACTTGAAATATGGGCCAATGTGCTTTATATACAATAAATATTGACAGCCTCAGTATGAACTTCATTAGGTAAAGGGGATAAAAAAAGTATATTTCTAATCTTAGTTATATCTAGTCATAGACCGGTATTTAACAAGCACTGGCCACACAAGGCTCACTCCAGCAAACCTGTCCGCCTGTTATCATGGCCAGCGGACAGCAATTAGTGATGTCGCGAACCTAAAAATTTGGGTTAGCGAATGGAGAATTCGAACTTCCACAAAAGTTTGCGTACCGGCGAACCGGGCGAACCGCCATAGACTTCAATAGGCAGGCGAATTTTAAAACCCACAGGGACTCTTTCTGGCCACAATAGTGATGGAAAAGTTGTTTCAAGGGCACTAACATCTGGACTGGGGCATGCCGGAGGGGGATCCATGGCAAAACTCCCATGGAAAATTACATAGTTGATGCAGAGTCTGGTTTTAATCCATAAAGGGCATAAATCACCTAACATTCCTAAATTGTTTGGAATAACGTGCTTCAAAACACCAGGTATGATGTTGTATCGATCAGGTAGTGTAAGGGTTACGTGTAAGGGTTACGCCCGCTTCACAGTGCGCAGTGTAGGTGATATACCTGCCCTGACCATGCTTTGCAGACCAGGTATCAGTGGTCAGATGGACCCTTGCCCCAACACTGTGTGCCAGACATGCCATTATAGCAGACTTATATGGCTTTGGCGTTGCTTTTTGGTAATTAGAAGGCTGCTAAATGCCACTGCGCACCACACGTGTTTTATGCCCAGCAGTGAAGGGGTTAATTAGGGAGCATGTAGGCAGCTTGTAGAGTTAATTTTAGCTTAAGTGTAGAGTAGTAGACAACCCAAAGTATTGATCTAGGCCCATTTTGGTATATTTCATGCCACCATTTCACCGCCAAATGCGATCAAATTTTAAAAAAACGTAATTTTTTTTGCAATTTTAGGTTTCTCACTGAAATTATTTACAAACAGCTTGTGCAATTATGGCACAAATGGTTGTAAATGCTTCTCTGGGATCCGCTTTGTTCAGAAATAGCAGACATATATGACTTTGGCGTTGCTTTCTGGTAATTAGAAGGCCGATAAATGCTGCTGCGCATCACACGTGTATTATGGCTAGCAGTGAAGGGGTTAATTAGGTAGTTTGTAGGGAGCTTGCAGGGTTAATTTTAGCTTTAGTGTAGAGATCAGCCTCCCACCTGACACATCAGACCCCCTGATCCCTCCCAAACAGCTTCCTTCCCTCCCCCACCCCACAATTGTCCCGCCATCTTAAGTACTGGCAGAAAGTCTGCCAGTACTAAAATAAAAGGTTTTTAATTTTTTAATTTTTTTAGCATATTTACATATGCTGTGGTGTAGCATCCCCCCTTAGCCCCCAACCTCCCTGATCCCCCCCAAACAGCTCTCTAACCCTCCCCATCTGCCTTATTGGCGGCCATCTTGGGTACTGGCAACTGTCTGCTATTATTTCACAGTCAAAAAAGTATTTTTTTTTTTTTTTTTTTAAATGTACACTACTGTTACACCAAATATGAGTGGTGGCACTGGGCAAGTGGGCCCAGTATACGCTGTGAGCCTGACACATACGCTGGCAGGCAGGCAACTGCAATTAGATTACACAGGAAAAAAAAAAAAACACAGACTGATGTTCTAGCCCTAAAAAGGGCTTTTTGGGGTGCTGTCCTTACAGCAGAGATCAGATGAGTCCTTCAGGACTGTAGTGGACACTGAATACACTAGCCTAGCTATCGATTTCCCTATTAAATCAGCAGAAGCTACACTGTCCCTCCTCTCACTAAGAATGCAGCTTCCAAATGAATCTAAAATGGATGCTGTCCAGGAGGTGGGAGGGTCTGGGAGGGAGGGTCTGCTGCTGATTGGCTGTAATATGTATTCTGACTGTGAGGTACATAGTCAAAGTTTACTCAATGATGACGAATAGGGGGCGGATCGAACATCGCATATGTTCGCCCAACGAGGCAAACGCGAACATGCTATGTTCGCCGGGAACTATTCGCCGGCGAACAATTCGCTACATCACTAATAGCAATACACTGCCACCATTTATATATAGGTATATATAGGCACGCACAATATTCTAAGTTTGGCTTTTTGCACTCATCAGGTTAGCACAAGAGTGATAACCTTTTACTTTCAACTTATAATACGAGCGCAACCTGATGCTTGCAGGAGCTTTAGTAGTGCTCCACTTGTAATCTGGCCCTATATCATCAAATATAAATTCTATATAAAAGGAGTAGAGTGTAATTTAGTCTTAAGCAGAATTACTGGAAGGGCAGTGATTACAATAACCCAAAGATGAAGATCTGTTTAGATATAGCATTCACATGTGTTAGTGAAGACAAGGATCCATGACAGGGAAAAAGAGATCATTGCTGAAAAGAGGATTAAAGTAGGAATCTACTTTAAGTATTATGACCCAGGGTTCTTGTGTGAGTGTTAATATAGGAGGCTTAATGTTAATTAATCCCTAAAGTGTGGTGGTCACAGTAGGTGGTGAACCCTTAGGCCGCCACCTATCTACATTTGTAAACCCCTAATCTGCCGCCCCCAAGGTCGCCGCCACAATACTAAATTTATTAACCCCTAAACCTAAGTCTAACCCTAACCCTAACAACCCCTAACTTAAATATAATTAAAATAAATATAAATAAAAATTACTATCATTACCTCAATAATTCCTATTTAAAACTAAATACCTATAAAATAAACCCTAAGCTAGCTACAATATAACTAATAGTTAGATTGTAGCTAGCTTAGGGTTTATTTTTATTTTACAGGCAAGTTTGTATTTATTTTAACTAGGTAGAATAGTTATGAAATAGTTATTAACTATTTAATAGCTACCTAGCTAAAATAAATACAAATTGACCTGTAAAATAAACCTAACCTGTCTTACACTAACACCTAACCTAACCCTACAATTAAATAAATTCCCTAAATTAAATACAATTAACTTAATTTAATACAATTAGCTAAATTACAAAAAAAGCAAAAACACAAAATTACAGAAAATTAAAAACAAATTACAAGATTAGTTAGGGTTTTATTTGGGGGTTGGTTGTGTAGGTGGTGGGTTTTACTGTTGGGGGGGCTGTTTGTATTTTTTTTTACAGGTAAAAGAACTGATTTCTTTGGGGCAATGCCCAGCAAAAGGCCCTTTTAAGGGCTATTGGTAGTTTAGTTTAGGCTAGGTTTTTTTTATTTTGATAGGGCTATTAGATTAGGTGTAATTAGTTTAAAGATCTTGTAATTTGTTTTTTATTTTCTGTAATTTAGTGTTTTGTTTTATTTTGTAATTTAGCTAATTGTATTGAATTTAGTTAATTGTATTTAATTTAGGGAATTTATTTAATTGTAGGGTTAGGTTAGGTATTAGAGTAAGACAGGTTAGGTTTTATTTTAAAGGTCAATTTGTATTTATTTTAGCTATGTAGTTAGTAAATAGTTAATAACTATTTAGTAACTATTCTACCTAGTTAAAATAAATACAAACTTAGCTGTAAAATAAAAATAAACCCTAAGCTAGCTACAATGTAACTATTAGTTATATTGTAGCTAGCTTAGGGTTTATTTTACAGGTATTTAGTTTTAAATAGGATTTATTTAGTTATTAATAGTAGGTTTGATTTAGATGTATTTTAATTATTTTTAAGTTAGGGGGTGTTAGGGTTAGACTTAGATTTAGGGGTTAATAAATATAGTATAGTGGCGGCGACGTTGGGGGTGGCATATTAGGGGTTAATAAATGTAGATAGGTGGCGGCGATGTTAGGGACAGCAGATTAGGGGTTAATAATATTTAACTAATGTTTGCGATGCAGGAGTGCGACGGTTTAGGGGTTAATATGTTTATTATAGTGGCGGCGATGTCCAGAGCGGCAAATTAGGGGTTAATAAGTATAATGTAGGTGTCGCGATGTCGGGGGGACAGAGTAGTGGTTAATAAGTGTAAGATTAGGGGTGTTTAGATTCGGGGTTCATGTTAGGGTGTTAGGTGTAAACATAAATGTGTTTCCCCATCAATGGGGCTGCGTTATTGAGCTTTATGCTGCTTTATTGCAGGTGTTAGGCTTGATGTCTATGGGGAAATCGTGCACAAGCACGTACAACCAGCTCACAGCTGACTTAAACAGCACTGGAATTGGAGCGCGGTATGGAGCACAATTTTGCTCTACGCTCACTTCTTGCCTTTTAACGCCGGGTTTGTAAAAACCTATAATACCAGCGCTGTAGGTAAGTGAGCGGTGACAATAACGTGCAAGTTAGTACTGCACCCCTCAAATGCAAAACTCATAATCTAGCCGTAAAACAATAAAACCGACACAAATACTTTTGTTTGTACAGCAATCCTTTTGAAGCTTGGAAAATGCACATCACTTATCCTGAGGTATTTCCAGAGACTGATACCAGCCATAAAACTTGTCATAGTTAATTGACAACAGTATTTCACAGATTTAAGGCCATTAACAGGAAAATTAAACTTGTAAATATATATACTGTACTTTATAAGTAATAATTCCTTAAAACAATAAAGAATGGAAAATATATGGTGTTTGGTTTTAAGATGTCCCCTGCAGCCTAAAGACTCGATTGTACTAGCTTGCAGTGATTGGATCAGCCAATCGGATTGAACTTGATTCTGATTGGCTGATTCCATCAGCCAATCAGAATATTCCTACCTTAATTCCGATTGGCTGATAGAATCCTATCAGCCAATCGGAATTCAAGGGACGCCATCTTGGATGACGTCCCTTAAAGGAACCATCATTCTTCATTTAAACGTCGCCCGAAGAAGATGGGTCTGCGGTGGAGGTCTTCAGGATGGAGCCGGTCGTCATCGGATGAAGATAGAAGATGCCGCTTGGATCAAGATGGTTGCCGGTCCTGATCTACTCTTCTTCCCGGGTAGGATGAAGACTTTGGAGCCTCTTCTGGACCTCTTCAGCCACCGGATGATGGATCGCCAGCCCCCGCTTGGGTTGGATGAAGATTTTGGAGCCAGGACCGATCGGTGATACCCGGTGAGGTGAAGACAAGGTAGGATGATCTTCAGGGGCTTAGTGTTAGGTTTATTTATGGGGGGTTTGGGTTAGATTAGGGGTATGTGGGTGGTGGGTTGTAATGTTGGGGGGGTATTGTATGGTTTTTTTTACAGGCAAAAGAGCTGAACTTCTTGGGGCATGCCCCGCAAAGGGCCCTGTTCAGGGCTGGTAAGGTAAAAGAGCTTTGAACTTTAGTAGTTTAGAATAGGGTAGGGCATTTTTTATTTTGGGGGTCTTTGTTATTTTATTAGGGGGCTTAGAGTAGGTGTAATTAGTTTAAAATTGTTGTAATATTTTTCTTATGTTTGTAAATATTTTTTATTTTTTGTAACTTAGTTCTTTTTTATTTTTTGTACTTTATTTAGTTTATTTCATTGTAGTTATTTGTAGGTATTGTATTTAATTAATGTATTGATAGTGTAGTGTTAGGTTTAATTGTAGGTAATTGTAGGTATTTTATTTAATTAATTTAATGATAGTATAGTGTTAGGTTTAATTGTAACTTAGGTCTGGATTTATTTTACAGGTAATTTTGTAATTATTTTAACTATTTTAGCTATTAAATAGTTCTTAACTATTTAATAGCTATTGTACCTGGTTAAAATAAATACAAAGTTACCTGTAAAATAAATATTAATCCTAAAATAGCTATAATATAATTATAATTTATATTGTAGCTATATTAGGATTTATTTAACAGGTAAGTATTTAGCTTTAAATAGGAATAATTTATTTAATAAGAGTTAATTAATTTTGTTAGATTTAAATTATATTTAAGTTAGGGGGTGTTAGTGTTAGGGTTAGACTTAGATTTAGGGGTTAATACATTTATTAGAATAGCGGTGAGCTCCGGTCGGCAGATTAGGGGTTAATAATTGAAGTTAGGTGTCGGCGATGTTAGGGAGGGCAGATTAGGGGTTAATACTATTTATTATAGGGTTAGTGAGGCGGATTAGGGGTTAATAACTTTATTATGATAGCGGTGCGGTCCGCTCAGCAGATTAGGGGTTAATAAGTATAGGCAGGTGGAGGCGACGTTGTGGGGGGCAGATTAGGGGTTAATAAATATAATATAGGGGTCGGCGGTGTTAGGGGCAGCAGATTAGGGGTACATAAGGATAATGTAAGTAGCGGCGGTTTACGGAGCAGCAGATTAGGGGTTAAAAATAATATGCAGGGGTCAGCGATAGCGGGGGGCGGCAGATTAGGGGTTAATAAGTGTAAGGCTAGGGGTGTTTAGACTCGGGGTACATGTTAGGGTGTTAGGTGCAGACGTAGGAAGTGTTTCCCCATAGCAAACAATGGGGCTGCGTTAGGAGCTGAACGCGGCTTTTTTGCAGGTGTTAGGTTTTTTTTCAGCTCAAACAGCCCCATTGTTTCCTATGGGGGAATCGTGCACGAGCACGTTTTTGAGGCTGGCCGCGTCCGTAAGCAACTCTGGTATCGAGAGTTGAAGCTGCGTTAAATATGCTCTACGCTCCTTTTTTGGAGCCTAATGCAGCCTTTATGTGGACTCTCAATACCAGAGTTATTTTTATGGTGCGGCCAGAAAAAAGCCAGCGTTAGCTACGCGGGTCCTTACCGACAAAACTCTAAATCTAGCCGTAACTGAACTGGGGTTCAGAAGCCATCTGAAACTATTAGTACTCCCTTTTTGAAAAACAGCTAATAGCTTGAATAAGCAGTTTTGAACTGTCTGTGTAATGTATGGAAAGTCTTTTTTTCTGACCAGCAACCAGTAAAACAAATGCTATATAGAAATTTTATCTTTACATTATTTTTATATAACTTTTGCTAAGGAAGTAGTGATGAAGACATTATTATTATTTTCTTGAAATAATGAGTCCTTATCTTATAATTTTTGGTGCCTGTAGAGAGGGAAAAAAAAAATGTAGTTTGCTTAAGTTCACAAATAATGAGAGGTCAACAGAGGAATCAAAATAAGCTTCCTGTGATCAGAGTAACTCAGTGCAGTCCAGTGAAAGCTATCACCAATAAGGAGGAAACTGCCAAACTTCACAACTGCTGCTTTAGCCACTAGTTGGGTACCACTTCAGTTCTCAAAAATCTATTATTCCTTTCTTTTTATACAAAATAAACAGGTACTCCACACAGGGCAAGTAGGTAGACTCAGTCCTTAAGGATTAGAGATAGACACTATGCACAAGCCTTAACAAATAGCAATTTATTTGATATGCATTAAAAGTAGAAGCAGACAAACTCACATGAGACAAAAGTAAGGATTACATCAACTGATGCGTTTCATGCCCCTCTGGCACTTTTTCAAAGATGGTTTGGGAGTGTAAACGTCCAGGTTTAAATAGCCCTGTAAATTCACGCCCCCAAACACCTGATGTATATTCTGTTTAAATGCACTCCTAGCAGACGTACCTGCCATGTAGTCAGGGGCTTTAATATGCATTCAATTGGTAAGCATATATCTATGAGCTGACACCAAACTTTTATTGATTCATCCAATTGCCCTATGATTAGTCAACACCAGGGTGCCAATTTATCATGGCCCAAATGGGGCCAGATACATCTGTTTCCATGTGAGCCTTCAGGCTAGCTGGAAACAGGAGTTAAGAAGCAGTGGTCTTAACTTGTACGCCACATGTGAGGCGACGTACAGCAATTAGCCCAATCACATACGATCGGGTTGATTGACAACCCCTGCTAGAGGCCGATTGGCCACAAATCTGCAGGGGGCAGCATTGCACAAGCAGTTCAACAGAACTGTTTGTGCAATGTTAAATGCCGGCAGCGGATCATGTCTGTCTGACTCTTAATTAATCGACCCCTAGGAGTGCAGCAAAACAGAACATAGTCTGTATCATACTCAAAACATAATTATCAAATTTCCCAAAATAGATAAAGATAAAAACACACTGAAAATGAAAACATAATTACGGTAGATATGATGATCTATCTGTGAAACAGCTTCCCAAAAATCAGTATTTGTATATTTAAATGGGGGGATACTATAAAGTAAAAGGTATTTCATGTAGGGCAGAGTGATCGGCATATGTATAGAGAAATATTTGTGTTGAGATCAGTGAGTTTTTAGTTACTTTTTTTTACTTATTTTGTATCTGTACAGCCATGGTGTGGAAAAATAATTGTTACAACATAGCTGTTAGAGACGCAACAACCTCTGGTATTTAGAACAGTTGTTATGAAAGTCATGGAGACACGGCTCCAACCAATCCATTACTATTGTACATAGCTATGTGTATATACAACTTGCCAATTAGTCATATTATTTCAGGTAGATGCCTGTTCAAAACTGCATATAGATCATATTCCTCTATATTTTGATAGAGTATAACTGATGTTTAACTAATCTTAATAGTGAATGACTATTATTTTGATAAGTCAGAGACCCTGATAGATATCTAGGTCCCATCTCAAATGTATTCCCTTGGGTTCTTTAGTTTCTAATTTAAAGATCCATTGGACCTACCTATCCAAAAGCTTGCGGTAGCGGTCCCATCTCTTTTGTTAGGAGGGATATAATCTATTGCTTGGAACATCAAAGCCTTCTTTTTTTCTTCATGTTTATTAAAATGTTTACCTACTGGTGTTTTAGGAAGGTCTCTGTCCATTGACGTTAGATGTTCACGTATTCTATCTTTTAGATTTCTATTCGTGGAACTAGTGTATTGTTTACCACAGACTTTTACACGTGATCAAATAAATGACATATTTTGAACAGCAGTATAATCTGTCATTTATATTGTGTACCTAATTATTTGCTTTGGAAGTTATTTCATTTCCAACTTTACAATGTATACATACATTACAATGTCTACCACAACGAAAAAAAAAAACTTTTCTGGCTAACCATGTTTCTCTGGCAGATGTTTCAGAGTTATATACATATTTAATTAGTTAACTTCCTAGGTGGCAGCTCTTTTTGGGATGAATTTAACTCCTTTCTCTAGGATATTTTTGCATTGGGAGTCTAGTGTTAAAATTTCCAAGTTTTTATGTATAATATTTCTTATTGCACCAAATTGATTGCTATACTGTGTAATAAACGTTATATCCTCCACATTTTCAAACTTTTTTGAGCTCTTTTGTTTATGTAATAATTGGGTTCTATTAATTTTTCAGATTTTTTGTCTCAGTTGCAGTAGGGATTCTTTATTGTAGCCCATTTTTGTTAATCTATGGATTAAATCCATATAATGTTTATCATAGCTATCTAAATGGGTACAATTCCTCCTAATTCTGATTAGTTGATACTAGTGATGTCGCGAATTGTTCGCCGGCGAATAGTTCCCGGCGAACATAGCATGTTCGCGTTTGCCTCGGCAGGCGAACATATGCAATGTTTGATCCGCCCCCTATTCGTCATCATTGAGTAAACTTTAACCCTGTACCTCACAGTCAGAATACACATTACAGCCAATCAGCAGCAGGCCCTCCCACCCAGACCCTCCCACCTCCTGGACAGCATCCATTTTAGATTCATTTGGAAGCTGCATTCTTAGTGAGAGGAGGGACAGTGTAGCTGCTGCTGATTTAATAGGGAAATCGATAGCTAGGCTAGTGTATTCAGTGTCCACTACAGTCCTGAAGGACTCATCTGATCTCTGCTGTAAGGACAGCACCCCAAAAAGCCCTTTTTAGGGCTAGAACATCAGTCTGCTTTTTTTTTTTCCTGTGTAATCTAATTGCAGTTGCCTGCCTGCCAGTGTGTGTGTCAGGCTCACAGCGTATACTGTGCCCACTTGCCCAGTGCCACCACTCATATCTGCTGTAACAGTAGTGTACATTTTAAAAAAACAAAACTTTTTTGACTGTGAAATAATAGCAGACAGCTGCCAGTACCCAAGATGGCCTCCAATAAGGCACATGGGGAGGGTTAGAGAGCTGTTTTGGGGGGGGGGGATCAGGGAGGTTGGGGGCTAAGGGGGATGCTACACCACAGCATATGTAAATATGCTAAAAAAATAAATAAAAAACATTTAAAAACCTTTTATTTTAGTATCAAGGGAGGTCTATATGGCCTGCATGATTACCCTGACAAAGTATAACAACAAGACACACGGTGTTGGACCCATGGTAACTAGCTTGTGTTAATTAGTACTTTTCTTAGCACTTTAATCCCTGTTACCCCCCCCCTATCGGGGGAGGTCTATATGGCCTGCCTGATTACCCTGAAAAAATATAATAATAAGACATGCGGTCTGGGACCCATGTTAACTAGGTTGTGTTTAAGTAGTACCATTCTTAGCACTTTAATCTCTGTAACTCCCCCTATTTGGGGAGGTCTATACGGCCTGGATGATTACCCATACAAAATATAATAATAAGACATCTGCTCTGGGTCTTGGACCCATGGTAACTATGTTGTGTTAAGTAGTAATGTCCTTATTAATAGCTGTTACTCACCCTATCGGTGGAGGTCTATATGGCCTGCATGATTACCCTTACAAAATATAACAACAAGACACGCGGTGTGGGACCCATGGTAACTAGCTTGTGTTAATTAGTACTGTTCTTAGCATTTTAATACCTGTTACTCACCCTATCGGGGGAGGTCTATATGGCCTGCATGATTACCCTTACAAAATATAATAACAAGACATGCGGTCTGGGACCCATGGTAAATAGGTTGTGTTAAGTAGTACTCTTCTTAGCATTTTAATACCTGTTACTCACCCTATCGGGGGAGGTCTATAAGGCCTGCCTGATTAACCGAACAAAATATAATAATAAGACATATGCTCTGGGACCCATGGTAACTGTGTGTTAAGTAGCACTTTCATCTCATCCCTGTTACTTCCAGGCCTCTCGGTGGTGGTCTACATGGCCATCATGATTAGCCTAACAAAATACTACAATCCAACCTTGGCTCAGTCTTCATAGGCCCTTCATTGGCTGTATTTTGGTAGTACTGTTCTTATTAGTTTAATACCTGATACAACACCGAATGGTGGCAGCTCTATATGGCCTGCATGATTAGCTGCACCCAAAGCCAAAAAAAAGACAAGCGGTCTTGGATTAACACCCATGGCTAACTCGGTTGTTTCAAGTTGTACTATTCTTAGCACTTTCATCTCATCCCTGTTACTTCCAGGCCTCTCAGGGGTGGTCTACATGGCCATCATGATTAGCCTAACAAAATACTACAATCCAACCTTGGCTCAGTCTTCATAGGCCCTTCATTGGCTGTTTTTTGGTAGTACTGTTTTTATTAGTTTAATACCTGAAACAACACCGAATGGTGGCAGCTCTATATGGCCTGCATGATTAGCCGCACCCAAATCCAAAAAAAAGCCAAGCGGTTTTGGACTAACACCCATGGCTAACTCGGTTGTTTCAAGTTGTACTATTCTTAGCACTTTCATCTCATCCCTTACTTCCATGCCTCTCGGGGGTGGTCTACATGGCCATCATGATTACCCTCACCAAAATATAACAACAAGACGTGCGTGCAGGGAACCATGGTAAGGTTACTTCCTTTCGCAAAATCGAGTATAACAGTTGCAGGCAGAGGTTCTGACCCTGCATTATGGCTGCACCTCTCCCTAAAAGAGGCATGCGTTACAGAGTCTGTGGGCATGTATGCAAAGAGCTGGCCTGCCTAAAAGGAGCAGCAAGGCTGTACAGGTCGTTCTCCTTCAGCCGTTTTATACGCTGGCCCACGGCCACGACCCTCAACAACAACAACAAAATGAAACACCACATATGCCATCCTTTTGAACAATAGAGTACAGGTATGGCACTGATTTTAGTTACACAGAGATATTTATTAGGAACCGGGAAATTGAAAAAAAAAAACATGATTGGACACCCAGTACAGTACAGGTCGTTCTCCTTCGGCCATTTTAGAAGAGGGTCCCGGACCCTCAACAAAAACAACAGCAGGAAAGAGGACATATGGCATCCTTTTGATCAATAGAGTACAGGTACAGCATTGATTTTAGAAACCCAGAGATCATTTTTAGGAAACGTGAAATAGAAAAAAACATTGATTGGACAGGACACCAAGTACACTTCTTTCTCCTTCGGCCTTTTTATAAGAGGGTCCAGGACCCTCAAACAAAACACCAGCAGGAAAGAGGACATATGGCATCCTTTTGAACAACAGATTACAGGTAAGGCATTGATTTTAGAAACCCAGAGATAATTTTTTGCAACTGGGAAATAGAAAAAAACATTGATTGGACACCCAGTACACTTCTTTATCCTTAGGCCTTTTTAGAAGAGGGTCCCGGACCCTCAAACAAAACAACAGCAGGAAAGAGGACATATGGCATCCTTTTGAACAATAGATTACAGGTAAGGCATTGATTATCGATTCCCTGAGATAATTATTATGAACCGGGAAATAGAAAAAAACATTGATTGGACATCCAGTACACTTATTTATCCTTAGGCCTTTTTAAAAGAGGGTCCAGGACCCTCAACCGAAACAACAGCATGAAAGAGGACATATGCCATCCTTTTGCACAATCGAGTACAGGTATGGCATCCATTTTAGAAACCCGGAGATAATTGAGAGGAACCGGGAACATTTTTCAAAAAATGTGCTTGGGCACCCATTACAGGTCGTTCTCCTTCAGCCTTTTTATACCATGGGCCATGACCCGCAACAGGCACAACAGCATGAAACACCACATATGCCACCCTTTTGCACAATAGAGTACAGGTATGGCATAGATGGAACCCGGAGATAATTTAGAGCAACCAAGAGAAGGATAAAGATGCTTGGTCGGTCCTCCTACTTCACATTTGGGGCACTGCGCGTGCAATTTAATGGTCCACCAGATATGAGTGGTGTGTTAAGTTGTACTATTCTTAACAGTTTAATCACTGTTATGTGCCTTATTTTTTGGTTTGAGTTTTGTACCCACAGAGCAGCAGCAGAGGCCAGAAAAATTAGGAATGTACAAATGACTGAAAGTGCCCTAAAAGCTTGTGGCTTGAACACTAGTTGTTGGCGGATAAGTCAAGCAAGTCATCCGGCTTTATAAGAAAAAAAAAAGGCCAGCCTGTGTATCAGTTGTAGCACAAGCCAGCTAATCTCATCATCAGGCCTTTTTTACTCAAATGTATCGCCCAATGTCAGTCCCTTCGGGATCCATCCCTCATTCATTTTTATAAAAGTGAGATAGTCAAGGCTTTTTTGACCTAGGCGACTTCTCTTCTCAGTGACAAAACCTCCTGCTGCACTGAAGGTCCTTTCGGACAGGACACTTGAAGCGGGGCAGGCCAGAAGTTCCATTGCAAATTGGGATAGCTCAGGCCACAAGTCAAGCCTGCACACCCAGTAGTCAAGGGGTCCATCGCTCCTGAGAGTGTCGAGATCCGCAGTTAAAGCTAGGTAGTCTGCTACCTGTCGGTTGAGTCTTTCTCTGAGGCTGGATCCCGAAAGACTCTGGGGATGCATGGGAGTTAAAAAGGTACGCATGTCCTCCATCAACAAGATGTCAGGAAAGCGTCCTATCCTTGCCACCATGGTTATGGGAGGAGGAGGATTAATTTCATCTCTTCCCCTGTTACATTCCCGTTGTGCTGTGACATCACCCTTATACGCTGTGTAAAGCATATTTTTTTATTTATTTTTAAAATGCTCTATCCTTTCCGACTTGCGGGAATTTGGTAACATTTCAGGCACTTTATGCTTATACCGGGGGTCAAGGAGCGTGGACTCCCAGTGCAGGTCGTTCTCCTTCAGCTTTTCTATACAAGGGTCCCTCAACAGGCACGACAGCATGAAAGAACCCATTTGAACAAGGTTGGATGCCGAGCTAATCATGTCCCGTTCCTCGTCCTCACTGATCTCACTGAGGGTATCTTCTTCCCCCCAGCCACGTACAACACCACGGGTACCAGAAAGGTGACAACAACTAGCACCCTGGGATGCCTGTTGTGCTCGGTCTTCCTCCTCCTCAAAGTCACATTCCTCCTCTGACTCCTCTTCCTCACAATCCTCTTCCTGCGTTGCCGCAGGTCCAGCAAGCGATGCTGATTCGGCTGTTTGTGGGGGTGATGGACACCACAACTCTTCCTTTTCACGCTCATCTTTGGCCTGATCCAGCACTCTTCGCAGGGCACGCTCCAGGAAGAAAACAAATGGTATGATGTTGCTGATGGTGCCTTCGGTGCGACTGACAAGGTTTGTCACCTCCTCAAAAGGATGCATGAGACTACAGGCATTGCACATGAGCGTCCAGTAATTTGGCAAAAAAATCCCCAGCTCCCCAGAGGCTGTCCTAGCACCCCGGTCATACAAATACTCATTAACAGCTTTTTCTTGTTGGAGCAGGTGGTCAAACATTAGGAGTGTTGAATTCCACCGTGTCGGGCTGTCGCAAATCAAGCGCCTCACTGGCAGGTTGTTTCGACGCTGATATCAGACAAGTGTGCCATGTCCGTGTAGGAACACCTGAAATGGCCACACACCTTCCTGGCCTGCTTCAGGACGTCCTGTAAGCCTGGGTACTTATGGACAAATCGTTGTACAATTAGATTACACACATGTGCCATGCACGACACATGTGTCAACTTGCCCAATTTCAATGCCACCACCAAATTACTTCCATTGTCAGAAACAACCTTGCCAATCTCCAGCTGGTGCGGAGTCAGCCACTGATCCACCTGTGCGTTCAGGGCGGTCAGGAGTGCTGGTGCGGTGTGACTCTCCGCTTTCAGGCAAGTCAATCCCAAGACAGCATGACACTGCCGTACCCGGGATGTGGAATAGTACCTGGGGAGCTGGTGGGGGGTGCCATTGATGTGGAGCAAGACGCAGAAGCAGAAGAGGACTCAGCCGAGGAAGAGGTTATGGAAGAGGATGGAGTAGGAGGAGTAGAGGAGGTAGCAGCAGGCCTGCCTGCAAGTCATGGTGGTGTCACCAACTCTTCTGCAGAGCCACGCATTCCATGCTTGTCAGACGTCAGCAGGTTTACCCAATGCGCTGTGTAGGTGATATACCTGCCCTGACCATGCTTTGCAGACCAGCTATCCGTGATCATATGGACCCTTGCCCCAACGCTGTGTGCTAGACATGCCATAACTTCCTTTCTCACAACAGAGTACAGGTTTGGGATTGCCTTTTGTAAAAAGAAATTTCTGCCAGGTACCTTCCACTGCGGTGTCCCAATAGATACAAATTTTTTGAAAGCCTCAGACTCCACCAGCTTGTATGGTAAAAGCTGGCGGGCTAAGAGTTCAGACAAGCCAGCTGTCAGATGCCGGGCAAGGGGATGACTTTGAGAAATTGGCTTCTTACGCTCAAACATGTCCTTGACAGACACCTGACTGTGGGCAGATGACCAGGAACTGCTACGTAAGAGAGACTCAGTGGAGGATGGTTGAGAGGGGGCAAGGAGGACAGCAGTGGTTGACGTGGCTGAAGATGCTGGAGCAGGAGGAGGAGGGCGGCTTTCAGTTTGTATGCTGCTTCTACTCATGTGTTCTTCCCATCGGCGTTTGTGATGGGAGACCATGTGCCTTCGCAAAGCAGTTGTACCTAGGTGGCTGTTGGACTTCCCACGACTCAGTTTCTTTTGGCACAGGTTGCAAATGGCATCACTGTTGTCAGAGGCAGACACACACAAAAAATGCCACACTGCTGAGCTCTGCGATGACGGCATTCTGGTGGTGGCAACAGCATGCTTTGATGGGCGTCGGCGTGCTGTCTGGCTGACCCCAGGTGCCGATGCATGCTGTCTGACTGTGCCACTAGCTCCTTGCGACGACCTCCCCCTGCTTCCAACTCGTCTCCTCCTCCTCCTCTCTGTCTCCCCATCTGAACTTACCCCCTCTTCTTCTTCTCTTCTAGTAGGCACCCACGTGACATCCACCGACACATCATCATCAACCGCTTCACTTGTATCTGACACATCAAGAAAGGAAGCAGCAGCGGGTACAACATCATCATCATCAGCATCACACCGTACCTCCATGTCTGTAATGCTGCCTGACTGAGACATATCACTGTTATCTACATCCTCTGTCAATGATGGTTGCACATCACTCATTTCTTCCAACTGATGTGTCAATAACTCCTGTGACAGATCAAGTGAAGCGGCTGTGGTGCTAGTGTTGGTGGTGGCGACAGGTGGGCGAGTGGCACTGGTCACTTGAGACCTGCCCAAAGCACAGCTGGACGTAGATGGTGCGTCAAGGTTAGGAGGACTAGGAGAGGAAGCTGTAGAAGATTGGGTGTCCTGTGTTAGCCATTCAACTAGGTCCTCCTCAGAACTTTTCGCGTCCCCCCTGGCACCCGGCGTCTGAACAATGTGCATATTTGTAGGGTCTAAAGGAATCACAGCACCACGACCACGGAACCTGCGGGGTGGCCTGCCTCTGCCTGTCATTTTTTTTAAAATGGACACTGAGTCTGACAATTATATTACACAAATTATGAGTGGTGGCACTGGGCAAGTGGGCACAGTATACGCTGTTAGACTGACAACAAAAAAAAGACAGATGTTTTAAAAGTCACAAATTGTTAATTTTTTTAAATATTAGAAGTACTGTGACAACAAATATGATTGTTGGCAATAGTTGGCAAATGGGCCTGTCTGGCACACACGCTGGGAGAAAGGAAACTGCAATTCAATGGCACTAGGAGACTGAAGATTCACAGTCAAAACAGTTATGATTAAAAACAAATTCAATACTGTTACAAGAAATATGATTGATATAACTAATTGGCTAGTTGGGCCTGGCACACAGGCAGGCAGGCAGGAGGAAAATGCAATTCAAGTGCACTAGTAGACTGCAGATTGACAGTCAAAACAGTGATGATTTACAATTTTTTCAATACTGTTAAAAGAAATATGATTGCTGGCACTAATTGGCTAGTTGGGCCTGGCACACAGGCTGGCAGGCAGGAGGAAAGTGCAATTCAATGGCACGAGCAAACTGAGGATTCAGAATAACAATCAAAAAATTTTTATTTTTAATTATTAACAATCATGTGACAACAAATAAGATTGGTGTAACTAGTTGGCAAGTTGGCCTGGCACACAGGCTGGCAGGCAGGAGAAAAATGCAATTCAAGGACACCAGTAGACTGCAGATTGACAGTCAAAACAGTGATGATTGACAATTTTTGCAATACTGTTAAAAGAAATATGATTGCTGGCACTAATTGGCTAGTTGGGCCTGGCACACAGGCTGGCAGGCAGGAGGAAAGTGCAATTCAATGGCATGAGCAAACTGAGGATTTAGAACAACAATCAAAAAATTTTTAATTTTAAATATTAACAATACTGTGACAACAAATATGATTGGTGTAAATAGTTGGCAAGTCGGCCTGGCACACAGGCTGGCAGGCAGGAGGAAAATGCAATTCAAGGACAATAGTAGACTGCAGAAAAAGAGCGCATCCACGATCTAAGTGCAGTAAATAGGTATACAGTTTATTGAATCGATAAAAGACATATAAAATTTACACTCACAAAGGTGCCCTCAAACATATGAGGTATGTTCGTTCCTTAAAAGTTGTACACAGCACGCTACTCCAGCACAATCGAACCTCCTTATAGTCCCCTTTCGTGTAGGTGATATCAGCACACTTTCTAGAGACACATAATCAGGATAATACTGGTCTGACCATTGTTGGGATTGAACATGTAAAAAGAGATATAAGAGGCGGAAACCGCTTACTTCGACTCAGACAACGGGAGACTTTCTGGATCCATAAATTGCAGACATTGGGTCCAGGGGGTCTCAACCGTGATATCGATTTAGCAGCATTTCTTGACACATAAATATAGAAAGAGGGCACCTACTCACTTATCTCTTTCCCCTTTCTTCCACTAGCAGCTTGTAAAATGTTTTAAAAAAAACGTTTCTAATTTTTACATTGATTGCTTTTTAGATATAGTCACAATGGATAAATGTCTATTGCAACTTAATTACAATGTTTGCTTTTATACGGTTCGTTTTCTACTTTTATATTCAAATAATTGTTTTTTATTTAAATAAGGGTTTTTTTACTACCTATGTTTTTTACTTGTCAAATTGTATGCAAGGCCTCAATATGCCATTATGGAGCTATTTCGGTTCGGCTATTTTTATATATGAGATGCATGTTTGTATAACATAAATTCTTTATATGCTGTGCTAGACAAGGGGCAAGTTCTGATTAGCCATTGCGCTACATATTAGACAGCACAGAAAACGTAAACAGACACACAATTACCAGGATACACCCATATCACACGCCCCCATAGCTCATCAAATCAGCAATTGGAGGCGTGATGCACACAACCATACATAAGGGCAGATTATGGTCATTATGGGCATAGCCTCTGACGAAGCGGGAGGAGCCCGCGAAACGCGTACGGCCACGCCCATAATCTGACGTGTGAGGAGAAGGGACTGTGAATGCTGTTTGATTCAAACTATTAGCCGGCTTTTATAGTTTGTTTTTCAAACTGAACTTTCACAAGATTTCCTCTATACACAACGTAGCTCACAGCACACTTAGCTCTACGAAATATCCTGAAACATCTGATTGTACTGTATATCACCTACACGAAAGGGGACTATAAGGAGGTTCGATTGTGCTGGAGTAGCGTGCTGTGTACAACTTTTAAGGAACGAACATACCTCATATGTTTGAGGGCACCTTTGTGAGTGTAAATTTTATATGTCTTTTATCGATTCAATAAACTGTATACCTATTTACTGCACTTAGATCGTGGATGCGCTCTTTTTCTTTTTCTCCTACTAGAGAAATTCACCTCGACTCACCTTTTTACCTAAGCCTGGGAACAGACACCTTTGGGCAAGGAAGGAGCTGCAACCCTATTGCACACAATTTGGAACCGGAGTACCGGTACAAGTACCATAGACTTGAACATTCTTTCACAAACTTGGTATTATATGCGCTAAGTGATTTATTTATTTATTTGTGTATTGGTTCGCTATAATTTTTGTTTATCCCAGTTTGTGCTGAGACACATACTGAATAGTGTGGCGCTGACTCATTATCCTTGGATTTGTTTGTTTGGTATTTTTCACATAGGGAAATACACGGGCGAGCAGGAACACTTGCTGTCCCTGCAAACCTGTCTATTACATATGTGGTGTCTTTGATTTAGCAGCCGCAAACATTATATGCTATTGTGCTTTATACGATTGCAAGCACAAATCTTACATTCTATATATTGCATTTTTTACATCTGTTATACTGTTAAATACATTCTATTGCATATATCTGTTTTTATCTATTTAGATAACTATTTATCCTGGTACTCTGTCTGTTTTGATTGGTGCTTCCCTATTACTCTGTAAGAGACAATTTAAACTTTACTAGTAGAAATATGGCAAGTGCTGAGACATTCGGAAATTATTTCGATCCAAAAACTAGGAGCAGACTTTTGTCTGCTACACTCGTAATAGGGGATGAAGAAAAAGACCCCAAGGTACTTTTTAGAAAACTAGAAAAACTATATAAGTCACAAATAAACTGCTGGTATGACCTAATAACACTAGAGAACTTTGAGAAATATGGAATTATCCCAAAAGGCCTCAAACTACAAAAAGCCTCAATTTTTGAACTTGAGGAAGTTGAATACCACAGTGAGTGGGAGGAAGCTATGGATGAATGTTCCAGGAAGTTTATAAAAATACTTAAGAAATATAGAGACAAGAAGGTTGAGAAACTTACAAACGAAATAGCTCAGGTTGAAAGTGTTTTAAACGAGTATAAAGACGATGTCCTATATAAAGAACTGGATAGTAGAAATCGGACGGCTTTGAAACACTTTGAATCTGAAATAATTAAAAATAAGAAAAAGAAACTTTATAATGCCCTGTATGGTGATTTAAACCCACAAGTGCAGGAAAATGAGAGAATACATAGAGACAACAGTCACGAAGTAGGGGGAAGTCCCACAAAAGAAAAAGAACAGAGACAAATGAGATATGCGAATGGTCAACCAAAATTTAATGTTAATAAGAGGAAAGGCAAACAAGGACCGCAAAATAGTAATAATAGACATACACCCAATGGGTATAATAATAAAAACAAAGAGAATTTTACTAATAGTACGTTTAAAGAAAGGGATAGACCAAACTATAATGACTCTCACCACCCTAGAGAGAATAGACCCAGAATGGATTCCCAATATGGGGAAGCCCAAGGTGCGAGACAAAAAACTAACTATCAGAGGGTGAACAACCACACCTCTGGTAGTAGCAAAAGCAATCAGAAGGATAGAAATAACTATACCGGCAATTCTAACATACAGGATGGGCTGGGGGGCTATTTCCCATTTAGAAGAGAACAGGTGGAAAACCGTTTTTTAGGTCAGCGTACAAACGAAAACCATCAAGAGGGGAGCAGAAACCCAAAAAGAGGGATAGAACCAGACGAAGAGGATGTAGAGGAGGTGTGGCATGTAGAGCCAAAAAAAAAAAAAGGGAAAGACACATATTATTAGGTGAACATGACCAAGACATCTTTAATATATCAGGCAAAAGATTGACAAAAGATGAGGAAACCTTATTAAAGAAGGGGCTATCCTTTGCTCCAGACACAGCACCCAATAGCTTTGAGCTGTTTATTGACATTAAGAAAATGATCAGGAAACTTACTCTCTCCAGACATTTTAAATTACAGGAAAAAGGGTTAGAAAACAATAATGTATTAATAGCAAGCAACCCAGACGACTCCATATTGAGTAATATCAATGGAGACATAGAAAATTGGGGGGAGGTTGATGAAAATCATCTTGTAGATATACTTAAAGATCTAGAAGAGGAGGCACAAAACATACCAATTGTACATAGCTCATTAAAACAAAAATCCTCGTTTTATCCATATAATTCAAAGGGGAACTGTATTTCTGTTTTTGAGAGCTTACTAGAGAAGGAGATTTCTGAGATTTGTATTAAAGATAATGAGAGGAGAAAAGCAAGAAAAGGAAACCTTTCAAAAGCAGAAAAAACTGCATTAAAAAACCTCAGTGAAAATAGAGACCTGGTGATTCGGAGCGCCGACAAAGGCGGAGGAATCGTAGTGCAGGATAAAAGGGAATATATTATGGAGGCAGACAGGTTGTTGTTGAATGATAAAGATACCTATCAGAGGTTATTTTACAACCCCACTAAAGAATTTTTGGAGGAATATAATACACTGATCTCCAAAGGTAAAACAGATCGAGTACTAAACAATCAGGAATACAGATATTTGATTGTTGAGGACCCGGTTCTCCCTATTTTCTACCATCTGCCAAAAATCCACAAGGGATTAAACAACCCCCCGGGCAGACCCATTGTGTCAGGGATTGGAGGCTTAACAACCAAACTATCTGAATACATAGATCATATACTTAAACCATTGGTACCATGTTTAAGATCCTATGTACAGGACACACTTCATATACTGAAAATACTAAAAGATCTAACTTGGCAAGAGAATTGCATCTGGGTGACCATAGATGTATGCTCGCTTTATACCTCAATACCACATGCATTGGGTATTACAGCTGTCAAATATTTTTGCGATAAATGTGGCTACATCAATGAGACCCAGGTAGAATTTTTGGAGAAGGCAATTGAAGAAAAACTATTTCTTATTTGAGGGCAAATATTTCCTCCAAACCAGGGGGACGGCCATGGGGACGAAATTTGCCCCTGACTTCACCAACCTATATATGGGCTGGTGGGAGGATCTATTTGTCTTCAACCCAGAAAATCCATATAGGGAGCACATCACGCATTGGTACCGATATATAGACGATATACTGATTGTCTGGCGGGGTACCACAGAGAAGCTAACAGAATTCGTTGAATATACCAATAGAAATACACTCAATTTAAGCTTCACTATGGAGTCCAGTCCAACTAGGGTGACATTTTTGGATTTGGAAATAATACAGGAGCAAGGTAACATATATACTAAACTGTTTAGGAAACCCACAGACACTAATGGGTACCTACACGCTGATAGCGGGCACCACATCAAGTGGAAGAGAAATATTCCATTAGGTCAGTACCAAAGGGCGAAAAGAAACTGTGCCAAAGAAAATGACTTCCAAAAAGAATCAGATACAATTACAAATAGGTTTTTGGCAAAAGGGTATCCACGGAGACTACTTAATGACACAAAAGGAAAAGTGGATAGAATGGATAGGAAAACCTTGATTAACAAAGAAAAAATGGAAAGTGTAGATAAAAGGATACCAGACAAACGGAAGGTTCATTTAGTTACAAGGTATAATAGGGCAGCGAGAGACATTGAGGGAGCAGTTAAAAAGCATTGGCCTATCCTCATGCAAGACCCCATTCTGAAGGATATGCTGAACAACAAAGGACAGGTTATTTTCAAAAGAAATATCAATGTACGAAACAGAATAAGTCCTAGTATGCTAAGATCAAATATAAAAAGTAAAAATTGGCTAGAGAAACAAGCCCAAGGCTCATTTAAGTGTGGAAGAAAAGGATGCACTTGCTGTAGCCATATGGATGCAAGCAATCATTTCTTTGGGGCAACAAAAAATGACAGACAGTACAAAATCAAAGATCTTATCACATGTAGAACTAACTATGTGGTATATCTTCTGAGGTGTTCGTGTGATAGGATCTATATAGGGCGCACTAAACGCTGTATGAAAACTAGATTTAGCGAACACCTTAGAAATATAGAGGCAGGTATGGATAATCATGGTGTATCAGCACACTTTCTAGAGACACATAATCAGGATAATACTGGTCTGACCATTGTTGGGATTGAACATGTAAAAAGAGATATAAGAGGCGGAAACCGCTTACTTCGACTCAGACAACGGGAGACTTTCTGGATCCATAAATTGCAGACATTGGGTCCAGGGGGTCTCAACCGTGATATCGATTTAGCAGCATTTCTTGACACATAGATATAGAAAGAGGGCACCTACTCACTTATCTCTTTCCCCTTTCTTCCACTAGCAGCTTGTAAAATGTTTTTAAAAAAACGTTTCTAATTTTTACATTGATTGCTTTTTAGATATAGTCACAATGGATAAATGTCTATTGCAACTTAATTACAATGTTTGCTTTTATACGGTTCGTTTTCTACTTTTATATACAAATAATTGTTTTTTATTTAAATAAGGGTTTTTTTACTACCTATGTTTTTTACTTGTCAAATTGTATGCAAGGCCTCAATATGCCATTATGGAGCTATTTCGGTTCGGCTATTTTTATATATGAGATGCATGTTTGTATAACATAAATTCTTTATATGCTGTGCTAGACAAGGGGCAAGTTCTGATTAGCCATTGCGCTACATATTAGACAGCACAGAAAACGTAAACAGACACACAACTACCAGGATACACCCATATCACACGCCCCCATAGCTCATCAAATCAGCAATTGGAGGCGTGATGCACACAACCATACATAAGGGCAGATTATGGTCATTATGGGCATAGCCTCTGATGAAGCGGGAGGAGCCCGCGAAACGCGTACGGCCACGCCCATAATCTGACGTGTGAGGAGAAGGGACTGTGAATGCTGTTTGATTCAAACTATTAGCCGGCTTTTATAGTTTGTTTTTCAAACTGAACTTTCACAAGATTTCCTCTATACACAACGTAGCTCACAGCACACTTAGCTCTACGAAATATCCTGAAACATCTGATTGTACTGTATATCACCTACACGAAAGGGGACTATAAGGAGGTTCGATTGTGCTGGAGTAGCGTGCTGTGTACAACTTTTAAGGAACGAACATACCTCATATGTTTGAGGGCACCTTTGTGAGTGTAAATTTTATATGTCTTTTATCGATTCAATAAACTGTATACCTATTTACTGCACTTAGATCGTGGATGCGCTCTTTTTCTTTTTCTCCTACTAGAGAAATTCACCTCGACTCACCTTTTTACCTAAGCCTGGTAACAGACACCTTTGGGCAAGGAAGGAGCTGCAACCCTATTGCACACAATTTGGAACCGGAGTACCGGTACAAGTACCATAGACTTGAACATTCTTTCACAAACTTGGTATTATATGCGCTAAGTGATTTATTTATTTATTTGTGTATTGGTTCGCTATAATTTTTGTTTATCCCAGTTTGTGCTGAGACACATACTGAATAGTGTGGCGCTGACTCATTATCCTTGGATTTGTTTGTTCAATAGTAGACTGCAGATTGACAGTCAAAACAGTGATGATTGACAATTTTTCCAATACTGTTAAAAGAAATATGATTGCTGGCACTAATTGGCTAGTTGGGCCTGGCACACAGGCTGGCAGGCAGGAGGAAAGTGCAATTCAATGGCACGAGCAAACTGAGGATTCAGAACAACAATCAAATTTTTTTTAATTTTAATTATTAACAATACTGTGACAACAAATATGATTGGTGTAAATAGTTGGCAAGTCGGCCTGGCACACAGGCTGGCAGGCAGGAGGAAAATGCAATTCAAGGACAATAGTAGACTGCAGATTGACAGTCAAAACAGTGATGATTGACAATTTTTGCAATACTGTTAAAAGAAATATGATTGCTGGCACTAATTGGCTAGTTGGGCCTTGCACACAGGCTGGCAGGCAGGAGGAAAGTGAAATTCAATGGCACGAGCAAACTGAGGATTCAGAACAACAATCAAAAAATGTTTAATTTTAATTATTAACAATACTGTGACAACAAATATGATTGGTGTAAATAGTTGGCAAGTCGGCCTGGCACACAGGCTGGCAGGCAGGAGGAAAATGCTATTCAAGGACAATAGTAGACTGCAGATTGACAGTCAAAACAGTGATGATTGAAAATTTTTGCAATACTGTTAAAAGAAATATGATTGCTGGCACTAATTGGCTAGTTGGGCCTGGCACACAGGCTGGCAGGCAGGAGGAAAGTGCAATTCAATGGCACGAGCAAACTGAGGATTCAGAACAACAATCACATTTTTTTTCATTTTAATTATTAACAATACTGTGACAACAAATATGATTGGTGTAAATAGTTGGCAAGTCGGCCTGG
This sequence comes from Bombina bombina, assembly GCF_027579735.1. Classification (NCBI taxonomy): domain Eukaryota; kingdom Metazoa; phylum Chordata; class Amphibia; order Anura; family Bombinatoridae; genus Bombina; species Bombina bombina. The sequence goes on from NC_069499.1 coordinate 911,922,137, forward strand.
CACACAGGCTGGCAGGCAGGAGGAAAGTGCAATTCAATGGCATGAGCAACCTGAGGATTCAGAATAACAATCAAAAATGTCTTAATTTTTAATTATTAACAATACTGTGACAACAAATAAGATTGGTGTAACTAGTTGGCAAGTCGGCCTGGCACACAGGCTGGCAGGCAGGAGGAAAGTGCAATTCAAGGACACTAGTAGACTGCAGATTGACAGTCAAAACAGTGATGATTGACAATTTTTGCAATACTGTTAAAAGAAATATGATTTTTGGCACTAATTGGCTAGTTGGGCTTGGCACACAGGCTGGCAGGCAGGAGGAAAGTGCAATTCAATGGCACGAGAAAACTGAGGATTCAGAACAACAATCAAAATTTTTTAAATTTTAATTATTAACAATACTGTGACAACAATTATGATTGGTGTAAATAGTTGGCAAGACGGCCTGGCACACAGGCTGGCAGGCAGGAGGAAAGTGCAATTCAATGGCACGAGCAAACTGAGGATTCAGAATAACAATCAAAAAATTTTAAATTTTAATTATTAACAATACTGTGACAACAAATAAGATTGGTGTAACTAGTTGGCAAGTCGGCCTGGCACACAGGCTGGCAGGCAGGAGGAAAATGCAATTCGAGGACACTAGTAGACTGCAGATTGACAGTCAAAACAGTGATGATTGACAATTTTTGCAATACTGTTAAAAGAAATATGATTGCTGGCACTAATTGGCTAGTTGGGCCTGGCACACAGGCTGGTAGGCAGGAGGAAAGTGCAATTCAATGGCATGAGAAAACTGAGGATTCAGAATAACAATCAAAAATAATAACAATACTGTGACAACAAATATGATTGGTGTAACTAGTTGGGAAGTCGGCCTGGCACACAGGCTGGCAGGCAGGAGGAAAGTGCATTTCAAGGACACTAGTAGACTGCAGATTGACAGTCAAAACAGTGATGACTGACAATTTTTGCAATACTGTTAAAAAAAATATGATTGTTGGCACTAATTGGCTAGTTGGGCTTGGCACACAGGCTGGCAGGCAGGAGGAAAGTGCAATTCAATGGCACGAGAAAACTGAGGATTCAGAACAACAATCAAAATTTTTTAAATTTTAATTATTAACAATACTGTGACAACAATTATGATTGGTGTAAATAGTTGGCAAGACAGCCTGGCACACAGGCTGGCAGGCAGGAGGAAAGTGCAATTCAATGGCACGAGCAAACTGAGGATTCAGAATAACAATCAAAAATTTTTAAATTTTAATTATTAACAATACTGTGACAACAAATAAGATTGGTGTAACTAGTTGGCAAGTCGGCCTGGCACACAGGCTGGCAGGCAGGAGGAAAATGCAATTCGAGGACACTAGTAGACTGCAGATTGACAGTCAAAACAGTGATGATTCACAATTTTTGCAATACTGTTAAAAGAAATATGATTGCTGGCACTAATTGGCTAGTTGGGCCTGGCACACAGGCTGGTAGGCAGGAGGAAAGTGCAATTCAATGGCATGAGAAAACTGAGGATTCAGAATAACAATCAAAAAATTTTTAATTTTAATTATTAACAATACTGTGACAACAAATATGATTGGTGTAACTAGTTGGCGAGTTGGCCTGGCACACAGGCTTGCAGGCAGGAGGAAAGTGCAATTCAATGGCATGAGCAAACTGAGGATTCAGAATAACAATCAAATTTTTTTTAATTTTAATTATTAACAATAATGTGACCACAAATATGATTGGTGTAAATAGTTGGCAAGTCGGCCTGGCACACAGGCTGGCAGGCAGGAGGAAAATGCTATTCAAGGACAATAGTAGACTGCAGATTGACAGTCAAAACAGTGATGATTGAAAATTTTTGCAATACTGTTAAAAGAAATATGATTGCTGGCACTAATTGGCTAGTTGGGCCTGGCACACAGGCTGGCAGGCAGGAGGAAAGTGCAATTCAATGGCACGAGCAATCTGAGGATTCAGAACAACAATCACATTTTTTTTAATTTTAATTATTAACAATACTGTGACAACAAATATGATTGGTGTAAATAGTTGGCAAGTCGGCCTGGCACACAGGCTGGCAGGCAGGAGGAAAATGCAATTCGAGGACACTAGCAGACTGCAGATTGACAGTCAAAACAGTGATGATTGACAATTTTTGCAATACTGTTAAAAGAAATATGATTGCTGGCACTAATTGGCTAGTTGGGCCTGGCACACAGGCTGGTAGGCAGGAGGAAAGTGCAATTCAATGGCATGAGCAACCTGAGGATTCAGAATAACAATCAAAAATGTTTTAATTTTTAATTATTAACAATACTGTGATGACAAATAAGATTGGTGTAACTAGTTGGCAAGTCGGCCTGGCACACAGGCTGGCAGGCAGGAGGAAAGTGCAATTCAAGGACACTAGTAGACTGCAGATTGACAGTCAAAACAGTGATGATTGACAATTTTTGCAATACTGTTAAAAGAAATATGATTGTTGGCACTAATTGGCTAGTTGGGCTTGGCACACAGGCTGGCAGGCAGGAGGAAAGTGCAATTCAATGGCACGAGAAAACTGAGGATTCAGAACAACAATCAAAATTTTTTAAATTTTAATTATTAACAATACTGTGACAACAATTATGATTGGTGTAAATAGTTGGCAAGACGGCCTGGCACACAGGCTGGCAGGCAGGAGGAAAGTGCAATTCAATGGCACGAGCAAACTGAGGATTCAGAATAACAATCAAAAATTTTTACATTTTAATTATTAACAATACTGTGACAACAAATAAGATTGGTGTAACTAGTTGGCAAGTCGGCCTGGCACACAGGCTGGCAGGCAGGAGGAAAATGCAATTCGAGGACACTAGTAGACTGCAGATTGACAGTCAAAACAGTGATGATTGACAATTTTTGCAATACTGTTAAAAGAAATATGATTGCTGGCACTAATTGGCTAGTTGGGCCTGGCACACAGGCTGGTAGGCAGGAGGAAAGTGCAATTCAATGGCATGAGAAAACTGAGGATTCAGAATAACAATCAAAAAATTTTTAATTTTAATTATTAACAATACTGTGACAACAAATATGATTGGTGTAAATAGTTGGCAAGTCGGCATGGCACACAGGCTGGCAGGCAGGAGAAAAATGCAATTCAAGGACACTAGTAGACTGCAGATTGACAGTCAAAACAGTGATGATTGACAATTTTTGCAAGACTGTTAAAAGAAATATGATTGCTGGCACTAATTGGCTAGTTAGGCCTGGCACACAGGCTGGCAGGCAGGAGGGAAATGCAATTCAATGGCACGAGAAAACTAAGGATTCAGAATAACAATCAAATTTTTTTTAATTTTAATAATTAACAATACTGTGACAACAATTATAATTGGTGTAAATAGTTGGCAAGTCAGCCTGGCACACTGGCTGGCAGACAGGAGGAAAGTGCAATTCAATGGCACAAGCAAACTGAGGATTCAGAATAACAATCAAAAAATTTTGAATTTAAATTATTAACAAAACTGTGACAACAAATATGATTGGTGTAACTAGTTGGCAAATCGACCTGGCACACAGGCTGGCAGGCAGGAGGAAAATTCAATTCAAGGGCACTAGGAGACTACAGATTCACAGTCAAAACAGTGATGATTTACAATTTTTTCAAGACTGTTAAAAGAAATATGATTGCTAGCTACTACTTGGCTAGTTGGGCCTGGCACACAGGCTGGCAGGCAGGAGGAAAGTGCAATTCAATGGCACGAGAAAACTGAGGATTCAGAATAACAATCAAAACATTTTTTATTTTAAATAATAACAATACTGTGACAACAAATATGATTGGTGTAACTAGTTGGCAAGTCGGCCTGGCACACAGGCTGGCAGGCAGGAGGGAACTGCAATTCAATGGCACTACTAGACTACAGATTCACAGTCAAAAAAGTGATGATTTACAATTTTTTCAATACTGTTTAAACAACTATAATTGGTGGCACTAATTGGCTAGTTGGGACTGGCACACAGGCTGCCAGGCAGGAGGAAACTGCAATTCAATGGCACTAGGAGACTGAAGATTTGCAGTCAAAAAAATTATGATTTAAATTTTTTATATACTGTTACAAGAAATATGATTGGTAGCACTAATTGGCTAGTTGAGCCTGGCACACAGGCTGGCAGGCAGGAGGAAAGTGCAATTCAATGGCACAAGCAAAATGATGATTCACAATCGAACAATGTTTAATTTTAAATATTAACAATACTGTTACAACAACTATGATTGGTGGCACTAATTGGCTAGTTTGGGCCTGGCACACAGGCTGGCAGGCAGGAGGAAACTGCAATTCAATGGCACTAGGAGACTGAATATTTGCAGTCAAAAAAATTATGATTTTAAATTTTTTATATACTGGTACAAGAAATATGATTGGTGGCACTAATTGGCTAGTTGGGCCTGGCACACAGGCTGGCAGGCAGGAGGAAAGTGCAATTCAATGGCACAAGCAAACTGATGAATCACAAGCGAACAATTTGTAATTTTAAAGATTAACAATACTGTTACAACAACTATGATTGATGGCACTAATTGGCTAGTTGGGCCTGGCACACAGACTGGCAGGCAGGAGGGAACTCCAATTCAATGGCACTACTAGACTGCAGATTCACAGTCAAAAAAGTGATGATTCACAATGTTTTCAATACTGTTACAACAACTATGATTGGTGGCACTAATTGGCTAGTTGGGCCTGGCACACAGGCTGGCAGATATGAGTCGTGGCTGGTAGGTAGGGCAGCAATTTAACACAGTATGCTGTGTAAGTGAGAAAAACACAGGCCTGATAGAAAATTAAGTTAGATTACACTAGCAAAATAATTTAAAATTTTATATTTTAATATTAAAATAATGTTAAGAAGTGCACTGCACATATGAGTGGTAGCACTGGCTGGCTGCTACGTAGGGCAGCAATTAACAACAGTATGCTGTGTAAGTCAGATAGACAGTTAGACGCAGGCCTGATAGAAAATAAAATTAGATTACACTAGCATAATGATTTAAAGATTTTTTTGGGGAATTTAAAGAAAAAGGTTAAGCACATATGAGTCGTGGCTGATAGCCTTGGAAGGGCAGCTATTAAAAACAGTAGTCTCTGTAAGTCAGATACACACACGCCTAATAGAAAATACAATTAGATTACACTAGAATAATGATTTAAATTTTTTTTTTGGGGGGGAAATTAAAAAAAGGTTAAACACATATGAGTTGTGGCTCATAGACTAGGGAGGGCAGCAAGTAAACACAGTATGCTCTGTAAGTCAGCAAAACACACAGGCCTGATAGAAAATGATATTAGATTACACTAACAAAAAAATGTAAATGTTTTTTTTTTTAATTTAAAATAAGGTGAAGCAGATATGAGTGGTGGCTGCCTGGCACAGAGCAATTAATCAAAAGACTGAAAACAATGAAGTATATTAATGCTGCGTGAGCCTGACAGACACAGGCCTGATAGAAAATGTAATTAGATTACACTAGCAAAATTATTTAAATTTTTTTTTTAAATTTAAAATAATGTTATAAACGGATATTAACACTGGTGGCTGGCACAGAGCAATGAACCAGAGTATATGATGTGTGACACAGGCCTGATAGAAAATGAAAATAAATTACACTAGCAAAATAATTTCAAATTTTTGTTGGTTAAATTTAAACTAATGTTGTTAGGCAGATATCAGTGGTGGCTGTAATCACAGCATATGCTGTGAGCCTTACACACAGGCTGAAAGCCAGGCAAATGCTAATAAAAATACGAAAAAAAACAAACAAACAAAAAAAAAAAATGGCTTGAATTATAGCCCTAAAAAGGACTTTTTGGGGTGCTGTCATTGCAGCAGAGATGAGATGAGTCCTTCTGGACTGTAGTGGACACTAAATACACTAGCCTAGCTATCCATTTCCCTATAATGTCAGCAGCAGCAAAACAAAACGTCCTCTCACTAACAAAGCAAGGTCGTTATGAGTCTAAAATGGCTGCTGCCAACAAGAGGGGAGGGTCTGTGAGGGAGTGTCTGATGCTAATTGGCTCTAATGTGTCAGAAGGCTGTGACATACAGGGTCAAAGTTTCCTCAATGATGACACATAGGGGGTGGATCCTACATCGCATGTGTTCGCCCACAGCCGCGAACGCAAACATACTATGTTCGTCGTGAACCGTTCACGGGCGAACAGTTCGGGACGTCACTAGTGTTGTGCAGTCTGTATACTTTTATGCTCTGCAATAAAATAGCGCTGTACCTTCTATGCTGTGCCCTGCATCTCATGACACTGTTATTAGTATTTTTGTTATATCCTGTTATTTTTGCATGAGACCAGCTATCAGTGTGACAGTAGGCAATGTGCATGACATTAGCACTTTCTCTGAGTTTTGCTGGTGACATCTTTCTAGTGTGTATTTCAAATGCCATGTTTATTTATCGTTAAGGATGTGTCAGGACATTTCAACTTGCATACTGAAGTCTTAAAGGGACAGTCTAGTCCAAAACAAACTTTCATTATTCAGATAGTACATCTATCACCAATTTTGCTTTGTTCTTTTGGTATTCTTAGTTGAAAGCTAAACCTAGGAGGTTCATATGCTAACTGAAGGCCGCCTCTAATCTCAGGGCATTTTGTCAGTTTTTCACCACTAGAGGGTGTTAGTTCATGTGTGTCATAAAGAAAACATTGTGTTTACGCACATGGAGTTCCTAGGAGCCAGCACTGATTGTCTAAAATGCAAGTCTGTCAAAATAACTCAAATAAGGGGCAGTTTGCAGAGGCTTAGATACAAGATAATCACAGAGGTAAACAGTATATTAATATAACTGTTGGTTATGCAAAACTAGGAAATAGATAATAAAGGGATAATCTATCTTTAAAAACAATAAATATTCTGGTGTAGACTGTCCCTTTAACCTTATAAACTCACATGTACATGCTCAGAATACTTTTTAACTAACCATTATAGAGCTGTTTTTCTCAGTGATACATAGGGCTCCATTTACCAAGCAGTGATTGCCGTTTCGGAGGCATGTCGTTTCAGGCTCACCTGAAAAGATAGTTAAGTAGCAGCGATCTTAAGACCACTGCTACTTCCCTCTCTGCCACCTAAAAAGTGGTGGATTGAAATAATCCCAATCTGATTGGGATGATTGACAGCCCCATGCTAGCGACCAATTAGCAGGGGGCAGCATTGCTGGTGCAATGTTAAATGCGGACAGCGTATGCTATCCACTCACAGTGATGTCAGCCTGACGTGTAATAAATGGAGCTCTTAATCTTTAGCATAATTATTTATTGTGTTTTTCGTGCTGTTAACAAACGTCTATATGCTTCTGTAAGTACTTGCTCTTTCACATATAAGAACAAGCAAGAGTGAATAATTAGCTCTTTGAAGTCAATCCCTACACTTGATGAGCACTTTACTGGTCTTTTTGATTTCTCTAACAAAATGCAGGCAAATGCTTTGACCGGCAAATAAGAAATGCACTGAATAGGATCACTTAACAGAAGGTTTCAGAACAGAAAAATCACAAAAGCAACAAAGTTCCTGCCATGTGCTCACACATTTTCATACAAATTGATTGAGGTAAAACATTATTATTTGTTTGTTTTTTTATTTTATTTATTCATTTTGAATAAAAGGTGTTGTATGTACCTCCAGCTGTGCATATGCTTGCACTTCCTGTTTAGTTCAAAATAAAACAGCTTTAACTTAAAGGGATGATTCCGATAGAGCATGCAATTTTATGACACTTTTAAATTTACTTCTATTTTCAAATGTGCTTTGTTCTCTTGGTATCCCTTGTTGACAAAAAAAATGCACATATCCCACACTAGTGGGAGCTAGCTGCTAATTGGTGCCAGCACACATTTGTCTTTTGTCATTGGTTAACTAGATGTGTTCAGCTAGCTGCCAGTAGTGCAATGCTGTTCCTTCATCAAACGATAACAAGAGAACAAAACAAATTTGATAATGGAAGTAAATAGGAAAGTTGTTTAAAATTGTATGTTCTAACCAAATCCTGAAAGAAAATTTTGGGGTTTCCAGTCCCTTTAGCCTTTTTCTAGCAAAATATTTTTTTACATATTTCAAAATTGCTCTTATGTACCATAGAAATGTGTTTAATATTTCCATGCAATTTTGTAACGTTCAGTTGCAGCTTTTTGAGTAAAAGTCTAGTAAGTTAAAAAAAACAAGCTAAAAAATAAAATATTAAAAAAATTATGAATTAACGGGACACTGTGACTTTACATTCACTTTAGGCATAGTAGACTGTGAGCTCTCCGGAGCAGGACCCTCTTCCTCCTGTACTAGATTTCTTTAGTTTTGTTATGTTTTGTATTTTATCACAAATCCTTGTCATTATATACCCCTATCATTGTACACAGTGCTATGGATTTTGGCGAAGCTATACAAATAAATTATAATAATAATAATTAAAGGGACATTGTACACTAGATTTTTCTTTGCATAAATGTTTTGTAGATGATCCATTTATATAGCCCATCTGGTAGTGTTTTTGTAACAATGTATTGTTTTGCTTATTTTTTAATAACATTGTGCTGATTTTTAGACTCCTAACCAAGCCCCACAGTGCCAGATGTATACTCGCGTTTACAGACTCCTGCTGGCTGCTGTTTATATCATCTGCCTTTTCATATGCAGGAAAGGGGGAGGGGGGAGTGTCTGCTCTTTTTGTTTACCCCGACCCTTTCACTGGGTGTCCCAGACTACCTCATCAACAGTGCTAAACTGGGGCTTCTAAGTTAGTTTTTAAAAGGTTTTATACTGGATTTTCAGATCAGTATCTCTAGATATTCTTCTTTATAGTAGTGTCTGTTACATGCAGTTATATGAAAATGGGTGTACACTGTCCCTTTAAATGTAGGTGTCTCTCCTTCACATCCTGAACTCTGCATAGATAGATAAACTGTTATCAAGCTAAAATTTGCCTTTCTAAAATAATTTAAGGGACCTCACAGCACTGACAATACTATTTAGGTAATCACGAATGTGCAGAGAACTTTAAATCATCAGGGCATATGTGTTTAACCACAGCAATTGGCTTAAACATATAAATATTTGCTGCTCCCAAGCAAGAAAAAGCCTGTGAGATGATTAGAACAGACAGTGATCCGCTACTGACCTGCTATGGACAGCTTAGAGCTGCAATGCCTGCGATTCCCAAACATGACTTTACCTATGTGTTTAACTCCTTTGAGGTGAGTAGGGCAAAATGACATGTTCTAATGAATAAGAGCAAGGGATTATTTTGTATTTTTATCATTGTATTTTCACATTTTGGATAGTGTTTGTTTGAAAATCAGTGTTAGCACACATCTCTGCATTTTCACAGTCACAATTGCAGTCACAGTCTGACACTCTTTTAACTGGTAAGAAAAACTGGTAAAAATATGAATTCAATGCATATTTAATTTTTTTTTTTTAAATAAGTAAAATTGAATAAGTCAAATGTTTTAAAGGGACAGTCTAAGACACATTTGTTTGCCTTGTTTGTCATTTTTGAGACCTGCATAACAGTTCATAGCTAGCCAGCCATGAATTAAAGTATGTATATATTTTTTCATTATAATATCCCTTTAACAGTAATAACGTGATTATATATATATGATACAAAGCAGCTTTTTTTTCTTACACAAATGACTATGATTTAGGTTAAAGACTTCACATGCACCAAAAAAAAACCTTGTAAAACTGGAACTTAGGTTTATTAAAGAAAAAAAAAAAAAGTTTCATAATCTATAAAGTGGTTCTTTCTTTTTGCCATAATGGCAACACACAGCATTTTATTAAAGAAAGGCAGTAATAATACTTTATCTTTATAAGAAACCAACTAGGAATGCACCAGTGAACACAGTACAATAATAGCAGTTCTCTGCCAAGAAGATCTAACAATCTCATTTCTGGCGCCCAACGCACAAGGTGATTAACTTGCCCAAGGTCACACAGTGTAAGTGACTGAAAGTGGAATAGAGTCTGTAAGGCTCTGTATTCACAACATACACATTAAACTCTACGCCGCAAAGAAATGAATGGATGATATTGTACTATGCTATTTCAGTAGGTACCAACCTCATTAGATAAGCAGTTTCTAGATGTCTGATAAATTTATGAATCAATTTAATCTAAATATGTTTGCAACAGCGTGTTCCCTAAATCTCTTCTTTTTTTTTCCCCCATTGTTGAAAAATAATAAAGATTCTGTTGGTGTTATTAAGATCCGTGCATATCATCATCACACAACTTGGAAGTATTATGCCTCAGAGACAATAATAACAACAACATTATCTAAATACCAAACATTGTAAATCGCACGCCAAGTATCAATTAAACTTTAAGCCTTCCAGATAATGAACTGTTGATGAACCAATCCCATGAACATTAAGAAAGAGAACATCTCAGCAGGTGAAACACACAAAATGATTTGTTCCCAGGGGCCAGGGAAGACCACATGCCACCTATGTTTGGAAATGTTATTTCTCTCCTAAAAGTAACTTCAGGCCAAACCCGTATTCATGTAATAACAAAGAAAGTACATCTTGTGCAGAAGAAAATACTGTCTATTGTACAATGTTTTTAAAGGTAACATATTACACAATTCAAATTCTCATTTATCTCTGATGCATCTGTGAGAACAAAATGTTACATGAAATAAACTTCTTTTAACTGAGGAGAAAAAGAAGGTTCATGCACATTCCAGATGCACACACCTTGCAAGTCCCATGGCAAGCAAACACATTGGCTGATTCAAGTCACTCTATAGTATGGTTACTGAGGAAATTTTGAGGTAAAAGGGTAGATTTATTACCTATGGATGCTGCTTTCTACGCCCATCGTTTCATGTTTGACTGAAACGGAAGATAAGAAGTAGCAGTCGTAAGACCTTTTAGGTGGCGGACTGAAATCATCCCAATTGGCCGCCAGTGAGCAGGGGGTGGCATTGCACAAGTATTTCACTAGAAATGCTTGTGCAGTGATAAATGCCGAAAGAATATGCTGTTGGCATTTAGCAAGGTTGAGCGGTCCTGATTCGCTACAGTGAATCATGTCCACTCAACCTTTATTAAATCTACCCCTAAATCTCTTCCTACTTTACATTGAGACGTTCATGTCTGTGATATTTTCTAGCCATCTATATAGGCTGAATCACTTTCAAGTGTTCCAGCACATGCATAACATTTAGCAATAGAGATTTGCACGAGTTTTGTCACGATTACACATCCATGGTGAAAATCGAATTTTCTTTTTCGTTTAATGAACCAAAGAGCATTAATGAAAACAAAAAAAAATACTGATAAAAAGTATTTCTCAGTATTCATTTGTTTCCTTTAATTTTATTTGAAGGGGTTAATACTGCACTAAAGCTAGTGCAGGTCCTAGGAACCAAGAGCGTTAAACATGCTGTTGGTGCGGCTGGGGCTCTTGTAAGAAGAGGAGCGGGTTAGTGCATACTCTGGAGAGCGTTACGGTAAGTATTGCTACTATTATAGCTACAGGTGAACTTTTCACCTGTAGCTTTGAAACATTTACATTTGTTTTAGCAAAAAATAATGTTTAACTCATTTGTTTCACTTTAAACTAAATGAATACCTAATAGTGCAGGTACTGAATATTCGGGGAAACTAATTTCCTTGAATATTCTGAAAGGCCCAATACGAAAATATCTTGGCTGCACATCTCTATTTAACAAGCTTAAACTTTTATTTTTTATAACATGTGTTTGCATTCATTTATTATAATTGTACATGGACAACATTTTCAGTTTGGCCAAATCTTTTGTTTCGAATATTAAAATTTTTAAATATTTCAATTATTCAACGTCCATGCTGTTCGGTATTCATCTTGTTTTTAAATAAACTAATACTGACTATTCATGGAACATTTACATTCACTTTCTTTAAACGAATATAAATGGTTCACTGCTATGGGTAAAAAAGTTCAGCTGTAGCGACTAAAATATTTAGCAAAGTGCGCTGGAGAGCCGCACTAACCTGGTCCTGTTCTTCACAGAGCCTCGGGATGCTAACAGGAGGCTTAATGCCTTATATTCAAAACCTTGTCACTCAGGCGAGTTATTCTAAGAAGTTTCGTCAGTATAGTGAGGCCCTTAAAAAAAATTGGAAACACAAATTTTATCTTGGGAAATGTTTATGTTGCTATTTAGTGTACTTTATGTGATACAGAGACTCCTACATTACAATGCAAGCTCTAAATAGAATCCCAAAGACTTTGTGTGATTTCTCTCCATGCCGGCGAGGTTTTGAATATCAGGCCCATAGTGCGGCGGCTCCCAGGGCCTGCACTTAAGGACCTTCTCCTTCAGTACAGGCCACGAGAGCTGCCGTGTTAAGCCTCCTCTTAGCACGGCCAGCGTTTTGTGAAGAAGATGGAGCGGGTAAGTGCGACTCTACAGCCCACTTAGGTAATCAAATGAATACGACCAAATGTTGCATTATCATTTCATTTTCTTTCAATTGTGTGCAGCATTCTTTTGGAGATTCCTTTCATTTTAAAATCTGTGTTTAGTTAATGAATGTGGATTGGTAATAAAACAAATGCATGTCTATTATTTATATAGTGAATTTTCAGCATGTCTTCCACTATCGGAAGTAATTTATACATACCAGGGCTAGAGGGTCACACTTGGGGTTTTTGGCTACAATAGTAGTTCCACCCCTGGTGTACCCTCGGGTAGGTGCTCTACAGTGATTTAATGAAGCCACGCTATAAAACGTTTAGATGTCAGTGCATTTGAGGCATTCACCCAAGCAATAACTTTTTTTTTTAACTTCTAATATGAGCATAAGAATAGGAGCACTATTAATATTTTTGCACTCCACTTGTAATCTAGGCCATATATGTTAAGGATTACTTTCTAAATTAACTCATTTATTACTGTCCATGATAATTATGTGCTATTACGATTAATTCTAAGGGTAGATTTTCCAATGTCTGTCCAATATGATATGCTGTAGTGTATCATGTCCGACAGACATTGCTGAATGCAGACAGTGTATGCTGTATTATTGCACAAGCAGTTCACCAGAGGCTCAATGTATAAAGCTGCTTTTGATCCCCTGCAGGGCAGGCTCATGTGAGACTGCTTTCTGCAGTATAAAAGCAGCAAAAACAGAAAGTGGTGTTGCACAAACAGGCTTCGCTGCCCATACACTGCAAAGGTGGTTGAAAAAATTACCAAGTCTGGAACCTTGTCAATTCACAAATCAGAGGCGTAACTAGAATTCACAGGGCCCGGGTGCAAGAATCTAAGAAGTCACTACATATTTTCTCTTTCCTATTATTTAATTAAAAAGAAAAGATATTCACAACCTTAGTATATCTTTTCTTTCTGATTGAATAATAGGAAAGGGAAAATATTTAGGGTGAATAAAGTTAGTGGCTTGTCAAGAGGCTGCTAGCGATATTGGATGATATTGAATAAATAAAGCCTGAGTGAAATATTGGATGTGTATATGCTTCTGTATAATAACACCCAGCATTATACAAATACACAGTAGTGACACTGGCACATGGGTATAGCCAGAGGAGTGCTGGATATAGCATCAGTGTAATAACATCAGGCACTATATAATGATGGTTTTAATTTGAAATGTACCTTGGTGTCCTTCACTAAGCTCTGTACTTTGGAAAATGTCCGCCACAGCCTTGGTCTGTGCCTATCCCTGCCCCCGCCCCCCCTTGCTGTAGTAACAAGGTCTGTAATTTGCTGGTTCCACAAATATACACATACACACACACATACAGTACATGCATAAATACACACAAAGTCACATACATGCATACACACACACATACCCACATACACATAAACACCAATGAGTAAAACAGGAAGACTAACCCCTGTATTCAGAGACACTAGTGAAACACCATGTCACACTCACATGATATCAGTGCAGGCAGTGGCAGGTCAACATTTTTTATTTAAAAAAAAATATTTTTTTTTTATTTATTTTTTTAAGCTGGGCCCCCACCCTTGTTGAAAATAAATTGGCCCACATTATGTATTCAAAAAAGCCAAATATACTCTTATTTTCCTTTACTGCCTATAATGCATCACTTTAAAGGGACAGTTCACCCAAAAAAATTTCTCTCCTTTAAATTATTCCCAATGATCCTTTTAACCTGCTAGAGTGTATTAAATTGGTTAAAAGTAGCTCCTTTACTCCTATTTCAGCATTTGAAATAGCTGATTTAGCCTGTGGTATCGCCACCTATACTGAACAAATTAATACTGGAGTATAGGCTATTGAATAAAGTATACGCAGCCAGCAGAAGAGATTACACTCTCAGTGGGATGCAGGATAGTTAAGTAATAAAATTATCATTTTCCATTGTTCTCTCTATGTATTGAGCTTTGGTGATCCAGCCAAATAAAAGATAAGGAAGGAAGTCTGTGTACATGAAAGTGATAACATAATGAGATCTGATATTACCTTTAAGTTCAACCCATTGTAATAGGCTGTGGTTTCAAAGCACAAAATCAGCTACTTCATATACACAAATAAGCATGAGAATGCAATTTCTCAAATATTTGATACTCTGCAGTTGGTATAACAAGTCATTTAAAATACATTAATGGAAAAACAATTTTACCGTGTACTGTCCCTTTAAGTATTCATTGAGTTTTGTGTTTAAAATAAGGAACCTCTCATCAGCCTTTACTTTTTGATGGTAATTCGTTTTACACTTTCAACAGTAAGCATCACACTGTCACATGTTAATTTACACTCCTGTGTTTTAAAAGCTATCTGAGGTGTGAAGTTAATGAATTTGTAAAATGTTATATTTCATCACTCCTTCCAATCAAATTACATCTAAACCACTAACTAGAATATATAGCATATTTTCCTTGCCCAGCCACTTTTACTGTAGGCAAGAAATATATGTTGTCATTTGGCATAAACCCAATTAATTCCCCAGCTACATAATGATACTATTTTGCAATCTATTAAAGAGTTTAAGTTAAAAATCAGAATGAAAATTGACATTCTAGTAAACATTATAATGCATATAAGGGCATTTTAATATAAATATAACCATTTTCAATGTTTCAAATGCAAGCTGTTCCTGTGCAAGAACCAGATAGAACATAAATCCCTATACTTACCTCCCAACATTTCTTGGAAGCTTTCCAGACTTGGACTTGTGGGCTGTGATCAAGTTGTGTTTTGTAGGTGGAGCCATGACAGGAGGGACAGGCTGTTGGGTGTGGTGTGGGGATGGGGGGTGCAGCAGAGTTCCTGGAAACCAGACATTTTCCATGATGAGGGAAGTTGCAGGAAAGACAGCAGTTTTAACACATTTCTTTTGTATGTAGATAATTGCTAATACATACTATACATATCATGCATATGTGATAAGCCTGTATAGCCCTTTTCTTTAATAGCTGCTGTTTATGTAGCATATGTGTGGTTATGTGGCCACAATAGTACCCTGCAATTAAAAATAGTCATGGGTATTAGTTTTATTCGTTGAAATAATGCACCAACTAAATTGACCAACTAAATTGACAAAAAACAAAGAAATACTGAAAAATGTGTCAGTATTCATTAGTGTTGGTTAAATTAAAGTACTCACCTCTAAGGTGCTGAACAGCCACGCTAATCTAGACCCTTCTTTATAGAGCCCTAGGGAGAGATTTACCAAGCAGCGGATGTTGCTATCTCCCCGTGTAGTTTCCGGCTCGCAGGAAACTGTAGTTAAGAGGCAGCAGTCGTAAGACCGCTGCTCCTGAGTCCTTAACTCATCTGCCACCTTTTAGGTGGCGGACTGCAATCATCCCGATCAGATACGATCGGGATGATTAACACCCCCTGCTAGCGGCCAAGCAAATATGCTGAGGGTGGCATTGCACAAGCATTGTTAAATGTGCAATGTCAGCATTTAGCGATGCAGGGTGGACATGATTCGCTATAGCGAATCATGTCCACCCAGGGTTTGATAAATAGACCCCCTAGGCCGCACTTATAGGAGATTTAGTGCAGCGGATCCCAGGACCTGCAATAAAGGAAAAGGTAATTTAGCGCTGATTCTGGCATCTGTCATAACTATGGGGCCGATTTATCAATGTCTGGCGGACATGATAAGCTGTAGCGTATCATTTCCAACAGACATTGCTGAATGCCGACAGCATATGCTGGCCCTTAGTGAGTGACATTAGCTTTTTCTGCAATGTACATGCAGCCAGAGGCATATTTTGGCCTAGGCCATTAAGCCCTTTGTATGTTTTATATTTAGGTCCATGTACCATTTTAGTATGATTTTGGAGATAGGGGGGTAGATTTATCATGTTGCGGATGGACATGATCCGCTGTAGCGATAATGTCCGCCGCACATCGATAAATGCAGACAGCATGCTGTCTGTATTTTTCATTGCACAAGCAGTTCTCCTGAACTGCTTGTGCAATGCCCCCACCTGCAGATTCACGGCCAATGGCCACTAGCAGGGAGTGTCAATCAACCCAATCATATGTGATCAGACGGATTGATGTCCGCAGCCTCAGAGCAGGCGGACGAGATAAGGAGCAGCGGTCTTAAGGACCGCAGCTTCTTAACTCCTGTTTCCGGTGAGCCTGAAGGCTCGCGCGGAAACAGTTGCATCAATTTCCGATTGGAGCTTGATGAATCAGGCTCATGGTTTCCAGAACTGTACACAGTATTCCAGATGAGGTATAACTAGTAATCTGTAAAGTGGCCTGAACACCTTGTTATTTCTGGTGCTAATATCTTTGCCAATACAATCAAGTATTTGACTGGCCTTATCGGCTGGCCTTATTGTCTACCAAATTTTAAATCATCTGAAATAATCATTTCCATATCTCGTTCCTCTTTAGTTACAAACAGTTATGTACCATTGGCACTGTAATTGGCTGTTGGGTTTTTGCATCCTATATGCAAAATGTTGCTCTTGGTAGAATTCAGTTTTAGATCCCATTTATTGCCCAGTTCTCCAGCTTTTTAATATCACTGCTCATTTTATCTACACCTCTGGGTACATCAACTCTGTTACAAATTCATGAATCATCAGTAAACAAGCAAACCTTCCCATGGAGCCCACTTCCACTATCACTGATGAAAATGTTAAACAAAACATTCCCAAGAATTGACCTTTGAGTGATACCACTAGTAATTGACCCCTCATTTGAATGTACCCCATTAATTGAAACCCTCTGCCTTCTATTCTTAAGCCAGCATTCTACTCACTTAACAATCTTAGCATCTACTTTAAGGAAAATTAATCCTGGACTTAGTTTCAAACAAGGTCCCGTTGACATAATAATGGGGGAGGTAGATCACAAGCAAAGAAGAGAAAATTTAGGTAACACTCACACACTACTTCTATTTTTCTGACAGTCACAAAATGTTATTATTCGTTCCTGTTCATTCCTGTTACTGCGTTCTTCCTACTCAATGGAAAGCAGGGGAAATGGAAAATAATATATTATTGTGTCATATCGCAAGCGATAGATGTTTTGACTATTTAGAGTTTCCTCAGAATGCAGACTGTAATTAAGCTGCTTGGATGAATTTAAGAGAGGAATCCAGATTGCAAATTCAGAAAAGAATAATGAGTGCCTGTCTGCAAATAGCATCTCCCTTTTCTGTTACTGTTTGTAAATTATCCAATTATTTAAAGAAATAAAACCATGATAATGGAAACAAATCGAGTCACAAGCTAAGTAAGGAGAATAACAGGTTAGTGAACATCTGCAAATAGAGAAGATTCTCTTCTGTGTTTTTTACTGTTATTTATTTCTTAATTAGTAACAAATATTGTGTAACATTTAAACTCGTGTTCCTTATTATTTAAAGACAAAGGGGCTCCGTATGGAGCTTGATGCCCCATGTTCCTTCAGGCTTGCCGGAAACACAAGTTATGGAGCAACGGTCTAAAGACCGCTGCTCCATAACCTGTCCGCCTCCTCTGAGGCTGCAGTAAGACATGGCCAGAAATCAACCCGATCAAATACGATCAGGTTTATTGACACCCCTGCTTGCGGCCGATTGTGCGCTGGTATTACAAGATGCCAGCAATGTGAGCGCGAGCTCGCATTCGCATTGCTGGGAAGCATTGAACTCACGAGAGCGCGCTTCTGGCTCCAAAGGGATTCTCGTTTCTGTTCCGTCATAGAGCTCGCTTCCATTGAGCCATTAAAAATGGATCAGTAAGCTACCGAAGCAGCTGACAGCTAAAAGTAAATTACGGCTCAATTTTAGTACCAGGTTTCCATTGAAAAACTTTCCGCTTTGCCTGTGGTCGCTCTTTTCGTGTAGGTTTAAGTTAGCGTTGTGTTAATGCTTCAACCCGATGAAAAATTTCTAAAATATTAATAGGTTACTATGGTAACCCGACCTTACACTACACTCAATCACATATACGGCGCCGCATACAAGGGTGGTGCATATATGTTCCCTGTCGCTCGCTGTTAAAATCAAACACCTAACACATGCGCAATATCTACCTCTCAGCCGCAAACCCCCCACCGCAATAACTAATACATGTATTAACCCCTAATCCGCAAACCCCCTTATCACAAAGTATCTATTTAAACTATTAACCCCTAATCCGCCATGCCCCCACAATGCAATCTAGCTATTTAAACTATTAACCCCTAATCCGCTATGCCCCCACAATACAAATAACTAATTACTAAGCCCCCTAACCTAACACCCCCTAAATTAACCCCATTACATAAATTAAAATAATCCTAAATTACAATTAAAATAATAAATCCTAAATTACAATAAAAATAAAAAACCTAACATTACTTTAAAAATAAAAAACTAAGTTTAAATTAATCTAAAATTACAAAAAAGAAAAAAATCTAACATTACATAAAATAATAAACAAAATTATCAAAAATAAAAAAATTAAACCAAATCCCTATGAAAATAAAAAGCCCCCCAAAATAAAAACACCCCTAATCTAATACTAAACTACCAATAGCCATTAAAAGGGCCTTTTGTAGGGCATTGCCCTAAGTTAAACAGCTCTTTTACCTTTTAAAAAAACCAAGTTCCCCCTAACAGTAAAACCCCCCACCCACCAAACCCCCCCAAAATAAAAAAAAAGCTAACACTAAAAAATCCTAAACTACCCATTGCCCCTAAAAAGGCATTCAGCTCTTTTACAATTTCCCATTAAATCCCAAATCTAAAACATAAAAAAACACCCAAAAATTAAAAAAAAGCCTAAGTCTAACCCCCAGATAGATACTCACGGTTCCTGAAGTCCGGTGGTGAAGTCTTCTTCCAAACAGCGACATCTTCCATCTGCTCTTTAACTCATACACCACCTCTGAGGCTGCGTACAGCAATCCGCCTGATCCTATACGATCGGGCTGATTGACACCCCCTGCTAGTGGCCAATTGGCCGAAAATCTGCAGGGGGTGGTATTGCACAAGCAGTTCGCCACAACTGCTTGTGCAATGCAGAATATGGACAGCATATGCTGTCTGCATTCAGCGTTATCTGGCGGACATGATACACTACAGTGTATCATGTCCTCCAGACTTTAATACATTGACCCCATGAACATTTTTTATTTGTAGAAAGCTTTGCCTTCTGGAAATAGTAAGTCACATTGTGCTAGCTTACAATTGGAGTGCTAATTTAATGTGCGCCCATAAAGGGGCAAATTTTCCTGTTTATGGGCACACGTTAAATAACCATAAACCATAACTTTGCACTAGCATTCATTAACCATAAATCAGATCTCTGGTTAATGAAAAAAATGTTCCCCAATTTGCCCCTAAATAAAGTTTAGTGTTCCGTAATAAAAAAAAAATAAAAAAAAATAATAGCATCTGTATTTTTGTTTTAAATAACTGCACAAAGCAGTTATAAGGGTTTAAAGTGAGTGGATGTGGGGTGTTAGAAAAAAAAATGACAGTCTATGGAGACTGTGTTAAAACTTTTAAAATATATGTATATGCTTATATACATATGTACTTATGTGTTAATATTAATATGTGTATATAAACATATAAACACATAAATATATACTTAACGCAAGAAGGAGAATAGCGGCACCACCAGAAGTAGTTCCCTAGTTCTTTGGTTGCTGGGTATTATTTATATTTGTAACCATCAGCTATTAGTGGAGGGAAGAGGTGCTCTACACAAATAATATGAGCAGGGGTTGGTTATGTCAGAGTGACATTACAGAAAGCGTGTACAAGTTAGCACTCAGCTACTTATATCAGACTTTCTATGGCCGAATTTTCCGGCTCGCCGGAAATGTAAGTTAGGAAGCATGCTCTTTAACTTGTCTGCCACCTTTTAGTTGGCGGACTGCAATAATCACAATTCAATATGATTGGGATGATTGACACCCCCTGCTAGTGGCCGATTGGCCGTGAAAGTGCAGGGGGCAGCATTGCACAAGCATTTCATAAGAAATGCTTGTGCAATTTTAAATGCCGACAGCGTATGTAAAGAGGCAAGTAGTGGAGTGATGCATATGGTCAGAGGCAACAGTGCTATAGCTATATATCCATAACTATGATCCATCCAAAACCAAAATAAGCTCTAACTGCATTGACAAAAATATGCTTTTATAATGAAAATAACTAGCCTGATCTTGACTTTCTTTATTATCCTACCACAATGCAATTCCTACCTTTCTCAACATCCAAAGGATCCTCCTACATGACCCCTGCATACAGGGCTAGATTACAAGTGCGCACATTTTACAAGTTGAAAGTAAATGCACATTACCGAGCGCAATCTAAATTTGCGTTTGTAGGGTTAGAGTGAGTGAAGACCTTGCATAAAGTGTAAGGGGTTAATAAAAAAATGCACCAAAGACAGCATAAAATATATATCTATACCTATATTTATATATATATATATATATATATATATATATATATATATATATATATATATATATAGTATCTCACAAAAGTGAGTACACCCCTCACATTTTTGTAAATATTTTATAATATCTTTTCATGTGACAACACTGAAGAAATTACACTTTGCTACAATGTAAAGTGTGAGTGTACAGCCTGTATAACAGTGTAAATTTGCTGTCCCCTCAAAATAACTCAACACACAGCCATTAATGTCTAAACCGTTGGCAACAAAAGTGAGTACACCCCTAAGTGGAAATGTCCAAATTGGGCCCAAAGTGCCAATATTTTGTGTGGCCACCATTATTTTCCAGCACTGCCTTAACCCTCTTGGGTATGGAGTTCACCAGAGCTTCACAGGTTGCAACTGAAGTCCTAATCCACTCCTCCATGATGACATCACAGAGCTGGTGGATGTTAGAGACCTTGCGCTCCCCCCACATTTCTTTTTAAGAGGCCCCACAGATGCTCAATAGGGTTTAGGTCTGGAGACATGCTTGGCCAGACCATCACCTTTACCCTCATCTTATTTAGCAAGGTAGTGGTCATCTTGGATGTGTGTTTTGGGTCATTATCATGTTGGAATACTGCCCTGCGGCCCAGTCTCCAAAGGGAGGGGATCATGCTCTGCTTCAGTATGCCACAGTACATGTTGTCATTCATGGTTCCCTCAATGAACTGTAGCTCCCCAGTGCCGGCAGCACTCATGCAGGCTCAGACCATGACAATCCCACCACCATGCTTGACTGTAGGCAAGACACACTTGTCTTTGTACTCCTCACCTGGAGTACACTCCCACCACACACGCTTAACACAATCAAACCCAATAAGTTTATCTTGGTCTCATCGGACCACAGGGCATGGTTCCAGTAATCCATGTCCTTAGTCTACTTGTCTTCAGCAAACTGCTTGCAGGCTTTCTTGTGCATCATCTTTAGAAGAGGCTTCCTTCTGGGACGACAGCCATGCAGACCAATTTGATTCAGTGTGCGGTGTATGGTCTGAGCACTGACAGGCTGACCCCCCCACCCCTTCAACCTCTGCAGCAATGCTGGAAGCAATCATACGTCTATTTCCCAAAGACAACCTCTGGATATGATGCTGAGCACGTGCACTCAACTTCTTTGGTCGACCATGTCGAGGCCTGTTCTGAGTGGAACCTGTCCTGTGAAACTGCTGTATGGTCTTGCCCACCATGCTGCAGCTCAGTTTCAGGGTCTTGGCAATCTTCTTATAGCCTAGGCCATCTTTATGTAGAGCAACAATTCTTTTTTTCAGATCCTCAGAAAGTTATTTGCCCTGAGGTGCCATGTTGAACTACCAGTGACCAGTATAAGAGAGTGTGAGAACGATAACACCAAATTTAACACACCTGCTCCCCATTCACAGCTGAGACCTTGTAACACTAACAAGTCACATGACACTGGGGAGGGAAAATGGCTAATTGGGTCCAATTTGGACATTTCCACTTAGGGGTGTACTCACTTTTGTTGCCAATGGTTTAGATATTAATGGCTGTGTGTTGAGTTATTTTGAGGGGACAGCACATTCACACTGTTATACAGGCTGTACACTCACTACTTTACATTGTAGCAAAGTGTCATTCCTTCAGTGCTGTCACATGAAAAGATATAATAAAATATTTACAAAAATGTGAGGGGTGTACTCACTTTTGTGAGATACTGTATATAAATATATTTTAAATTTAATCAGGTATTTATAGAAATATATATTTAAAAATGTGAAGAACATTGGAATATAAAATATTCATTACTACCTTTGGGTTTAGCGCAGTTGGTATAACACAATGGGTTAGATTATGAGTGGAGCGCTAACAGTTACACACGAGTGATAGGGGGTTTATCATGAGTCTTTGAGCTTATCTGGTTTAGTGCTGGTATTACAAGTTGAAAGTAAACGTGATCGATTGAGCGCAATCACATTTTATGCTAGAATAAATAACCTTGTTATCAGAGCTCTAGTTAACTAAAAAGTGCCACAAAACGCATCAAAATACATTACAAAGTACAGTTACACTCATAATAACACCGTCTAATGACAATTATGCAAAAAAATATTGCATGCAAAGGTTATAAGGGCTCAAAGATATGGGGTCTCAGGTGTTAGAAAAAAAAGATAGACAAAGGGCTTAAACAAGGCAATCCAAAAGTTCCTTTGCTTGCTGGGGCCAATTTATTAGGACTAAAAGAAACAACACATTGGATCCCACCTATAAGCAACAAGCAAAGGAATTTTCAGATCGCCTGGTGAAAGGAGCTTACCTCAGAAGTTTAGTAAAGGGTGCCAAATCATGGGTAGACACCATAGATAGAAAGGTCCTTTTAGAAGATAAACCATAGGGTAAATTAATGAATTAGAGAGAGGGGATCTTTATCACACAATACATTGATCAATATAGGGAAATATGTAACACAGTTCTTAACCATTTCTCATGTTTAACAGCTGATGATAATCTATCAGAGATTGTTGAGTTGGGACACAGATACTCTTATAGAAAAGGTAGAACTTTAGACAATATCCTCTTTCTGACAAAATTACCAAGAGTATTGAGAGAAAGAAACTCCTGGCTAAAATGTAATGGAGTTAATTAGAGTGAAAACTTCAGGAGTGCTTACACTGGAGAGGAGTCCCACCATAAATTTTGTGCCAACTGTAGTTCTTCCTTTGCAATATATTTACTCATGTGTACAGAGTGCCAGATCCAATATGTAGGTCTCACGACCAGAGAAGTATGCATGGGAATATGGGAACATTTGTCCAATATAAAAGCAGGGTCTTTATCAACCCCATTGATCCAACATGTTACAGAGTTCCATCATAATAAAGCAGATACTCTGAAATGGACTATTATAGATCTTATTAAACCTAAAGTGACAGGTGGGGACATGGAAAGAGCTCTGGAAAAGAAAGAAATGTTTTGTATTTAAAACAGGGCTCTGTGGGTTAGGTCAATCTTCTGGCAGAAGTCAGGTCACTATTATGCTCCACTGGAACCACACACCTGTTACTTTTGTATTATACTGTTTCTATCAGTCTCTCCCCACCATGAGCCACTGGTTTAAAATGCAGTATCTCCAATTCTATGGGAGGTATAATAAGAAGCTTGGTTTCAACAATACAATAATAGCAAACACCCTCATCTCTGTCTGAAGCATGATGGAGTCAACATGTGGTTTGTCAGGATATATCTAACACTAAGTGCAGTTGTAACTCCTCCAGATCTACTGTTAGAGCAATGATTCCAGGACTTGGAGAATCTATTTTGTCTGGCTTTCTTTTATTTTCTGCCAGTACTTTACACTTATCTTATAGTGATACTGCACTGTCAAACACGTTTACGGGGAAGGAGGGGTTTGAGAGCCTCACCTAGGTCCCTGTGATCTAAAGCTCTCAGCTCTGGCAAGGTTATGAAAGACATCTTGTCAGTACTGCAAAGTTTCTCAAAAATTTTTAGAAAAGCAACTTGTAGAGAACTTTTTATATAGCTATGCAGAGTTCCGTAAAGGAGATATATATATATATATATGTTACAATATAATTTTTTTAAAAATTCCCTAGTTGATTTTGTGTATATTCGATCATCATGCCACTAGTAATGCCCACCAAGGCCTCAACTCTCTGAATCTGCTAGTAGATGTAGCATATAGGAGAAAATTATATTAATCAACTCAGCAAATGCTGGATGGCTCCCTTTTCCACTGATAATAAAAGTGTAAGGCCCTTAACTGGTGCACCTTACACACTACCTTATCTTATATTCTTTATCTCCATCCTCCTCACCCTCTTTCCTGCTGGATTTTCTGGCTTTCCGATGCTCCCATCCCCCTTTTTTCTTTTTCAGTATGTATGTGAAGATTGTACTGGGCATTGCAATAGGTAACCGTCTTCCTTAGGGTTGATGTAAATGCTAGTGGCAGGGGCATGTGCAATTGTGCTAGCCCTGATTAATATTAGGTCCACTGCGTTAATTTTTGTCTCCTCCAGGTTAAAGTATTTTGGTACATCTAGCATTGCCTGGATCCCTACTGGGGTGGAGTTTGTTTTTTTGTCATCCTAGCAGACGGTGCAAGGTTCCCCCCTTTAATTTTTGCCAGGGCCGAATGGAACAGGGGTCAAGCTAATGGAAGGGGCATGATGCAGCAGGTTAGAGCCTGTTGTGCCTCCCCCTGCTGGCCTGCTGACCCCATGTTCCATCAGGGAGGCTGGCTGATTATTTAAGGGGTGGATCTCTTTGCAAGGGTTCTGCAGTTGCTGTGAAGGGGGTCATGCTGGTGCATGGAACTGTAATTTAGCTCTTGCGCTGGCAAATTTATTTAAACTTTCCCTACAGAAAAGGTTTAGTACATGCCGTTTGTATTATATATTTAATAAATGCGACTTTTTGGTCTTTGCCCCAACTCTTGTGTCTTTTTATTATTTAATTAGCTGAACGATGATGGGTTTAACAGTTAGTGGCAATTTATCAGCAGTCTACACACAGCTTCCAATATTAAAACCATTCAAGGTGCTGCCTCATCACATATATTTTTATATGCATTTAGTACAAAATAAACATTAATAAAAATATGAATTATTTCTGATCAAGTACTTTTTTTTTGTTTTATTCATTCAGCCAAAATGTTCTGAATAAATCAGATCTTGCAGCAAAACATAATCATTCCTCGAAACAATGTGCATTAATATTCATTATCTGCATGACCGTTATATTTGTTTCAAGTAATTTTATAGCAAGAAACATCTTAGTATTTTCAGTCTTGATGGTTTTTCATATAAATGTGCAAATTAAAAATTGCATTCGAAAAGCAGTCACTGGGAAGAGAATTATCATGTAACAGAACCTTGTTATAATAATGATTAATTCCTCTTTCATCTTGCAAATGAAAGTCTATATTTGGTTTTTATCCTATTATTTCTGACAGACCTCCTTTATCAGTTGTGTAATTAACAACAGGTAAGGGATATAAAAAAAAAATAACAAAAATATGAAATCCGTGCAATATGTTGTGAGACTCTGTTAATCTGCCGAGACTTTCTTATCTCCGATGTTCTCTGTTTTGTGTAAATGTCATGTATTTATGTTAAAAACATTACAAAGTAAGGGATGTTCAGTGATTCTATTAAAAAGGTAAGAATTTTCTGGTTTCAAAGTAACAGACTTCTGGGTAAATATATTCTTTTGGCAATGAAAAGGGAATTCCTACATCTTCAAATATCTTAAGGATTCTATCAGAAAAACATTATCCTCCTACAAAAATCCTACTGCAAGATGTAACACATCTGCAAAACTATTTTAGAATCTATATTAAAGATGTATCAAGGTCTTCAAAGTGCTTTAGAACTTAATTTCAACTTCATACTTCATTTCAAGGTCTGCAGAAAAATGTGCTTTATTGAAAACCTGTCTCTGAATCCTGTATGTGGAGGTGATTCAGCAGATCTTTATAACAAATGGTCTATGGAAGGAGTGTTCTAATTGTATATCTTTTTTTTCCTTCTGTATATTCCAGTAACTTTACTATCCCTATTTTACAGAGCAGGGACAGACAAAGCATCTTGAATATCTATCATTTTTCAGCACAGATATGTCTAAACATAGGCTAGTGTGACTCTCTTTTCCAGAACTTTCCTTTTTCAGGTATGATGTGTTATTAGAAAACCGTATATGATGAAATACCTAAGAAAATTCTAAAAACAAAAATAAAAAAACATGAAATAATAATAATAATAATATATATATATGCTTTTTAAAAGCAAATAAAAAAAATGTTTGTTAGTGCATACTGAAAATGAAATTGTTTTTAATATATAAAATGACTACTGTTTTGTCTTAAAGTGATTGTAAAGTTTCCTAACTTAACGCACAGTATATACAATTAGACTGCAAAATAGAGGTACTTTCATTGATTACACGCTTTATTTGAAAAATATTTACTATTTTGTGAAGGTAAATATAGCGCCGTTCCTCTGCCCACATACTCCATCTAGCTGATCAATGACGAATCTGGCTTCATCCAATCGCTGCGTGCCCCACATAGTGTCCAGCTCGTCATCGCTCAGCTTGATGGAGGATGAGATGCGGGTGGAGGAACGGCGGTATGTTTAACTTTACAAAATATATTCAAATAAAGCATGTTTGAAAAATGTAATCAATGAAAGCCCCCCTGTTTTGCAGGCTAATTGTTTATTCTGTGCATTAAGTTAAGAAACTATACAATCACTTTAATTAATGTTTTCAAATGCTCTCAAAATTATTCAATTGGGTTGAGGTTTAGTGATTGTGGAGCTCATCCTTTGACTTCATATATGCCTGGTACAGCTTTGTTGTGTGTTTTGGATTTTTGTCATACTGGAAAAATGAATCCCCTTTCACACAACTTTAAGCCAGAAAAGATGGCACGTCAAGTCACAAACTCCAGAATAGGCAAAGCCACACCTGAATAATTCCTGCACCAAATGTAATTGTAGATTTTACACAATGTAGTGTTAGCCACTCATTTTGTCATATCCTCACGTGAATTATTTGTAACCAAAAATGTTAGTTTGATTTTTATGTAGAACATTTCTATATTGCTTGGCCCATGCAAAACATTTAAATTTGCTTGTTGCTATTAAAAAGTGGTTTCTTGAAAAAAAGACAAACTTTGTCAGTCATATTTTGACTGTGCTTTTGTTTAATAGGATAGGATTTTTCTGGTTCATTTGGATTTGAATTGCTTGAATTGATAATCTGCTGCTCTGTTCCATAAAGAAGTTTGGCCAATTATGGTCAATTATGGTCTTCCTTAAATTAAAATGATTTGGTTCAAGATTAAACAAGTAAGTTCATCACAAAGAAAATGTTGCACAATACAAATCTTTAATAGAGACTGAGGTAGTGTTTATAGACAACATACACTGAAGTATAGAGAATCGCATGTCACAAACCTAAATGGACACTCACAAGAAGCTGCTATATTTTGTTGAGGCCTTAATAGTGCACTGCCATTCTATGGACTCCATTTATGAAGCAGCGAATGCGGTCGGAAATGGAAGTTAAGAAGCAGTAGTCATAAGACCGCCGCTCCTTAACCTGTCGACCACCTTTTAGGTGGCGGATTGAAATCATCCCGATCCAATCAGATTGGGATGATTGACAGCCCCTGCTAGTGGCCGATTGTCCACCAGTGAGCAGCGGGCAGCATTGCACAAGCATTTCACCAGAAATGCTTTTGCAATGATAAATGCGGACAGCGTATGCTGTTTGCATTTACTGTAGCTCTGTGAAACAGACATGATTTAACTATAGCAAATTATATCCACTTAACTTATGAAAAATAAACCCAATTATGTACATTCCTAGCACAATGTGCACTTTGATTGTTATACAGATGTACAAATGCAGCTATATTTTTGAATAGCAGCTTCAGTGTATGAGGTTCAAGGTAAGCACAATTTTCTTTTTAAAATGCAAATTCAGGCAACTATATCTGAGCATACATTGCACCTTTCATACAATCTTTCTCATGACAAAACTTTTCTAGATCAAGCATATGAATTAGGACAATGACAGTCAAAGGCCCTTGTTTTCTACCCCATGTTCCCTTGGCAGAAATTTAGCTTTAAATACCAAGAGAACAGAGCAAATGTGATGATAAAAAGTAAATTGGAAAGTTGTTTAATATGGTGTGCCCTATCTGAATTATTAAAGTTTTATTTTTGCTTGACTGTTCCTTTAATCCATTTTTTTAGCAAGTTTATACTTTTTTTTTTCTTTTTTTTAAAGAATTTAATTTGTAAAAACATTTATATAGCAATAATCTTAAGAATGATGCATTATTATTATTATTATTATTATTATTATTATTATTATTATATAACAGTATTAGTGTTGCTGTCATGTTTCAGACTGTTAGAATATCTTCCATATTTTTAACTAATTATTGTTTTTAAATAGAATTTCATAAACTGAAACTAAATAGTAAAACTTGCTGCAACAATGATTTAATTAAATCAACCATTGCTCTGTAAATACAAAGGCAATTTGTTCAACTTGAATGTATTTTAAGTATTAACACCTATGCTTTGCATTAATTAACAAATATCTTTGCTTCAGGGATGCTGGTCCCTGTCATATTGTAACCCTATCACATCTACAATATCACCACTTGAAAGATTCTGGCACTAGTGAAGATTTTCATTCACAAAAGCTGCAAATTCATCTCATTGATGACATCTGGTCTCCTAGCAACAGAATTCCAATGAGGAGACGGTCCAAATCACCAACACAGGGAAATAAATGAATAAGGCATATGATAAATATGCAATCTGACATGATCTCTGTTGACTCTTTAAATGCGTTTGAGCTTAAGGGGGCATCAATGTGATTCAGAGAAACATTCAGAATTCCCCTGTAGCAACTGGCCAAGTAAACTGCAGCAAATGAACTGCAAATCACGTAAGCTTGTGGATACAGTACATGATTATTGATATTGATTAAACTAGAGAGATGCTGTATGTCTGCATCAAATCCACAAGTCTGCCTTTTGCACTTCGGAGCTGCAACAAATTAACACATGCAGTCCGGTTAATTTTCAGTGAAATATTGTTGAGAATGTTTTAACTGGCGGCAAAATATAATAGGTTTCAGAATCATGTTACTAACAAAAAAAATATCACTTTTTTTTAGAATAATTAGCTTTTAATAGAGATAATTAGCTATGCATTTGCAACATTTTGCTAAATATTTTCTTCAACATTATTATGTTGTGTTTGACATTTCTTCAAAAGACTGGAGATTTTCAAAAACTGATTTGCACAATGTTTACACATGGTTTAAAATAGCAGAAAAATGCTCCGGGTAATTATTTATATTAATCATATTTGAAATATAAAATGGCAGCTGGTTTAGCAATTGATAGCAAATGCATTTTTCATAAAATCATCGTGTTTCTTCAACATAAAGGGGCTTTTTCTACTAATGAATGTTCTGGGAAAGATTTTTTGAGTAAATGTATTACTTAAAAAAAAAAAAAAGAAAAAAGCAGAGATTAAATCTACAAATACAAAGCTCTCAAAACTACACAACAGGATGTAACCTCTAAGCTAGCGTGCTGCATCATTAATCATGGGTTACATTACAAGGCCTCATTTGTAACGTACAAACGAGTCAGTCAGTGCATTTCTGGGACTCTTTAACTGATATCTTGCACATGTCAACTTGCTATAATGCTTTTTTTCTGTAATACAACAAACAACAGATGGCACTAATGTGAAAAGATGGCACATTAAAAATACTGACAGAGAAAAAAAAACCTGAAAGGAATACAGACACTTTTAAATCAAAATACTATTTGAACTTAGAATATCTTATAAATACAGTCAGTAGCTCTATTCAGCTCCACCAAAAGATGGGGCAGCATGAGATAATAATCAGTGTCATGCTAAAAGCTGACTCATAAATGACCCCTTGTGGTTTACTCATAATGGTGCAATATATTTTTTTTTTTTGTATGCCCTGTTCATTGCTGTAAAATTACAAATAAATGTATTATTATTTTTAATAATCATAAGAAAATGCAGAAACGGACATTTTTTCATTGGTAGTAGGGATTATTTCTGGGGCAGTCTCAGAGCCCAATAAAATACTGCAGTAAGTAGTAATACCTTTTTATTACACTAATAATACAATAAAAAAAGTCAAGCTTTCAAAAGATTCTTTGGTTTATCAGGTTTAAAACAAAGAAATCCTTGAAAGCCTTTTTTGTTTCTTCCTCCAGGGGCAAAACTACAGGGGGTGCAGAGGTAGCAATTTATTTTAATTTTTTTTTACAATAAAAAACGTTGACCTGCCACTGCTGATATCATGTGAGTGTGACATGATGCTTCACTAGTGTCTCTGACTGCAGGGGTTAGTGTTTCTGTTTTACCCATTGGTGTTTATGTGTGTGTGTATGTGTGTATGTATGTGTGTGACTGTGTGTGTATTTATGCATGTATGTGTGTATGTGTGTGTGTATGTATGTGACTGTGTGTGTATTTATGCATGTATGTGTGTGTGTGTATGTATGTATGTGACTGTGTGTTTATTTATGCATGTATGTGTGTGTGTGTATGTATGTATGTGACTGTGTGTTTATTTATGCATGTATGTGTGTGTGTATGTGTGTATGTATGTGACTGTGTGTGTATTTATGCATGTATGTGTGTGTGTGTATGTATGTGACTGTGTGTGTATTTATGCATGTATGTGTGTATGTATGTGACTGTGTGTGTATGTATGTGACTGTGTGTGTATTTATGCATGTATGTGTGTATGTATGTGACTGTGTGTGTATTTATGCATGTATGTATGTATGTGACTGTGTGTGTATTTATGCATGTATGTGTGTATGTATGTATGTGACTGTGTGTTTATTTATGAATGTATGTGTGTGTATGTTTGTGGAACCAGCAAATTACAGACCTTGTTACTACAGCATGGGGGGGCAGGGGGTAAACAGTGTCAGTCTATACAGTACCACTATATACAGTACGGAAGGCTGGACCATGTCACAGACTATTGTGGTCACTTTATAAAGTACTGGGGCGGGTAGGGTCAGGCCAACCATCTCACCGACAGATTACAGACTGTGTCACTGACTCACTATATACAGTACTGGTGGGTTAAACAGTGTCACTATATACAGTAATAGAGGGTCAGACTGTGGGTAAAGCAGATATTGAAACAAAGTAACAAGAACACAGCACTCACTAGTTACATAGCACGGAGAGGGCTTGACATGCCCAGCATAATCATAGAAAAAGCAAAAGTTCTCCAGCTAGTGCAAAATCCAAGACCTTTATTGTGCAAAGTAGGGTACAAAATAGCTACGTTTCGGGCACACAATCAGCCCTTTTTCAAGCTAGACTGTGGGCACAGGGTACCTCCTTTTGCAGACATGTAATCTGATTCACATTTTTTTTCTGTGTTAAATGTAAAAAAAAAAAAAAAAAAGATATGTCTCAAATTCACTTTTGGGGGGGTGGGGGGTGGGGGGGGTGCCTTCTTAGATTCTTGCACCTGGGCCCTGTGGTTTCTAGTTACGCCTCTGTCTTCATCCAATAAAAGATACCACTATATACTGCAATACTCTTGTTGTTTAGGGTTCTGTATCACTGGATTTAAACTGCTACTTCAAGCAATGTGACTAGGACACATTTTTACAAATAAGTGACCCGCAGGTAAAACAAAAAAAAAATCAGAGTGAATAAATAGAGGTCAGCATCGTGCAGTGACACAATTGTATACATTTTGTGCGTAGCATTAAAGTAGGGTACATTTTGAGAGTCATTCTATATTAGAATTAATGGAGCGCCACGGATTCTGTAAACATTCAGTTAAAACATAGGACTCCATTTATGAAGTAGCGGATGCTGCTTTGGAGGCCCATGATTTCAAAACTTTCACCTGAAATGGAAGTTAAGAAGCAGCGGTGGTAAGACTGCTGCTCCTTAACCTCTCTGCCTCCTAAAAGGTGGCGGATTGAAATCATCCTGATCCAATACTATCAGGATGCTTGACAGCCCCTGCTAGCAGCTGATTGGCCACCAGTGAACAGGGGCAGTATTGCACAAGCATCTCTGGTGAAATCCTTGTGCAATGAAAAATGTTGACAGCGAATGCTGTCGGCATTTAGCAATGTCGAGCGGACATGATTCCCTATAGCAAATCCTGTCCGCTTGACACTTGGTAAATCAACCCTAGAATAAATTCCACTTTGCAGAATATGAGCATCACAATAACTTTTTCAAAATCTTACAAAACAAATTAATTAAACTGAAAATACCTTCTATAAACATCCCACTCTACCAAATGGTAAAAAATCATTCTTGACTAGAGTTGAAGAGGAATAAATGAAAATAAAAATGAGGCTTTTTCAGCTTTGAAATAGAGAGGCATGTGAATATTTTATAATTGCAAATCCTATATAATAAAAAGCCAAGTGTGTTTGTCCGAAGCTGTCATGCGCAGTAGAGACTGCGCGCGAGGACAAACACACTTGGCCTACCTCACCTGGCATCTGGTGTTTGTTTTTTAAAAGCCGTTGAAGATGCACATACTTGATTAATATTAACATTATGTTGTTAGTTCACTAATCAAATCCAGACTTACTAAGCCTATGATATTGCCATTTTAGGAAGTTTAGCGTCACACTACCTTACTTGAGCTCGTAAGAGCGGCTGTATAAGATCTTAATATTTTACAATATACAATATTACAAATATATGTTGGCAACATTTGTTGCATGTTACTACTTACTAGGTACATTACTCATCTAATTATATTAGGTATGTAAACCGCAATACGTAAGCCACAGAAGGGTAGATGAAAGCTGCTTTCACAGAGTATTAACAGCGCTACTTAAAAGAGGAGTGAGTCCCTTAATTTATTGTGGATATAAACATATCAAGTATTAGTGTCCTTTGTACTTTGTAACATTTTAGTTATGAGTTTTGTGAAACATTTTTGTTTTCGCAAAATCCTTAACTACTGGTCTCAGATCACGGAATGGATCGCGGCAGTATAGACCGTAACGCAAGCATTTTAACCGGAACGCACAACCTGTAATAAGGCGCAATGAAAATCCCAAACTCCAAATTTTATTTTTAAATGCGGAATGGAGAGTTGCGTTACAGGCTAAAACGATTGCGGTATAGCTTGTAATTTGCTAGACCTGCCATTCCACGCGCAATGGCCAGTTTTTTAGCGGTATAGCCGTACCGCACCATACCGCAAAACTTGTAATCTAGGTCATTGTTAGTTACTAACCATGCTAATGTATTTCTTCCTGTGTCTGAAGCTCTCTTAAAATATATTATCTTATTTTAAACCTTCACAAGTGCTGGTTAGTGAAGTTCTGCACCTTCACACTGGGCACCTCCAACTTGGAATTGAAATATCTTTATACCCTGAGACAGAATCAGTGCACGTTCACATATCAGTGACGTTGTCTTCTTAACAAACCGTATCACACACTTCAGTTTAACAAGCACAATGCAGAGCAGGAACTATACATGTTGTACTGCTCTACACTCTAGTAAGTCTTTTATAACCATTCCTAATTGGCCTCAGGAGAAAAGGTAACCTAAGTTACAAAATGGCGGCTCCCACTGCTTTAGGACATTAACTTTATCCTTTACCCTTATTGTTTGTTTACAGTAGTTAAACAAGTGTTTAATGTTCCTTTAAAGAGAGCTGTAGGCAGGGATGGACGAATGTTTCACAACATTCAAAAAATGAAACGAATTTTAACACAGTTGTTCGTTCAAATTGAATTTCGAATGTTTACATAACATTCTAACATTTTATTTTCGAATGTTTGGTTTCGAATTTTATGATTACATTCGAAAATATTAATTTAGAACATTTCAAATTTATATATTTGTAATAGTATTTCTAATGCTTTCTTTAAATGTAATATTTGAATTATGCAATATTCGAATTCGAAAAATTTGAATTTATATATTTGTAATAGTATTTCTATAATGCTTTCTTTAAATGTAATATTCGAATTATGCAATATTCTATATAGAAACATTCAAAATGATATATTTGTATCTATTATGTATCAATTTACTAGATTCCCTACCACATGAACTATTGAACTTCTGAATTGTATTTGTTAAATAGAATGTTAAATTCGAAATTTCGAATGTGGACATTCGATCTAATTATAAACATTCAAATTCGAAAGTTACATTCGAAAACTGTAAATAGCATTCGATTATAGAATTTTTAAGAATATTCGTTCGTATCAACATTCGGATTTGTAATTCGAATTTCGGTAATAACATTCGTTCTAACATTCAATTTTGGAAATTTACAAATTTGCCCATCCCTAGCTGTAGGTACAGAAGGAAAATCAATATCATGTTGAGTAGTAAACATGCTACTTAAGTTGTATTCAGCTATTTTATGTCCCTTTAAACAATTTAGTGAACTTGATTAATAAAATAGCATAGAAATTGAAAAGGTTTCTTTCACAGGAGAAAAGGCTTTTTTCCATGTTTGATCAATGCATTGTCTATTTATAAGTAATACTACTGTGTTGAAAATACAGGTTGACCAGTGGAAGATAATGACAATTCAATTTAAACATCTGCTAGACTAAAAGCCAGTTAAAATATATTTATTAGCAGGCAAGTTATAAAAATAAGCTATACTCCCTTCAGAAAACAGTACAACTATGAGCCTTTTCGTGTTCATGTGTTTGATAAAGGAGTGTGTAGATTAGAGGGGCTGTTTGGTCTCAACAGTTTTTAAAGTGTTTGTTTCTCTGCTTGTAGAATCCCAGCAACATATGATAGATTTACAGCAATCAAAGCACAGAAAGGTACTTAGTTTCTCCTTTGATCATATACGTCCTACCAGCATGTATCATACTTACAGGACAGTCATTAGTTGAGTGTCACTACAAATATAAAGCAGTAAAGAAATATATTTTTTAGCTATACTTTCAGCTTCTAGTAAAATACTGCACAAGACAAGTGTAAATTTATTTTATTCAAGGTTATCAAGATTTAAATGCACTTATAAAAAGGGAGTTGAAATTAACACTTTAAAGTGTAATATATAATAGAAAATGTCTAACTGGAAGAAGCCAGAAATATATATATACATATACTAATAGATTATTTTATTATGTCCTGGTGATTATACCAGGTCATGTTGACTATTATTTAAATATAGAATGCTCTGTTTCATTACTAAAAATCTCAACCCTGACACAATCTTATTCTACATCAAATGCAAGCTGAATCCTCATCTGCAAAGGGACAGGAGCAGAACTTTGACTATATATTAAGAATCTATTCTTGTTCTGATTTTTATTTTTTTATTTTTCTTTCAGTATATTAAGAAACATGTCCCAAAAAGGAAGTTAAAGGGACATGAAACCAATGATTTAGTTGGAACATAAATAACTTTAAAGTTTACTTCTATTATCAAATTTGTTTAAATCTCTTGGTGGGCCGATTTAACAATGCCTGGCGGACATGATACGATGCAACGTATCATGTCTGCCAGACATTGCTGAATGCGAACAGCATACGCCCCAGCATACGCCCCCTGCAGATTGAATGCGAACAGCATACGCCCCCTGCAGATTCACAGCGAATCGGCCGCTAGCAGGGGGTGTCAATCAACCCGATTGTACATGATCAGACGGATTGCTATACGCTGCGGCGTATGAGTTAAGGAGCAGCGGTCTTAGGAACACTGCTTCTTAATTCCTGTTTGTGGCGAGCCTGAAGGCTCGTGAAGAGACAAGGGGAACAGGGGCCATTCGGCCCTTGTTAAATCAACCCCTTAGTATAATTTGTTGAAGGAGCAGCAATGCACTAGTGGTTTCTAACTGAACACATGGATGAGCCAATGACATTCGGTATATATATATGCAGCCACCAATCAGCAGCTAGAACCTAGGTTATTTGCTGCTCCTGAGCTTACCTAGATAAACCTTTCAGCAAAGGATAACAAGAGTAGGAAGCAAATTAAATAATAGAAGTAATTCGGAAAGTTGTTTAAAATTGTTCTGTCGAAATCATGAATGTGTAATTATGACTTTACTGTCCCTTTCAATACTGAAAGGGACACACTGAATTACCTTAAGGGATTTGATACTCAACAAGTTCTAGCTACAATAGTTTATTCCAAATATTTTACAGAGCTTTGTTTTTGTTTTTTCTTTTTGTTTTTCGAAACACAGATGTTCCTGTGCTGTATAAACCAACATTTATTTTTGGGGAGTTGTTGTCAGCCAATGAGCAGTTGAGTTCCAGGATTCAGTTGTACATAGTCACACACTTTCATTTAGTTTAAATTTAAACAACTTGTACTTAACTCTTTTAGTCAAAAATGTTGTAACATGTTTAATTGCTGCATATACTTGATAAAAACAATAGTAATGACCTTTTAAGTATTTTAGCTTAGGAGCCGGCCCATTTTAGATTCAGCACCCTGGATAGCGCTTGCTTATTGGTGGCTACATTTCGCGACCAATAAGCAAGCGCAACCTCTGAACCAAAAGCAAGAGAACAAAGAAAATTTAATAATAGTAGTAAATTAGAAAGTTGCTTAAAATTGCATGGTCTATCTGAATCATGAAAGAAACAATTTGGGTTTAGTATCCCTTTAATTTAAAAATGCCTGGGATATCTTGAATATTAACTTTACGCTTTTTAGCTAGATACAAATGTTAAGCAGGCTATAAATTACAGCTAATGCCTGAAGGGGTATTGTCAAATCTTTCTATATTTGTAGTCTGAGATCAAACGTACCTGCTCAACTAATTTATGCTGTTACAGTAAACACATTTTAGTCCCTGTACAACACTTATGTTTCGATATGTTGAACAAGCAGGCTGAGTACAGCAGACAGTGTTTTAAAATATAGGCATGTTCTTAATTATTTTTAAATACAGACATGTATGTGATGTAGATTGTATATTATCACTTGAAAGCCTCTATAACATATTCTGGTTTGAAGGTCTATTGTACACTTTTTGTCATTGCCCTCCTAGCTAGTGATTTAAGAAGATCTACATTGTATTCAGGAGCAGAGATATTTTTGAAACAGAAAACGTTTTGATCGTTCAATATAAAATGTTTAGTTATGTCTAGAAAAACAATTTGCAATATGCTATCATAAATTAGCTCTGCAAATTGTGGATTTTCTAGTACTCAGAACTCGAAAGACATGTTGTAGAATTATCGAGTCTAACCCTGCTACAAATATTTATTTAATTGGCTTCAACTGAAAATTAATGAAGTTTTACACTAACATAAATTGACCATTGTCTTCTGAAGCAAGTTCACATTGGTTCCTCCAAATAAGGTGAATGAGAGTGGTATGCACAAGTTTGGTTTGGTTGTGCAGTCATAAATTTCACCAGCCAATGCTGCCTCTCTGACTGCGAACATGGGCAGACAAGTTCCATGTCTGGGAACCCTGTCCAACTGCACTTTCAAAAATGGGACTCTCTGATTAACACGTTATGTTTGAGCATGTGTCATAGTTTGAAAGGGATGGTTTTAAAAAATTAAAAAAGGCATCAAAAATATTTTTTAAATTATCTGGGGAAAAAAAATATGTAAAATGGCGGCACTTTGTGGGTACTCTGTTAACCCAAGCCTGTAAATTATATTTTATTGCACCCACATTTATGAGAGAGTCCCTCAACCTAGGGCATATATGTCTCCTTGCCCACAACACTGATGGCAGGTGGGCTGCACTACTAGATAGGGTTGCCCCACCAGACTGGCTGCATTGTCCCACCATTTTGCTGGCCCTGTCACCAACAGATATGAAATTAACCATGCAGCACCAGTCTTATGATAGGTATACCAGGCTTCGCATTATTAGGGGTAGGATTTTGCATACTCCATGTGGTAAATGAAAAATATCGGGACCTGCAACACTAGAGTATCCTGGAATCTCCTGTAGGTGAGAGCAGTTCGTTGGACATCACCTTCGCTGGCATCACACGTCAGTCACCCTAATTGTGTCACAAGCCTAGAATATAAGTAGAGCAGTAATACATTAACAAAAATAAGTGCATAGCAGCAACATCAACTAGGGGATCTGAGGAAGAGAACAGCTTGAGAGAAATAGGAAGTTGTTGAACTGAGAGAGGGCAGAAAGAGAGTGCTGACAGTCATGGAAGGTCATATCAGGTCACGCCTTCTTGTTTTTTTAATCATTATCATCTCTCCCTTTTCTCTTTTAACTATCTTTCTCCACTCCCTCCTCTCTTCAATCTATCTTTTTACCCTCTCCCTTCTCTCTCAGGCCATATATTCTCTTTCTTTCCCCTCTCTCATATCTCTTCCCTCTTTCTTTATTTTTCTCCACTCACTCTCTCTCTCTTAACTCTGTCTTCTTCACTACTCACTTTTCCTCCCCAATCTCTCTTTCTGCCCTGTTTACACTTTCAGATCTAACAGTCTAAGCACTAATGGGGTCCCTACAGGCCTAGATAAATAATATAGCCTTGCCCTTTCATAGATATATAATATCATTTTAAATAATATTTTCAGCTCTGCAATAGAAGTGAACATTTTTCAAATACAATGTGCTAACTTTGTTACATACTTTCACTCGGCACCATTAAAATTCCACTCCCCAATGGCCCTATATATATATACAGCATTGCAGCTCCCAGGGTGTAACAAGTCTGAGGACGGGCGCAAGCCCGAAAACGTTCACTGTTTGATTCTTTGATGTAATAAAAACATTTTGAAACGCCAGCGAGTACCTGCTTCTTGGAGGACTGCATGTGATATTTTGTGGGCACCCTGGGAGCTGCAATGCTGAGTGAGTGCTGGGTTCCTGTGGAGTATTATATATATATATATATATATATATATATACAGTAGGGCAAAAAAGTATTTAGTCAGCCACCAATTGTGCAAGTTCTCCCACTTAAGAAGAGGAGAGAGGCCTGTAATTTTCATCATCGGTATACCTCAACTATGAGAGACAAAATGTGGAAACAAATCCAGACAATCACATTGTCTGATTTGGAAAGAATTTATTTGCAAATTATGGTGGAAAATAAGTATTTGGTCAATACTTTGTTATATATCCTTTGTTGGCAATGACAGAGGTCAAACATTTTCTGTAAGTCTTCACAAGGTTGTCACACACTGTTGCTGGTATGTTGGCCCATTCCTGCATGCAGATCTCCTCTATAGCAGTGATGTTTTGGGGTTGTCGCAGGGCAACACAGACTTTCAACTCCCTCCAAAGGTTTTCTATGGGGTTAAGATCTGGAGACTGGCTATGCCACTCCAGGACCTTGAAATGCTTCTTACGAAGCCACTCCTTCGTTGCCCGGGCGATGTGTTTGGGATAATTGTCATGCTGAAAGACCCAGTCACGTTTCATCTTCAATGCCCTTGCTTATGGAAGAAGGTTTGCACTCAACATCTCACGATACATAGCCCCATTCATTCTTTCATGTACATGGATCAGTCGTCCTGTTCCCTTTGCAGAGAAACAGCCCCAAAGCATGATATTGCCACCCCCATGCTTCACAGTAGGTATGGTGTTCTTTGGTTGCAACTCAGCATTCTCTCTCCTCCAAACACGATGAGTTGTTTTTCTACAAAACAGTTCTACTTTGGTTTCATCTGACCATATGACATTCTCCCAATCCGCTTCTGGATCATCCAAATGCTCTCTAGCATACTTTAGACGGGCCCAGACATGTACTGGCTTAAGCAGGGGGACACGTCTGGCACTGCAGGATTTGAGTCCCTGGCGGCGTAGTGTGTTACTGATGGTAGCCTTTGTTACGTTGTTCCCAGCACTCTGCAGGTCATTCACTAGGTCCCCACGTGTGGTTCTGGGATGTTTGCTCACCGTTCTTGTGATCATTTTGACCCCACAGGGTGAGATCTTGCGTGGAGTCCCAGATCGAGGGAGATTATCAGTGGTCTTGTATGTCTTCCATTTTCTAATTATTGCTCCCACAGTTGATTTCTTAACACCAAGCTGCTTGCCTATTGCAGATTCAGTCTTCCCAGCCTGGTGCAGGTCTACAATTTTGTTTCAAGTGTCCTTCGACAGCTCTTTGGTCTTCACCATAGTGGAGTTTGGAGTGTGACTGTTTGAGGTTGTGGACAGGTGTCTTTTATACTATAACAAGTTCAAACAGGTGCCATTAATAGAGGTAATGAGTGGAGGACAAAGGAGCCTCTTAAAGAAGAAGATACAGGTCTGTGAGAGCCAGAAATCTTGCTTGTTTATAGGTGACCAAATACTTATTTTCCACCATAATATGCAAATAAATTCTTTCCAAAATGATTGTCTGGATTTGTTTCCACATTTTGTCTCTCGTAGTTGAGGTATACCTATGATGAAAATTACAGGCCTCTCTCATCTTCTTAAGTGGGAGAACTTGCACAATTGGTGGCTGACTAAATACTTTTTTGCCCCACTGTATATATATATTTAGAAAAAAAGAAGTGTGCATTTGGCGCAATTTAGAACTCCAAGGATAGAAAGAATTATTACACGAATGCTGCCCTAATCTACCTATCAAAGCTGGTGGGTCCCCACAATCTCCAGCTATGATAAGAAAAAAATGTAAAGAAAAGAGGAGAGATAGATGTTAAAGGGCGCAACTAGTGATGCTATACAATTTATGACCTGTATATCTGTTTAGACACCTGCATATGAAGAGTTCAGACCATATATGAGGTAAGCCTATAGAGACATGTCTATACTAATCCTTAGCAATCAAGGATCCTAATCACTATAAAAATAAATAAACAATAAGAAATAGGAATATACAAAATTAAACTAACTGAATAAAAAAGGTATACCCAAATATAGGTGTACTAATTTGCTAACCTACAGTTGACAATGTCAATAGTTACTAGTATACAGGTCTGAATGTGGATTTTTTTTTATAGCAAGATCATTTGCATTGATAATGACAAATAACCATACACTTCAATACAGACCAATTGTTATAACAGTGCATAAAGAGTACATAAGAAAAATACAAATAAAAATACAGTACAGATTTAAATAAACATAAATAGAAATAAAAATAAAAGAAAAAGAGTCTTTTAAAGTTTTATATGCCTCAATCAACAAACATCTATGGACAGGTATTAGAAACATAGATATTGACGGCAGATAAGAACCATAGGCCCAGCAAGTCTGCCCGACCTTTCCTAACAGTATAAACTTATTTAGTTCGTAGGATAGCCCTATGCTTGTCCCATGCATTTTTAAAGTCCCCCACAGTGTTTGTTGCTACTACCTCTTGAGGAAGTTTATTCCATAAATCAATCACTCTTTCTGTAAAGAAGTGCTTCCTCAAATTACTCCTGAATCTACTACCCTTTAGCTTGAGCTCATGACCCCTTGTTCTTGAATTTTCCATTTTATGTAAAATACCCACAGCCTCAGTTTTACTAAACCCTTTAATGTACTTGAAAGTTGCTATCATATCACCTCTTTCCCTTCTCTCCTCTAAGCTATACATATTTAGGTCATTGAGCCTATCCTGGTAAGTTTTATTTTTTAGACCATGTACCATTTTGGTAGCCCTCCTTTGCACAGATTCAAGTTTGTTAATATCCTTCTGAAGATATGGCCTCCAGAACTGCACACAATACTCAAGATGAGGCCTAACTAATGATCTATAAAGTGGCATAAGAGCCTTACTATTTATGCTGCAAATACCTCTACCAATACATCCAAGCATTCTGCTAGCCTTACTCGCTGCATTACTACATTGTTTACTAAGTTTTAAATCATCTAAAATAATAATTCCCAAGTCCTGTTCCTCGTCTGTAACAGTCAGTAAAGTGTCATTGAGTCTGTAATTAACATTTGGATTTTTCTTCCCTAAATGCATTATTTTACACTTTGCTGTGTTAAACTTTAGATCCCAGTCGTTTGTCCAATCCTCCAATTGTTGTATATCACTTCTCATTTTGTCTACCCCCCCTGGAACATCCACTCTGTTGCAAATTTTTGTATCATCTGCAAAGAGACATACTTTCCCCTGTAGCCCTTTGCTGATATCGCATATAAATATGTTAAACAAAACAGGCCCCAGAACTGACCCCTGAGGAACACCACTAGTAACAGCCCCCTCTGCTGAATGAACTCCATTTACTAAGACACTTTGTTTTCTGTCCTTAAGCCAGCATTCCACCCAGTTCACAATTTTTGAATCTAGACCAAGGAGATATAGTTTGTGAATAAGTTTATTGTGTGGGACGGTGTCAAATGCTTTGCTGAAATCTAGATATGCTACATCAACTGCTCCTCCCTTGTCTAATACTTTTGTTACATAATCAAAGAAGTCAATTAGATTGTATTAACAGTTCCAGATTAATAGGGTAATGTAGAAACCCAAACGATGCCCAATATATAGGAGGTAGATTTGAACAGAAATCCCCAGTGCCCGGAGTACCAGTTCCCCTTAGGGTATCTACTTACACACTCCTTAACCTCAATCAGTATGAGGTAAGTGTCGCGTAGTGCTGGTAGAAACTTTCTCCGTCTTCCAGGGATAAGTGTATCAGCTGTTGGAACTTTCCGGTGTCTTTATAACATGTGGCCATGTGCCATAAGTTACTTTTGCTGTGACCCTCCTGTGCAATGAACACAGAAGTCCTCTTCTACTAGATTTCTCCTTCAGCAATAACAAACAGATCCGCTAAACACCGGCCGCGGAAGTATATAAAAACACATGTATACACATATATACACACACACATATATATATATATATATATATATATATCACATTTCTTTTAAACACTTTTTATTCAATAATAAAGTTATATTTTACATTTTTATATATATATATAAATGTTTTCTTATACTTTTTTAGTAGCCCTTACACTTTACTTCAGGTCTGAAGTCGTCCTAAATTTTTTAGCGCTGTTATGTATTGTGCAACACATAACTTTCAACTTGTAATATGAGCAATGTTTAAATATATTAGTTTGAAAAGTGTTGCTTATATAATTTTCAAATCATATAAATAATTTATGTTGGATTCCCTAAAATACACCTAGATTTAGAGTTTTGCGTTAGAAGGGATGCGTCAGCTACGCTTGTTTTTTTTCCCCCGCACCTTTTAAATAACGCTGGTATTTAGAGTTCTCTGAAGGGCTGCGTTAGGCTCCAAAAAGGGAGCGTAGAGCATAATTTACCGCCACTTCAACTCTCAATACCAGCGTTGCTTACGATAGCGGCCAGCTTGAAAAACGTGCTTGTGCACGATTTCCCCATAGGAAACAATGGGGCATTTTGAGCTGAAAAAAAGCTAACACTAGCAAAAAAGGAGCGTTCAGCTCCTAACGCAGCCCCATTGTTTCCTATGGGAAACAGTTTCTAAGTCTGCACCTAACACCCTAACATGTACCCCGAGTCTAAACACCCCTAACCTTACACTTATTAACCCCTAATCTGCCGCCCCTGCTATCGCTGACCCCTGCATTTTATTATTAACCCCTAATCTGCCGCTTCGGACACCACCGCAACCTACATTATCCCTATGAACCCCTAATCTGCTGCCCCCAACGTCGCCGACACCTACATTATATTTATTAACCTCTAATCTGCCCCCAACGTCGCTGCTACCTTACCTACACTTATTAACCCCTAATCTGCCGACCGGACCTCGCCGCTACTCTAATAAATGTATTAAGCCCTAAACTGCCGCACTCCCGCCTCGCAAACCCTAAAATACATTTTATTAACCCCTAATCTGCCCTCCCTAACATCGCCGCCACCTAACATCAAGTATTAACCCCTAATCTGCCGACCGGGCCTCGCCGCTACTCTAATAAATGTATTAACCCCGAAACTGCCGCACTCCCGCCACGCAAACCCTATAATAAATTTTATTAACCCCTAATTTGCCCTCCCTAACATCGCCGCCACCTAACTTCAAGTATTAACCCCTAATCTGCCGACCGGACCTCAATGCTACTCTAATAAATGTATTAACCCCTAAATCGCCGCACTCCCGCCTCGCAAACCCT
Organism: Bombina bombina; assembly: GCF_027579735.1. Classification (NCBI taxonomy): domain Eukaryota; kingdom Metazoa; phylum Chordata; class Amphibia; order Anura; family Bombinatoridae; genus Bombina; species Bombina bombina. Next base: position 911,966,627 of record NC_069499.1, read on the forward strand.
ATAATAAATTTTATTAACCCCTAATCTACCCTCCCTAACATCGCCGCCACCTATCTTCAAGTATTAACCCCTAATCTGCCGACCGGACCTCGATGCTACTCTAATAAATGTATTAACCCCTAAACCGCTGCACTCCCGCCTCAAAAACCCTATAATAAATTTTATTAACCCCTAATCCGCCCTCCCTAACATCGCCGCCACCTAACTTCAAGTATTAACCCCTAATCTGCCGACCGGACCTCGCCGCTACTATAATAAATGTATTAACCCCTAAAGCTAAGTCTAAACCTAACCCTAACACCCCCCTAAATTAAATATAATTTAAATCTAAGGAAATGAATGATTTCTTATTAAATAAATTAATCCTATTTAAAGCTAAATATTTACCTGTAAAATAAACCCTAATATAGCTACAATATAACGAATAATTATATTGTAGCTATTTTAGCATTTATATTTATTTTATAGGCAACTTTGTATTTATTTTAACTATGTACAATAGCTATTAAATAGTTATTAACTATTTAATAGCTACCTAGTTAAAATAATTACAAAATTACCTGTAAAATAAATCCTAACCTAAGTTACAATTAAACCTAACACTACACTATCAATAAATTAATTAACTAAACTACCTACAATTACCTACAATTAAATCAACTAAACTAAATTACAAAAACAAACAAACACTAAATTACAAAACAAACAAACAAACACTAAATTACAAAAAATAAAAAAAGATTACAAGAATTTTAAACTAATTACAGCTACTCTAAGCCCCCTAAAAAAACAACAAAGCCCCCCAAAATAAAAAAATGCCCTACCCTATTTTAAAATAAAAAGTTAACAGCTCTATTACCTTACCAGCCCTTAAAAGGGCTTTTTGCGGGGCATGCCCCAAAGAAATCAGCTCTTTTGCCTGTAAAAAAAAGCATACAATACCCCTCCAACATTACAACCCACCACCCACATACCCCTAATCTAACCCACCCAAACCCCCCTTAAAAAACCTAACACTAAGCCTCCCTACCTTGTATTCACCCAGCCGGATATCACCGATCCGTCCAGAAGAGGGTCCGAAGTCTTCATCCTATCTGGCAAGAAGAGCTCCTCCAGAGGGTCCAAAGTCTTCATCCTATCCGGCAAGAAGAGGTCCTCCAGAGGGTCCAAAGTCTTCATCCAGGCGGCATCTTCTATCTTCTTCAATCCGGAGCGGAGCGGGTCCATCTTGAAGCAGCCGACGCGGAGCCATCCTTCCTCACCGACAGACTAATGACGAATGAAGGTTCCTTTAAATGACGTCATCCAAGATGGCGTCCCTCGAATTCCGATTGGCTGATAGGATTCCATCAGCCAATCTGAATTAAGGTAGGAAAACTCTGATTGGCTGATTGAATTTGAACTTGAATCTGATTGGCTGATTCAATCAGCCAATCAGATTTTTCCTACCTTGATTTCAATTGGCTGATAGAATCCTATCAGCCAATCGGAATTCGAGGGACACCATCTTGGATGACGCCATTTAAAGGAACCTTCATTCGTCATTAGTCCATCAGTGAGGAAGGATGGCTCCACGTCGGCTGCTTCAAGATGGACCTGCTCCGCTCCGGATGGAAGAAGATAGAAGATGTTGCCTGGATGAAGACTTTGGACCCTCTGGAGGACCTCTTCTTGCCGGATAGGATGAAGACTTTAGACCCTCTGGAGGACCTCTTCTTGCCGGATAGGATGAAGACTTCGGACCCTCTTCTGGACGGATCGGTGATACCCGGCTGGGTGAATACAAGGTAGGGAGATCTTCAGGGGCTTAGTGTTAGGTTTTTTAAGGGGGGTTAGGGTGGGTTAGATTAGGGGTATGTGGGTGGTGGGTTATAATGTTGGGGGGGTATTGTATGCTTGTTTTTACAGGCAAAAGAGCTGATTTCTTTGGCGCATGCCCTGCAAAAAGCCTTTTTAAGGGCTGGTAAGGTAATAAAGCTGTTAACTTTTTATTTTAGAATAGGGTAGGGCATTTTTTTATTTTGGGGGGCTTTGTTATTTTTTTAGGGGGCTTAGAGTAGCTGTAATTAGTTTAAAATTCTTGTAATCTTTTTTTATTTTTTGTAATTTAGTGTTTTGTTTTGTTTTGTAATTTAGTGTTTGTTTGTTTTTGTAATTTAGTTTAGTTGATTTAATTGTAGGTAATTGTAGGTAGTTTAGTTAATTAATTTATTGATAGTGTAGTGTTAGGTTTAATTGTAACTTAGGTTAGGATTTATTTTACAGGTAATTTTGTAATTATTTTAACTAGGTAGCTATTAAATAGTAAATAACTATTTAATAGCTAATGTACCTAGTTAAAATAAATACAAAGTTGCCTGTAAAATAAATATAAATGCTAAAATAGCTACAATGTAATTATTATTTATATTGTAGCTATATTAGGGTTTATTTTACAGGTAAGTATTTAGCTTTAAATAGGATTAATTTATTTAATAAGAAATAATTTATTTCGTTAGATTTAAATTATATTTAATTTAGGCGGGTGTTAGGGTTAGGGTTAGACTTAGCTTTAGGGGTTAATACATTTATTAGAGTAGCGGCGAGGTCCGGTCAGCATATTAGGGGTTAATACTTGAAGTTAGGTGGCAGGGATGTTAGGGAGGGCAGATTAGGGGTTAATAAAATTTATTATAGGGTTTGCGAGGCGGGAGTGATGCGGTTTAGGGGTTAATACATTTATTATAGTGGCAGCGAGGTCCGGTCGGCAGGTTAGGGGTTAATAAGTGTAGGTTTAATAAATATTATGTAGGTGTCGGCGATGTTAGGGGCAGCAGATTAGGGGTTTATAGGGATAATGTAGGTTGCGGCGGTGTGTGGTCGGCAGATTAGGGGTTAAAAATTTTTATTAGAGTGGCGGCGATGTGGGGGGACCTTGGTTTAGGGGTGCATAGGTAGTTTATGGGTGTTAGTGTACTTTAGAGCACAGTAGTTAAGAGCTTTATGAACCGGCGTTAGCCCAGAAAGCTCTTAACTCCTGACTTTTTTCTGCGGCTGGAGTTTTGTCGTTAGAGTTCTAACGCTCACTTCAGCCAAGACTCTAAATACCAGCGTTAGGAAGATCCCATTGAAAAGATAGGATACGCAATTGGCGTAAGGGGATCTGCGGTATGGAAAAGTCGCGGCTGGAAAGTGAGCATTAGACCCTTTCCTGACTGACTCTAAATAGGAGCCCTTAACGATGGTTTTGACGGCTACCGCAGAACTCTAAATCTAGACGATAGTGATTTTTAAAAATAACTATATGAGGTTTATGGAGCATGATATTTAATATGAACACATTAGTAGAGAAGAATGTTCTACTTGTGAACGTTTACATTGATTCTGTGAAATAATTTATATCTAATTATTCTTGCACAAAGTGATACTTGTATGAATTGCCTTAATCTTCCCACTTGTGTTCCACATCAGGCTATTACCTTTGCACTTCTCTGCAAGACCAATATTATCTGTACCATGGTAACATATACTGTATGTAGGCATAAGTTTCCAGCATAGGAGTTCACAACCGTGTACTTATTATAATAATTTCTGAACCTAAGTCATAATGGTGTGTTTTTTCACTGATTACAATTTTAAAATGCTGAAGCCATTAATACTCCTCAAGTTTAAAATGTTACCTCTGCACAAAATTATCTTTATTGCTCATCTCCTGATTTAATCATTCAAAAGCCAAATGTGCAGAATTAAAGGGATATGAAACCAAATATTTTCTTGATTCAGACAGAACATACTATTTTAAAAAAGTTTCCAATTTACTCCTATTATCAATTTTTTTTTCGTTTCAATGACATTCTGTGTTGATGAGATAACTAGGTAGCCATTTTGAGCACTACATGGCATGAAATATTGCTGCAATCTAGTGCTCTTGCAAATGGATAACATTATTGCAAAAGTGTTGCCATATAGCGCTCCACAAATTGGCCGGCTCCTAAGCATAATCCCTGCATTTCAACAAACAATACAGAGAGAACGAACAACATTTTTTTGATTATAGAAGAAAATTAGAAAGTTTTTTTTAAATCACATGCTCTATCTGAATCATGAAAGAAAAATGTTGGGTTTCATATCCCTTTAAGAACAAACTAAATTGATATTTATGGAGTTTAGCATTTACATGACAGGTTGAAGGGCCTGTATGCCAATTAATCCCTTTGTATAATGTGGGCAACTAACCTTTTGTGCCCTAAACCCATAGAAATACCTGTATGTGTGTCTCTCTAAGGGTGTTAAACAGGGACAGTATCAGTATAGTGTCAATCATGTGTACTTGTTGGGTTTTTAATTTTTTCTAATTTTTTATTAGGGTAAAATGCTTATTATTTGTTAATTTTAATTTTGTATCAATTTGGTGTCATCTGTAATTTGAGTGGTGTCATCCAATGTAATAATTAAAACTTTTAAATTGTGTTGTCCTGGCTTTTATCAATCCCTTTTAGCTGTGGAATTTGATAAGTGAAAAATGGTCCTAAAAATCTGTCATTAAAGGGCCACTAAACCCAAAATCTTTCTTTCATGATTCAGATAGAGAATAGAAATTTAAACAACATTACAATTTACTTCCATTATTTATTTTGCTTCATTTTTTAAATATCCTTAGTTGAAGAAAAAGCAATGCACATGGTGAGCCAATCACACGAGGCTTCTATGTGCAGCAACCAATCAGCAGCTAGTGAGCATATCTAGATATGCTTTTCATAAAAGAATATCAAGAGAATAAAACAAATTAGATAATATAAGTAAATTAGAAAGATGTTTAAAATTGCATTCTCTTTCTAAATCATAAAATAAAAAATGTGGGTGGCATGTCCCTTTAAAGTGATTGTAAAGTTTAAAGTGAAGGTCAAGTCTGCCTCACTCGATTCTAGTATTATCATTTACATGTAAAATAAGCATCATGTTCATTGATCAAAAACTTCAAAAATATTTGTGTCATTTTAATTTTTATTTTACAGTTACCCTCCGTTTCACCGTAAATGTCCGCCCGACATCTTCCCTCATTTGATTGACAGTTTTTTTGTAGTTATATCCAATTCCTTTACTTCCCCCGTGGCGTCATGCCCCTTTCTACCCACGTCATCTGTAACAATTGTGCATGCGTGTAAATGCGGCTCTTGTCATCTACTTCATGCTCGTGCATGATATGCGCATGCGTATTACGCTGTATGCTTGCCTTCAATACATTGACTCAATCAGTCTTATTGCGCGCAAGAGAAGAAAGGAAGTGAAATAACTTTTGCCATTTGTAATCATCGAAAGGGGTAAATATCATATCAATGTTCTTGAAAATTGCCACGCATGCGCGAATGCTGTTACAATACGCATGCGCATTTTGAAACCAGTCTTGTGCACGAGCTTGGAAGTCACGCGGCGGGCTTGTTGAAACGCTCGCTACATCACTAGTGCCAAAAAAGGAAGTGGATAGGGGGAGGAGTAAAAAGACGAAACGAAGGTTTTATATATATATATAATTTATTAATAAATAATTGACTTTTTAAAAAAATTATCTTAGCGACTGTAATAGTTAGATTATACTGTTTACGTAGGTGGTGTGCATCTTGTAAAAATTGACCTTCACTTTAAGGAATTAGTGCCCGTTATCTAAAAATAATCTTAAAAACAAGGGCACTTTAATTCATTAAACTTTACAATGATTCTTCTTTTTTAAAATACCTTTGCTTTATGGAAAACAGACTGGCGATCCTCCGTCCGCATCTCCTGATGTAATTAGCATATCGATGATGAATCCAGCTTCCTCCAATTGTTGTGTGCCCCCTTTGGCATCAAACAATGGATTGTGATCAATCCTATCATTTCTCAGCCACCCATTTTCTACATTTAGCCACCAATCATCAAGCCTTACACAGGTGCTCAACCAAAAATGGGCCAGCTCCTAAGCTTACATTCCTGGTTATTCAAATAAAGAAACCAAGAAAATGAAGAAAAATTGATAATAGGAGCAAATTAGAAAGTTGCTCTATCTAAATCAAGAAAATAAAAAAAAATGGATTTAATATCCCTTTAACCTCTTAGTGACCACATCATTTTTTAAATTTGTCTTACCATTAAGGACCAGGGCTATTTTTAGATTTCTGCAGAGTTTGTGTTTAGCTGTAATTTTCCTCTTACTCATTTACTGTACTCACACATATTATATAACGTTTTTCTCGCCATTAAATGGCCTCTCTAAAGATATCATTATCTTCATCATATAATTAACTATTACATTTTTTTATAAAATATGATGAAAAAAATGGAAAAAAACACACTTTTTCTAACTTTGACCCCCCAAATCTGTTACACATCTACAACCACTAAAAAACACCCATGCTACATAGTTTCTAAATTTTGTCCTGAGTTTAGAAATACCCAATGTTTACATGTTCTTTGCTTTTTTGCAAGTTATATGGCAAAATAGTACAAGTAGCGTTATTTCCAAACCATTTTTTTTTTTCAAAATTGGCGATCGTTATATTGTAACACTGATATCTGTCAGGAATTCCTGAATAACCCTTCACATGTTTATTTTTTTCTTTAGTAGACAACCCAAAGTATTGATCTAGGCCCATTTTGTTATATTTCATGCCACCATTTCACGCCAAATGCGATCAAATAAAAAAATCGTTAACTTTTTCACAAACTTTCTCACAAACTTTAGGTTTCTCACTGAAACTATTTACAAACAGCTTGTGCAATAATGGCAAAAATGATTGTAAATGCTTTGTTCAGAAATAGCAGACATATATGGCTTTGGCATCGCTTTTTGGTAATTATAAGGCCGCTAAATGCCGCTGTGCATGTATTATGCCCAGCAGTGAAGGGGTTAATTAGGTAGCTTGTAGGGTTAATTTTGGCTTTAGTGTAGAGATCAGCCTCCCTAATCTAAAAAATAAACCTACCCAATAAACCCTTAAAAAAACCTAGCACTAACCCCCGAAGATCCACTTACAGTTTTGAAGACTGGACATCCATCCTAAACGAAGCCGGCAGAAGTCTTCATCCAAGCGGCAAGAAGTCCTCAATGAAGCCGGGAAAGGTCTTCATCCAAGCCGGCAGAAGTGGTCCTCCAGACGGGCAGAAGTCTTCATCCAGACGGCATCTTCGATCTTCATCCATCCGGCGTGGAGCGGGTCCATCTTCAAGACATCCGGGGCAGAGCATCCTCTTCAACCAAAGTCTTCTTCCAAAATGAAGGTTCCTTTAAGTGATGTCATCCAAGATGGCGTCCCTTGAATTCCGATTTGCTGATAGAATTCTATCAGCCAATCGGAATTAAAGGTGAAAAAATCCTATTGGCTGATGCAATCAGCCAATAGGATTGAGCTTCAAACCTATTGGCTGATCTAAGCAGCCAATAGGATTGAGCTCGCATTCTATTGGCTGTTCCAATAAGCCAATAGAATGCGAGTTCAATCCTATTGGCTTATTGGATCAGACTAAAGGCTTACTTTGTTTTAGGCATATCCGTCCAGTTGTCCCTTGACTAGCGTAACAACAAGAAGAATCATACTGGGAGATCAGTACAATATATCACTCAATTCAAGTACTAGAGCACAATGCACAATCACGGATGCAACCCAACTTTCTTCTACCGATAAGTTTAAAGTACTTGAGATAAATGTTATTAACATCCATATAAAATGTTATGGCTGTGATAAGTATACATTTCTCCACAAAAAATGAGCAGATGGAGCTATCAGAAAGGTATGGTATAAAATAGACCGCATATTGGTACAAATACAGATTGCTAGAGTATAGCTGGGGATTTTCATACTTCAGATACAGTGGATATAAAAAGTACTACTTAATATATTTTACATTGAGACGAGAGTAAGTAATTAAATTCAGTGTAGAAATCTAGAGGATTAGGATTCAGTGCCATAATTGAGAGTGTGCTGAGTAAGACTCTAGGTTTCATTTGTTTTAGGCGTAGCCTCCTAGTTGTCCCTTGACTAATGTAAGGCAAGAAAAGTCTCACTGTCACGCCGCAACACTCTAGCCGTTGCTAAGGGTGCAGCGTCTCCTTCTCTGCTTGTTGCCACAGGCTGCATCGGATCCTGATGCGTGCAGCACTGACGTCATCGCTGTACACTCCTCTCTCTCAGATGCCAGTTCCGAAATCCTGTGGCTCCAATCCTGCGCCTACAGGGAGTGCAGAATTATTAGGCAAATGAGTATTTTGACCACATCATCCTCTTTATGCATGTTGTCTTACTCCAAGCTGTATAGGCTCGAAAGCCTACTACCAATTAAGCATATTAGGTGATGTGCATCTCTGTAATGAGAAGGGGTGTGGTCTAATGACATCAACACCCTATATCAGGTGTGCATAATTATTAGGCAACTTCCTTTCCTTTGGTAAAATGGGTCAAAAGAAGGACTTGACAGGCTCAGAAAAGTCAAAAATAGTGAGATATCTTGCAGAGGGATGCAGCACTCTTAAAATTGCAAAGCTTCTGAAGCGTGATCATCGAACAATCAAGCGTTTCATTCAAAATAGTCAACAGGGTCGCAAGAAGCGTGTGGAAAAACCAAGGCGCAAAATAACTGCCCATGAACTGAGAAAAGTCAAGCGTGCAGCTGCCAAGATGCCACTTGCCACCAGTTTGGCCATATTTCAGAGCTGCAACATCACTGGAGTGCCCAAAAGCACAAGGTGTGCAATACTCAGAGACATGGCCAAGGTAAGAAAGGCTGAAAGACGACCACCACTGAACAAGACACACAAGCTGAAACGTCAAGACTGGGCCAAGAAATATCTCAAGACTGATTTTTCTAAGGTTTTATGGACTGATGAAATGAGAGTGAGTCTTGATGGGCCAGATGGATGGGCCCGTGGCTGGATTGGTAAAGGGCAGAGAGCTCCAGTCTGACTCAGACGCCAGCAAGGTGGAGGTGGAGTACTGGTTTGGGCTGGTATCATCAAAGATAAGCTTGTGGGGCCTTTTCGGGTTGAGGATGGAGTCAAGCTCAACTCCCAGTCCTACTGCCAGTTTCTGGAAGACAACTTCTTCAAGCAGTGGTACAGGAAGAAGTCTGCATCCTTCAAGAAAAACATGATTTTCATGCAGGACAATGCTCCATCACACGCGTCCAAGTACTCCACAGCGTGGCTGGCAAGAAAGGGTATAAAAGAAGAAAATCTAATGACATGGCCTCCTTGTTCACCTGATCTGAACCCCATTCAGAACCTGTGGTCAATCATCAAATGTGAGATTTACAAGGAGGGAAAACAGTACACCTCTCTGAACAGTGTCTGGGAGGCTGTGGTTGCTCCTGCACGCAATGTTGATGGTGAACAGATCAAAACACTGACAGAATCCATGGATGGCAGGCTTTTGAGTGTCCTTGCAAAGAAAGGTGGCTATATTGGTCACTGATTTGTTTTTGTTTTGTTTTTGAATGTCAGAAATGTATATTTGTGAATGTTGAGATGTTATATTGGTTTCACTGGTAAAAATAAATAATTGAAATGGGTATATATTTTTTTTTGTTAAGTTGCCTAATAATTACGCACAGTAATAGTCACCTGCACACACAGATATCCCCCTAAAATAGCTAAAACTAAAAACAAACTAAAAACTACTTCCAAAAATATTCAGCTTTGATATTAATGAGTTTTTTGGGTTCATTGAGAACATGGTTGTTGTTCAATAATAAAATTAATCCTCAAAAATACAACTTGCCTAATAATTCTGCACTCCCTGTATGTAAGTTCCTCTGTAACGATCTATCACTGCCCAAGTATAGGTGTTACTTTGTGTTCTCCTGGGTGTGATAGATCATTACTTTAGTAATGCTTTAATGTGTTTGAACCCTGTCTGACTGACTACTCTGCCTGTTTAACCCCTAAATTGCTGGACTGATATACTGATGCTGAACCTGCCTGTCTGACTACTCTGCCTGCTATACCCCTGAATTGCTGGATTGATATTATGTTGTTGAACGCTGCCTCTCTGACTACTCTGCCTGTTTAACCCCCGGGTTGCTGGACTGATATACTGCTGCTGATCCCTGCCTGTCTGACCACTCTGCTTATTAACCCCTGTTGTTCTGGATTGCCTCTTTGTTGCAGAACCCTGCCTGCCTGACCATTCCAGTGGTGTGCCCTTGGACTGCTTTTCTGTTGCCGAACCCTGCCTGCCTTAACATTCTAGTGGTGTGCCATTGGACTGCTCTGCCGTTGCCACTGGGGACTGTCCTGCCTGTGGTGAGTGCCGCTCTCCTCATCTTACTAACTTTCTCTGCTCTGTGATATTCCCTATCATTCCGGTCCCATGCTGGGATAACAAGACTGCTGGCCGAGTTCGGTCTGATAGAGGAGTATCCCATGAGCATTACATTATACTTGGGCCATGCAGCCAAATGAGGTGGCACAAGCTGTTTATCTTCAGGGACAAATGTTGGGAACCCATACAACACAGTTGCAGAATATGGATTACAAGCTAGAGGCTATTACTGCTCAGCTCTCCTTACTAGTTACAGCGAAGGATACCGCTCATGTTGTTTCACTGCCAGCCCCTACTCCTAGTACTGTGATTTCTTCCTCTGCTTCTGGAAGTATACCCCGGATACCATTGCCTGACAAGTATGAAGGTACTACTGATTGCAGGGGCTTTCTAAACCAATGCAGGCTGAACTTCCGCAATGATCCTCACACTTTTCAGTTTCACCAATCAAGGGTCACCTTTATCATTTCCTTACTGAAAGACAAGGCCCTAGCCTTGGTCTCTCCCCTTTTGTAACAGAAAGCTACACTCCTGCATGATACTGATGAGTTAATTTCTGTTTTATCTTCTGTGTTTGGGGCTTCTGGCCGTACCTCTGCTGCAGAATATTCTCTCCTGGATCTCTGCCAGGGCAATAGAACTGTGGCACAATTTGCCATTGAGTTTCGCACCTTGGCACTTGAAACCACTTGGGATGGCAGTGCTCTCAAGGCAGCTTTTAAGAGCGGTCTGCATGAACACATCAAAGATTAACTCACTTATCATGATATTCCATCCTCTTCGGATGACTTTATAGTGCTTTGTATCAGTCTGGACTCTCTCTTTCAGGAAAGACAAGCCAAGAGAGACAGAACAAGTAGAGTCCTTCCCTCCCCTCCTCCTGTTCGCCTAGGTCCGGCAGCATCCACTACCCCTCCAGCAGCTCCAGTTACCTCAGTGGAGGAACCCATGGATCGCTCCTCCTTCAAACCTTCAGAGTCTGAAAGACAGAGAAGAAGGAGATTGAGACTATGCTTTTATTGTGGGTCCAACACCCACCAACTAAAGGACAGTGACATTCGGCCGGGAAAAGCCAATGCTTAGGGGATAACATGGGGTACCTCTAAGCATGATCTCTACTAAATCCCCTCACTCCTCTTGGATCCTGGTACCTGTTACCCTTACCATCCTTCAGAATACTGTCCAAACTCAAGCCTTCATTGATTCGGGAGCAGCTGGAATCTTCCTGTATCAACATTTTGTGATCCAAGCTGGCTTGACTCTTCTGCAGAAAAGACATTGTCTCAAAATAACTACTCTGGATGGCACCCCCCTTGGTTTAGGTCTGATCCATTTTGAGTCAGCACCCCTGACTGTGGGGGTCCTTCACACCGAACAGCTGCAGCCTGTCATCCTTGGTCTTCCGTGGCTTTGGTACACAATCCACAGTTCGACTGGGCAGAGGGACAACTGGCCTCCTGGGGTTCCTCCTGTTTCCACTCCTTGATTCTCAATCAACTATTTTGATAAATAGATTTAAGGAAAAAGGCTATCCCATGAATTTGATTATGGATGAGTATACTAAAGTAGGAAATATAGATAGATTTTCCATTCTACAACAACCAATAATTGATCCAATATTACATCTAGTCCATCCTTTTTAACTCAATATAACTCAAGTCATAATATTATAAGAGAAACTTTAAATAGACACTGGCCCATTATATTAAAAGACCTTTATCTAAAAGGAAATTTAGAACCTAACCCATATATAGACGTTTACGCCAGAGGGAAACATACTGGATCTATTGATTCCAGTCACTTTTTCCCTCTGGACTAAACAAAGTTATCGATTTAGCAGCATTTTGAGGCATTATCACATATTTGAGTCATTATTTGGGTCTTGCTATTGTATAGTAATTCATTTGAGGGTTAGTATCATCTCTGGTTAATATATTGTCATGGTTCTCAATGAATTTATTTTATATGTGAATATGATTAGTTTTGATACATACATATCATCCCTCTAAATCCTCTTATTTATCTGGATCACCTCTCACTGAAATTTGTGATATGAGTGAGATCCTCTTATTTTATGCTCATTAATAAATAGAATGCACACATCACCCCTTAGACGAGCCCCTTGCAAATTAGTAGTCCCATGCAGACAGTGGCGTAGCCTTGGGGGTGCCACAGGGGCGGTTGCTCCGGGCGCAAAATTCTGAGGGGCGCAAAATGCTTGGCTCCCAGCCTCCCCAGTCCCCACCATCTCAAGACAGTAGACAGTCACAGTCCCACTCCCAGCGGCGCTACAGGGAGGCTAAAAAATCTGACAGGCGCCTGCGCCCAGCCGTGCTGTGTAATGATTTAATTATCATAATTTTATGAGTGTAATCCTATCCGACCGTTACCTGCTGCTAGACTAGTGTTTACGCCACTAGTTAGCACGGTCCACTCCCACTCCCAGCGCACATGTCAGGAGGGAGGAAGAAGTCAGAGCAGCAGAGCCAGAGTGGAGTCAGACTGAATAGCACGCCGTGCCCGCAATGATAAGGTAAGTAGTGTCAACAGAAATTACCAAAATCATCACCAGGTCCGTATCAGAACCAGACCACCAGTGCCACTGCCAGCCAGAATTATAATTACATTATTATAGCCCCTGTTTTTGCCTGGGCCCTGGGGAATAGGGATTGGAAATGGCAACACACGCAAAATGCAGCTTAGCTTCTACCGTTACCCACGTGACGTCGCAGGGCCAGCCGGCCAGCCAGCCAGCCAGTCAGCCAAGTTCCAAAGGACCCAGAGTCACTCTGAGCCAGCCAGCCAGCATGCCAGAGTGTGAGAGTGATCTATGCTGCTTTAAAGTGAAAGCCGGTTATTTTATTTCAAATTCATTTTTAACCTGGGTAAAATAAAACATACAAGATGTATGTTTTACCCAGGTTAAAAATGAATTTAAAAAAAAATAATAACTGGCTTTCACTTTAAAGCAGCATAGATCACTCTCACACTCTGGCATGCTGGCTCACATGTATTTTAAAAATGAAATCCCATGTTTAAATATTAAACCATAAAAAATGTAATTGTTAAGTTATATAATGTACTTACTTAATGTATATAATAAAGTAATGGCTGCTTGCAACCATATTGAATCCTAATTTTTAAGGATGAATGTAGAGTTTAGAATTATATATATATATATATATATATATATATATATATATATATATATATATATATATATAGTATATATTTTTGTTGTTAAAATAAAGCTTTGTTTGTTTTAAAACAAAAACCTGTCTCCTAAGTTGTTGAGCTGTCTCCTAGATTCAAAGCAAATTTGCCAATCCCTACTGTACTGGTGGAAGAGACTCAGTCAGTGCTAATGGATTAGGGGGGCGCAATTCTTGCCTTGCCCTGGGCGCTGAGAAGCCACGCTACGCCACTGCATGCAGATGCCCTTTTCAGGGCAATGGGGAGCTTAGGTTTTTTATATAGTATTTTATTTGGGGGTTGGTTGTGTGGGTGGTGGGTTTTACTGTTGGGGGGTTGTTTGTATTTTTTTTTTACAGGTAAAAGAGCTTATTACTTTGGGGCAATGCCCCGCAAAAGACCCTTTTAAGGGCTATTGGTAGTTTAGGCTAGGGTTTTTTTTTTTATTTTGGGGGGGGCTTTTTTTATTTTTATAGGGCTATTAGATTAGGTGTAATTAGTTTAAATATCTGTAATTTGTTTATTATTTTCTGTAATTTAGTGTTTTGTTTTGTTTTGTACTTTAGCTAATTTAATTTAATTTATTTAATAGTATTTAATTTAGTTAATTTATTTAACTATAGTCTAGTGATAGGTGTTATTGTAACTTAGGTTAGGTTTTATTTTACAGATACTTTTGTATTTATTTTAGCTATGAAGTTATTAAATAGTTAATAACTATTTAATAACTATTCTACCTAGTTAAAATAAATACAAACTTGCCTGTAAAATAAAAATAAACCCTAAGCTAGATACAATGTAACTATTAGTTATATTGTAGCTATCTAAGGGTTTATTTTACAGGTAAGTATTTATTTTTAAATAGGAATAATTTAGTTAATGATAGGAATATTTATTAAGATTACTTTAAATTATATTTAAGTTAGGGGTGTTAGGGTTAGACTTAGGTTTAGGGGTTAATACATTTAATATAATGGGGGCGATGTTGGGGGTGGCAGATTAGGGGTTAATCGTGCATGAGCACGTTACACCAGCTCACCAATGACTTAAGCAGCGCTGGTATTGGAGTGAGATTTGGAGCAAAAATTGGCTCTATGCTCACTTTTTGTCTTTTAACACCGGGTTTCTGAAAACTCGTAATACCAGCGTTGCAGGAAAGTGAGCGGAGAGAATAACGTGCAAGTTAATACCTCACCCCTGTTACCGCAAAACTCGTAATCTAGGCGAGATTCTTTTATATTCACTATATTATATCCCTTAATAATTAGGATGATCTTTATAGATCACCTCATTATAGAGTCATCATATTACTGTACTTACCTTATTATACATTTGTATTACATTATAGCGTACCCTTAGAGTATTTAGTATCAACACATAACAACACTGAATTTATGACATTTATCACACACACTTTTTAACGTATCCTTACATATAAATTAGGATGACATTTATAGTTTATTTTAGTATAGATTTATTATACACTCTATATTGTATGGTCAAATTTTATTATAACATTCATAGATTATGTACATTTTAATTGCAATTATTTTGAGAATTAGCATACTATATAATAGAGGTATCATAAAACCTGAAGGCATCTTCTAGTTATATTTATATCAATCGTGAGTATCCATAGAGAATAACATTTAGTCTAACTGAAATCCTGTTGAGAATCAGCACACTATGTAATAGAGGTATTATAAAACCTGAAGATATTTTCTAGTTAGGATACACGCTATATAGCAACACTCAGTATTCATAAAGAATAACATATAGTATTAATATATCACTATATAACATTTATCACTATTATGCCCCAGCACACCTACTTATTTTTATATATGTAGATTATATCCTTATCATTACACAGCACTTAAAGGGACACTGTACCCAATTTTTTTCTTTTGTAATTCAGAAAGAGCATGCGATTTTAAGCAACTTTCTAATTTATTCCTATTATAAATTTTTCTTCGTTCTCTTGCTATCATTATTTGAAAAAGAAGGCATCTAAGCTTTTTTTTGGTTTCAGAACTCTGGACAGCACTTTTTTATTGGTGGATGGATTTATCCACCAATCAGCAAGGACAACCCAGGTTGTTCACCAAAAATGGGCCGGCATCTAAACTCACATTCTTGTATTTCAAATAAAGATACCAAGAGAATGAAGAAAATTTGATAATAGGAGTAAATTAGAAAGTTGCTTAAAATTTCATGCTCAATCTGAATCACAAAAGAAAAATTTTGGGTACAGTGTCCCTTTAAATACAATTTATATTGAAATATGGATTTTTTTTTTTTTTGTACATCTTTATGCATTTTAGGATTTTACACTATATTATTAATTGAACACATTTTATAAATTATACACATTTATTTACCTAACACCATCATGAGTTCTCAACTTAGACACGTTTTTTTGTAAATGCATAGCACATAAAATTTTGAAATGTTATAATCTAGTATAGTTCTTGTACACTTTATCACCTTTGGGTGATCTGTCAATAGCCTAGTGAATAGACGCAGTAAGTCTTGATCATGACAGTCCAACACGCCCCTCAGTGCTCACTAAGGCCTAGATTTGGAGTTTGGCGGTAGCCGTGAAAACCAGCGTTAGAGGCTCCTAACGCTGGTTTTAGGCTACCGCCGGTATTTGGAGTCATTCAAAAAAGGGTCTAACGCTCACTTTTCAGCCGCGACTTTTCCATACCGCAGATCCCCTTACGTCAATTGCGTATCCTATCTTTTCAATGGGATCTTTCTAACTCCGGTATTTAGAGTCGTGTCTGAAGTGAGCGTTAGAAATCTAACGACAAAACTCCAGCCGCAGAAAAAAGTCAGTAGTTAAGAGCTTTCTGGGCTAACGCCGGTTCATAAAGCTCTTGACTACTGTACTCTAAAGTACACTAACACCCATAAACTACCTATGTACCCCTAAACCGAGGCCCCCCCACATCTCCGACACTCGAATACATTTTTTAACCCCTAATCTGCCGACCGTCACCTACGTTATACTTATGTACCCCTAATCTGCTGCCCATAACACCGCTGACCCCTATATTATATTTATTAACCCCTAACCTGCCCCCCACAACATCGCAGCCAGCTACCTACAATAATTAACCCCTAATTTGCCGACCGCAAAGAGCCGCCACCTACATTATAGCTCTGCCCCCCTCAACGTCGCCTCCACCTGCCTACACTTATTAACCCCTAATCTGCAGAGCGGACCGCACCGCTACTATAATAAAGTTATTAACCCCTAATCCGCCTCACTAACCCTATAATAAATAGTATTAACCCCTAATCTGCCCTCCCTAACATCGCCGACACCTAACTTCAATTATTTACCTCTAATCTGCCGACTGGAGCTCACCGCTATTCTAATAAATGTATTAACCCCTAAAGCTAAGTCTAACCCTAACACACCCCTAAGTTAAATATAATTTTAATCTAACGAAATTAATTAACTCTTCTTAAATAAATTATTCCTATTTAAAGCTAAATACTTACCTGTAAAATAAATCCTAATATAGCTACAATATAAATTATATTTATATTATAGCTATTTTAGGATTAATATTTATTTTACAGGTAACTTTGTATTTATTTTAACCAGGTACTATAGCTATTAAATAGTTAAGAACTATTTAATAGCTAAAATAGTTAAAATAATTACAAATTTACCTGTAAAATAAATCCTAACCTAAATTACAATTAAACCTAACACTACACTATCAATAAATAAATTAAATAAAATACCTATAATTATCTACAATTAAACCTAACACTACACTAGCAATAAATAAATTAAATACAATTCCTACAAATAAATACAATGAAATAAACTAACTAAAGTACAAAAAATAAAAAAATATTTACAAACATTAGAAATATATTACAACAATTTTATAACTAATTACACCTACTCTAAGCCCCCTAAAAAAATAACAAAGCCCCCCAAAATAAAAAAAATGCCCTACCCTATTCTAAATTACTAAAGTTCAAAGCTCTTTTACCTTACCAGCCCTGAACAGGGCCCTTTGCGGGGCATGCCCCAAGAAGTTCAGCTCTTTTGCCTGTAAAAAAAAAACATACAATACCCCCCCCAACATTACAACCCACCACCCACATACCCCTAATCTAACCCAAACCCCCCTTAAATAAACCTAACACTAAGCCCCTGAAGATCTCCCTACCTTGAGTCGTCTTCACCCAGCCGAGCCAAATTCTTCATCCAAGCGGAGCAAGAAGAGGTCCTCCATCCGGTAGAAGTCTTCATCCAAGCAGGGCAGAAGAGGTCTTCCATTTGATTGAAGTCTTTATCCAAGCGGAATCTTCTATCGTCATCCATCCGGAGCGGAGCGGCAGCATCCTGAAGACCTCCGACGCGGAATATCCATCCTGGCCGACGACTGAACGATGAATGACGGTTCCTTTAAATGACGTCATCCAAGATGGCGTCCCTCGAATATTTTTTTATTTTTTGTAACAGTTCTTTTTTATTTTTTTGTACTTTAGTTAGTTTATTTCATTGTATTTATTTGTAGGAATTGTATTTAATTTATTTATTGATAGTGTAGTGTTAGGTTTAATTGTAACTTAGGTTAGGATTTATTTTACAGGTAAATTTGTAATTATTTTAACTATTTTAGCTATTAAATAGTTCTTAACTATTTAATAGCTATTGTACCTGGTTAAAATAAATACAAAGTAACCTGTAAAATAAATATTAATCCTAAAATAGCTATAATATCATTATAATTTATATTGTAGCTATATTAGGATTTATTTTACAGGTAAGTATTTAGCTTTAAATAGGAATAATTTATTTAAGAAGAGTTAATTAATTTTGTTAGATTAAAATTATATTTAACTTAGGGGGGTGTTAGTGTTAGGGTTAGATTTAGCTTTAGGGGTTAATACATTTATTAGAATAGCGGTGAGCTCCAGTCGGCAGATTAGGGGTTAATAATTGAAGTTAGGTGTCGGCGATGTTAGGGAGGGAGATTAGGGGTTAATACTATTTATTATAGGGTTAGTGAGGTGGATTAGGGGTTAATAACTTTATTATAATAGCGGTGCGGTCCGGTCGGAAGATTAGGGGTTAATAAGTGTAGGCAGGTGGAGGCAACGTTGTGGGGGGGCAGATTAGGGGTTAATAAATATAATATAGGGGTCGGCGGTGTTAGGGGCAGCAGATTAGGGGTACATAGGGATAATGTAAGTAGCGGCAGTTTACGGAGCGGCAGATTAGGGGTTAAAAATAATATGCAGGGGTCAGCGATAGCGGGGGCGGCAGAATAGGGGTTAATAAGTGTAAGGTTAGGGGTGTTTAGACTCGGGGTACATGTTAGGGTGTTAGGTGCAGACGTAGGAAGTGTTTCCCCATAGCAAACAATGGGGCTGCGTTAGGAGCTGAACGCAGCTTTTTTGCAGGTGTTAGGTTTTTTTTCAGCTCAAACAGCCCCATTGTTTCCTATGGGGGAATCGTGCATGAGCACGTTTTTGAGGCTGGCCGCGTCCGTAAGCAACTCTGGTATCGAGAGTTGAAGTTGCGTTAAATATGCTCTACACTCCTTTTTTGGAGCCTAAGGCAGCCATTCTGTGGACTCTCAATACCAGAGTTATTTTAAAGGTGCGGCCAGAAAAAAGCCAGCGTTTGATACGCGGGTCTTTACCGACAAAACTCTAAATCTAGCCGTAAGTATTTGTCAGTTTATTATGCCCTCTCCATGTGGGTAGACACAATTGTAATAACGCTGCTATAGAGAGGAAACAATTACGGCATTAGAACACGCCCCCTGATGTACATCACAGAGAAAAGATCAATTCCTACTGGTGCTTGTTGGTAAATTTAGACAATGACATCATCACAACCCTTACGTCCCCCTCTTTAGCATTGGTCTAGTAGAGGGCATATCGTAAATAACAAGACATGGTTGGCCCAATATTGCCGAATGCCCTGTATACTCCGCTGACAGTCTAACTATGTGCAAAACTTTAAACAACCTGCTTGTAGTACGCTGTTAATATAACTGAATGATCTCGAAATCATAAAACTCAAACAAACATTTGTTCTATGCACGAGTTATCAACTTGTATTCTTTTGACTCAAACAATATGACAACGTATCAAATCAATCATCTGCACAAGTCCCTTAATCTGACCACCAATATAAATAGTAAGTTTGATCTGACAATTATGGGGATTTATTCACTCCTATTCTTCTTTATCTAAATAATATGAGAATGTTTTAATTCAATCATATGCACAAGTCTCTTATTTCTGATCACCAAGATAAACAGCAAGTTTTTTCTTTAAATTGTGGGAAGAATTATAGCCATCTTATATAACTCTTTAGATTTGTTATCTTAAAAAATGAGGAGGATTGTGGTATATGAGGGTATGTACCATCTGCTATAACCTATGACAAAATGCAAATTGGATGTTTATCATTTGAACCTGTTGTGTGGTTGTGTTTAGGTACATACACTGTTATTAAGTAACTAGAACCACTTAATAGTGTCTTCTTTTACATTTTGCCAAGGTACAATGTACTATTGTAGTGCTTTAATTATGTTTTTAAATTCTGTTTTCATGTAAAATATTAATATATGTTGTTTTTCAGGATGATTATGTTTAGAAAATTATGTTAGTATTTTGTTGTTGCTAATTAATCAATTAGTATTGTTTGCACTCACACACACCCTTAGGGGTGTGCCCTTGCTCACTATTGGTCAAAATTTAGTTTAAATGGATTGTCAGTTAGAAGATCATTATGCCTGATGAAACAGCCCATGCTAGGGCTGAGAAACGCATTGCATTTTAAACCATTGCTTGTCAATGTTTTAATATTTGTTTTTAATAAACTAATTTGTTTTATACAAGCTTTGGCTTACCTTCTTCTATAGCAGCTACAATCGCTGCTACTGATTTTCCTTTAACATTTAAGTGTAGCAGGATCCCCCTGCATTGACCAACCTACACCTGGAGAGGGTTAGCTGGTACACCCCAAGTTACTAGCCTGCACCTACCAGTACATAAGTGTACTTGGGCCAAATGTGAGTACCCAATTGGCTATATATGTTTTCATTTGTGGCTCAGCATACTGATATACACATGAGGTACCCACCCTTCTTGTCTCCTGTATTTTATTCTGTTTCCACTCCAGCCTTGTTAAAGTCACTCCTCTGCCCCATATTCCCATAGCCAGTATACAGACTCCTTCTAACTTTCCTTCAGTATACACAGACTTTGCGGCTGTGTTTGAGAAGAAAGCGGCCAACGTGCTGCCACCCCACCGTCCTTATGACTGCAAGATCAACCTCTTTCCTGGAGCCCCACTTCCTAAAGGGAGGAATTATCCACTCTCCAAAGCTGAAACCAAATCCATGGAGGAGTACATCCAAGAGAACCTAGCTAAAGGTTTAATTT
Source organism: Bombina bombina (assembly GCF_027579735.1). Lineage (NCBI taxonomy): Eukaryota > Metazoa > Chordata > Amphibia > Anura > Bombinatoridae > Bombina > Bombina bombina. The sequence continues at coordinate 911,987,524 of NC_069499.1, forward strand.
GCCCTTCCTCCTCTCCTGCTGGCGCAGGCTTCTTTTTTGTCAGTAAGAAGGATGGCTGGCTCAGACCCTACATCGACTATAGGGCCTTGAACAACATAACCATCAAGAATAGCTATTGTATACCATTAATCACCGAACTTTACGACTCACTCCAGGATGCTCACTTTTTCACCAAATTGGACTTACATGGGGCATACAATCTGATTCGTATCTTTCCAGGCCATGAATGGAAGACCACCTTCAACACAAGATCTGGGCATTACGAATACCTTGTAATGCCCTTTGTGCTGTGTAATGCCCCTGCAGTCTTCCAGGCATTTGTCAACAATGTCTTCTGTGACCTCCTCAACCGCACTGTCATCGTCTATCTGGATGACATCCTTGTTTTCTCTTCCACTTTAGAGGAGTATCATAGACACATGAGACAGGTACTTTCAACGTCTCAGAGACAATTCTTTGGTAGCCAAGCTAGAGAAATGTGAGTTTGATCAAGTCCAGATCCAATTCCTTGGTTATGTCATCTCGAAGGTGGGTTTTGCCATGGATCATGCTAAACTCACCGCAGTTCTGGAATGGCCTCAACCTACTTCTCTAAAGGAATTACAGAGGTTCTTTGGGCTCCTCCAATTATTACAGCAAGTTTATAAAGAACTTTTCTCAAACTGTCGCTCCTCCTCTCACTGAATTAACAAAACGGACCAAAGACTGTAAACAATGGTCTCCCAAAGCCATACGTGCCTTCTCTAGTCTGAAAAAAGGCTTTCTGTTCAGCTCCTGTGCTCCGCCATCCTGATCCTGACCTACAGTTCACTTTAGAGGTTGATGCCTCTGAGATAGGGGCTGGAGCCGTTCTTACCCAAAGAGATCCTTTGACTTCCAAGTCACACCCTTTAGCCTTTTTCTCTAAACACTTTACTCCTGCTGAGAGGAACTACGATGTGGGTAATCATGAACTCTTAGCCATTAAGATGGCTTTGACCAAATGGCGACATTGGTTAGAGGGCACCACCAATCCCATTCAGATTCTCACCGACCACTAGAATCTCACTTATCTAGAGACCTCTCATCGACTTAATCCTCGACAGGCCAGGTGGGCCTTGTTCTTTTCCTATTTTAACTTTGTGGTCTCTTATCTTCCTGGAACCAAGAGCAAAAAGGCGGACGCCCTTTCCTGTCAGTTCCCTCACTCAAGTGACTCATCTGAAGCTCCTATTGAACACATCATACCTCCCTCCTGTGTGGTTGCTCAACTAAATACCACCCTTCTGCAAAGATTGCAATGTGCCCAGTCTAGTAAACCTCCTGGAGCCCCCATGGCCTCCGATATCCTCTTTGTACCTCTGAACCTACACACCCCTGTGCTATCCTGGGCTCATGACAGTAAACTCTCAGGACATCCTGGTTTGACTAGGACTTTTAAGCGTCTTTCCCAACACGTATGGTGGCCTACTATTAAGGCTTAGCTCAGGAGTATGTGAAAGCCTGCACAACTTGTGCTGCCAACAAAATTCCCCGATTCTTGTCTCCTGGCTTACTCCAACCATTGTCCATTCCCAAACAACCATGGATACACATAAAAATGGACTTCATTGTGGACCTTCTGCTTCCTGACCACCATACCGTTATCTGGGTTGTGTTGGATCGCTTTTCCAGACTGGCTCAATTTGTACCCCTAACCAAACTGACTTCTGCCAAAGAATTATCGTCTCTTTTTCTCTTGCATGTGGTGTGACTTCATGACATTCCTGTGAATATTGTTTCCAAAAGAGGTCCACATTTTATCTCTACCTTTTGGAGAGCCTTTTGTAAGTTGATTGGAACCACTGTTTCCTTATCTTCTGGCTACCATCCACAGACCAATGGACTAACAGAGAGTAAGTAAACCAGGATCTTGAAGCCTATCTTAGAGCCTTTGTCAATGCTCTCCATACCAACTGGTCAGAGTTTTTACTCCTAGCTGAACTGGCAAGAAACACTCATCGCTGCAGACAGACACGTCACTGGACTCACCACTCATCGGCAATGTATTAGCTCTCAGCTACGTTCAAGTGTCTCTAGATATAAAAAGTTTGCTGATCGTCATAGAGCCTCTGTACGTGCCATCCCTGTGGGAGAACATTTTTGGGTCTCCACTCGACACATTCATCTACGTCAACCTTGTCACAAATTTTGTCCTAGGTTTATCAGTACTTACAAGGTCCTGAAAAGATTGTGTCCTGTTGCCTATGAAGTGGCCTTACCCAAAACCCTATGCATAAACCCAGTCCTCCAAATCTCACTACTCAAGCCTTACATAAAAAATAGATATACCTGGCTCCGAGCTCCTCCTCCTCTTCTCCTATTCCGTGGTGACCCTGAATATGAGGTAGCTAAGATCCTGGACTCTGGATAAAAGCGCAGACAACTGTAGTATCTGATACACTGGAAGGGTTACTCTGTGGCAGATCATTTTTGGGTTCCTGCCCATGATGTGCATGCTCCATCTTTGGTCTCCAGATTCCATGCTGCTCATCCTTTGAGGCTGGTTCTGGTTCACGGAGGGAACCCTTTGGAAAGCGGCTATGTCACGCCGCCCCACTCTAGCCGTTGCTAGGGGCGCGGCGTCTCCTTCTCTGCTCATTGCCAGGGGCTGTGCGTGCAGTGCTGATGTTTAATCGCTGCACGCTCCTCTCTCTCATATGCCAGCTCCGGATTCCTGTGGTGCCAATCCTGCGCCTATGTAAGTTCCTCTGTAACGATCTATCACTGCCCAAGTATAGGTGTTACTTTGTGTGCTCCCGGGTGTGATAGATCATTACTTCAGTACTGGCTTAATGTGTTTGAACCCTGCCTGTCTGACTACTCTGCCTGTTTAACCCCTAAATTGCTGGACTGATATACTGCTGCTGAACTTGCCTGTCTGACTACTCTGCTGCTATACCCCTGAATTGCTCGATTGATATTATGTTGCTGAACTCTGCCTGCCTGACTACTCTGCCTGTTTAACCCCCAGTTGCTGGACTGATATACTGCTGCTGGTCCCTGCCTGCCTGACCACTCTGCTTATTAACCCCTGTTGTTCTGGATTGCCTCTTTGTTGCCAAACCCTGCCTGCCTGACCATTCCAGTGGTGTGCTAAAAAGGGGGAGTAAATCAGGAGCGCTACAGCTAAAGGTGCTAAGAAATAATACTATGAATACTATACTTAAAAGTATGACAAGAACAATATCGTATCTAAAATATGACACAATTTAATTGCACAAACGATAATAACAGATAAAAATGCTGCAACAACTACTGAGATTCACTATATGTAGCATGAGGATTGTGCAATTACGCTAATATAATTAGCTATTGGAAAGACTGTGCAACTAACTCTCTGAACTCCTTATCGGATAATCAAGTTTACCTACACCATTCATTTTTTGTACCTTGCGTGCTACCTAGCACTAAGAGCAGGTACCTGTCATCGGATGATCGCTATACTCTAGATAAAAGAGTCACCACTACCGCTGTTGGCTGGTTCCGAATTTGGACCAATCAGAAAGCTCGTTTGGGACAGCGCCCACATAAGTGACGTCATCACGCATACGGCTGTAACTAACACACAGAGAACATCGAGTGGAAAGTCTGGGTAAGCCCTTGTTTGCTAGCAAACCAACACGTAATATAAATACTGAAAGTGTACACTGGACTGTTTATACTTACACCACGAACTCTTTTTGCCATTGCAACATTTATATGGCGGCAACTTAAGAAGTTTCACTTACGGAGACGTCCGTTTTTATCTGTTTTTATCTGTTATTATCGTTTGTGCAATTAAATTGTGTCATATTTTAGATACGATATTGTCCTTGTCATACTTTTAAGTATAGTATTCATAGTATTATTTCTTAGCACCTTTAGCTGTAGCGCTCCTGATTTACTCCCCCTTTTTAGCTATCTTATTTACCTATTTTGGGAACACATAGGTATTCTCAGGAGTTTGGTGTTGTTCACGCTGCGCTCACTGGTCTAATATCCTTTGCATTCCAGTGGTGTGCCCTTGGACTGCTTTTCTGTTGCCGAACCCTACCTGCCTGACCATCCTAGTGTTGTGCCATTGGACTGTTCTGCCGTTGCAGCTGGGGACTGTTCTGCCTGTGGTGAGTGCCGCCCTCCTCATCTTACTAACTTTCTCTGCTCTGGGATATTCCCTATCATTCCGTCTCGACGCCGGGATAACAATACTACTGGCTGAGTTTGGTCTGATAGAGGAGTAAAGTACAGAGTAATGGGAACAACCCAAATATCTTCTACAGATACGTTTAAAGTACTAGAGTTAAACGTTATTTAACATCAACTTAAGAAATTATGGCTGTAGTAAGCATTAATTTCCCAACAATAAATGAGCAGCTGGGGCTATGAGAGAGGTATGATATAAAATAGACCGTCTATTGGTACTAATCCAGATTGCTAAAATATAGCTGGATATTCTTATGCCTCAGCTACAGTGGATATAAAAAGCACCACTTTTACATATTTTACATTAAGACGGAAGTAAGTAATTAAACTCTGTGTACTCATGTGATACAATCATATGTGTATGTTTATATAGGGTGGTAATTATTGTTATAAAGATGGGCATCTGTAACCTGGTCAGGGCTATATACATTATAGTATAACCACCCAGATGTAGTGTCCTACCTTTATGACCTAAAATATAGCGTCTAGGAGAGGCTGAGTGGGGTGCAGAAGGGAGGAGGTAGAGCAAGGGATTGCTGGAGTGACTAAAATAAAGTGAACTACATATATAACATTGTTAACTTGTATCCCAAGCCAAGAAGCACATAAATCTAGTGTACACATTTAAAGTTATCTAAAGGAACTCAAAAGTAGGCAACGTACTAAAAACTAACACAAAAGCCATAATTATAACATTAGGAACAGGTTACGACTAACTAATAAACCAAGATGCCTAATATATTTGATTAGTGCTAAAAATGACAGAAGGCATAGTGTCTGAGGTTTTTTTTTTTTTTTTTAGCCTACTCTAATAACCGGCAAAAGGAGCAGCTGTTAGAAGGGACAGAACTTCTAGCCTCAAGGATGTAGGTATAAGGAGAGGAGGGGTAGGGGTGCTGTGAGATAGATCCAGAGAGTCCAATGTGATGGAGGGTCCACAAAGTGGTGGTCCTGGCCTCCCCCTGCAGCTCCAGAGAATCCCCAAGTCATCCACTCCACAGGAAATCAACATGTAAGTGTGCCCAGTGATTATGGTGGTAGGCCTATCTCTCACAAGCTCCGCTCTGACCGTCCGCCTCAGAGCGGGAGCCGAGTGAACAGCTGCACAATGAAAAGTAATGTTTGGCTGGTTCTCTGGGGTTGAGAAGAATGCAATCTGAGGATCCGTCGTAATAGGCCGCTCAAATAGTGTAGGTAGTGCTCCACCGGCCTCAGCTACTATAGATGACCTGGTTTGGAGAGGAGGTAAAGGTCGAGTCTTAGACTTTGTAAACTGGATAAATGCAAATGATCTGAATTTGGCATTTACATTTGGAATTCAAACCTCTGAAATAAATTATCTGGATATCACTATGAGAGGCATGCAGGATGGCAAAGGCCAATTTATACGCCTTAAAAGGAATTGCTCTAACCCAGATCTGTATGAAGGCCAGTCAAAGGTGTTAGTGGAACTCCTTAAACAAAGGGGTTATATGAATTAAGATATTCATAAGGCAAGGTGTGAAGTGGACAAGATTGATAGAAAATCTCTACTAAGAGCAACCAAACATCAGCACAACATAAAGGGGTAACGTTTGTGACCAATTACAGTGCACAATACAAACAAGTCTGCAGCATCATAGGCAAACATTTCAGTCTTTTAAAGGCAGACAACAAATTGATAAACAAAATAGATAGTGGGCTTAGGTGCTCATATCGAAGGGCCTGCACACTAGGTAACATCTTATCCCCTTCCCAACTGAGAACTAAACCTAGAGAAGCAAGCTCTTGGCTCATACATAGGGGCATGTTCAAATGTGGACACAATAAATGTAAACCCTGTGACTATGTATAGATAACGCCCACTTTCACCTCAACAGTCAATCATACAACACATGACATAGAGAGATGTCTTAACTGTTCATCTAGCAGTGTGATCTATATGATATAATATATCCAATGTCAAGTTCAGTATATAGGGCTAACTACTAGAGACATCAGATCCCACATTCGGGAACACTTCCACTCAATCAATGTAGGAAAGTCAACGACTCCTATTATTCAACATTTTTCCATCAAACACAATAAGAATCTGTCAACGTTTAGATGGAAAGCCATTGAACAAGTAGTCACCCCTAAAAGAGGAGGTGATAAAGAGAAACTATTGTACAAAAGGGAGATGTATTGGATTTTCCATTTGGAAACCAGATACCCAGGGGGTTTAAATTCCCAGTATGATTTAATAAACTACTTGGAATAGGTTGCTTACTACATAGGGCAGTCACAAGCCCTATAAACTACGCTAGATAATCTGTCAAATTCTAAATTTAATTCACACTGTATAGGTACCATACACTATTCTAGTATCCTATGCATGCAATCAGGTCATCTTTGCTTTAATATTACAATTAGTACCAAAAGATAGATATTGTACCATAGGGTAAGTCATTTTACCCATTAATCTCATCCATATTAATCTCCTCCATATTTTATTATTATATGTATCTAACTTGCTGTATTCTCTAACATTTGGAATTTCTATAGCCACTTGTAAGTTGGTGCCTTTACTACTTTGTTGATTGTAGACACGTTTTATTATATATATATGTATCTGCAGTGGGTCATGATTGACCGTAAATATTGCATTACACTAATTTAATGTAATCCACTTTGTCACCATTCATTTTGAAAGGTCAGCATTACACACATATATATATATATTATATAATTCAGTAAGAATCCACAGACACTGCCTATTGAGACAAATTAGACCCCAATTATGAACACAATTTTGGTACTTCTGTTCCTTCGTTTGTCCATACTTATATCACAACAGTGTCCATTAAAAGTAGTTGCGTTGGCAATAGTATGCTAAATTCAAATAGTAAAGTACTATTTAGGGTTAACACGCCAATTAAGTTTTAGACCAATAACAGTAAAGGTAGTGTTTTTTAAATTTACAGCTGTGAATGTTCACAATGAGCTATGACTAAGGCTATGGCCGTAACATGTAAACATAACAGTTAGGCGTTTTCAACCTACCTTCAACCATGTTGATCGTTTGTGCTTTTTAACGAATCTTTGGAATAAAGCATTGAAACTTTTTAATCATTTGGAATCTTGGACTCCTTTTTTCATTTATATAAATATCCACCATATTTTCTGTCACATTACTTTTATCTAGACATTTGCATTTTTTAATAATGAATGTACATTCATTAATGAAACACGGATATTCGTCTCATTTTCACGAAATTAATATCTGAACAAATGCAGCACGAAATTTAAAGAAAATGAATAATGATGAATTAATCAGTATTTATTTGTTTCCTTTAAATAGTTAAAATAATATTTACTAATCCCGTCCTCTTCTTCAAAGAGAGCTGATAGGAGGTGTAACGTGGCGGCTACCAGAGCCTGCCACGCTGGATGTTGCCGTGCTAAGCCTCCTATTATTGCATGCTCAGGGGGTCTGTGACGAAGGATCTGGATAAGTGCTTCTCTCCAGTGCTAAAGGTAAGTATTTTACGCTACAGGCAAACTTTTTCACCAAGAAATGGTTGGTATTTGTTTTGTTTAAAATGAGATCAATGCTGAATATCATGGGCAACAAATATTCACCTGTGCACACCTCAACATTTATCTATTATCAGCACACTGAATTAACATGTTTATAAATGCAATTCTTATTTTGTTTAATAGTTTAAATATTTTGATCAAATTGTACTTTTTTAACTATGGAATTTGTAGACAACTTAAAAAAATGTTCACTTTCATTTGCAAATAAAATGGACAGTAGACATAAACAAATAATTATTACAATATTTTAGTACTGTTTAGCAAATAATAAACACTCTACATGAGTGTCAATAAATGTTGAAGACATTACAACATTGAATGCGGACAATGCTTTTCAAAAGCTAGACTCCACTCACCACTTGCCTTATTTGTAGGAGCCAATCAGGATTTGTTACTGGAGTAGAAATAGCTAGCCATGGTCATTTTGTTAGCAAAAATTTCTTTAATTTGCACTTTATAATCTGATAATATCTGCTGACACCAATGAGGGACAGATATGTTGTAGGATTAGGTTTATGAAGTCTGGCATGTGCACTTGTAATACTCAGAATAGAATAATCTCTTAATTTTCAAAGGTAAAATCCAGGAAATAGGTTTATAAATAAATAAATAAAGAATATATATAACACAAATATTTACAGTATATAATTAATGATTTTACATTGCAATCTTAAAGTGTTTACTGTACCTCTTAAATGACATTTAATGTAAATAATAAAATTACACACATTTAAAAAGAATTGTCAATCGCACACATCATGAATTAATGATTGAATGGAAAGAAACTGCATTTAAAGATATGATGTAGTCATTATCATTACTGAATTATTAGTTTTTATGTTCAAATTTCACATTGGTGGGTCATATCTCTTGCTTTAATAAACAAGAAAAAAAAATTGTGAAAATCATTTTTTATAGTTTTTGTGTGCTTTAAAGGAACATTAACATGTATATATATATATATAATGTATTTTTGTATATATTATTTTGTATAGTTTTTTCAATTTTATAAATTATGGATAATGAAACAGTGGAACTCCCCATAGGATTTAATAGCTTCATATTTGGAGTAAATGCTAACAGATCTAATAGATCACGTAATTCTGATTTCCTAAAATTGGATTCAACTACCACAGTGACTGAGGATCCCTTAGTGTTCTTTAGGGATTTGGAGAAATTACTCCTTAAAGATGCTAAGGAATGGCAGGAGTAAGTGTTGCTGGACAATTATATCATACATGATATAATCCCCAGAGGACTAAGAATCTTTAAATTTCCCGCATTCAATTTAGATGAAGTTAAATACCAAACTGAGTGGGAAGAAATCTTCCATAAATGTTCAATTTCTCTCATAAAATTATTAATTAAATACAGAGAAAGCAAACTTAAAACAATCTCCACTCAAATAGATGCACTCACAGAAAAAATTAGAACCATACCAATCTATAGAAAAGTGGAAAGAGTTAAATATCAAAATCCAAAATAGAATTGATATTAGTAATAAAGAATTGCAAAGCAACAAACTATCGCCTAGATTTAGAGTTCTGCGTTAGCCGTCAAAAGCAGCGTTAAGGGCTCCTAACGCTGCTTTTTACCGCCCGCTGGTATTTAGAGTCAGTCAGGAAAGGGTCTAACGCTCACTTTCCAGCCGCAACTTTTCCATACCGCAGATCCCCTTACGCCAATTGCGTATCCTATCTTTTCAATGGGATCTTCCTAATGCCGGTATTTAGAGTCTTGGCTGAAGTGAGTGGTAGACCCTCTACCGACAAGACACCAGCCGCAGAAAAAAGTCAGGAGTTAAGAGCTTTATGGGCTAACGCCGGTTTATAAAGCTCTTAACTACTGTGCTAAAAAGTACACTAACACCCATAAACTACCTATGTACCCCTAAACCGAGGTCCCCCCACATCGCCGCCACTCTAATACATTTTTGTAACCCCTAATCTGCCGACCGAAAACCGCCGCCACCTACATTATCCCTATGTACCCATAATCTGCTGCCCCTAACATCGTCGACACCTACATAATATTTATTAACCCCTAATCTGCCCCCCCAATGTCGCCGCTACCTAACTACACTTATTAACCCCTAATCTGCCGAACGGACCTCGCCGCCACTATAATAAATGTATTAACCCCTAAACCGCCTCACTCCCGCCTCGCAAACCCTATAATAAAAAGTATTAACCCCTAATCTGCCCTCCCTAACATCGCCACCACCTAACTTCAAGTATTAACCCCTAATCTGCTGACCGGACCTCACCACTACTCTAATAAATGTATTAACCCCTAAAGCTAAGTCTAATCCTAGTCCTAACACCCCCCTAAGTTAAATATAATTTAAATCTAACAAAATAAATTATTTCTTATTAAATAAATTAATCCTATTTAAAGCTAAATACTTACCTGTAAAATAAACCCTAATATAGCTACAATATAACTAATAATTATATTGTAGCTATTTTAGCATCTATATATATTTTACAGGCAACTTTGTATTTATTTTAACTAGGTACAATAGCTATTAAATAGTTATTTACTATTTAATAGCTAACTAGGTAAAATAATTACAAAATTACAATTAAACCTAACACTACACTATCAATAAATAAATTAAATCAATTAACTACAAGTACCTACAATAACCTACAATTAAATAAACTAAACTAAATTACAAAAAAAACACACTAAATTACAAAAAATAAAAAAAGATTACAAGAATTTTAAACAAATTACACCTACTCTAAGCCCCCTAAAAAAATAACAAAGCCCCCCAAAATGAAAAAAATGCCCTACCCTATTCTAAAATAAAAAGTTAACAGCTCTATTACCTTACCAGCCCTTAAAAGGGCTTTTTGCGGGGCATGCCCCAAAGAAATCAGCTCCTTTGCCTGTAAAAAAAAACATACAATACCCCCCCGAACATTACAACCCACCACCCACATACCCCTAATCTAACCCACCCAAACCCCCCTTAAAAAACCTAACACTAAGCCCCTGAAGATCTCCCTACCTTGTATTCACCCACCCGGGTATCACTGATCCATCCAGAAGAGGGTCCGAAGTCTTCATCCTATCCGGCAAGAAGAGGTCCTCCAGAGGGTCCGAAGTCTTCATCCTATCCGGCAAAAAGAGGTCCTCCAGAGGGTCCAAAGTCTTCATCCAGGCAGCATCTTCTATCTTCTTCCATCCGAAGCGGAGCGGGTCCATCTTGAAGTAGCCGACGCGGAGCTATCCTTCCTCACCGATGGACTAACGGCGAATGAAGGTTCCTTTAAATGATGTCATCCAAGATGGCGTCCCTCGAATTCCGATTGGCTGATTCTATCTATGGTGGATTCTATCAGCCAATCGGAATTAAGGTAGGAAAAATCTGATTGGCTGATTCAATCAGCCAATCAGATTTAAGTTCAATCCAATTGGCTGATTGAATCAGCCAATCAGATTGAGCTCGCATAGAATGGGAAATCTTCACAGTGGCTTAGTGTTAGGTTTTTTAAGGGGGGTTTGGGTGGGTTAGATTAGGGGTATGTGGGTGGTGGGTTGTAATGTTGGGGAGGGGGTATTCTATGGGGTTTTTTACAGGCAAAAGAGCTGATTTCTTTGGGGCATGCCCCGCAAAAAGCCCTTTTAAGGTCTAGTAAGGTAATAGAGCTGTTAACTTTTTATTTTAGAATAGGGTAGGGCATTTTTTTTGTTATTTTTTTAGGGGGCTTAGAGTAGGTGTAATTAGTTTAAAATTCTTGTAATCTTTTTTTATTTTTTGTAATTTAGTGTTTGTTTGTTTGTTTTTTGTAATTTAGTTTAGTTTATTTAATTGTAGGTAATTGTAGGTACTTGTAGTTAATTGATTTAATTTATTTATTGATAGTGTAGTGTTAGGTTTAATTGTAACTTAGGTTAGGATTTATTTTACATGTAATTTTGTTATTAATTAGTTAATAACTATTTAATAGCTATTGTACCTAGTTAAAATAAATACAAAGTTGCATGTAAAATAAATATAAATGCTAAAATAGCTGCAATATAATTATTAGTTATATTGTAGCTATATTAGGGTTTATTTTACAGATAAGTATTTAGCTTTAAATAGGATTAATGTATTTAATAAGAAATAATTTATTTTGTTAGATTTAAATTATATTTAACTTGGGGGGGGGGTGTTAGGGTTAGGGTTAGACTTAGCTTTAGGGGTTAATACATTTATTAGAGTAGCGGCGAGGTCCGGTCGGCAGATTAGGGGTTAATACTTGAAGTTAGGTGGCGGTGATGTTAGGGAGGGCAGATTAGGGGTTAATACTATTTATTATAGGGTTTGCAAGGGTGGGAGTGAGGAGGTTTAGGGGTTAATACAATTATTATAGTGGCGGCGAGGTCTGGTCGGCAGATTAGGGGTTAATAAGTGTAGGTAAGGTAGCAGCGACATTGGGGGGGCAGATTAGGGGTTAATAAATATAATGTAGGTGTCGGCGACGTTGGGGGCAGCAGATTAGGGGTACATAGGTATAACGTAGGTTGCGGTGGTGTCTGGAGCGGCAGATTAGGGGTTAATAATATAATGCAGGGGTCAGCGATAGCGCGGGCGGCAGATTAGGAGTTAATAAGTGTAAGGTTAGAGGTGTTTAGACTCGGGGTTCATGTTAGGGGGTTAGGTGCAGACTTAGAAACTGTTTCCCCATAGGAAACAATGGGGCTGCGTTAGGAGCTGAACGCTGCTTTTTTGCAGGTGTTAGGTTTTTTTTTCAGCTCAAACTGCCCCATTGTTTCCTATGGGGAAATCGTGTGGGAGCACGTTTTTAAAGCTGGCCGCTACCATAAGCAATGCTGGTATTTAGAGTTGAAGTGGCGGTAAATTATGCTCTACGCTCCCTTTTTTGGGACACGCGTTGCTAACGCACCCCATTGGCCGCAAAACTCTAAATCTAGGCGTATAGAAATTAAGGAGGGACATGGAAGATTTCTCTTCTAATCATGTATATACATATAAGAGTATAAACAAACAACAAACAAACTAAACAAGCTGAAATTCATATTGAGAATAGGGAAATATTAAGTGTAAATACACAGTGGAAAAAATCAGGACCATTCCAACAACAATTTACCTCCCGAGAAACACTTAACGTTGGTAAAAATAAAGAGAAATTTTGCTTTAATCACAATAAAAATCAAAACAAAACCCATAATTATTATAATAAGAAGAATAATACTCCGAAAAAGAATACTCATAATACACAGTTCAAGTTTGAAAACTCAAATAGATTTGAACCTTTAAGTAACCAGAATCCAGAATCTCCCCATTGGTATCAACAAGGGGCAAAACCAAAATTTCCTAGAGAGACCAATCATTAATTTAAACAACAGTTTAAAAACAAAAATCAAACGCCAAAAAATAGAGGTAACGGTAATAAAAGTATTTTTTTTAGTCACTCCTCCCTGGAGACAATCCATCCTAAATCAAAATCAGGAAAACCAACCCCCCCCCCCCCCCCCCCTCTTATACACTAGAACCATCAAGAAATCTATAGCGCCCTCTAGAAGATACAGAGGCATTAGAGGTGGGAGGAAATATAGGCAAAAGGAACAGAAACAGATGGAACTAGAAAGAAACAGCAAGGTATTTTTTTTTAGTTATCTAGCAAAGAGTTCACTAAGACTGAATTAATGCTTCTATCTAAGGGCTTACATTTTGCACCAGAAACATCAAATTATTTTGAGGTGTATATAGATACCCAAAGATATATACGTAACATTACTCTTAAAGAGACATTAAACACTAAATAAATGCTAGATAGAATGATACATTCAAAGAAAAGATCAGTCCATGAGTAACATGTAGATGTACTTTTTAAAGTTTCATTAGTTGTTTAAAAAGTGACAAAATAAGTGTAAAGTTTTAGTGTCTATAAAACACTGGGAGCTGCCATGTTGTAACTTGTGTTACCTTCTCTGCTGCTGTGGCCAATTAGAGACAGTTATAAATAGGTCACTAGAGTGTGCAGCCAATGGTTGTGCTGGATTTAACAGTGTTCTACACTTCCATTTCTAACAGGAACTGAAAGCTTACAATTTCAGAATGGAATTACAGGCAAAGAGGACAAAATAAATAATAAAAGTATATTGAAGAGCTGTTATATATATATACAATTTATCATTTTATATTACCATATCAAAGTGTTTAATTAATGCCCCTTTTTAAAGTTATTTTGAATATAACAACACTAAAAGTGCTAAAATATCAGGGACACAGGATTCTGCTACTTTTGCAAATTCTTGAGGATCTTATTGAAAGTGGTCCATCTAAGATAGAGATGAAAATATTGCCAATATAGACACAGAATGTCTGAATTGGTCTCTTCATGAAGAAAATTATAAAACTATACAACACTGCCCCCTTAAACGAAAATCCATATTTTACCCTCTAAACAGCCAAAGTGATTACATTTAAAATTATAATAAATTGGTTTGTGAGGACATGGAAAAATTGTTTTCCAAACAAAAATATTTAAAAGTGAACAAATTTAAAGATAACTTAACTCAGGGTGAGAGAAAGGCACCGTGAGTTAATGACAGATCACAATATAGTGTGCAGAGTGGCAGATAAAGGGGTGAAGTTGTAATCCAAGACAAATCCACCTAGTACCTTGAAGAAGCCAACAATTTATTAGGAGATAAAAAGACATGTTTACCTTTTACTTATAATCCGACATTGCAATATAAAAAAGAAATATGGGATCTTTTAATAGGAGCCAAACAGGAAGGCATTTTAGACAACAATTAATTTAATTATATTTATGAAGCATACCCCAAAATTGCTTGCTTCTATCACTTACCTAAAATCCACAAAGATGCCAATAAACCACTAGGCAGACTTATTCTGTCAGGTACCGGCTCTTTGTGTGATCCTTTATCAAAATACATTGACCATTATTTACAACATTTAGTTACCACAACTAGATCATATGTAAGAGATACAGAGACATAATAATAAATACATTGGAGGGAAAAACTTGGAAGGAGGACTATATTTGGTTTACCTACGATGTATCCTCTCTTTACACTAGCATTCCGCATGAAATGGGTTTAACTAGAGTAAGAGTGGAATGTCAAAAGAGTGACCTTCCAAAAAAACAAATAGACTTTTTAATATACTCTATGCATTTTATTTTAAATCACAATTATTTTTTATTTGAAAATGTGTTTTATAAGCAAATACAGGGGACTGTCATGGGGACTACTTTTGCACCCTCTTATGCTAATTTATATATGGGGGATTTAGAAGAGAACCACATATGAGCAAATAATCCACATGGCAGTCATATTATAAATTTTTATAGCTATATTGACAATATTATATTAATTTGGCAAGGGGATATTAATAGTGTGAAGGAATTCACTAAATATATTAACAACAATAATTACAATTTAAAATTCACACACAATCTCTCAAACACAGCAATAGATTTTTTAGATTTAACTCTATTTGTAAATAATGAAAATAATTTGGTTGCAGTAAAAAATTATAGAAAACCAACAGAACTAAATGGACTCCTTAACGCCCGCAGTGGCCATCTAAAACATTGAAAAACAATATCCCAATGGGCCAGTATCAACGGATAAAGCGCAATTGTACGAAGGAGACAGATTCTGAAAAAGAAACAGCTGTTTTGACAGCCAAATTTAGTGAGAAGGGCTATTATCTGAAGCAAATGATAAAGTAGATAAAATGGATAGGGAGACTATGATTAAAAATAAAAATAAAACTGATAGCTCTGCAAACATACGCCTAGATTACGAGTTTTTGTCGGTAAGGCTGTGCGGGGCTAACAAGCCTTTTTTTCTTACCGCTCACTTAAGCCAACGGTAGTATTATGAGTTTTCTTCAAGCCAGCTAGCCTCAGAAAAGTGAGCGTTGAGCAAAATTTAGCTCCACATCTCACTGTAATACCAGCATTTCTTACGGTAGCGGTAAGATGGCTAAACGTGCTTGTGCACGATTTACCCATAGGAAACAATGGGGCTGAGCTGGTTGAAAAAAAACCTAACACCTGCAAAAAAGCAGCGTTCAGCTCCTAACGCAGCCCCATTGTTTCCTATGGGGAAATTAATTTTAGGAAAACAAAACGGGGTAGTCCCTGGTATGCGTGTAAGGTGTTAAATGTGGAACAAAGTCACTGCAGTACATACATAACTTCACAGACCCAATGGATATTTGGGTACCAAAATATTCCCCCCTCCTCTCACCTATGAAACATCCGGTCCTGGGGGCAGGGTAAGAAAAACCTTGGAGCGGTGTACGCAGTGTTCCGGTGGCTTTACATCTCCAGCCTGTCCGGTGAGTTGCAAACAAGCTGCGTCCGCTGTTGGTGCCTGTAATCCCTCGTTAGACGTTCCTGGAGGGAGGGGGGGGCGGTAACCAACTATCCGTCCTCTGTGTAATCTCTCACTGGATTGGTGGAGATACGTCCTCAGCTCAGTCGATCCAAGACAAATCCTCTTTGTAAAACAGTCGATCCAAGACAAATCCTCTTTGTAAAACAGGGGAGGCTGAAGGGTCCGTTCAGCAGTGCGAGTGTCAGGGATTGAAACGAGGAGCAGTCTCCTCTCTCACTGCTCACGCTGGTAGGTCATAGACTCAGCAAAAAAGAGGAAGCGGAGCACTGAGATAAAGTAAAAGTTCAACTTTATTACAGCATATAAAACAAAAAAGAAAAGAACATCAAGGAGATTAAGGGTGCTATTCCTTGCAAAGGGTTCAGCTCAGACAGCTGATGACATGTTTCGGCATTTCACCGTTATCAAAGCTGCTTTGATAACGGCAAAATGCCGAAACATGTCAGCAGCTGTCTGAGCTGAACCCTTTGCAAGGAATATCACCCTTAATCTCCTTGATGTTCTTTTCTTTTTTGTTTTATATGCTGTAATAAAGTTGAACTTTTACTTTATCTCAGTGCTCCGCTTCCTCTTTTTTGCTGAAATTAATTTTATGTCTGCACCTAACACCCTAACATGAACCCTGAGTCTAAACAACCCTAATCTTACACTTATTAACCCCTAATCTGCCGCCCCCCCTATCGCTGACACCTACATTATATTATTAACCCCTAATCTGCCGCTCCGGACACCGCCGCAACCTACATTATACTTATGAACCCCTAATCTACTGCCCCCAACATCGCCGACACCTACATTATAGTTATTAACTTCTAATCTGCCCCCCCAATGTTGCGCGAAACTATATTAAATTTATTAACCACTAATCTTTCGCCGCCAACGCCGCCGCCACTATAATAAATTTATTAACCCCTAAACCTAAGTCTAACCCTAACCCTAACACCCCCCTAACTTAAATATAATTTAAAATAATCTAAATAAATTTACTACAATTAAATAAATTATTCCTATTTAAAACTAAATACCTATAAAATAAACCCTAAGATAGCTACAATATAACTAATAGTTACATTGTAGCTAGCTTAGGATTTATATTTATTTTACAGGAAACTTTGTATTTATTTTAACTAGGTAGAATAGTTATTAAATAGTTATTAACTATTTAATAACTACCTAGCTAAAATAAGTACAAAAGTACCTGTAAAATAAACCCTAACCTAAGTTACAATTACACCTAACACTACACTATCAATAAACTAATTACTTAAACTACCTACAATTAATTACAATTAAATTAAATAAACTAAATTATGAAAAAAAACACTAAATTACAGAAAATAAAAATGAATTACAAGAATTTTAAACTAATTACACCTAATCTAATCTCCCTAATAAAATAAAATAGCCCCCCAAAATAAAAAAATTCCCTACCCTATACTAAATTACAAATAGCCCTTAAAAGGGCCTTTTGCGGGTCATTGCCCCAAAGTAATCAGCTCTTTCACCTGTAAAAAAAAAATACAATACCCCCAACATTAAAACCCACTACCCACACACCCAACCCTACTCTAAAACCCATCCAATACCCCCTTAAATAAACCTAACACTACCCCCTTGAAGATCACCCTACCTTGAGACGTCTTCACCCAGCCGGGCACAAGTTGTCCTCCAGAGGGTCCGAAGTCTTCATCCTATCCGGCCAGAAGAGGACCTCCAGACTGGCCGAAGTCTTCATCCATGCGGCATCTTCTATCTTCATCCTTCCGGAGCGGAGCAGGTCCATCTTCAAGACATCCGACACAGAGCATCCTCTTCATCCGACGGCCGACGACTGAATAACTGTCCTTTAAGTGATGTCATCCAAGATGGCGTCCCTTCAATTCTGATTGGCTGAGAGAATCCTATCCAATCGGATTGAACTTCAATCCTATTGGCTGATTGCATCAGCCAATAGAATTTTTTCTACCTTAATTCCGATTCGCATGATAGGATTCTATCAGCCAATCGGAATTGAAGGGACACCATCTTGGATGACGTCACTTAAAGGACCAGTCATTAGTCGTCGGCCGTCGGATAAAGAGGATGCTCCGCGTCAGATGTCTTGAAGATGGACCCGCTCCGCTCTGGAAGGATGAGGATAGAAGATGCCGTCCGGATGAAGACTTTGGCCGGTCTGGAGGTCCTCTTCTGGCCGGATAGGATAAAGACTTCGGACCCTCTGGAGGACCACTTGTGCCCGGCTGGATGAAGACATCTCAAGGTAGGGTGATCTTCAAGGGGGTAGTGTTAGGTTTTTTTAAGGGGGGATTGGGTGAGTTTTAGAGTAGGGTTGGGTGTGTTGGTGGTGGGTTTTAATGTTGGGGGGTATTGTATTTTTTTTTACAGGTAAAAGAGCTGATTACTTTGGGGCAATGCCCCGCAAAAGGCCCTTTTAAGGGCTATTTGTAATTTAGTATAGGGTAGGGAATTTTATTATTTTGGGGGGCTTTTTTATTGCATTAGGGAGATTAGATTAGGTGTAATTAGTTTAAAATTCTTGTAATTCTTTTTTTATTTTCTGTAATTTAGTGTTTTTTTTCTGTAATTTAGTTTATTTAATTTAATTGTAATTAATTGTAGGTAGTTTAGGTAATTAGTTTAATTAGAGTGTAGTGTTAGGTGTAATTGTAACTTAGGTTAGGGTTTATTTTACAGTTACTTTTGCACTTATTTTAGCTAGGTAGTTATTAAATAGTTAATAACTATTTAATAACTATTCTACCTAGTTAAAATAAATACAAAGTTGCCTGTAAAATAAATGTAAATCCTAAGCTAGCTACAATGTAATTATTAGTTATATTGTAGCTAGCTTAGACCTAGATTTGGAGTTTGGCGTTAGCTGTGAAAACCAGCGTTAGAGGCTCCTAACGCTGGTTTTAGGCTACCTCCGGTATTTGGAGTCACTCAAAATAGGGTCTAACGCTCACTTTTCAGCCGCTACTTTTCCATACCGCAGATCCCCTTACGTCAATTGCGTATCCTATCTTTTCAATGGGATCTTTCTAACTCCGGTATTTCGAGTCATTTCTGAAGTGAGCGTTAGACATCTAACGACAAAACTCCAGCCGCAGGAAAAAAGTCAGTAGTTAAGAGCTTTCTGGGCCAACGCCGGTTTCTAAAGCTCTTAACTACTGTACTCTAAAGTACACTAACACCCATAAACTACCTATGTACCCCTAAACCGAGGTCCCCCCACATCGCCGACACTCAAATAAATTTTTTTAACCCCTAATCTGCCGACCGCCACCTACGTTATCCTTATGTACCCCTAATCTGCTCCCCCTAACACCGCCGACCCCTGTATTATATTTATTAACCCCTAATCTGCCCCCCTCAATGTTGCCTCCATCTGCCTACACTTATTAACCCCTAAACTGCCGACCGCAAAGCGCCGCCACCTACGTTATCCTTATGTACCCCTAATCTGCTCCCCCTAACACCGCCGACCCCTGTATTATATTTATTAACCCCTAATCTGCCCCCCACAATGGCTGATCGGAACAGCCAATAGAATGCAAGCTCAATCTGATTGGCTGATTGGATCAGCCAATCGGATTGAACTTGATTCTGCTTGGCTGATTCCATCAGCCAATCAGAATATTCCTACCTTAATTCCGATTGGCTGATAGAATCCTATCAGCCAATCGGAATTCGAGGGACGCCATCTTGGATGACGTCCCTTAAAGGAACCGTCATTCTTCAGTTGGACGTCGCCGGAAGAAGATGGGTCCGCGGTGGAGGTCTTCAGGATGGAGCTAGTCGTCATCGGATGAAGATAGAAGATGCCGCTTGGATCAAGATGGTTGCCGGTCCGGATCGCCTCTTCTTCCTGGATAGGATGAAGACTTTGGAGCCTCTTCTGGACCTCTTCAGCCACTGGATGATGGATCGCCAACCCCCGCTTGGGTTGGATGAAGATTTTGGAGCCAGGACGGATCGGTGATACCTGGTGAGGTGAAGACAAGGTAGGATGATCTTCAGGGGCTTAGTGTTAGGTTTATTTAAGGGGGCTTTGGGTTAGATTAGGGGTATGTGGGTGGTGGGTTGTAATGTTGGGGGGGGTATTGTATGTTTTTTTTTTACAGGCAAAAGAGCTGAACTTCTTGGGGCATGCCCCGCAAAGGGCCCTGTTCAGGGCTGGTAAGGTAAAAGAGCTTTTAACTTTAGTAATTTAGAATAGGGTAGGGCATTTTTTATTTTGGGGGGCTTTGTTGTTTTATTAGGGGGCTTAGAGTAGGTGTAATTAGTTTAAAATTGTTGTAATATTTTTCTTATGTTTGTAGATATTTTTTTATTTTTTGTAATTTAGTTCTTTTTTATTTTTTGTACTTTAGTTAGTTTATTTCATTGTATTTATTTGTAGATATTGTATTTAATTAATGTATTGATAGTGTAGTGTTAGGTTAATTGTAGGTAATTGTAGGTAGTTTATTTAATTAATTTATTGATAGTGTAGTGTTAGGTTTAATTGTAACTTAGGTTAGGATTTATTTTACAGGTAATTTTGTAATTATTTTAACTAGGTAACTATTAAATAGTTCTTAACTATTTAATAGCTATTGTACCTGGTTAAAATAATTACAAAATTGCCTGTAAAATAAATATAAATCCTAAAATAGCTACAATATAATTATAATTTATATTGTAGCTATATTAGGGTTTATTTTACAGGTAAGTATTTAGCTTTAAATAGGAATAATTTATTTAATAAGAGTTAATTAATTTCGTTAGATTAAAATTATATTTAATTTAGGGGGGTGTTAGTGTTAGGGTTAGACTTAGCTTTAGGGGTTAATCCATTTATTAGAATAGCGGTGAGCTCCGGTCGGCAGATTAGGGGTTAATAATTGAAGTTAGGTGTCGGCGATGTTAGGGAGGGCAGATTAGGGGTTAATACTATTTATTATAGGGTTAGTGAGGCGGATTAGGGGTTAATAACTTTATTATAATAGCGGTGCGGTCCGCTCGGCAGATTAGGGGTTAATAAGTGTAGGCAGGTGGAGGCGACGTTGAGGGGGGCAGATTAGGGGTTAATAAATATAATATAGGGGTCGGCGGTGTTAGGGGCAGCAGATTAGGGGTACATAGGGATAATGTAAGTAGCGGCGGTTTACGGAGCAGCAGATTAGGGGTTAAAAATAAAATGCAGGTGTCAGCGATAGTGGGGGTGGCAGATTAGGGGTTAATAAGTGTAAGGTTAGGGGTGTTTAGACTCGTGGTACATGTTAGAGTGTTAGGTGCAGACGTAGGAAGTGTTTCCCCATAGCAAACAATGGGGCTGCGTTAAGAGCTGAACACGGCTTTTTTGCAGGTGTTAGGTTTTTTTTCAGCTCAAACAGCCCCATTGTTTCCTATGGGAGAATCGTGCACAAGCACGTTTTTGAGGCTGGCCGCTTGCGTAAGCAACTCTGGTATTGAGAGTTGAAGCTGCGTTAAAAATGCTCTACGCTCCTTTTTTGGAGCCTAACGCAGCCTTTATGTGGACTCTCAATACCAGAGTTATTTTTATGGTGCGGCCAGAAAAAAGCCGGCGTTAGTTTTTCGGGTTGTTACCGTCAAAACTCCAAATCTAGCCGTTAGTGTTTATTTTATAGGTAAGTATTTAGTTTTAAATAGGATTAATTTATTTAATTGTAGTAATTTAATTTCTTTTTATTTAAATTATATTTAAGCTAGGGGGGTTAGGATTAGATTTAGATTTAGGGGTTAATAAATTTAATAGAGTATCGGCGACTTTGGGGGCGGCAGATTAGGGGATAATAAATGTAGGCAGGTGTCGGCGATGTTAGGGATGGCAGATTAGGGGTTAATAAAATGTAACTACTGTTTGCGAGGCGGTTTAGGGGTTAATACATTTATTAAAGTGGTGGCGATGTCCGGTCGGCAGATTAGGGCTTAAACATTTTAGTTAAGTGTTTCCGATGTGGGGGGGTCTCGGTTTAGGGGTTAATAGGTAGTTTATGGCTGTTAGTGTACTTGTAGCACTTTAGTTAAGAGTTTTATGTTACGGCATTTGCCCATAAAACTCTTAACTACTGACTTTTATATGCGGTAGGAGTCTTGCCAGGAGAGTGTCTACCGCTCACCTTTTCAGGCGATCATAATACCGGCGTTAGGCAAATCCCATTAAAAAGATAGGATACGCAATTGATGTAAGGGGATTTGCGGTAAGCTAAAATCGCGGAAAAAAGTGAGCTGTAGACCCTCTCCTGCCAGACTCGTAATACCAGCAGGCGTTAAAAAACAGCGGTGGGACCCCTCAATGCTGCTTTTTAAAGTTAACGCAAGACTCGTAATCTAGCCGATAGACTCCATGCCAAAATTCATAACCAAATACAATACAGTGCATCACCAAATAAGAGGGATTTTGAATAAACACTGGCAGGTGTTACTATTAGATCCAGTCCTAAAAAACATATTAGGCCCACATCCTGAAGTTCGTTTTAGAAAGAATAGAGACATAAAGAACCATTTGGCACCCACTAAATTAAAAAGTAAGGCCAAAGAAAATACTATACATTGGTTTGGGCTGCACCAGGTCTTTTTGGCTGTAAAATAAAGAATTGTGTGATATTTCCTCTCATCAGCAAGAAACATACAAACTTTTATAACTATAATAAAAGTAAAGAGTTCAGTTGCAATAGTAGATGTACTTGCACAATGACACTTGTAGTCTATCAATTTTCATGTTCATGCAATTTTATTTACATTGGGAGAACAAAGAGAAAAATAAAATATAGACTCAGAGAGCATCTCAATAATATAGCAATGGGCTGGAGACCCATAGTGTATCAGCCCATTTCAAATCATTTCATAATCAAGACCCTAAAAGTTTGGAGATTGCAATTGTGGAATGGATACCCATTAATAAATGGGATACCAATAGACTTCTCAAACTAAGGAAACAAGAAACCTATTGGATTAAGACATTAAACAGTCTACAACCAAATGGTCTAAATGTAGTAATCTCCTTTCATTAGTCTTTATATTGTAACTATTATTAATTATAATTATTTATATCAATAGATTTAAAAAATATATATTTTATGTACAATTAATGTTAATTCAGTATACTTATGTCTATTAGATTGGTAAGATATTGACACAATTTGTTTTTACAGTTTTTAGAAAGTATTCAATAATAATAATGTGTAATGTATTAATTAATATCTTTTAATTGTGCATAGTTTTAGCAATCATAATATTCTATATAGTCATTTCATGCATTGGTTTTATGGGTTTTCCAAATTGCGCTTTGTCTTAATTCATTTCTGGATGCTTTTTTTATGTGTGCTTTGGGTCATTGCTCTTCTGTAAGACCCATGACCTCTGACAGAGACTCAACTTTCTGACACTGGGCCGTACATTGCACCACAAAATTCTTTGGTAGTGTAAGGTTAACAAAGGCTTTTGTTAGGATTCAAAAGGTGAAACACAATTGCAGAGGATAATTAGATTTGTATCACTAGATGAATAAGATTACACTATTGATAAGTGAAATCCAAATAAATAGTGAAATAAAATAATCTGAAAATATTACCCCTAAGAGGTTATTACTTCAATGTATTCTTAATTAGAAACACTGATAAGCTTATATATGAGATAGAACATAAGTACTGACTCCCTGTATCTTACTTTATGTAACAAAGCTATCAGAACTACTAAGTTAGAATGTACTACTTAGATTGCATGAGCTGCTTAATATTGGTTTAAGTTAGTACAGAAAATCCCATGGCATAACTTCATTTAACAGGAGAAGTCCGTTTCAGTACCTCTTAGTTAGGTTTTAATTGAGGTAGAGTCGTTCTGCTAACATGAGAGTAGTGTGCCTAGGATGTTAGGAATTAGAGCTGCAGTGCAGCGTGACATCCGCAATAAATAAAGGTAAAACAGAACTACTTGCGACTTTAATGGTATCTGCTCCCTCCTGTCTGCTGAATTAGCGTAGGACCTGAAGCTCTAGGTGTGCAGCTGATGTTTGAATCTAGGAGAGAGTGCTCTGTGGCGTACACGCTGAACTCCCCAGTCTTAGTGGGAGGAGGCTCCTGATAGACGCTGATCTTCTCAGTCTAGTGGGAGGAGGCTCCTGTTAGTAGCTGCGGTTGCAAACCGCTTCTTACACGCTGATGCACTGTGAGAAAGTAAAGTTAAGTTTGCTTTTGCAGAGAGATCTTTGGACAGAGGGAAACAGGTTACCAGCAATAACTTGATTTAGAATAAGCGATTTAGACAATTACATATGAGTTCATTGTTTAAGTTGTTTTTGCAAAAATCCAAGAATGTGGAATAATGAAAGTAGAGAGGAATTGTAATCCAAATGGTTAGGTAGAATTCAGGAACTCTTTTAGCACGGCTCAGGTAAACGTAGTCTTACTACAAAAAAATACTAAGCAAAGAGCCACAGGAAATGGTGGAACTTATAGATGAAGCGGCCAATAGAAAACTCATATGCAAAACATCCTTAAAGAGACAGTAACCCTGACATGACCCCCCTCAAGGCAACTGTGCCACAGTTGTAGGTCTAGGCCAGTCAGGGTGTCTTCTGTGGAATAGAGAACCAATCTAGGTGCATCAAGATTCGAGGCGGGCTCCCAGGAGTCCTCATCAGAGGAGTAATTCTTCCAGTGCACCAAATATTGCAATTCTCCTTTGTGGTACCTGGAATCAAGAAGAGAATGTACTTCGTAGACATCTTGATCAATTGAGGGTGGATGAGGAGTTAGAAGTGTCTGAGTTTGTCTAGTCGGAGTATAGGGTTTCAGAAGTGAGACGTGAAATGTAGGATGGATTTTCATGTTGACAGGCAACTTAAGGGTTACAGCATTCTCATTAATGATACGGATGATAGGAAATGGTCCTATGTATAAACCAGCCAATTTTTTGCATGGAATTTGTAGTTTCATATTTTTGGTTGATAGCCATACATGATAACCTATGGAATATGGTGGAGGAGGTCTTCTTCAGAGATCATAGTAATGCTTTTGAACCTGTTGGGCATTTTGTATGCTCTGGTGTATAACTTGGAAATTTTGCTCTAGAGAATCATGGAGATCTTCTAACTTTGGGGAATTCAAACTGTCTGGAGAGGCGAAAACAACATCAGGATGAAAAGCATAATTTGCGAAGAAAGGAGAGAATTTCGTAGAGGAATTCACTGCATTATTGTAGGCAAATTCGGCCATCGAAAGGAATTTTACCCAGTCCTTTTGGTGATAAGAGCAATAGCAGCGCAAATATTGCTTGAGCCATTGGTTTAATCTTTCAGACTGTCTATTTGTTTGTGGGTGGAAAGATGTGGTGAAACGTTGTTGTATTCGAGTGAGTTCACATAGTTTGGTCCAAAAACGTGAGGTGAACTGAGTCCCTCTGTCTGTGGTTATAATGGAAGGAAAACCATGTAGTTTGACAATGTTATCCAAAAAGAGCAGAGCTGTCTCAGAAGAGGTGGGTAGTTTGTGGAAGGGTAAGAAATGTCCCATCTTGGTAAATAAGTCAACCACCACTAAGATTGTGGTTTGGTTGTTGGACGTTGGTAATTCGACAATATAATCCATAGAGATGTGTTGCCAAGTTCTATTTGGTGCTAGTATTGGAATCATTAGTCCATAAGGTGGTCTCCTTTATGACTTGGAAACAGTGCAAATCTGACAAGTATGTATATATTTTTGAACAGATTCCTTTTGCTTGGGCCACCAGAAATTTCTTGATATTAGTTCCATAGTACGTCTTATTCCGGGGTGGCCGGATAGAGGAGTATCATGATGGGTCTGAATAATTGAAGATCTCATAGGTTCTGGAACATAGATTCTTTGAGCATAATAAAATAAAGAATCCCTCATCACCAAAGTGTACTTAGAAGGTGGGTTCTCCATGGGGGTATATCTTTTTAGCTCCGTTATCATATCAGTAGTAAGACCGATGAATCGCTCAGAGGGTATGATGGCAGTCTGTGAATCCAAGGTGGTAATCTTCTCGGGTAATCGGGAAAGAGCATCGGCTTTACCATTTCGTGAAGCTGGTCTGTAAACAATGTTGAAATTAAATTGAGAGAAAAATAACCTCCAACGAACCTGCCTTGCCGATAAAGTTTTACTGGTCTGAAGATATACGAGGTTCCTGTGGTCTGTTAGTATAAGGATAGGAAAAGCAGTGCCCTCGAGGAGATGTCTCCAATTTTCCAATGATCGTTTTATTGCAAGGAGTTCTTTGTCTCCTATCGAATAATTCCTTTCAGAGTAAGTCATCATTGAAGAGTAATAGGATACGGGGTGAATAGGATCGTTGAGAGATTTTTGTTGAGATAAGACTGCTCCAAGAGTAAAATCAGATGAATCCACTTCGAGTATATATTGGAGGGATGGATTAGGGAAGTTCAAGATAGGTGCGGTAGTAAACTTTGCCTTTAGCAAAGTGAATGCTTGGTTGGCTTGTTCGTTCTTCCGAAGTCAATGGTCCTCTTACTGCACCTATCTCCATAGGTGTTGGTGGGTTTCTAGGTTGAAGAGATGACTGAGTGGCAGGAACGTTAAACCCCTTTGGGCGTACATCTGTGGAGAATCTTTCTGCCTTCCTCTCGCGTAGTCTCCTGTCCAATTGTTGAGCAGTTTTCATAATGGCTTCTAAAGATTTTGGGAGCTCAATTCTGGCAAGCTCGTCTTTCAATGCTTCTGAAAGACCCAGTCGAAACTGATTCTGCAATGCAATTTGGCTCCATTTAGAATCTACAGCATATAATTTGAAATCTGTTATATAGTCCTTGACTGGTCTTTTGCCTTGTTTGAGGCTTCTCATGGATGCTTCTGCAGACATCTGAATATCTGTGTGGTGGAATAGATCATCCATGGCGGTGAAGAATTCTGCTAGGTTTGCCAGTGCAGGATCGTTGTGCTCACATAAATTGTCTGCCCACATCTGGGGCTCTCCTCTTAAGAATGATATGGTACTGAGTACCTTAATCCTCTCTGAAGGATAACTTCGGGTTTTAGGTTGTATAACAGGTGGCAGGAGTTCTTAAACTGCCTATAGTTCTTCCTGTTACCTGAGAAAGGCTCTGGTAATGATACAGATGGTTCAGGGGTTTGTAGTACCTGTGAGGGTTGTGGAGAAATGGAATCTCTAATAATACCTCTTAGAGACTGGTTTTCCACTTGTAGATCGTGTACTGCCTGAGCTAATTGATCCACTTTCTGGGATAGGGTATATACTATCTGTGGAAGCTCTGCTGGTTCCATATTAAGGTTTTTTGGGCTTAGTATTATGTAAGGTTAACAAAGGTTTGTGTTAGGATTCAAAAGGTGAAACACAATTGCAGAGGATAATTAGATTTGTATCACTAGATGAATAAGATTACACTATTGATAAGTGAAATCCAAATAAATAGTGAAATAAAATAATCTGAAAATATTACCCCTAAGAGGTTATTACTTCAATGTATTCTTAATTAGAAACACTGATACGCTTATATATGAGATAGAACATAAGTACTGACTCCCTGTATCTTACTTTATGTAACAAAGCTATCAGAACTGCTAAGTTAGAATGTACTATTTAGATTGCATGAGCTGCTTAATATTGGTTTAAGTTAGTACAGAAAATCCCATGGCATAACTTCATTTAACAGGAGAAGTCCATTTCAGTACCTCTTAGTTAGGTTTTAATTGAGGCAGAGTATTTCTGCTAACATGAGAGTAGCGTTCTTAGGATGTTAGGAATTAGAGCTGCAGTGCAGCGTGACAACCGCAATGAGTAAAGGTAAAACAGAACTACTTGCGACTTTAATGGTATCCGCTCCCTCCTGTCTGCTGAATTAGCGTAGGACCTGAAGCTCTAGGTGTGCTGCTGATGTTTGAATCTAAGAGAGAGTGCTCTGTGGCGTACACGCTGAACTCCCCGGTCTTAGTGGGAGGAGGCTCCTGTTAGTAGCTGCGGTTGCAAACCGCTTCTTACACGCTGATGCACTGTGAGAAAGTAAAGTTAAGTTTACTTTTGCAGAGAGATCTTTGGACAGAGGGAAACAGGTTACCAGCAATAATAGTTGTTTTTGCAAAAATCCAAGAATGTGGAATAATGAAAGTAGAGAGGAATTGTAATCCAAATGGTTAGGTAGAATTCAGGAACTCTTTTAGCACGGCTCAGGTAAACGTAGTCTTACTACAAAAAAATACTAAGCAAAGAGCCACAGGAAATGGTGGAACTTATAGATGAAGCAGCCAATAGAAAACTCATATGCAAAACATCCTTAAAGAGACAGTAACCCTGACAGGTAGTCTTCAGATTTCATGATGCCATACACACAGTTAAGACATCCAGTGCCTGAAGCAGAAAAGCAACCCCAAAACATCAGTGAACCTCCACCATGTTTGATTGTAGGGACTGTATTATTTTCTTTAAAAGGCTAAATTCTTTTTCTGAAAACAGCAGAATGATCGGCTTTACCAAAAAGCTGTAATTGTGCTTCATCTGTCCACAGTACATTCTCCCAAAAGGATTTTGGCTTCCTCAGGTAAGTTTTGGCAAACTCCAATCTGGCTTTTTTATGTTCTTGTGTCAGCAGTGGGGTCCTCCTGGGTCTCCTACCATAGCGTCCCTTTTCATTCAGATGGCTATGTATAGTGCAAGCTGACACATTTGTATCCTGTGCCTGAAGGTCTGCTTGAATTTGTCTAGAAGTTGACAAGGTTCTTTAGCCACAATTTGAACAATCCTTTGTTGCAATCTTTGATTAATTTTTCTCTTTTGTCAACATTCAGGGAGATTAGCTACAGTGCTATGAGCTGTAAACTTCTTGACAATGTTGCACACAGTGGACAAAGGAACCTTAAAATCTCTGGAGATGGACTTGTAACCTTGAGATTGTCCTTGCTTTCCATCATTTTTGTACTTAAATCCTCAGACAATTCTCTGCTGTTCTTTCTCTTCTCCATACTCAGTGTGGCACACAGAGACAAACAACAGAACGGTTGAGTCAATTTTTCACCACTTTAACTGGTTGCCGGTGTGATTTCTATATTGCCAGAATCTGTAAATTGAAACAGGTGTGTTTAATTACAAATTACAGGAGCATCATAAACCAATACTTTTGTTTAGTCCATTTTTGGAGTTTTGCGTGGAATGTGTCAAATTTGACTTTTTCTTCTCCACTTTTTTTGTGTCATACCAATACAAACAAAATAAATAAACATGAGAATGCCTAAACATTTGTAATTGCAACAATTTTCTTTGCTAAGCAGTGGGTGTCTCTCTCTCTCTCTCTCTCTCTCTCTCTCTCTCTTCCCAAAGTTTCATACTTAATTTATCAAAAAAGCTTTGCTAATTCATACAGCGAGTCTTCTAATGAATTGGAATGGCTTAGAAAACAAAGCAAAAATAAAACCCACTCATGCAGACAATTCAATAAAAATTGTTTATGAAAGAATTACTTGCAGTAACTTGAAAAAATGACATAACTTATAAATGTTACAAAGGTAATCAGAAGTTTAAGGAACACATTTTTTTTTCAGGTATCAAGTGATGGCTTAAAACCTTGCAGCTGTCTCGCAGAAACTGATGTAAATAAGGCCTTGAAAATGATGCTAACAATTCCTTCAGGTTTCCAAAATTGTTTGGACACTATTGTACTGCATGAAGTAGTATATTGCTATCATAATGGCAATAACAAAAAGAAAATGACAAAGGAAAACAGACAGATTATTATACCCATAAAAGTGTAGATATTTTACTTAAAGAAAGTGCAAAGAAATCCAAGGTGTGAGTACAGTTTCATACACCATAAAAAGACACTTGGAAACTAGAGGAAACTATAACAGGAAGAGCTGTGACATACCTAACGAATAAGAAGACAAGTTTGTAATAGAAAACAGCTTGTGTGATTGGCTACTCACAGAACAACGGCTTCAAGGCAAGAGTTTGAGATGCAGGTTTGACAGGTCAAGTAGCAGTAAGAAAGCTATTGATAAGTTGGCAAAATAAATATAAAGAGGCTTGCCAGAGATGTGAGGTACTGACAGAGGGCTTTATTTCATCATGTAGGGCCTTGAGCAGACGAAAGGGTGGTTCCTAATTGTGTGACACCAACTGTCAATCATGGAAGGAAGAGTGAAGGTATGCAGATCTTTTGCTGGATCCAACATCCAAAACTTTCAGTGAGTGAGTAGCACCCTGAACTCACAGCATTTTACTGCACCATGGAATACCCTCTGGTATAAACTCTAGTTGGCCATGGATTCATCCTACAGCAAGGTGAAAGCAAAGATACCTTTAAATTTAACACATGTGTGGAAACTTCTGCAACAGTATTGGGAAGAACAATATTTGTTAATTATTGAATAAAATATAGCACAAGGGTTATCTGCTTTTATGTTTAAAAAAGTGAATAAACAAATACTATAGATTTTGTTAAACATAACAATTCCATGATTTCTTTTTCATCTCCATTCATTTATTTCTTGTGTGCATTAAAATGCATACATTTCAATAAAAACTGGAAAAATTGAGGTGTACAGTACAGTAGCATGCACATTTCTGTCATTAGATGTCACTTTGTATTACATAAATAACTGGTGCTGCCTCTATAGGGTATATAGACACTGAAGGGAATATTCACAGATGGATTAGCATGTGCAAGAATTAGCATAAACTGATATGTTTAATCAATTAGTAAGCCAGAGTTGGGTTTAATGATTTATGATGTATGCCATATTGCCATGTTCTAGTATGATGAGATTTCAGCTATTATACAGAAATACATCCTACATCCCTTTTTTTGACATGCGAGGAAGCAACACTGTTTAAAATTCTCCTTTAGATCATTGACACAGAGTGACATGCAACACATTAAAGAATTCTTGCTCTCACATCCTCCAGGTGTATGTATTTGGCAAGTGTTATACAGAATACTTAAAGTTTCAGCATTTATCACCAACATTTCTTTTCCCTGACATATAAAATATTATAAACAAAATTTCCACACAGTTTCATGCAGTGCCTTTTCCTTCCTTTCAACACATATCCTTTTTATAAAACACTGCCATGCCTGCAGAACTAATTTAAGTACACAACTTTGCCTATAACCATCCCATGTGTAGGACCATACACATCATATGTGATGCCACAATTTATTTTATTGCATGCAGTTCTTAGCCTTTATTTTTCTGAAGAAAAAAAAAAAAAAAGGATTCCTGCGTAGAAGATGGATGATACATAGGCATTCAGTCTTGTTACCATTGAAAGAATGTGTTGTCAGATGATATTGTGCACACATGAGATCAAGTGGTGATGATACAGAGCTAACTTGTGCATTTGTCTCAGTGCTTTCTCTCCCCTCTGGCAACAAGCAACAGGAGGAAGTGACAGAGCTAATGGCCGAGGAAAGATACTGAATATGTGTACTGTAACCTGTAAATTGTAATCTCTTCTGATCAGGCACCCCTTCTCCTATATTAATTTGTTTTGTGTAGTCTGTTTTATAATCTATTCTTCTAGCATAAATCAGTGTCATTTTGTACCTCTACTCAAGTACCTATCACTATAAAAGGTTGTGGCATTTTACAAATAAAATTTAATAATAATAGTAATAATAAAGGTTTTACATTAAATAATATGTTCATCTGTTCATCTTTTCATCAGTGTCATGGTACAATTATGGAGTTATACTGATTTCATTTGTTATGGTTGTAGAGAAATAAATAAAATGGACTTAAATGGGCACAGAGAAAATCAAGGTCACATTCCCATTGATGATATGCACTTGCTTGATTAGTGGTGCCATGATAGCTGTTTGTCTAAAACAGTGATTTCTGTGCTTGCTGCAGTAAGGTGAACTGTATCTTTAAGGAGGCCTTGAAGATCAACCCTAACTGCAGTAGTCTTTATAAACTATGTGTTTTTAGGATGAGGTTGCTTGTGTATTGAGTTTTTAGCCCTTAATCCGGCAGATTCTGTTTGGAAATACTGGTTTGACTTCTGCTTCCCCTGACTATGCTTTTGTATTAACCATTTGTTTTGGGCTGGCTTGGTATATGACTTTAGCTTGTTTGTCGACTCATTTTATGATTTTGTGCTGCTTTTCCCTGTGAGGACTTGACACAGAGTGTGTGACTTTTGATTTCCTTTACCCTGGATTCATCTGCTATCAATAGATCTGCAATTAATTAGCTTATGCAAGTTTGTCTTTGTCTGGATAGCAAGACTACACTTTTACAAAGGTATGTTCTCCTTTTAATATTTGAATTTATAAACTTGCAGTTACTTTCTAGTGCTTAATTGTTTATCTGTTTTGTAGATTAAATTACTAGAGAGAGTTCAGCTATTATGTTTAGTCTCATTGTTCTCTTACCCCTAGCCTTTGTTTGGACACTGTGCTTACCTCCAGTGACCAAGTAAGGGTTTTGTGGTGAGCTGGGCCTCTCAGCAATTGATTCCATTTTGTTTAATTCTGAAACAACAGTACTCCACTAGAAGCTGGAGAAGGTGTGTTCCCAGCCAGGAAGAAAAGTGGTTTTGCTGTTTGCTACAAGTGGAAGCTTACTGGGAGTTAATCAATCCAAATGTTCCATTTTATTATTCTGTAACTTATGGGCAAATTTGTGAGCCATGAGGCAAATGTAATTAATTACCTTTTTGTTTGTTACTGATGTGTGCTGTGGTTAAAGGGATACTAAACCCAACATTTTTCTTTCATGATTCAGATAGAGCATGCAGTTTTAAGCAACTTTCTAATTGACTCCTATTACAGTTTTTTTTCATTCTCTTGCTATCTTTATTTGAAAGTCAGGAATGTAAAGCTTAGGAGTCGTCCCATTTTAGGATGGATTTTTTTCGAATGGGCGAGAGGCTGGAGAGAGCAAGGCCAGTTAGTAGGTTATTGCAGAAGTCAAGTCGGGAAATAACAAGGGAGTGGATTAGTTTCTTAGAGGTGTCAGCTTATTACTTTGCTGTTGTACATAAAAGAGTTAATACGTGATGAATGGGCCTGATTTTCAAAGCTTCCCGGCATGGAGAGAAATGACACAAAAACTTTGGGGATTTTTTTAGACCTTTTATTGTAATGTAGATGTTTGTTTTATATAAAGGACACTATGGGGTACATTAATCAAACCCCGGGTGGATCAGATTCGCTATAGCGAATCATGTCCACCCTGCATAACTAAATGCAGACAACATAGGCTGTCAGAATTTACCATTGCACAAACATTTCTAGTGAAATTCTTGTGCAATGCCACCCCCTGCACATTCGCAGCCAATCGGCCACTAGCAGTGGGTGTCAGGATGATTGGAGTCCACTACCAAACAGGATGAGTTAAGGAGCAGCGGTCTTACGACCTCTGCTTCTTAACTAATGTTTCTGACGAGCATGAAACATCGGGCAGAGCAAGCAGAATCCGCTGCTTGATAAATCTTCCCCTACATATCAACATAAACATTTCTCAAGATAAAATTTGTGTTTATAATTTTTTTTAAGGGTCTTGCTGTACAGACGAGACTTCTTAGAATATCTCACCTGAGTTGCAAGGTTTTGAATATCAGGCCCTAAGTATTCTCTTTTGGCATGAACCATAAATCAGCTTTCTCCAGGGAATAGCATACAGTTCTCTCCAGGGGTTAACATAAAAATTAAGAAAAATGTATACATTTCTTTAATAAAAGTGGTTTACATGTTTTACAATGCATATATATATATATATATATATATATATATATATATATAGGAGTAAGTAAAATGTGTCTCCTCAGCGAACTGAGTTGATACAAGTGATACTCTGTAGTAGGCGCTAGTCAAAAAATGAATAGGAAATAGTGGCAGCTATATAGGACAAGTACTGGGAGGGATGTGAAGCCCTAGACAGTAAGAGTAAATGTATATTCAAGGATTGATACAGCGCCTATATTTCCAATAAACTGTTGGGGTATGTAAGGAATATAAAATGAATAAAATAAATTAAAATAAATGAAAGTCCAGCTAAA
This sequence comes from Bombina bombina, assembly GCF_027579735.1. Taxonomy (NCBI): domain Eukaryota; kingdom Metazoa; phylum Chordata; class Amphibia; order Anura; family Bombinatoridae; genus Bombina; species Bombina bombina. The sequence continues at coordinate 912,021,679 of NC_069499.1, forward strand.
AATTACATATAAAATATATGAACTATGAAACAATGTTCATATGAGTCCTAAAAATGTATATAGTTCGTAGTGAATCTCCAGATGTAGTTGATATACAGTTATAGATGGTATATAATACCCTTACCAGATATTACCTCAATCGAATGAGGTAAGTATGCCGCACTGGGGGTATATATAGATGATTGGATTTCCTCCTTGTATCCAGCTGCAGTGCCTCTTTTAGTATTCATTAGCCTCCTGGAGTATGCAGGGATGTGTTTCTGATGGTGAATAGATCCCTTACACTTCCTGTGGGTTGGTGGTTGGCCTCTTGGAGTGCTTTTTCTGTCTTGGTATTAACTCAATCGAATGAGGTAAGTATGCCGCACTGGGGGTATATATAGATGATTGGATTTCCTCCTTGTATCCAGCTGCAGTGCCTCTTTTAGTATTCGTTAGCCTCCTGGAGTATGCAGGGATGTGTTTCTGATGGTGAATAGATCCCTTACACTTCCTGTGGGTTGGTGGTTGGCCTCTTGGAGTGCTTTTTCTGTCTTGGTATTAACTTTCTCCAGCGTAAGGATACTGGACTTTTTTCAAACACCAAAATATTCTTTAATGTGACGTTTCGGAGACAAAGTATCCCCTTCCTCAGACAGTTTTAAGCAACTTTCTAATTGACTCCTATTACAGTTTTTTTTCATTCTCTTGCTATCTTTATTTGAAAGTCAGGAATGTAAAGCTTAGGAGTCGTCCCATTTTAGGATGGATTTTTTTCGAATGGGCGAGAGGCTGGAGAGAGCAAGGCCAGTTAGTAGGTTATTGCAGAAGTCAAGTCGGGAAATAACAAGGGAGTGGATTAGTTTCTTAGAGGTGTCAGCTTATTACTTTGCTGTTGTACATAAAAGAGTTAATACGTGATGAATGGGCCTGATTTTCAAAGCTTCCCGGCATGGAGAGAAATGACACAAAAACTTTGGGGATTTTTTTAGACCTTTTATTGTAATGTAGATGTTTGTTTTATATAAAGGACACTATGGGGTACATTAATCAAACCCCGGGTAGAACCAGATTCGCTATAGCGAATCATGTCCACCCTGCATAACTAAATGCCGACAACATAGGCTGTCAGAATTTACCATTGCACAAACATTTCTAGTGAAATTCTTGTGCAATGCCACCCCCCTGCACATTCGCAGCCAATCGGCCACTAGCAGTGGGTGTCAGGATGATTGCAGTCCACTACCAAACAGGATGAGTTAAGGAGCAGCGGTCTTACGACCTCTGCTTCTTAACTAATGTTTCTGACGAGCATGAAACATCGGGCAGAGCAAGCAGAATCCGCTGCTTGATAAATCTTCCCCTACATATCAACATACACATTTCTCAAGATAAAATTTGTGTTTATAATTTTTTTTAAGGGTCTTGCTGTACAGACGAGACTTCTTAGAATATCTCACCTGAGTTGCAAGGTTTTGAATATCAGGCCCTAAGTATTCTCTTTTGGCATGAACCATAAATCAGCTTTCTCCAGGGAATAGCATACAGTTCTCTCCAGGGGTTAACATAAAAATTAAGAAAAATGTATACATTTCTTTAATAAAAGTGGTTTACATGTTTTACAATGCATATATATATATATATATATATATATATATATATATATATATATATATATATATATATATATATATATATTACAAAATACACATTAGTAACTAGACTGGGGGATAGACAATAAGAAACTATTCCTTATAGACATATATTTTACGGGTTTGTATGCATGTGTTATTTTTTCAAATGTAATGCATTAATTACTACTATAATCATATTTTAAAATGTCCTAAATGTGGCTCTTTAAACTAATCCTAACTCACTGAGTCCTTGAGGGGACTGAGTGAACCTGTAATAATTGGATTGAATATATTCATTAGGAGGCTATGAAATATCCCTTTTTACTAAGGAATTTCACCGTTTTTTCTCTCTCTTTATTGTAAACAGAATATCATCATAGACAAAGCACAAATATTACTGTATTCCCAGCATTTAGGATGAAATATATGTCCTAGGTTGGGGAAACATTTATCTTGGAGACATCATTTTTTTTCCTGTATCCTGTCATCAGCCATAAGAAAGTGACAGCTTTTGTTAAAAAAAATAGTAATAAAATTGCCTGCATGGTAAATGTGATACTAAGTAACAATGATAGAGAGGCAGAGCGAATGAATAACATAACTGACGCCTCAAGGATATTCTTCCAAAATTTTTAACCTGTCCAAATAAAATATATCATCTATGTGCTGAAAGAATGTCAAAAAATGTAGAATACAAAGAAATGTAACAGTCTACATAAATAAATGGAAAGGCAGTGAGAGTGTACAAAATCTGACCTACCGAACATACTGTTTTACTAATTTTTACTCCAAGTAGAATGTCTCCATTTGTTAAGTTGCTATTTCAGCTTTTGGGTCCTTGTCTTGCAGTTTTGCCTATGTAAGCTGCAACAGGAAGTTAAAGGGACAGTCTACACCTGAATTTTTATTGTTTAAAAAGATAGATAATCCCTTTATTACTCATGTCCAAGTTTTGCACAACCAACACTGTTATATTAATACTGTATATGTTTTACCTCTGTATCTAAGCCTCTGCAGACTTCCCCTTATCTCAGTGCTTTTGACAGACATGCAGCTTAGCCAATCAGTGCAGACTCCTAAATAACTCCACCGGAGTGAGCACAATGTTATCTATATGACACACATGAACTATCACTGTCTAACTGTGAAAAACTTTCAAAATGCTCTGAGCTAGGAGGCGGTTTTCAATGGTTTAGAAATCAGTTTGCTCCTATCTAGGTTTAGCTTTTCAAAAATACCACCAAGGGAACAAAGCAAATTTGATGATAAAAGTCAATTGGAAAGTTGTTTAAAATTGCATGCCCTATCTGAATCATGAAAGTTTAATTTTGACTAGCCTGTCCCTTTAAGAAACAGCGGTTGTCTTCTTGTTCTACCCACCACATCAGATGTAGTGGTACAGTTACCAACCCTTCTTTATTTCCAGGGATCTCCCTTATTTGCCCAAACTTTTTTACAGCCTCCCATGCTACCTTTTTAATCTGCTCTTAGAAAATTGTTATCCCTTATTTTTATACAACATGTAAAATTGAAATTTCAAACATTTAGGGCTATCTTACATCCCCAAACAGGCAAATTCGCCTGTATGTGGGCGCACGATAAATAACAAGCTATTACAAGTGGCTGGTTATTGCTACCAATAGCTTGCGGTAGCACTTAGTGTTTAGAAAATTTATATATTAGCATTTTTATTTTTTAATAAAGTAACTGCTAGTTATAAGGGTCTAAAGTTGATGGGTGTGGGGTGTTAGAAAAAAAACAGCACTGAAAAGTGCCTTTACATTTCTATCTATGGGGCCGACATATCATGATCCGTATGGAGCTTGATGCCCCTGTTTCTGCGCGAGCATTCAGGCTCGCCGCAAACAGAAGTTATGAAGCAGCGGTCTAGTCCTTTACTTTCATTGGGAGCATTGTTTTACTAGTAAGCTAATCCTGTTATATATGGACTATTTGTATAATGCGGATGTATATTATAAGAGAATTGTTTTGTACGTAAGCTCCTCCTATAATATAATATAAAACAATAAATTACTATCTACATAGGAGAAATTCATAAAGAGAGATTGAATATTTAGTTACACATATTGCAGCGTTGACAGCATGAAATACATTAGTTGATTAATCCGAAGTGATTCTGGCAGTTGTAGCCATAGTAACAATGAATCCTTATGTGTGTTGTATGCATATTTAATTTGACTTGTATCATGTTTAAAATTGCATTGTGAATAACTACAGCTGTTGGGCATTGTATTTATAAGGTCCACTTTGATTGGACCAGCATTAAAGGGACACTAAACCCAATTTTATTCTTTCATGATTCAGATAGAGCATGCAATTTTTAGCAACTTTCTAATTTACTCCTTTTTCGTTCTCTTGCTATCTTTATTTGGAAAAGAAGGCATCTAAGCTAAGGAGCCAGACAATTTGTGGTTCAGACCCTGGACAGCACTTGTTTATTGGTGCTGTCCAATCGGCAAGGGCAACCCAGGTTGTGAACCAAAAATGGTCCGGCTTCTAAACTTACATTCTTGCTTTTCAAATAAAGATAGCAAGAGAATGAAGAAAATTGATAATAGGAGTAAATTAGAAAGTTGCTTAAAATTGCATGCTCTACCTGAATCATGAAAGAAAAAAATTGGGTTCAGTGTCCCTTTAAGTAGGCGTGTAATGTTTTAACCTATCTAAAAGTAACTTTGGCTTTTTAAATCTGTGTGAGGCCATGCACTGTAGGCTATGTTTACGGCTGTCTCAAGTCGAAACGATTTAGCCGTCCAGTGCTTAAAGGGACAGTCTACACCTAAATTTTTATTGTTTTAAAAGAAAGATAATCCCTTTATTATCCATTCCCTATTTTTGCATAACCAACACAGTTATTCTAATACACGTTTTACCTCTGTGATTATCTTGTATCTAAGTCTTTGCAAATTGCCCCCTTATTTCAGATTTTTTGACAGACTTGCACTTTAGCCAATCAGTGCTTACTCCTAGGTAACTCCACGTGCATGAGCACAGTGTTATCTATATGACACACATGAACTAACACCCTCTAGTGGTTAAAAAAAACCCTCAAAATGCATTCATTAAGTGGCATCCTTCAAGGTCTAAGAAATTAGCATATGAACCTCCTAAGTTTAGCTTTCAACTAAGAATATCCAGAGAACAAAGCAAATGGTGATAAAAGTAAATTGGAAAGTTGTTTAAAATTGCATGCCCTATTTGAATCATGAAAGTTTATTTTGGACTAGACTATCCCTTTAACCACTTGTATGCTTGATTTTCTGGGGTTGGATTCCAGGTTTTTAATTTTAAACAATAAACCTTTCTTTAAACTATACACATAATAACACAAGAATCTCTTTTTATTCAAGTATCAAGCATGGATATAAGAGAGCAGAACCAAGACCAAAGTTACAGAACGCTTCAGTCACTACTGGGAGCTAATTAAACACATCTGAGTTAATGACAAAAGGCATATGTGTGTAGCCACCAATCAGCAGCTAGCTCCCAGTAGTGCATTCCTGCTTATGGCCCTAAATATGTATGCTCTTGGAAAAAGGATACCGATAGAACAAAGTACATTTGCTAATAGAAATCAACTGAAAAATCTCTTAAAAATTGTATGTACTGCCTTAATCATGAATGTTTAAATTTGACTTTCATGTCCCTTTAAATGAGCTTGTGCTCATTGTTCTTTTCTAACGGCTAGATTTAGAGTTTTGTCGGTAACAACCCGCGTAGCTAACGCTGGCTTTTTTCTGGCCGCACCTTTAAAATAACTCTGGTATTGAGAGTCCACAGAATGGCTGTGTTAGGCTCCAAAAAAGGAGCGTACAGCATATTTAACGCCAGTGCAACTCTCGATACCAGAGTTGCTTACAGACGCTGCCAGCCTCAAAAACGTGCTCGTGCACGATTCCCCCATAGAAAATAATGGGGCTGTTTGAGCTGAAAAAAAAAACCTAACACCTGCAAAAAAGCTGCGTTCAGCTCCTAACGCAGCCCCATTGCTTGCTATGGGGAAACACTTCCTACGTCTGCACCTAACACTCTAACATGTACCCCGAGTCTAAACACCCCTAACCTTACACTTATTAACCCCTATTCTGCCGCCCCCGCTATCGCTGACCCCTGTATATTATTTTTAACCCCTAATCTGCCGCTCCGTAAACCGCCGCTACTTACATTATCCCTATGTACCCGTAATCTGCTGCCCCTAACACCGCCGACCACTATATTATATTTATTAACCCCTAATCTGCCCCCCACAACGTCGCCTCCACCTGCCTACACTTATTAACCCCTAATCTGCCGACCGGACCGCACCGCTATTATTATAAAGTTATTAACCCCTAATCCGCCTCACTAACCCTATAATAAATAGTATTAACCCCTAATCTGCCCTCCCTAACATCGCCGACACCTAACTTCAAACATTAACCCCTAATCTGCCGACTGGAGCTCACCGCTATTCTAATAAATGTATTAACCCCTAAAGCTAAGTCTAACCCTAACACTAACACCCCCCTAAATTAAATATAATTTACATCTAACAAAATTAATTAACTCTTATTAAATAAATTATTCCTATTTAAAGCTAAATACTTACCTGTAAAATAAATCCTAATATAGCTACAATATAAATTATATTTATATTATAGCTATTTTAGGATTTATATTTATTTTTTAGGTAACTTTGTATTTATTTTAACCAGGTACAATAGCTAAAATAGTTAAAATAATTACAAAATTACCTGTAAAATAAATCCTAACCTAAGTTACAATTAAACCTAACACTACACTATCAATAAATTAATTAAATAAAATACCTACAATTACCTACAATTAAACCTAACACTACACTATCAATACATTAATTAAATACAATATCTACAAATAAATACAATGAAATAAACTAACTAAAGTACAAAAAATAAAAAAGAACTAAGTTACAAAAAATTAAAAAATATTTACAAACATCAGAAAAATATTACAACAATTTTAAACTAATTACACCTACTCTAAGCCCCCTAATAAAATAACAAAGACCCCCAAAATAAAAAAATGCCCTACCCTATTCTAAATTACTAAAGTTCAAAGCTCTTTTACCTTACCAGCCCTGAACAGGGCCCTTTGCGGTGCATGCCCCAAAGAATTCAGCTCTTTTGCCTGTAAAAAAACACATACATTACCCCCCCCAACATTACAACCCACCACCCACATACCCCTAATCAAACCCAAACCCCCCTTAAATAAACCTAACACTAAGCCCCTGAAGATCTTCTTACCTTATCTTCACCATACCAGGTTCACCGATCGATCCAGAAGAGCTCCTCCGATGTCCTGATCCAAGCCCAAGCGGGGGGCTGAAGAGGTCCATGATCCGGCTGAAGTCATCATCCAAGCGGGAGCTGAAGAGGTCCATGATCCGGCTGAAGTCTTCTATCAACGGCATCTTCAATCTTCTTTCTTCGGGAGCCATCATCTTCCATCCGACGCAGAACATCCTCTTCTCGCGACGCCTACTCGTCGAATGACGGTTCCTTTAAATGACGTCATCCAAGATGGCGTCCCTCGAATTCCGATTGGCTGATAGGATTCTATCAGCCAATCGGAATTAAGGTAGGAATATTCTGATTGGCTGATGGAATCAGCCAATCAGAATCAAGTTCAATCCGATTGGCTGATCCAATCAGCCAATCAGATTGAGCTTGCATTCTATTTGCTGTTCCGATCAGCCATCAGAATATTCCTACCTTAATTCCGATTGGCTGATAGAATCCTATCAGCCAATCGGAATTCGAGGGACGCCATCTTGGATGACGTCATTTAAAGGAACCGTCATTCTGCGAGTAGGCGTCGTGAGAAGAGGATGTTCTGCGTCGGATGGAAGATGATGGCTCCCGAAGAAAGAAGATTGAAGATGCCGTTGATAGAAGACTTCAGCCGGATCATGGACCTCTTCAGCTCCCGCTTGGATGAAGACTTCAGCCGGATCATGGACCTCTTCAGCTCCCGCTTGGATGATGACTTCAGCCGGATCATGGACCTCTTCAGCCCCCCGCTTGGGCTTGGATCAGGACATCGGAGGAGCTCTTCTGGATCGATCGGTGAACCTGGAATGGTGAAAATAAGGTAGGAAGATCTTCAGGGGCTTAGTGTTAGGTTTATTTAAGGGGGGTTTGGGTTAGATTAGGGGTATGTGGGTGGTGGGTTGTAATGTTGGGGGGGGTATTGTATGTGTTTTTTTAAAGGCAAAAGAGCTGAATTCTTTGGGGCATGCCCCGCAAAGGGCCCTGTTCAGGGCTGGTAAGGTAAAAGAGCTTTGAACTTTAGTAATTTAGAATAGGGTAGGGCATTTTTTTATTTTGGGGGTCTTTGTTATTTTATTCGGGGGCTTAGAGTAGGTGTAATTAGTTTAAAATTGTTGTAATATTTTTCTGATGTTTGTAAATATTTTTTTATTTTTTGTAACTTAGTTCTTTTTTATTTTTTGTACTTTAGTTAGTTTATTTCATTGTATTTATTTGTAGATATTGTATTTAATTAATGTATTGATAGTGTAGTGTTAGGTTTAATTGTAGGTAATTGTAGGTATTTTATTTAATTAATTTATTGATAGTGTAGTGTTAGGTTTAATTGTAACTTAGGTTAGGATTTATTTTACAGGTAATTTTGTAATTATTTTAACTATTTTAGCTATTGTACCTGGTTAAAATAAATACAAAGTTACCTGTAAAATAAATATAAATCCTAAAATAGCTATAATATAAATATAATTTATATTGTAGCTATATTAGGATTTATTTACAGGTAAGTATTTAGCTTTAAATAGGAATAATTTATTGAATAAGAGTTAATTAATTTCGTTAGATGTAAATTATATTTAACTTAGGGGGGTGTTAGTGTTAGGGTTAGACTTAGCTTTAGGGGTTAATACATTTATTAGAATAGCGGTGAGCTCCAGTCGGCAGATTTGGGGTTAATGTTTGAAGTTAGGTGTCGGCGATGTTAGGGAGGGCAGATTAGGGGTTAATACTATTTATTATAGGGTTAGCGAGGTGGATTAGGGGTTAATAAGTGTAGGCAGGTGGAGGCGACATTGTGGGGGGCAGATTTGGAGTTAATAAATATAATATAGGGGTCGGCGGTGTTAGGGGCAGCAGATTAGGGGTACATAAGGATAACGTAAATAGCGGCGCTTTGCGGTCGGCAGATTAGGGGTTAATTATTGTAGGTAGCTGGCGGCGACGTTGTGGGGGGCAGGTTAGGGGTTAATAAATATAATATATGGGTCGGCGGTGTTAGGGGCAGCAGATTAGGGGTACATAAGTATAATGTAGGTGGCGGTCGGCAGATTAGGGGTTAAAAAAATGTAATCGAGTGGGGGCGATGTGGGGGGACCTCGGCTTAGGGGTACATAGGTAGTTTATGGGTGTTAGTGTACTTTAGAGCACAGTAGTTAAGAGCTTTATGAACCGGCGTTAGCCCAGAAAGCTCTTAACTACTGACTTTTTTCTGCGGCTGGAGTTTTGTCGTTAGATTTCTAACGCTCACTTCAGCCACGACTCTAAATACCGGAGTTAGAAAGATTCCATTGTAAAGATAGGATACGCAATTGACATAAGGGGATCTGCGGTATGGAAAAGTCGCGGCTGAAAAGTGAGCATTAGACCCTTTCCTGACTGACTCCAAATACCGGCGTTAGCCTAAAAGCAGCGTTAGGAGCCTCTAACGCTGGTTTTCACGGCTACCACCAAACTCCAAATCTAGGCCTAAATATTCATCACATAGCTTGTAACATGGTCAGACAGACTGCAGCAAAAGGGAAGATTAAAGGGAAATGAAACCCAAAATTTTTCTTTTTCTTATTTTTCATTATTCAAATTGAGCATGTGATTTTAAACAACTTTCCAATATACTTCTTTTATCCAATTTGCTGCATTTTCTTAGTATTCTTTTTTGACGGAGCAGCTATGCACTACTAGAAGCTATCTGAAGAAATCTGGTGAACCAATGAAAAGATGCAGCCACCAATCAGCAGCTAACTCCCAGTAATGCATCGCTGCTCCTAAGCCTACCTAGATATTATTTTCAACTAAGCATACCAAGAGAATGAAGCAATTCAGATAATAGAAGCAAATTGTGAAGTTGTTTAAAATCACATGTTCTGTCTGAATCATGAAAGAAAAAAAATTGGTTTCATGTCCCTTTAACCTCTTAACAATCAAGGACGTTTCAGGCACGTCCTACAAAAAGTGTCAGTTAAGGACCAAGGACGTGCCTGACATGTCATCTGGGGTTTTAAGTGCTGGAAGCGATGGTGATCGCTTTCAGAAACTTTCAGGGTATTGCAGTGATGCCTCGATATTGGGGTATCCTGCAATACCCTTTTTTTAGGTACTGATGCAGAGAGAGCCACTCTGTGGCCCTCTCTGCATCGGCCGTCAATGGTGCCGATCGTTGGTGGGTGGGAGCCGTAGCAGGGAGGGGGTGGGCGCGAGGGGGCAGGAGAGCGCACCACATTTACATTAATGTATTGAAAATTTATGGGAAGGAGGGAAAGGGAGGGGGGAATAAATGTTGGGCAAGGAATCTGGGAGGGGGGTTGGGTATTGAGGGGGCAGCTACATTACAGAATTTTTTTATTGTATATAAAAAAATAAAAAACATTTTTTTTGGCAAACTGGGTACTGGCAGACAGCTGTTTGGTAGACAGGGACTGATGCAGAGAGAGTCAGAGGGATTATTTTTGTTATAAATCAAAACAGAAAACTGTACATCACCTGTAATGCACATCATTGGCACACTAATCTATATGTACTTCAATAAAGAGCTTCATGGAAACTATAAATTTATTCTATAAATTGATAACTTTTCATAGCATTGTGGAGAGAAGTGAACTTTTGTCTGTGTCTCAGATTTTAGTTCCTCTACAACAAGGAAGAAACTAAGATGGATTTTATATTTAACAAAAAAAAAATAAGTCATTTTAATTTCATTTTAAACGACTATGTGATTTATTCATTTGTCAAGTACTCTGCAAATTATGTTCTCATAATCTGAGCGGAAATGGAAACAAAGAGGTGACAGAAGATAAGAACCACTCACTTTTAGTTTGCTCATTCTTCATACTTCTGGGAAAATACAGACTTTGCTAATTACTTTGTTTTTTTAAGGATAAAACCAAATATGTTCACATTGAGTAATCACATAACAACATAATTTATGTAAGAACTTACCTGATAAATTCATTTCTTTCATATTAGCAAGAGTCCATGAGCTAGTGACGTATGGGATATACATTCCTACCAGGAGGGGCAAAGTTTCCCAAACCTCAAAATGCCTATAAATACACCCCTCACCACACCCATAAATCAGTTTAACGAATAGCCAAGAAGTGGGGTGATAAGAAAAAAGTGCGAAGCATAAATATAAGGAATTGGAATAATTGTGCTTTATGCAAAAAAATCATAACCACCACAAAAAAAGGGTGGGCCTCATGGACTCTTGCTAATATGAAAGAAATGAATTTATCAGGTAAGTTCTTACATAAATTATGTTTTCTTTCATGTAATTAGCAAGAGTCCATGAGCTAGTGACGTATGGGATAATGACTACCCAAGATGTGGATCTTCCACGCAAGAGTCACTAGAGAGGGAGGGATAAAAAAAAGACAGACAATTCCGCTGAAAATAATCCACACCCAAAAATAAAGTTTAAATCTTATAAAGAAAAAAACTGAAAATATAAGCAGAAGATTCAAACTGAAACAGCTGCCTGAAGTACTTTTCTACCAAAGACAGCTTCAGAAGAAGAAAATACATCAAAATGGTAGAATTTAGTAAAAGTATGCAAAGAAGACCAAGTTGCTGCTTTGCAAATCTGATCAACCGAAGCTTCATTCCTAAACGCCCAGGAAGTAGAAACTGACCTAGTAGAATGAGCTGTAATCCTTTGAGGCGGAGTTTTACCCGACTCGACATAAGCATGATGAATTAAAGATTTCAACCAAGATGCCAAAGAAATGGCAGAGGCCTTCTGACCTTTCCTAGAACTGGAAAAGATAACAAATAGACTAGAAGTCTTTTGGAAATTCTTAGTTGCTTCAACATAATATTTCAAAGCTCTAACTACATCCAAAGAATGCAATGATTTCTCCTTAGAATTCTTAGGATTAGGACATAATGAAGGAACCACAATTTCTCTACTAATGTTGTTGGAATTCACAACCTTAGGTAAAAATTTAAAAGAAGTTTGCAACATCGCCTTATCCTGGTGAAAAATCAGAAAAGGAGACTCACAAGAAAGAGCAGATAATTCAGAAACTCTTCTGGCAGAAGAGATGGCCAAAAGGAACAAAACTTTCCAAGAAAGTAATTTAATGTCCAATGAATGCATAGGTTCAAACGGAGGAGCTTGAAGAGCCCTCAGAACCAAATTCAAACTCCAAGGAGGAGAAATTGACTTAATGACAGGTTTTATACGAACCAAAGCTTGTACAAAACAATGAATATCAGGAAGATTAGCAATCTTTCTGTGAAAAAGAACAGAAAGAGCAGAGATTTGTCCTTTCAAGGAACTTGCAGACAAACCTTTATCCAAACCATCCTGAAGAAACTGTAAAATTCTCGGGATTCTAAAAGAATGCCAGGAAAAATGATGAGAAAGACACCAAGAAATATAAGTGTTCCAGACTCTATAATATATCTCCCTAGATACAGATTTACGAGCCTGTAACATAGTATTAATCACAGAGTCAGAGAAACCTCTTTGACTAAGAATCAAGCGTTCAATCTCCATACCTTTAAATTTAAGGATTTGAGATCCTGATGGAAAAAAGGACCTTGCGACAGAAGGTCTGGCCTTAACGGAAGAGTCCACGGTTGGCAAGAGGCCATCCGGACAAGATCCGCATACCAAAACCTGTGAGGCCATGCTGGAGCTACCAGCAGAACAAACGAGCATTCCTTCAGAATCTTGGAGATTACTCTTGGAAGAAGAACTAGAGGCGGAAAGATATAGGCAGGATGATACTTCCAAGGAAGTGACAATGCATCCACTGCTACCGCTTGAGGATCCCTGGATCTGGACAGATACCTGGGAAGTTTCTTGTTTAGATGAGAGGCCATCAAAATCTATTTCTGGAAGTCCCCACATTTGAACAATCTGAAGAAATACCTCTGGGTGAAGAGACCATTCGCCCAGATGTAACGTTTGGCGACTGAGATAATCCGCTTCCCAATTGTCTATACCTGGGATATGAACCGCAGAAACTAGACAGGAGCTGGATTCCGCCCATACCAGAATTCGAGATACTTCTTTCATAGCCAGAGGACTGTGAGTCCTTCCTTGATGATTGATGTATGCCACAGTTGTGACATTGTCTGTCTGAAAACAAATGAACGATTCTCTCTTTAGAAGAGGCCAAGACTGAAGAGCTCTGAAAATTATTAAAATATTGATCGGTAATCTCACCTCCTGAGATTCCCAAACCCCTTGTGCTGTCAGAGACCCCCACACAGCTCCCCAACCTGTAAGACTTGCATCTGTTGAAATTACAGTCCAGGTCGGAAGAACAAAAGAAGCCCCCTGAACTAAACGATGGTGATCTGTCCACCACGTCAGAGAGTGTCGTACAATCGGTTTTAAAGATATTAATTGAGATATCTTTGTGTAATCCCTGCACCACTGGTTCAGCATACAGAGCTGAAGAGGCCGCATGTGAAAACGAGCAAAGGGGATCGCGTCCGATGCAGCAGTCATAAGACCTAGAATTTCCATGCATAACGCTACCGAAGGGAATGATTGTGACTGAAGGGTTCGACAAGCTGATATCAATTTTAGACATCTCTTGTCTGTCAAAGATAGAGTCATGGACACTGAATCTATCTGGAAACCTAAAAAGGTTACCTGTGTCTGAGGAATCAATGAACTTTTTGGTAAATTGATCCTCCAACCATGATGTTGAAGAAACAACACAAGTCGATTCGTATGAGATTCTGCTAAATGTGAAGACTGAGCAAGTACCAAGATATCGTCCAAATAAGGAAATACCACAATACCCTGTTCTCTGATTACAGACAGAAGGGCACCGAGAACCTTCGTAAAAATTCTTGGAGCTGTAGCTAGGCCAAACGGCAGAGCCACAAACTGGTAATGCTTGTCTAGGAAAGAGAATCTCAGAAACTGATAGTGATCTGGATGAATCGGAATATGCAGATATGCATCCTGTAAATCTATTGTAGACATATAATGCCCTTGCTGAACAAAAGGCAGGATAGTCCTTACAGTTACCATTTTGAATGTTGGTATCCTTACATAACGATTCAATATTTTTAGATCCAGAACTGGTCTGAAGGAATTCTCCTTCTTTGGTACAATGAAGAGATTTGAATAAAACCCCAGTCCCTGTTCCAGAACTTGAACTGGCATAATTACTCCAGCCAACTCTAGATCTGAAACATATTTCAGAAATGCTTGAGCCTTCGCTGGGTTTACTGGGACACGGGAAAGAAAAAATCTCTTTGCAGGAGGCCTTATCTTGAAGCCAATTCTGTACCCTTCTGAAACAATGTTCTGAATCCAAAGATTGTGAACGGAATTGATCCAAATTTCTTTGAAAAAACGTAATCTGCCCCCTACCAGCTGAGCTGGAATGAGGGCCGCACCTTCATGTGGACTTAGGAGCTGGCTTTGATTTTCTAAAAGGCTTGGATTTATTCCAGACTGGAGATGGTTTCCAAACTGATACCACTCCTGAGGATGAAGGATCAGGTTTTTGTTCCTTGTTGTGACGAAAGGAACGAAAACGATTATTAGACCTAAATTTACCTTTAGATTTTTTATCCTGTGGTAAAAAATTTCCTTTACCTCCAGTAACAGTTGAGATAATAGAATCCAACTGAGAACCAAACAATTTATTACCCTGGAAAGAAAGGGAAAGCAGAGTAGACTTAGAAGACATATCAGCATTCCAAGTTTTAAGCCATAAAGCTCTTCTAGCTAAAATAGCTAGAGACATATACCTGACATCAACTCTAATGATATCAAAGATGGCATCACAAATAAAATTATTAGCATGTTTAAGAAGAATAATAATGCTAAGAGAATTATGATCTGTTTGACCAAAAAGTTGAAGCTGCAGCAACATCCGCTAAAGATATAGCAGGTCTAAGAAGATTACCTGAACACAAGTAAGCTTTTCTTAGAAAGGATTCAATTTTCCTATCTAAAGGATCCTTAAAGGAAGTACCATCTGCCGTAGGAATAGTAGTACGCTTAGCAAGAGTAGAGACAGCCCCATCAACCTTAGGGATTTTGTCCCAAAACTCTAATCTGTCAGATGGCACAGGATATAATTGCTTAAAACGTTTAGAAGGAGTAAATGAATTACCCAAATTATTCCATTCCCTGGAAATTACTTCAGAAATAGCACTAGGGACAGGAAAAACTTCTGGAATAACTACAGGAGATTTAAAAACCTTATCTAAACGTTTAGATTTAGTATCAAGAGGACCAAAATCCTCAATTTCTAATGCAATTAGGACTTCTTTAAGTAAAGAATGAATAAATTCAATTTTAAATAAATATGAAGATTTATCAGCATCAACCTCTGAGACAGAATCCTCTGAACCAGAAGAACCATTATCAGAATCAGAATGATGATGTTCATTTAAAAATTCATCTGAAAAATGAGAAGTTTTAAAAGACTTTTTACGTTTACTAGAAGGAGGAATAACAGACATAGCCTTCTTAATGGATTTAGAAACAAAATCTCTTATGTTATCAGGAACACTCTGAGTATTAGATGTTGACGGAACAGCAACAGGTAATGTAACAGTACTAAAGGAAATATTATCTGCATTAACAAGTTTGTCATGACAAACAGTACAAAAAACAGCTGGAGGAACAGATACCATAAGTTTACAGCAGATACACTTAGCTTTGGTAGCTCCAGCACCAGGCAGCGATTTTCCAGAAGTATCTTCTGACTCAGTTTCAACATGGGACATCTTGCAATATGTAATAGAAAAAACAACATATAAAGCAAAATTGATCAAACTCCTTAAATGACAGTTTCAGGAATGGGAAAAAATGCCAGTGAACAAGCTTCTAGCAACCAGAAGCAATAAATAATGAGAATTAAATAATGTGGAGACAATAGTGACGCCCATATTTTTTTAGCGCCAAAAATGACGCCCACATTATTTGGCGCCTAAATGCTTTTGGCGCCAAAAATGACGCCACACCCGGAACGCCGACACTTTTGGCGCAAAAGAACGTCAAAAATGACGCAACTTCCGGGGACACGTATGACGCCGGAAACAGAAAAAAATGTTTGCGCCAAAAAAGTCCACGCCAAGAATGATGCAATAAAATGAAGCATTTTCAGCCCCCGCGAGCCTAACAGCTCACAGGGAAAAAAGTCAAATTTTAAGGTAATAAAAAAAATGGATTTATTCATATGCATTATCCCAAATATGAAACTGACTGTCTGAAATAAGGAATATTGAACATCCTGAGTCAAGGCAAATAAATGTTTGAATACATATATTTAGAACTTTATAAAAAAGTGCCCAACCATAGCTTAGAGTGTCACAGAAAATAAGACTTACTTACCCCAGGACACTCATCTAAATGTTGTAGAAAGCCAAACCAGTACTGAAACGAAAATCAGCAGAGGTAATGGTATATAAATAAGAGTATATCGTCGATCTGAAAAGGGAGGTAAGAGATGAATCTCTACGACCGATAACAGAGAACCTATGAAATAGACCCCGTAGAAGGAGATCATTGAATTCAAATAGGCAATACTCTCCTCACATCCCTATGACATTCACTGCACGCTGAGAGGAAAACCGGGCTCCAACCTGCTGCGGAGCGCATATCAACGTAGAATCTAGCACAAACTTACTTCACCACCTCCAAAGGAGGCAAAGTTTGTTAAACTGATTTATGGGTGTGGTGAGGGGTGTATTTATAGGCATTTTGAGGTTTGGGAAACTTTGCCCCTCCTGGTAGGAATGTATATCCCATACGTCACTAGCTCATGGACTCTTGCTAATTACATGAAAGAAAGTATTATTTTATTTTAAAATGTAAAGATTTTTTTTCTTTCATCTTGTTATTTTCATGGGAATTCGTTTTTTTATAATAAAGTCATGGTGAAAATTTTATAAAATGTGTCAAAACCCCTTAGACCTTCCTTAGGTAAGTTATCAAAACTGTGGGTTTTAGTTAAAAGGACGGAATACTGTATTTTTTCCCTCTTTTTAGGGCTAGATACGAGTGGTGCGCCAACTGTTGCGCGCAAGCGAAAAGGGGTTTATCGCAGCTCTTTTACTAGTCGAAAGTACATGTGTTTGCACAAAACACATCAAACATACATGATTTCCTTGAAATGTCACATTTGAATAAAAAAACACTACAATCAGAAATCCAGGGAGAGCGGACATGTTTTTTAATATTTGATAACATTTTTGGCTTCTGTCCCCCTGGTTGGCTGCAGAGGAGATGAGAGTGCTTTTCCATAATGTTTTGCATATATATATATATATATATATATATATATATATATATATATATATATATATATACAGTATATATATATATATATATATATATATATATTGCACACAGAAAATATCAGCGCTGCTGAAAAAGAATCCCCAAAAGATGGAGAAAACACTAGTCTCTCTCTCTCTCTCTATATATATATATATATATATATATATATACATACAGGGAGTGCAGAATTATTAGGCAAATGAGTATTTTGACCACATCATCCTCTTTATGCATGTTGTCTTACTCTAAGCTGTATAGGCTCGAAAGCCTACTACCAATTAAGCATATTAGGTGATGTGCATCTCTGTAATGAGAAGGGGTGTGGTCTAATGACATCAACACCCTATATCAGGTGTGCATAATTATTAGGCAACTTCCTTTCCTTTGGCAAAATGGGTCAAAAGAAGGACTTGACAGGTTCAGAAAAGTCAAATAGTGAGATATCTTGCAGAGGGATGCAGCACTCTTAAAATTGCAAAGCTTCTGAAGCGTGATCATCGAACAATCAAGCGTTTCATTCAAAATAGTCAACAGGGTCGCAAGAAGCGTGTGGAAAAACCAAGGCGCAAAATAACTGCCCATGAACTGAGAAAAGTCAAGCGTGCAGCTGCCAAGATGCCACTTGCCACCAGTTTGGCCATATTTTCAGAGCTGCAACATCACTGGAGTGCCTAAAAGCACAAGGTGTGCAATACTCAGAGACATGGCCAAGGTAAGAAAGGCTGAAAGACGACCACCACTGAACAAGACACACAAGCTGAAACGTCAAGACTGGGCCAAGAAATATCTCAAGACTGATTTTTCTAAGGTTTTATGGACTGATGAAATGAGAGTGAGTCTTGATGGGCCAGATGGATGGGCCCGTGACTGGATTGGTAAAGGGCAGAGAGCTCCAGTCCGACTCAAACGCCAGCAAGGTGGAGGTGGTTTGGGCTGGTATCATCAAAGATGAGCTTGTGGGGCCTTTTCGGGTTGAGGATGGAGTCAAGCTCAACTCCCAGTCCTACTGCCAGTTTCTGGAAGACACCTTCTTCAAGCAGTGGTACAGGAAGAAGTCTGCATCCTTCAAGAAAAACATGATTTTCATGCAGGACAATGCTCCATCACACGCGTCCAAGTACTCCACAGCGTGGCTGGCAAGAAAGGGTATAAAAGAAGAAAATCTAATGACATGGCCTCCTTGTTCACCTGATCTGAACCCCATTGAGAACCTGTGGTCCATCATCAAATGTGAGATTTACAAGGAGGGAAAACAGTACACCTCTCTGAACAGTGTCTGGGAGGCTGTGGTTGCTGCTGCATGCAATGTTGATGGTGAACATATCAAAACACTGACAGAATCCATGGATGGCAGGCTTTTGAGTGTCCTTGCAAAGAAAGGTGGCTATATTGGTCACTGATTTGTTTTTGTTTTGTTTTTGAATGTCAGAAATGTATATTTGTGAATGTTGAGATGTTATATTGGTTTCACTGGTAAAAATAAATAATTGAAATGGGTATATATTTGTTTTTTGTTAAGTTGCCTAATAATTATGCACAGTAATAGTCACCTGCACACACAGATATCCCCCTAAAATAGCTAAAACTAAAAACAAACTAAAAACTACTTCCAAAAATATTCAGCTTTGATATTAATGAGTTTTTTGGGTTCATTGAGAACATGGTTGTTGTTCAATAATAAAATTAATCCTCAAAAATACAACTTGCCTAATAATTCTGCACTCCCTGTATATATATATATATATATATGTATATATATATATATATATATATATATATATATACAGGGAGTGCAGAATTATTAGGCAAGTTGTATTTTTGAGGAAACGCTTGATTTTTGATGATCACGCTTCAGAAGCTTTGCAATTTTAAGAGTGCTGCATCCCTCTGCAAGATATCTCACTATTTTTGACTTTTCTGAGCCTGTCAAGTCCTTCTTTTGACCCATTTTGCCAAAGGAAAGGAAGTTGCCTAATAATTATGCACACCTGATATAGGGTGTTGATGTCATTAGACCACACCCCTTCTCATTACAGAGATGCACATCACCTAATATGCTTAATTGGTAGTAGGCTTTCGAGCCTATACAGCTTGGAGTAAGACAACATGCATAAAGAGGATGATGTGGTCAAAATACTCATTTGCCTAATAATTCTGCACTCCCTGTATATATATATATGTATAGAAAAGGAAGTCTCAGCAAGATCCAAATTGAACAGAAGAGGGAAAGGGCGGACAGAAGAACTGGATCTGGGTGTAGTATGTTACATTCCACAAAGACAGGAACAAACAAGCAACATTTTCACTCACTTGTAGTGACCTCAAACATTATGAGGTATGGAAAAAGCAGGGGGGTTCATCACAGCCCAGGAAAAAAAATTCAGTTGTTTATATCCACAGGTCAGGCCCACATTTATATTCATCAGCTTAGAAAATTCCTCTCGAAGACGCACCTGTCAGGATGCTGAAGTCCTACAAAAGGATCTCTACGGACGTAAAACTTAGGAGACTATTATAAGTACAAGTGACAGGACCGTATATTAGTGGAAAAGTGGTTTAATAAAGTGTCACAGCACAAGTGAAAGTTAAAATACAGGTATGTACAACAATCAACAGATAAAAATAAAAACTGCTAAAATCTACTTGCTAGCTACTAAAATCACTGTCTAATATATGGCACGTACGGGTCAGCATAAAGTGCAGAAGCTAAAACGCAACAACAGCTGATCAGCTATGCTGCCGTGGTAGAACAGTGTGTAATCTTCGAGGGTCGGAGCTTATGCATTTATATGTGTATATTATATATGTATTTACAGATCTGTACCGCCATCTAAAGTCAGTAGTTATGAGTTTTACGCTACAACGCTGTAACGTAAAACTCATAACTAATGTGTTAAAAAGTACACTTACACCCATAAACTACCTATTAACCCCTAAACTGAGGCCCTCCCGCATCGCAAACACTATTTTAAAGTTTTTAACCCCTAATTTGCCACTGCCGATATTGCCGCCACTTTAAAAAAATACTAACCAATTAAATTAAACTAAACTACACATTAAAAAAATCATAACGCTACAAAGTACATAAATACAAAAACAAAAATACTAAGTTGCAAAAAAATAACAAACACTAAATTACGGAAAATAACAAACGAAATTATCCAAAATAAAAAAAATTACACCTAATCTAATAGCCCTATCAAAATAAAAAAGCCCACCCAAAATAAAAAAAAAAAATCCTAGCCCAAAGTTATCAGCTCTTTTAACTGTAAAATAAAATACAAAGACCCCCCAACAGTAAAACCCACCACCCAACCAACCCCCCAAAATAAAAAACCTAAATCTAAAAAAACCTAAGCTACCCATTGCCCTGAAAAGGGCATTTGTATGGGCATTGCCCTTAAAAGGGCATTTAGCTCTTTTCTGCCCAGACCCTAAACTAAAAAATAAAAACCACTCAATAAACCCTTAAAAAAAGCACTAACCCCCTGACGATCCACTTACAGTTTTTGAAGTCCCGCTTGAGCGATCTTCATCCCGGAGTTGAAGTCCTAATTCAAGCGGTGAGAAGTCATTATGCAGGTAGCCTCTTCAATCTTCATCCCGGAGGCAAAGTCCTGATCCAAGCATCGAGAAGTCTTCATCCAGACGGCCACTTCAATCTTCATCCAAGCGGCATCTTCTATCTTGATCCCGGAGGAGCGGAGCGGGTCCATCCTGATGACATCCGGTGTGGAGCATCCTCTTCATACGGTCGCCGCTGTATGCTAAATCTTCAATGCAAGGGACGCAATTCAAGATGACGTCCCTTGCATTCCTATTGGCTGAAAAATTTTAATCAGCCAATAGAATGAGAGCTACTAAAATCCTATTGGCTGTTCAAATCAGCCAATAGGATTTAAGCAGCTCTCATTCTATTTGATGATAAAATGACCGTACGAAAAGGATGCTCCGCGTCAGATGTCTTCAGGATGGACCCACTCCGTGCCTCCGGGATCAATATAGAAGATTCCGCCTGGATGAAGATTGAAGAGGCCGCCTAGATGAAGACTTCTCGATGCTTGGATCATGACTTCACTGCCGGGATGAAGATTGAAGAGGCCGCCTGGATGAATACTTCTCGCCACCTGGATCAGGACTTCAACTTCAAGCGGGACTTCAAAAACTGTAAGTGAATCATCAGGGGGTTAGTGTTAGGCTTTTTTAAGGGTTTTTTGGGTGTGTTTTTTTTAGTTTAGGGTCTGGGCAGTAAAAGAGCTAAATGCCCTTTTAAGGACAATGCCCATACAATTGCCCTGATGTGGGTAGCTTAGGTTTTTTAGATAGTTTTTTTTATATTGTGGGTTTGGGGGGGGGGGTTGTAATGTTAATGTTATTTGCATTTTTTTTCTTCAGAAAAAGAGCTGATATATTTAGGGCAATGCCCTATAAAAGGCCCTTTTAAGGGCCATTGGTAGTTTATTCTAGATTAGGTTTATTATTTTGGGGTGGTTTTTTTATGGGTATTAGAATAGGAATATTTTTTTATTTTTTTATAATTTGTTATTTTGTGTAATGTATATTTTTAGGGGGTGTTTTTTTTTTTTCCAAAGAGCTCTTTAACTTAGGGCAATGCCATACAAAAGGCCCTTTTAAGGCCCCCCCAAAAGGCCCTTTTAAGATTCCTTGGTAGTTTGGGGGGTGGGGGTTTGTATAGTGTTAGGGGGTGTTTGTATTTTTGTTTGGAGCAAAGGAGCTGTTTAACTCAGGGCAATGCCCTACAAAAGGCCCCTTTAAGGACCCTTGGTAGTTTATTCTAGAGTGGAAAGGAGGGGGGAGGGAGCCTGCAGAAGTTGGAGCGGGGAGTGTGGGGAGGGAGAGGGGGGCTTCTACATTGCAGAATTTTTTTTAATTTTTTACTCATACATTTGTCTTCCATGGGTATTTTAGGAATAAGGATGGAAAACAAAGAAAACTAAAGAGAAACTGTGTGTGTGTAAGTGAGTGAGAGAGAGAGAGAGAGAGAGAGAGAAAGAGAGAGGGAAAAATAGAGAGAGAGAGAGAGAGAGAGAGAGAGAGAGAGAGAGAGAGAGAGAGAGAGAGAGAGAGAGAGAGAAAGAGAGAGAGAAAGAGAGAGGGAAAAAAAAAAATATATATATATATATATATATATATATAGAGAGAGAGAGAGAGAGGGAGAGAGAGAGAAAGAGAGAGAGAAAGAGAGAGAAAACTTAAGCCATGTCATGATGAGATGGAGATAATTTATATTTTCCAAGTAAATTAAAGTTGCAATGTTAAAGGGACAGGTTTTTTTTAGCGGGTATTAGAATAGGAATAATCTTTTTTGGATAATTTTGTTATTTTTTTTTTGTAATGTTAGGTTTTAGTGTAAGACAGCTTAGGTTTTATTTCACAGGTAAGTTTGTATTTATTTTAAATAGGCAGTTATGAGATAGTTAATAACTATTTACTAACTGGTCTACCTAGTTAAAATAAATACAAACTTACCTGTGAAATAAAAATAAAACCTAAGCTAGCTACAATATAACTATTAGTTATATTGTAGCTAGCTTAGGTTTTATTTCACAGGTATTTTTAGTTTTAAATAGGAATTATTTAGTTAATAATTGTAAGTTTAATTTAGATCTTATTTCATTATGTTAAAGATAGGGGGTGTTAGGGTTACGTTAGGGTTAGGTTTAGGGGTTAATATAGTTTAATTTAGGTTGTTGTGATGTGGGGGACTGGTGGTCTAGGGGTTAATAGGTTTATTTAGTTAATAATTGTAAGTTTAATTTAGCTCTATTTTAATTATGTTAAAGTTAGGGACTGTTAGGGTTAGGTTTAGGATTACGGTTAGGGTTAGGGTTACTTTATGGTTAGGGGGTAATTGTTTAATTTAGGTTGTTACGATGTGGGGGGCTAGCGGTTTAGGGGTTAATAGGTTTATTTAGTTGTAGTGATATGGGAGGCCAGAGGTTTAGGGAATAGGGGTTAATGACTTTAATATAGTTGCAGCGGAATAGTGGTTAATAACTTTAGTATAGTGGCGGCTATATTGGGAGAGGCAGATTAGGGGTTAATAACTGTAGGCAGGTGTCTGCGATGTCAGGGGCAGCAGATTAGGGGTGTGTAGACGTGGGGTTTATGTTAGGTTTAAACTGTATTTTCTTTTTCCCCATAGACATCAATGGGGCTGTGTTACAGAGTTTTTGTTTTCACAGGTGTTAAACTTTTTTTTTTGCCGGCTCTCCCCATTGATGTCTATAGGGAAAGCGTGCATGAGCACGTCAAAACAGCGCTTATTTTTGGTGCGGTATGGAGCTCAAAATCTCCATATCGCCCGCGCAACCCGTGTTTTTCAAAACTTGTAATGTCAGCGCTATAGGGGGTTAAATAACGCCACTTTTGTTCTGTTCTTTACTTTTTCTATAGCGCTCAAAACTTGTAATCTAGATGACTGGCAGCAATGTTTACTATTTAACAAAAAAATACTAATATTGCATGCTCTATTTAGACAATGAAACGTTAATTTAGATTATTACTTTTATATATATATATATATATATATATATATATATATATATATATATATATACTGTATATATACTTTTGTTCTCTCTCTGTACATCTATCTATCCATCTGTGGGCCAGATTACAAGTGGAGTGCAAAATAACGCTTTTGCCAACTTTAACCCCTTATAACTGCTTTGCGCATTTACTTTATTAAAAAATAAAGACGCTGCTATTTTTTAATAAAAGAACACTACCCTGAAATGTGGGGACAGTTGGGGTACATTTAGAAAATGAACAAGAGATCTGATCTCTGGTTAATTTTCTGAGTGCTAATTGCTACCGCAAGCTCTTGTAATTGCTGGGTAATTATCACGGGCCCGTAAATTGGCGAATTAGCCCGTTTACAGGGCGAGCTATAAATTAGTGCTCCACTTGTAATCTAGCCCTGTATGTCTGTCTATATATCTATCTATCTATCTATCTATCTATCTATATATCTATCTATCTTATACTTACCTATATCTGACGGTCTGTCTGTATATATATATATATATATATATATATATATATATATATATATATACACATACATACACATAATCATGAAAATAAAGAAAAAACTTCATTACTTTAGCTGCTTCTCATTTTTTTTTTTCATTTTAAGTTTGTCTCAGTTATCATAGAGAACTATGCCACACCTTTCCCCAGATTTATTTATCAGTCAGAGATAAATAGCTTCAATAACATTCTTCAAGCAAGGATAAGGTTTTGTGACCTTAAGATAACAAGACATTTTATCACATAATAACTCTTGTTAAATCACTATAATTAAGCATAACAAAATGGAGCCTACCACATAGACAAAAAGCCAAACCAAGATAAAGTGCATCCTGACCTCAGATGTTGTGTTAATGGATATTAATAGTCTGTAGGCTCAAAGTTCAAGTTATAAAAGTAGTAGACTAAATCTGCTTAGCCCAATGAATTAAGGCTTTCACTTTATATGTAATTTTACTAATGTGCTTAAAGAATACAGCATACTCAGAGGTTTCAGAGCTCATATGTATCAGTCAGACATATTGGAAGAACCTTGGAACACAAACACAATCCACAAATGAACAAATCTTGACTAATTGCATTTAGTGATGAATACAAATGACTCGCTACAAACTGCATTAAAATAAACTCAAAGTACACTCCGATGTTGGATAAAGGTAGGTAATGTGCTAAAAATACAGCTTTTAGCTTTATAACATACATGTTTTTATATTTGGTTGTTTATTGGATGTTTTGCAGCATTGTTTTTATTATTTAAAGGGAGAGCTACACCAGAATATTTATTGTTTTAAAAGATAGAGAATCCCTTTATTACCCATTCCCTGGTTTTGCATAACCAACACTGTTATATTAATACACCTTTTACCTATGTGATTACCTTGTATCTAACAGGCCCATTTATCAAAGGTCTTGCGGACCTGATCCGACACTGCGGATCAGGTCCGCAAGACCTCGCTAAATGCGGAGAGCAATACGCTCTCCGCATTTAACATTGCACCAGCAGCTCACAAGAGCTGCTGGTGCAACGCCGCCCCCTGCTGACTCGCGGCCAATTGGCCGCCAGCAGGGAGCTGTCAATCAACCCGATCGTATTCGATCGGGTTGATGTCTGGCGATTCCTGTCCGCCTGTTCAGAGCAGGCGGACAGGGTTATGGAGCAGCGGTCTTTTGACCGCTGCTTCATAAGTTGTGTTTCTGGCGAGTCTGAAGACTCGCCAGAAACACGGCCCTTCAAGCTCCATACGGAGCTTGATAAATGGGCCTGCATGCCTCTGCAAACTGCCCCCTTATTTCAGTTCTTTTGACAGACATGCATTTTAGCCAATCAGTGCTGGCTCCTAGGAACTTCACGTGCATGAGCACAGTGTTATCTATATGAAACACATGAACTAACACACTCTAGTAGTGATAAACTGTCAAACTTCCCTGAGATGAGAGGCGGCCTTCAAGAGCTTAGAAATTAGCATATGAACCTCCTAGGTTTAGCTTTCAACTTTGAATACCAAGAGAACAAAGCAAAATTGGTGATAGATGTAAATTTTAAAATTGTTTAAAATTACATGCCCTATATGAATAATGGAAGTTTGTTTAGGACTAGACTATCCCTTTAAGTGTATATGATAAAGTACATTTCACATATGTAGTACTTTACATAAAAAGTATTAAGAGATATTATATGATTGTACCTTAAAATGTAATTTACAGTGTTCAAATGACCCTGCTTGTTGTTATGTTTGAAGTGAGAACAAAGTACTGTAAAGAAGTTCTTCTGATTCTTTCCCCCCACCTCCCATGAGGGACAGAGAGAATCAGGGAGTATAGAGAAAATATTTAGCTTATTTAAAATAAAACAAAACAATTATTTTGTATTCCTACGTCCTTTGCAATCGCTCTGAAATGTACCTACAAACAACTCTCTGATACCTAATTTATTTAATATATTTATTGCCAGAATTTACAATAATAAACTTTTTTTTTAATGTTTTTGACTATGGATTGCGAAGATGAAAAATCTAAAGTATATTAATATAGTAGATGGTGACATTTTTGCTTTAACTTTTAATACATTTTGTATAAAATTAAATATGAAAAATTTGCACACAAAAAAAAAAAAGAAATCAGGATGCGGGCAACATGGAGAGCTATTGTTAGCGTGAGGAACGTAAACGCAATTGCAAGATTGCAGTGTTTTTTTACGCTGGATTCCATATTACAAGTGGCGAGCTGTTTAAATTACTACAAATTTGTTTGTGCAAACTTTTTATTTTCTATTACAAGTCTAAAGTAAATGTGATCGCTCAAACTTTTTAACTTTCAGGTTGCATAAAGAGTTTGGCCGGAGGAAACAGTTGCACTAAATTACTCTATGAACCACTAAACGCCACACCCCCACATCGTAAAATACCCCTCTACACTATTAACCTCTAAACCCCCACAACTTCCATCACAAAATACCCACTTACATTTGAAACCCCCAACCAGCTAAACACCACTAACACCCCCTAAAATACCCCCCAAAAAAGAGAAAATACCATTACAGAATAAAAAAAATGACCATAAATAAAAAAATATTATTCTAAAACAAGCCCCACATAACCCCCCCCCCCAAAAAAAAACCCTATACTAACACTAAACTATAGCAATAGCCTTTAAAAAGGCGTTTTGTAAGGGCATTGTCCTAAAGTGATTTAGCTCTTTTTCACAAAAATAAATGCTACCCCATTCTACAAAAAAATAAGATATCTAGAAAAACCTTCTCTAAAATTGCCCTGAAAAAGGCATTTGGTTAGGCATTGCCCTTAGAGTGGCATTTAGCTCTTATGGTGTCAAAAAACCCAACCTATTCTAAAAAAAAAAAAAACCTATCACAACTCGCGGTGGTGGTCCATCTCCATCCTGACGATGGTCCATCTTCATTCTGGCAGTGGTCCATCTTCATCCCAGCAGCAGCTCACCTTCAACTCGGCAGTGGTGGTTCATCTTCATCCCCGCTATGGTCTTCTTTCTTAATCCCAGTGGCCAGTGCTTAGTGTAGCGGGGTATTTTGTGGTGGGCTATGTGGCAGTTTAGTTGTTATTAGAGTAGTGGACTTATGGTGGTTAGGGTTGTTAGGGTATGGGTGTTAGTTTTCCCCCCACTTTTTTCACTCCATTGAAACCTATGGGGGAGTATGTTAACACAGAAGCAATATTATAACCTGGGACCTTTAATTGCTGGTTCTTTCTCAGCCTTTTGCTCTGTCTCTGCACCACTGGAGGGCTCTGGCTAAGAGAGTTTCTTTGTGCTGCTACCTGCACTGGCTTGCTCTCTGGCTCCACCTACTTGCCAGCTGCAGGTAGTTTCTCAATCAGCACTGCTCTTTAAGGCAGACTCACAGACCACTCCCTATCTTGACGTGGTTTATACTCTGTTTGAGCCCCTGACCTGTGCCTGTATACAAGATATTCTGGTGTATCTTCTGGCTCCTGTACCCAGCCTATCTCCTGGCCTCTCTTTTAGATCTCCCCTTTGTTTTGATGAAGGATCAGACTGCTTCTCTGGTAAACTAAACTTGGCTTGTTTTCTGACTACTCTTCCATATACTCCATGTGTTTAGTGATTGATTGGACTGCTTTCTGGTATCTGACACTCGGCTTGTCTTTAGACTATTATCTTGTTATCAGCCAGTCTCTGCTACCATTGTATCCAGTGTCTCTACTCTGGTATCCTGCTCCTGTACCCAAGCCCTGCAGAGGGTGCCTGTCTAGCACTGTTATCCAGCTTCTGTACCTAGCCCTGCAGAGGGTGTCTGCTTAGAATAGGTATTCTGTTTCAGTACCCTAACTCTGCGGAGGGCATCTGTTAAGAACTGGTATCCTGCTTCAGCACTCTAGTCCTGCAAATGGTGCCAGCCAAGCACTGGTATACTACTCCTGTACCTAAGCCCTGCAGAGGGCATCTACCAAGCACAGGTATTCTGTTCCACTACCCTAGCCCTGCAGAGGAAATCTACATAGCACCGGTATCCTGCTTCATCACCCTCACCCTGCAGAGGGCATATGTCAAGCACCAGAATCCTGTTTCAGCACCCTAGCCCTGCAGATTGCAGCAGCCAAGCACAGGTATTCTTTTCCAGTACCCTAGCCCTGCAGAGGAAATCTGCCTAGCACCAGTATCCTGCTTCAGCACCCTCACCCTGCAGAAGGCATCTGTATCCTGCTGGAGCACCCTAGCCCTGCAGAGGGCGTCTGTCATGCACCGGTATCCAACTCCAGTACCCTAGCCCTGCACAGGGCATCTGCCTAGCACCGGTATTCTACTACTGTACCCAAGCCCTGCAGAGGGTGTCTGCCAACCACTGGTATCCTACTCCTGTACTCAAGCCCTGCAGAGGGCATCTCCTGTCTTTGTCCCTCAAGTGGGCACTCCAGTCTTGGCCTTAAAGTGGGAACTCCTGTCTTTGTCCCTCAAGTTGGCACTCTTTTATATGTCCCTCAAGTGGGCACTACTGTCTTCGGCTCTCAAGTGTGTACTCCGGTCTTCGGCCCACAAGTGGGCATTCCAGTTCTCAGGCCTAAAGTGGGCAGTTCCTGGCTCTAGAGTGGGTGCTTCTTCTTCTGACTCCAGCTCGGGTGTGGGTGTTACTGCTACCTAATCCTGTTTCCAGTTTCCTGTACAATAAAACCTCCATTGGCTGTGTGTTATTGCAACCATGCTTTAAAGGGGTAGTACTGTAAAGAAACTTATATCACTGGCCCATTTTAGTGCCCAAGATGGGACTAAGTCTGAAGCCTCTACATATGAGTTCCAAATCCCTGAACCCGCTCTACTGAGTGAGACAATTTACTTTCAACTGTAATATCAAGTTGATCAATGTTTGTTTTATATGCAAACACTGAGATAGCCTCAGGCGCCACCTCCAATCTTTGTAAATTTCTGGAACTCCCCTATTTGAATTGCACATTTTGTGAGAAGTGCAGTTAGGAGGGTGGCCAATCTGGTTCTAGCTTGATTCTCAGTCTACACAAATCTTTGTAACTTTTAAAGTGCTGTTGTCCTTTTGTGTCCTCAAAAATATATTTTTACCTTGTATTTAATTATTAATGCATTTGGTCATACAAGACATACATATCCATTTTGATATTGTAGCCTCTCCACCAATCCTCTCTTACTGGGCAAGATTACAAGTCACGCGGCAGATCAGTTGCGAAAACATTGCACACGTTATGGCTTATTTTGCACTCGCGTTAAGCCGCATAATCCAAATAGCCAAATCGTGTGCACGTACACGTATTCTCAATAGAAGTCAATGGAAAAGACAAATAGAAAAAAACACACAAAAACCCTAATATGTTGCGCAAAGCCCTTGACGTATTTTCCTCAAATACGAATATTTCATATTGCAAAAATGTTTTCGTAACCGAATATGTTCTATTTATTTATAAATAAATATTTCTCTATATATGTGATGATTTTTGGACTGATATATCTGTTTAGAATGAGATATGTATAGGAATATATATACAGTAACTCTATATATCTTGAGATCTATATGCGAATATCTCTTTGAAAGTCCCTCTGAGATATTGCTTAATGTGTATTAGATTGTAATGTGAAATCTTTTCATTATCTCCATTGTTAAACATATCTCTCAAGATTCAAGTTTCCTATCTAAAGGATCTTTAAAAGAAGTACTATCTGTCATAGGAATAGTAGTACGCTTTGCAAGAGTAGAGATGGCCCCATCAACTTTGGGGATCTTCCCACCTCCATAGGAGGCAAAGTTTGTTAAACTGAATGAATTGTGGGTGTGGTGGGGGTGTATTTATAGGCATTTTGAGGTTTGGGAAACTTTGCCCCTCCTGGTAGGATTGTATATCCCATACGTCACTAACTCATGGACTCTTGCCAATTACATGAAAGAAATACATGTTTCTCTATGTATGTGTATGTATGTCAATTTAAAATCCCTTCATCAGCTTTTTTTTTCTAACACTGAGATCTCGTATCTTTTAGCCATTATAACTTTTGTGTGCAATATTTTTTTAAAATAATTTTGATTAGATTCAAGTATTTTTTAATTGTTCCATTAAACTTTTATGTTGCGCAAAACTGTTAGCTTCAGCTCTTCTAGTGCGGGAAAGGATTGTTGGGTAAAAGGCGAATGCGTGCACGCAATCACGATTATCCAAGACTTGTAATAGCTGCGCAATGGAAATTTATTGCAGAAAGACCATATTGCTCACGAAAAACTCATAAAGCACTACTTTTAATCTTGCCCACTATTGTTATTGGCACATCTAGAATTTCAAAATGTCATAAATAAAAGTATGTATTTTTTTTCATAAGCTGAAGATATTTATTAAGCTAAAATATGTTCATGAAAAAAAAAATCCCTTTACACCAAAAATACATCCTGTAGTTTGCAATTAAAATAGAGGAAAGGCAGAGTGAATCTTAAAGTTCAATCTGTCAAATGAAATAAAAAACATGTTTGAATCAGTCTGTTATTGGTGTCAAATGCAGATGATGAACTAAGTGAGAAAACTTCAAAATCTTGATTTGTGATTACATATACAAGTTTGACCATGACCAAATGTTTTAATCAAAAACCTAGTTCTTTGTAGAAAGAATTATTTTATTTTTATTCTAATGAAAACTTTAAATTCATTAAAATGCTTTATTTGAATCACAACACCTGGGCACTTTTTTTAAAAGCTAAAATAAAAGCTCTTGTCTGTTGCAGGTAATGATATTTTTTAAAAATGACTAGTTTTTACCCAACATATATGAGCTGGAATAAACAAGTGCATGCAGTACTGATGCTATGCAATACAAATACCTGCATGCTGTGTTACTATGACAACACCTACTTGGGCCCATTTAGAACCACTGAGTAACTTTGTAATAAAAAATATAAATTCAAATTTTAATAGATTCTTTTTCTGCACTTAAAAAATGTTAGTGTCAGATTTAGGAGGCTGTAAATATTAATATTTATGGCCCCATTTATTAAATCATGGTAGGACAAGGTTCCTTACTTAGAAACCTTTCTGCTCATGATCGTGGCGAATGGGCATTGGACTCTGTACATCTGCTGCCCACATTTAACATCGCACAAGTATTTCCTTGTGCAGCACCAATCCCTGCTCTTGAGTGGCTAATTGTGCGAGAGCAGGACCTGTCAATAACCTGGAACAAGTGAGTTTGGGGTGTTTTAACTCCGCCACCTATAAGGTCAGATGACCACCACTTCTTATCTTGGAGCAAACAGGCCTGAGCGAGATTGCCCCTTAAGCGCTTCAAAGCAGCTTCTGCTGCCTGATAAATGGAGGCAATAATCTGCTTCATTACCTCAAAATTTCAGATGTTTTAGATAACTGGAATTCATGAAGTATTGCTTTTCACATGTTCAGTGATCTACACAGAAAAAAGTGAGGTGTGGTTAAAAAAAAGAGCAGAAACAGGTAATAGATGATATGGTTCCTTACAGTACAACCCAAATCCTTAATATTTAGCTTTTTGGTTATAATTGTATCCTCCACTCTACTCTATTTTTCAACGATAGTGGCTCTTGCTTATGGTTTTACACCAGGTACAAGCTGATACAATGAAAAAGTACTCCCTCCTTTTAAATGGTGCCATATTACCCCGGTGTAAAGACACTAATAAAAGTAGGCCGCCCGTTACATACTAACAGGTCTTATTTAGTTTAGGTAGAGTGGTGGTAAATTGTTTTTGTGACACTCATAGCAAGAAAAGAGAACCACAATTACATTTCTCATGTTAGGCTATTTATGATATACTAGTCCTAAAGCCTGTTCACACGGGCCATTTTTTTGCAGTACAGCGGTCCCACCCCTTGCGCTCTCTCCATCCCCCTCTCTTTTGCTCTCTCTTCCCCCTCTCTTTTGCTCTCTCTCTCCCCCCTCTCTTTTGAGCTCTCCCCTCTCTCTTTTGCGCTCTCTCCCCCTCTCTTTTGCACTCTCTCTGTCCCCCCTCTCTTTTGCACTCTCTCTCCCCCCTCTCTTTTGCTCTCTCTCTCCCCTCTCTTTTGAGCTCTCTTTCTTCCCCCTCTCTTTTGCGCTCTCTCTCCCACCTCTCTTTGGCACTCTCTCTCTCCCCCCCTCTCTTTTACGCTCTCTCTCTCCCCCTCTCTTTTGCGCTCTCTCTCCCTCTCTTTTGCACTCTCTCTCTCTCCCCCTCTCTTTTGCGCTCTCTCTCTCCCTCATCTCTTTTGTGCTCTCTCTCTCCCCCCATCTCTTTTGCGCTCTCTCCCCCCCTCTCTCCCCTCTCTTTTGTGCTCTCTCTCCCCCTCTCTTTTGCGCTCTCTCTCTCCCCCTCTCTTTTGTGCTCTCGCTCTCTCCCCTCTCTTTTGCGCTCTCTCCCCTCTCTTTTGCGCTCTCTCTCCCCCCTCTCTTTTGCGCTCTCTCCAACCCTCTCTTTTGTGCTCTCTCTCCCCCCTCTCTTTTGCGCTCTTCCCCCTCTCTTTTGCGCTCGCTCTCTCTCCCCCCTCTTTTGCGCTCTCTCTTCCCCCCTCTCTTTTGCGCTCTCTCTCCCCCCTCTCTTTTGTGCTCTCTCCCCCCTCTCTTTTGCTGTCTCTCTCCCCCTCTCCTTTTTGCTGTCTCTCTCCCCCCTCTCTTTTGCTGTCTCTCTCCCCCCTCTCTTTTGCTGTCTCTCTCCCCCTCTCTTTTGCTGTCTCTCTACCCCTCTCTCTTTTGCTGTCTCTCTCCCCCCTCTCTTTTGCTGTCTCTCTCCCCCTCTCTTTTGCTGTCTCTCTCTCCCTCTGTCTTCTGCTGTCTCTCTCCCCCTCTCTCTTTTGCTGTCTCTCTCCCCCCTCTCTTTTGCTGTCTCTCTCCCCCCTCTCTTTTGCTGTCTCTCTTCCCCTCTCTCTTTTGCTGTCTCTCTCCCCCTCTCTCTTTTCCTGTCTTTCTCCCCCCTCTCTTTTGCCGTCTCTCTCCCCCTCTCTTTTGCTGTCTCTCTTCCCCTCTCTCTTTTTCTGTCTCTCTCCCCCCTCTCTTTTACTGTCTCTCTCCCCCCTCTCTTTTGCTGTCTCTCTCTCCCCCTCTCTCTTTTGCTGTCTCTCTCCCCCCTCTCTTTTGCTGTCTCTCTCCCGTCTATATTTTGCTGTCTCTCTCCCGTCTATATTTTGCTGTCTCTCTCCCCCTCTTTTTCTGTCTCTCTCCCCCCTCTCTTTTGCCGTCTCTCTCCCCCTCTCTCTTTTGCTGTCTCTCTCTCCCTCTCTCTATCCCCCTCTTCTGCTCTCTCTATTCACCCTCTTCTGTTCTCTCTCTCCCCTCCTCTCTCTCCCTTCCCCTCTCTCTCCTCCCCCTCTCTATCTCTCTCCCTTCTATCGCGCGACCGCGCCCGGCCATGCCCCCTTCACGCCCAGACATGCCCTTCAGGCAATTCATGCACAGCCACGCCCCCTTCATGCCGGCCACGCCACCCACTCGCCCACTTCTGATGCAGATCAGCTAGGGACTCAAAGGCCAGGTGTGTTTGTCCTCCTGCTGTCTCTACTGCACATGACAGCTTCGGACAAACACACTTGGCCTTTTATCATATAGGATAAGTTACAGTACTGGGAGTAGTACAGACTTTATGCAGTAATTTTGTCCTGTTAGGATATTGATAATAAATAAGACATACTTGATACCAAGAGTAGTACAGGGTTTAAGCACTCCATGTTGATGTTTATAAATGTATTGGTCCCTTGTACATTCATGGTAGATTAAAGACTAAAGACAATAAAAAAGAAGCAAAATATGATAACATGGTATGGAATAAAAGTAAAGTAAAACAAATATAAATGGTTCTCCCAGATAGTGATTCCTCACAGTTCCGCTAATTAGACTTATTCATAAGCTAGGGAGTAGTTTATACCCAGATAACACAGGTTCTCAAATTTCTTGCCACCGTCAGTGCCTGAAGACTCCAACCTTTCTAATTGTAACAATAGGCCAGTTGGATTTGGCATTGTTGTTAGGCCCTACGACCATCCTCAGCCCATCCTACTGACGCTTGTCTTTTGGGCTAGACTGGAGAGAGATACTGATACTGTACCCTCTTCTCTTTTTCTCTTGTAATCTCTCTCATTATTTCCACTCTCCCTCTCACTCTCTCCTTCCACGTAAAGGTAATTTGTATTTATGATCAGCTGTTATATCAGTGTGAAGAAATACAGCTGACAACATTTTGAAGAGGGACCTTCACTTAGACAATGTGACGAATTCAAGCATTAATCAATAATTCAAATAATTGTAGAAAAAAAAGAAACAGAATTTTACAGAACCTATTGAATGTTAAAATGCATTTATTTTTAGAGCAGGCAGACACATATATATATATATATATATATATATATATATCATCCATCTATATATCATCTATCTATCTATCTATCTATCTATCTATCATCTATCAATCATATTTTGCTGCATGATAGCTCACTTGGTTTATGTGCAATAGTATGTGTCCAATATGCCAGTTTGTATTTGATTTCTCTTTCCTCCTGTTGTTTTGACAGCAAATCATTCAGGTGCCATTTGGTTATTTCAGAAAATATGCTCTAAATTTTAGATTTTGCAAAATAAACAGATTTTCTGTGTAACATCTTTTCAAGAAAAGTGAGTCACTCTAGCACTGAGTAGGGCAAACTATGAAGAATGATAAAATATTTAAACTGCAAAAAAGAAAACTGCTTGAATATACTTTTAGTCTGTAACCAGTGACTTATGATACAATTTAAATAAATATAAAGGTTTTCTTGCCTGTGTGTTTTGCAAATCTCTAAGATCCTAAATAGATGTCAATTGAGGCATAAACACTGTAAATGGTTTATAATACTACATAGCTACATCTATAAATGAAAAGCCATAGCAAATACACCATTTCTACATTTAAAACTTCCAGTTTAGACATTAACCCCTCACTTGCTGGAGCTGCAATAGAATACTTCACCACATTTTGGTTCCCTATGGTGCTAAATATTGTTTATTATTGTTATTATCATTAACAATAATACTACTGATAATTATAATAATAATATTTAAAACCAAGTGTCTTTAAAATATCTGAACGCATATATAGTGCTTAAAGCAGCACAAGGTTAAGAATTTCACTGTTTGGCAAACTTTTTTTAAAAAATATAATTTTGTTTAGCCAGTCTCAGTGTAAATCTAATATTTGATTTATATTTAAACAGTGGTTAAGATTGGGAAAAAAATCAATAGCTTTGTTATGCAGCCTCAGAATTTCTACACTTACTATTGTCCCTTTATAAGCATTTTATAACATTGAAAAAAAGGAAAAACTCACGGCTAGATTTAGAGTTTTGTCGGTAACGACCCGCGTAGCTAACGCTGGCTTTTTTCCCCCCGCACCTTTTAAATACCGCTGGTATTTATAGTTCACAGAAGGGCTGCGTTAGGCTCCAAAAAGGGATCGTATAGCATATTTACCGCCACTGCAGCTCTCAATACCAGCGGTGCTTACGGACGCGGCCAGCTTCAAAAACATGCTCATGCACGATTCCCCCATAGAAAACAATTGGGGCGTTTGAGCTGAAAAAAAACCTAACACCTGCAAAAAAGCAGCGTTCAGCTCCTAACGCAGCCCCATTGTTTCCTATGGGGAAACATTCCTAAGTCTGCACCTAACACAAAACATGTACCCCGAGTCTAAACACCCCTAACTTTACACTTATTAACCCCTAATCTGCTGCCCCCGCTATCGCTGACCCCTGCATATTTTTTTAACCCCTAATCTGCCGCTCCGTACACCGCCGCAACCTACGTTATCCCTATGAACCCCTAATCTGCTGCCCCTAACACCGCCGACCCCTATATTATATTTATTAACCCCTAATCTGCCGCCCCCAACGTCGCCTCCACCTACCTACAATTATTAACCCCTAATCTGCCGACCGGACCTCACCGCTACTATAATAAAGTTATTAACCCCTAATCCGCCTCACTCCTGCCTCAATAACCCTATAATAAATAGTATTAACCCCTAATCTGCCCTCCCTAACATCGCCGACACCTAACTTCAAGTATTAACCCCTAATCTGCCAACCGGACCTCTACTCTAATAAATTTATTAACCCCTAAAGCTAAGTCTAACCCTAACACACCCCTAAGTTAAATATAATTTAAATCTAACGAAATAAATTAACTCTTATTAAATAAATTATTCCAATTTAAAGCTAAATACTTACCTGTAAAATAAACCCTAATATAGCTACAATATAAATAATAATTATATTGTAGCTATCTTAGGATTTATATTTATTTTACAGGCAACTTTCAATGTATTTTAACTAGGTACAATAGCTATTAAATATTTATTAACTATTTAATAGCTACCTAGCTAAAATAAAGAGAAATTTACCTGTAAAATAAAAACTAACCTAAGTTACAATTACACCTAACACTACACTATACTTTAATAAATTATTTATATTTAAAACTAAATACTTACCTGTAAAATAAACCCTAAGATAGCTACAATGTAATTAATAATTATTAATTACTATTTTAGGGTTTATATTTATTTTACAGGTAACTTTGTATTTATTTTAGCTAGTTAGAATAGTTATTAAATAGTTATTAACTATTTAATAACTACCTAGCTACCTACCTAGCTAAAAGAAATACAAAATTACCTGTAAAATAAATCCTAACCTAAGTTACAATTAAACCTAACACTACACTATCATTAAATTAATTAAATAAATTAACTACAAATAACTACAATTAAATACAATTACATAAACTAACTAAAGTACAAACAATAAAAAAAGCTAAGTTACAAAAAATAAAAAAAATAAGTTACAAACATTTTAAAAATCTTACAACAATTTTAAGCTAATTACACCTAATCTAAGCCCCCTAATAAAATAACAAAGCCCCCAAAATAAAAAAATTCCCTACCCTATTCTACATTAAAAAAGTTCAAAGCTCTTTTACCTTACCAGCCCTTAAAAGGGCCTTTTGTGGGGCATGCCCCAAAGAAAACTGCTCTTTTGCCTGCAAAAGAAAAATACAACCCCCAACATTAAAACCCACCACCCACATACCCCTAATCTAACCCAAACCCCCCTTAAAAAAACTAACACTACCCCCCTGAAAATCATCCTACCTTGAGTCGTCTTCACTCAGCCGAGCCACCGATGGAACCGAAGAGGAGATCCGGAGTGGCAGAAGTGATCCTCCAAGGGGCGCTGAAGAAGTCTTCCATCCGATGAAGTGATCCTCCAGGCGGCGCTGAAGAAGTCTTCTATCCGGGCGATGTCATCTTCCAAGCGGGGTCTTCAATCTTCTTCTTCAGGATCCATCTTCATTACGCTGACGCGGAACATCCTTCTCCCCCGATGGACTACCGAATGAAGATGGATCCTGAAGAAGAAGATTGAAGACCCCGCTTGGAAGATGACATCGCCCAGATGGAAGACTTCTTCAGCGCCGCCTGGAGGATAACTTCATCGGATGGAAGACTTCTTCAACGCCCCTTGGAGGATCACTTCTGCCGCTCCGGATCTCCTCTTCGGTTCCATCGGTGGCTCGGCTGAGTGAAGACGACTCAAGGTAGGATGATCTTCAGGGGGGTAGTGTTAGGTTTTTTAAGGGGGGTTTGGGTTAGATTAGGGGTATGTGGGTGGTGGGTTTTAATGTTGGGGGGGTTGTATTTTTCTTTTACAGGCAAAAGAGCAGTTTTCTTTGGGGCATGCCCCACAAAAGGCCCTTTTAAGGGCTGGTAAGGTAAAAGAGCTTTGAACTTTTTTAATGTAGAATAGGGTAGGGAATTTTTTTTATTTTGGGGGCTTTGCTATTTTATTAGGGGGCTTAGATTAGTTGTAATTAGCTTAAAATTGTTGTAATATTTTTAAAATGTTTGTAAGTTATTTTTTTATTTTTTGTAACTTAGCTTTTTTTATTTTTTGTACTTTAGTTAGTTTATGTAATTGTATTTAATTGTAGTTATTTGTAGTTAATTTATTTAATTAATTTAATGATAGTGTAGTGTTAGGTTTAATTGTATCTTAGGTTAGGATTTATTTTACAGGTAATTTTGTATTTCTTTTAGCTAGGTAGTTATTAAATAGTTAATAACTATTTAATAACTATTCTAACTAGCTAAAATAAATACAAAGTTACCTGTAAAATAAATATAAATCCTAAAATAGCTACAATGTAATTATTAATTACATTGTAGCTATCTTAGGGTTTATTTTACAGGTAAGTATTTAGCTTTAAATAGGAATAATTTATTTAATAAGAGTTAATTTATTTCGTTAGATTTAAATTATATTTAATTTAGGGGGGTGTTAGTGTTAAGGTTAGACTTAGCTTTAGGGGTTAATAAATTTATTATAGTTGCGGCGAGGTCCGGTCGGCATATTAGGGGTTAATACTTGAAGTTAGGTGTCGGCGATGTTAGGGAGGGCAGATTAGAGGTTAATACTATTTATTATAGGGTTATTGAGGCGGGAGTGAGGCGGATTAGGGGTTAATAACTTTATTATAGTAGCGGTGAGGTCCAGTCGGCAGATTAGGGGTTAATAATTGTAGGTAGGTGGAGGCGACGTTGGGGGCGGCAGATTAGGGGTTAATAAATATAATATAGGGGTCGGCGGTGTTAGTGGCAGCAGATTAGGGGTACATAGGGATAACGTAGGTGGCGGCGGTGTGCGGTCGGCAGATTAGGGGTTAAAAAAAATTAATAGAGTGGCGGCGATGTGGGGGGGGCCTTGGTTTAGGGGTGCATAGGTAGTTTATGGGTGTTAGTGTACTTTAGAGCACAGTAGTTAAGAGCTTTATGAACCGGCGTTATCCCAGAATGCTCTTAACTCCTAACATTTTTCTGCGGCTGGAGTTTTGTCTGTAGATTTCTAACGCTCACTTCACCCAAGACTCTAAATACCAGCGTTAGAAAGATCCCATTGAAAAGATAGGATACGCAAATGGCGTAGGGGGATCTGTGGTATGGAAAAGTCGCGGCTGGAAAGTGAGCGTTAGGCCCTTTCCTGACTAACTCTAAATACCAGCGGTAGCCCAAAACCAGCGTTAGGAGCCTCTAACGCTGGTTTTGACGGCTAACGCCAAACTCTAAATCTAGCCGTCAATCTAGCCGTCACATTTTTGCATAGTATGAGAAATGCCAAGCTAAAGTTCTGAGCAATTTTATATTGTATCAAAAACAAATGCTACATTAACAATAAAGTTCTTTTATTTTTTGTGTTTTACGTTATGAATATAATTTGGGACTATGTGTGTCCCTTTAGTTGATTTCATACAAATTATCATTGAAAGTGTGAGGCTGTGCTTCTAACATATATTTTTTATTTATATGTTGAAATATTGTTAAAGGGTTATATCTAGTGGTTCTTAAAATGAAATATTTGCAGTTATGCAAGTCTGAGTATAACAATACTTCATAGTTGGTGATAGAGGTTACAAACCCTTATGGAAGGTTAAATGGTCATTATAGTAGTAACATGATGTGTTCTAATTCGTCAATAGCAACCCTGCAATCATATGTGTTTAACCCTAGCAAAAAAGGTAAAAAACATAGGGTCAGATTACAATGGCGGTTACTGATGGCGCAGGATAAAGCAATATCGCTGAACGGTGCTAACATTAACCTGAGACTTTGATATTACAAGTCCATGGTAAAGCAGGTTAACCAGAGAAGGGTTAGGGCGGCTGACTTCACTCAGACGCAGCCTATGCTTTCAATGGATATCGCAACCATGCTAACTTGCGCTGGCATTACAAGTTGAAAGCTATAGTTTGCGTAAAAGCTGAAACTGCACTAGAATTTTTTGCCCGCTGTGAGATCTGAAGTAAACTGCAAGGGTTAAAAAAAGTTGCATAAAACATTTAAAACATGTTAAAAAAAAAAGAACACACACACAACCACATATAAATACCACACATATAAATACAGAACAGAATGCACTCCAGACATCTGTAGTCAGCAGCACAGGGTGCAGCAAAGCAATGTAAAAAGGATAAACAATCAGAGCGCACTTCTACGGGAATCCTTTTAGAATACCTTACTTTATTAGTCTGACTAATAAAGCAAGGTATTCTAAAAGGATTCCCATAGGAGTGCACTCTGATTTTTTTTTATTATATATATATATATATATATATATATATAAAACAACAACATTTTAAATTAGGGGGAGATAAAAGGCAAGTTTAAAATCCTCCACTACGCACAAAATATAGACAAAATAACTCATTGTGTAGTTCATTAACAAATCTAGACAGGCCCAGAGGCTTGTTTTCCCACAGAAAACCTCTGGATTACATTATTTCCAATACAGCACAGGCTTCTGGGTAAGATATGCAAATTAAGTACACAATGACACACCTTTTTACTTCAGTCTGCTTTTCAGCAGGTTCCCTTTATGCCAAAGTATTGCTGTTCACACAGCTTATAAACTTAGCTAGGATTAGTGCAGTGATTCATAACCATCCCAGGCCAGGACAGAACAGAACTGTTATCACGGTTTTTGCCACTCATCTGCTGTGAGAAGGTTAGAATCACTGCTGGGTGAAGTTGATTCCAGGCAGAATACAACAACATTTTAAATTAGGGGGAGATAAAAGGCGAGTTTAAAATCCTCCACTACGCACAAAATATCTCTCTCTCTCTCTCTCTCTCTCTCTCTTTTTTTTAAAAAAAAAGGTTAAAAGGGATATAGTATATGGCAAAGTTTTTGATTGGAAAGGGCTCCAATGTGTGTGTGTATATATATATATATATGCTTCTCTCTGTGCGTATTTAGTCTCCCTATGGGAAAAAGGGGAAACCAGACGTGGACTCCTTGCTCAGTGGAATATGACTACACCTCACTGACGAGGCCCAATGAAGGTCGAAACAATCATCTGGGGTTGTTGTGTTCCTTGTTCAGAGAGAAATTGCCTGGTATTTTGGTGCTGGACTGTAATAGGTGGGATCAGACTGATATACTACAGGAAAGTTATTTTCTGTAAAAAGCATTACTGGTCTAAAAGAAGCTGCACCCAGGTGGTGAATTGCCATAGAACAGGCTAACAATATTATTGAGCCCATTGTTTGTTCCTGTGAGTGTGCGTCTCTCTGTGTGTATATATATATATATATATATATATAAATGTCCCATGTGAACTCTGCACTATCTTTACAAGACAACCGCTCGGGTGCATCCAAAGTCCATACAGAATTTTCCAAATAAGAGAGCACTCACCAGGATTTATTGCTATAAAACATATCAAGCTTTTATTAACAGGTGACTTTTTGGAATCCCCGAAACGTCACCTGTTAATAAAAGCTTGATATGTTTTATAGCAATAAGTCCTGGTGGTGAGTGCTCTCTTATTTGGAAAATTATATATATATATATATATATATATATATACATTATATGTGTGTGCGTGTGTATGTCTAAATATGCATATTTCTTTATGTATACATGTCAATATATGTGTCTATACAGTATGTGTATACATTTGTATTGGTGCACTTTAGTCGTGTAAATAAGTACATGCTTACATATATACACAAATAAGCACATACAGTATATACACATGTATACATATATACACACCTTTGATCCATTCCCAGCCAAATACCTTGAAATATGCAATCACCTTTTTACTTATTTTAATGTGTTATAATGTGTCCTTTACATAGACATTTTTTCTTTTTATTTCTAAATAAATATCCATATCTATATATTCATATTCATCTAGATTACACGTTTTGTGTTCCAGCTTGTAAAGCTGAAAATATAGCATTTTCAGCATTAAAACAGCACTGCAGCTATTACAAGTGTTGTCGGTATAGCTGTACCGCACACCTTTTAGCCTGTACAGCAACGTCAGTCCCGCACACATAAAAATTATTAATGTACTGCCATCAGTAGTTATGAGCTTTACACTACAAAGCTGTAACATAAAACTCATAACTAAAGTGTTACAAAGTACACAAACACCCAGAAACTACCTATTAACCCCTAAACCGAGGCCCTCCTGCATCCTAAACACTATAATAAATGTATTAACCCCTAATCTGCTGCTCCCAACATCACCGCCACTAATAACATTTATTAACACCTGTTACGGTTACCCTTAGTCTCGCTGAGAGATGGACCGCTTAGTAGCCTGGATCCCTATTGCTAAAGAGGGGAGAAGCTGCTTTCCATAGTATTCTATATGAGTCTCGCAAATATAGAATAATCTCCCTTAGCTGCAGTACAGCTAGGATACCCTTCTGCCCACAAAAACGAGTCAACGCTGCGATTGAGGGTCAAACAAGAACTCAGGACTGGGATGCCCAGCCTGCTTTTTATTAAGGTTACATGCACACAGGGCACTCCCGGGGGGGGGGGGGGGGGAAGCACAAAATCCCCCATCACACAGTTAGATAGAGAGCAATGTCCTTTGACAGGCCACAATAGGATTACAGTACTTAAGATAACAAGTTTACAAGTTCATCTTATCAATTAGCAGTCTGGCTCCAGAGGTGATTAGACAATAGTTTCTAAAAGCTGAAAAAAAAGTTAACTCTTTATGAAATGATACTTGTTACGGTTTTCTTGGAGCCCTTCTTAGGCGCTGGCTTGGCTGGTTCAGGCATTGCTGCTGGGAAATAAGCTCTTCACAACAAAATAACTAATGCTTCTGTAACAGTGCTCCCTTTCTGTGGAACACTCTGGCAGACACGGTCTGACCCCTTTTCGGGGCAGACTAAGGCTGTCCAGACCGCTGGTTATGCGGGGCTGAGATCGGTTTGTCTGGACAACCCGTCGGCGTTGCCATTCTGTTTCCCAGGTCTGTAAGTAATGGTGAAATTGAAGGGTTGCAACGATAAGCTCCAACGTAATAGCCTGCCGTTATCTCCAGAGACCCGGTTCAGCCACACCAACGGGTTATGGTCGGTGACCAGGGTGAACTCCTGACCATATAAATAGGGAGTCAATTTCTTTAATGCCCACACCAAAGCCAAACACTCCTTTTCGACCGCTGCATAGCTGACTTCGCGGGGCAGGAGCTTCCGGCTGATGTAGGCAACTGGATGCTCCCCTCCATCTTCGCCTACTTGGCTGAGGACGGCTCCCAGCCCGAACATGGAAGCATCTGTATGGACGATAAAACGTTTGTTAAGGGCTGGGGCCGCCAAGACAGGAGCGTTAATTAGAGCATTTTTGAGAGCCTGGAAAGCCGTTTCACAGTGGGGAGACCACAGGACCTGTCGAGGTAAGTTCTTCTTGGTCAAGTCAGTCAGGGGTTTGGCAAGTGTGCTGTAGTTTGGTACGAACCGTCTATAGTACCCTGCCGTGCCCAGGAAGGCTAGGACCTGAGTCTTAGTGATGGGGGTGGGCCAATTGGCGACAGCTTCTATCTTGGCCGGCTCTGGTCGCTGCTTTCCACACCCCACCCGGTGACCCAGGTACTGTACCTCGGCCATCCCAAAGTGGCATTTTTCTGGCTTCAGAGTCAGGCCAGCAGCCCGGATCTGATCCAGAACCATTCCTACATGAGCTAAGTGGTCCTCCCAGGACTCACTGTGGATCGCTATG
The DNA here is from genome assembly GCF_027579735.1 of Bombina bombina. NCBI lineage: Eukaryota > Metazoa > Chordata > Amphibia > Anura > Bombinatoridae > Bombina > Bombina bombina. Next base: position 912,065,473 of record NC_069499.1, read on the forward strand.
TCGTCCAGGTAGGCGCAAGCAAAACTCTGGAAGCCATCCAGGAGCCTATCCACCAAGCGCTGGAATGTAGCTGGGGCATTCTTCATCCCAAACGGCATTACCCTAAACTGATATAAGCCGAATGGGGTGACGAATGCCGACTTGGGGATAGCCTCCGGGGCCAGGGGAATCTGCCAGTAACCTTTGCAGAGGTCAATAGTGGTCAGGTAATTTCCCCTGGCTATACGATCGAGTAGCTCGTCTACCCTGGGCATAGGGTAAGCGTCCGTCACGGTTTTTTCATTGAGCCTCCGATAGTCTACGCAGAACCGGGTGGTCCCATCTTTCTTGGGCACCAAGACAACTGGGGAGGCCCAGGGACTATCGGAGGGCTCAATTACCCTGAGCTGGAGCATCTCATCGATCTCCTTCTTCATTCCTGTCCTAACTGCTTCGGGGATTCGGTACGGAGCCTGGCGCAAGGGAGCTTGTCCCGGAGTATCTACCTGGTGGGTGGTTAAAGTAGTGTACCCTGGCTTCGGGGAGAAGGTGAGGTGTTTGGACTGGAGGAGTTGGCTGAGCTGCTCCCTTTCAGTGGGGCTAAGTCGGTCTCCTATCTGAACCTGAGCCACTATACCTGTGGGGAGACTCTTTTCTAATAGGTCTGGAAGGGGTAGACTGTCGGGGTCTTCCTGAAGGGAACAACATACGGCCGTCACGTTCTCTGGTCGCTCAAAATATTCCTTGAGCATGTTTACATGGAATGTCTTTCTAAGATTGTTGTCATGGCAGCTAGCTATCACATAAGTGGTGTCTCCCCTTTTCTCTACGATCTGGTAGGGACCCTGCCAGGACGCCTGCAATTTGTCTGTCTTCACCGGCTTAAGTACTAACACCTTTTGTCCTATGGTGAAGATTCTCTTTCGGGCCCCCCGATCGTACCATACTTTCTGTCTTCTCTGGGCCAACTGGAGATTAGCCCGCACGGATTTGGCTAATTGCTCCATTCGGTCCCTGAGTTCCAGCACGTATGGCACAATGGGGACACCGTCAGCCTCCATCTCTCCCTCCCAGTGCTCCCGGATCAGGTTTAGGGGTCCCCGTACCTTTCTTCCGTAGAGCAACTCGAAGGGAGAGAACCCTGTCGTTTCCTGGGGCACCTCCCGATAAGCAAATAGGAGGTGCGGCAGGAAGCGTTCCCAGTCTCGGTATTCCTGAGTGAACGTCTTGAGCATTTGCTTGAGGGTCCCATTGAACCTCTCACACAGCCCGTTCGTCTGGGGGTGGTATGGGGAGCTCAGGAGGGACTTAATTTTGCAAACCTGCCAGAGTTGTTGGGTCAATTCAGCCGTAAATTGTGTGCCTCGGTCGGATAGGATTTCTTTTGGAAATCCTACCCGGGAGAACACCTGTACTAGTGCATTTGCTACCGTATCCGCTTGTATGTTGGATAGGGCGACAGCCTCTGGGTACCTGGTAGCGTAGTCCACTACGGTAAGAATGTAGCGCTTACCGGAGGGACTAGGGGTAGCCAGTGGTCCCACTAGGTCAATAGCAACCCGGCTGAAGGGTTCCTCTACAATGGGCATATTTACTAGATGGGCTTTAGGGTGATCGCCTCGCCTTCCTACTCGTTGACACACATCGCAGGTGTTACAGTAAGTTCTAACGTCAGCGTGCACCCCTGGCCAAAAGAACGTGTGAGTAATGCGGTGTAGGGTACGGGTTACGGCTAGGTGGCCTGCTAAGGGGATGTCGTGGCCTATCTTGAGGATTTCTTGACGGTATTTGTGGGGCACTACCAGCTGTCGCCTACGCTGTCCCCTTTTCTCTGTCCAGCGGTATATTTTCCCTTTTTCCCATAAGAATGTTTCGTTATCTGCCCCGCCCCCTCCGGTCTCTGCTCGTTCCCGGTACTTTTGTAAAGTCGGGTCAGTCTTAGACTCTGTCTCGAAAGCATCTGGGGTGTCCCAGGGTATGGGGCCTAACATGTCAGGCAAGGTCGGGGTAGGTCTTACCTGTGTCTCCCGCACTGGTGAGAGCTCTCGCTCCATCCGGGCTTGGGCCCGTGTAGTCACTGGGTCCGCCTCGTTGTTGCATACTGGAGCATAGGCAGAAGTCATGGGGCCCAAATCGTTGCCCAGTAGTACTTCGGCAGGTAAATTATCCATTATGCCCACGTTCACAGCCCCCTTTCCCGCTCCCCAATCAAGATGCACTTGAGCTGTTGGAATTTTGTACACATCCCCCCCCGCCACTCTAACGGCCACAGTCTGTCCGGATCGCTTGTGCTCTGGCACCAAATGACTCTGTACCAGCGTGATAGTAGCCCCTGTGTCTCTCAATCCCTCTGTAGATCGCCCCTCGAGCCATACCTTCTGCCGATGGTGCTGGCGGTTATCTGAGGCAGCATATACAGGGTCCACCTCGTGAAGCGGCCCCACATATCCCTCCATAGGGGCCTCTTGGTTAACACAGAGGGCCCGGGCCGGACGATAGGACCCAGAGGGGTAATTGTAATTCCTGGGTGTCTGGTGCGTATTAAGGGGACAGCTAGCCATGAAATGCCCTGGTTGCTTGCATCGGTGGCAAGTCGGTCTGGGACGCTCAGAGCTGTTATTGTGTGGTCCTGAGTGTCGGACGGGCCCTGTGGTCACCGGGGCTCGGAATTCAGCACGAGGGGGTGCACGGTAAACCTCTCTGGGTTCGACCCGTGCTGGAGCTCGGTAGTTCATGGTTTCGTGAAGACGGGAGTCATAATGTTCATCGGCCAATTTGGCTGCTTCTTCTAAGGTAGAAGGCCGCCTGTCTCGCAGCCATTCCTTCCCTTGCTGTTCCATGCCATTATAAAAATGTTCTAAGAGAAACAATTGTAAAATTTCCTCACCAGTCACCGCTTTACTTCCGCTCAGCCAGTGATTTGCCGCTCTCCGCATTCGGTGCGCCCATTCCATATGGGTATCGTTAGGCTTCTTTTCCGTGCCCCGAAACTGTCGGCGATACGTGTCCGGAGTTACAGCGTACCGTCGCAACAGTGTCTCCTTAACTAGCTCATACTGTGTCACTTCCTCAGCACCCAGAGTACGAAAGGCTTCCAGGGCTCGCCCGGATAGTTTCCCAGACAATATCGTGGGCCACTCTCTGTTGGGAATCTGGTGCAGGGCACATTGCCTTTCAAAGTCCGCCAAATATTCATCAATCCCTGTCTCGCTCTCTAGGAAGGGTCGAAATGCCGCATAGGGTATCTTGGGCCTCCCAGCATTTTCGACAGGGATGATTACCTGCGGGGCTTCAGCATTGCGGTGTGCGTTCGCTAGGTTGAGTTCGTGGGCTCGAGTCTCTCGTATATCCTCGTCCGCCTCCGCCATCAACTGCTGTACCAATTCCATGGAGGGGTTCGGCCCGTATAATGAGAGCCTTTCCCGAACAATCCTGGTTTTTTCGTCACTAATCGTGGTCGGTGTTTCCGCCATTGTGAAGCTCTGATCCAGTTCGGTCAATTCTGCGATCAGCTCTCTCCTCGGCCAGTTGCTGGCGTACCCCCCTCTGCTTTCAAGTAAATCCTTTAGGGTTGTACGCTTCAATTTTTCGTAAGCGCTCTCCATCCGTTCTGTACCTCTCCTAGGAAATCCAGGAAAATCCCGCCGCTGCCGCCAAATGTTACGGTTACCCTTAGTCTCGCTGAGAGATGGACCGCTTAGTAGCCTGGATCCCTATTGCTAAAGAGGGGAGAAGCTGCTTTCCATAGTATTCTATATGAGTCTCGCAAATATAGAATAATCTCCCTTAGCTGCAGTACAGCTAGGATACCCTTCTGCCCACAAAAACGAGTCAACGCTGCGATTGAGGGTCAAACAAGAACTCAGGACTGGGATGCCCAGCCTGCTTTTTATTAAGGTTACATGCACACAGGGCACTCCCGGGGGGGGGGGGGGGGGGAAGCACAAAATCCCCCATCACACAGTTAGATAGAGAGCAATGTCCTTTGACAGGCCACAATAGGATTACAGTACTTAAGATAACAAGTTTACAAGTTCATCTTATCAATTAGCAGTCTGGCTCCAGAGGTGATTAGACAATAGTTTCTAAAAGCTGAAAAAAAAGTTAACTCTTTATGAAATGATACTTGTTACGGTTTTCTTGGAGCCCTTCTTAGGCGCTGGCTTGGCTGGTTCAGGCATTGCTGCTGGGAAATAAGCTCTTCACAACAAAATAACTAATGCTTCTGTAACAACACCTATTCCGCCGCTCCCCAACATCGTCACCACTATACTAAACTTATTAACCCCTAAACCGCCACCCTCCCGTATCACAAACACTATTTAAATATTATTAACCCCTGAACTGCTATAATAAACCTATTAACCTCTAAACCGCAAGCCCCCACAATGAAATATATTAAAATAAACTATTAACCCCTAAACCGAAAGCACCCCACAACAAAATAAGCTAACCCATAGTCACTACTTGCAGCTAGATTACAAGTGTTGCGGTACAGCTATTACCGCTAAAAAATTAGCCATAGCGATGGAATGGCCAGTAACGCATATTACGAGTCGCAGCTGTATAGCTATACTGCAAGCCTAGTCTGTAACGCAATGTCCATTCCGTATTACAGGTTGTGTAGTCCGGCTAAAATGCTTTTGTTACAGCCTATACCGACACAAGCCATTCCGCCATCTGAAAGCAGTAGTTATGGAAACAAAACTCATAACTAAAATGTTACAAAGTACACTAACATCCATAAACTACCTATAAACCCCTAAACCGCCACCCTCCTGCATCACAAACACTATATTAAACCTATTAACCCCTAATCTGCCGCCCACCCACATTGCGACTATTAAATAAACTTATTAACCCCTAAACCTCCAGCCCACCACATTGTAACTACTAAACTAAACCTATTAACCCCTAAACCTCCAGCCCACCACATTGTAACTACTAAACTAAACCTATTAACCCCAAACCGCCGCCCCCCACATCACAAAAAAACTAAATTAAACAATTAACCCCTAAACATTACACACCCCTAACTTTAAATTAAAATTGCAATATAAATAATATTATTTATTATATAAAAATAAATAAATCAAATCCACCCTGTTCAGAAATAAGTTGTTTTAAAAAATAAATCTGTAGATCCTTTAGCACTGGTTCTAATTGGTCACCCTCTATATTCCTGTTTTGAGTGAAATAAAAGGGATTGGATTACAAAACTATAAAGTGATTACAAGAAAGACAGCCACCCTCATAGTAAGAAGTCATCGGCAACAGCTCAGTTTGTCTTATGATAAATTCTCTTATGATAAATTCTGTCGTCTACTAAATTCATTTTATTCAGCAAGTAAAACATAATCCTGAATTTTAAGCAAATTAATTTAATTGAATATGTGTAGGAACTGAATAATTGATGTGTTTCTTAGATGCTCTGTTGACTTTGCAATGCTAAGCAATAAAAAAAAATCTCACTGAAAGCAAAAATATTAAAAATTTGATAGATGCGTGTCATCATCTTACAGATAACATTTATTCATGCACAGAATAAAGACTACAGTATATCTTCAATTGGTAAATATATAGATCATAGATATATAGACAGAGAGATAGATAGATAGATAGATAGATGATAGACAGCTAGAGACAGACAGACAGACAAACAGACAGACAGACAGACAGACAGACAGACAGACAGACAGACAGATAGATAGATAGATAGATAGATAGATAGATAGATCAATAGATAGATAGATAGAGGATAGCTAGATAGAGACAGACAGATAGATAGATAGATAGATAGATAGATAGATAGATAGATAGATAGATAGACAGACACAGAGAGAGATGATAGATAGATAGATAGATAGATAGATAGATAGATAGATAGATAGATAGATAGATATACTGTATATGTGTGTGTTCTGCATACCAAATTAAGAAACATTCAAGGCAACTGTACAATTCTATTTTCTCTATTCTACAGTTATTGGAATTATTGATTAATGCTTGAAATCTTCACATTGTCTCAGCCACTGTACTAGAACTCAATAGTCCCTCTTCAAGATGCCAGTTTGTATTTAATGCATTTCTTCACGCTGTTTTGACAGCTAGTCATTTAAATATCTTTAAAAATCACTATTCTGATTAAATAAACATCATTGCTGTGAAAGAACAACTGTAAAACAATGAAGCCATATGACTGCTTAATAGCATTTGATGGTAAATTAACTAACATGATCAAAGCTGTAAGCAAATTTCAGAAAAAAATAAACTGTTGCTGCATTATTTTAAGGAATAACAAGTCATAATATTAAGCACTATAATTATTTACTACTTCTGTATACTGAGACATTATAGTGCATTACATGTAGCTATTTATCAAACGGAAGAAAATATAAAGTTTAAAGCTTAATTTACTTTGACAAATAGGTTGTATACACTAACGTAAAATATATTTATATAAACCCTCTTTTATAGTGTTATATAAATAACTTTTTCTGCAACTGTACCAGAAAATGTACAACCTGTATATTAGGAATGAGGCATTAAAGGGGCAGTACACTTACTTAAAAAATATTGACCTAATATATACTTATCCCAGTATTGACTTTTCATTGATACCCTACTGTAGAATGTGCTTGTTTAATAACATCATTTTAAATCCAAAGTAGCACTCTACACATCAGGCCTGCCTCTTGGGCAGGGCAAGAGGGGCCCCAGCACAGGGTCCACATTTAGGGGGGGCACATCTCAGGGGTGAAGGTATAATAATGTGCAATGTACATTCTGTATTTTGTTTATGAAGAAATGTTTATGATATCAGGAGGTTAAAATATAGTGCTATTCTTTATATAGGTAAACACTGAATGTTGGAAGAGGGGTGGGCCATTAAGGGAACAGGGCAAACAGGGGGAGGGAAATAAGGGCACTTAGCCAAGGGGCCCCACAAATTTGTCTTGCCTGGGGACCCTACAAATGCTGACTGTGGTACGTCCAATCAGAAAAATATCCCTTAAGGCAGTGTTTTCCAACTGGCCTGGTTTTCATTATAGCTGAACCAGTGCACAGGTGAAGTAATCGACTGATCAGTAACCAACCTGCTCTCATCCATCAGCGGATTATTTCACCTGTGCTCTAGTTTAGCTATAATGAAAACCAGGACTGTTGGGGGTACTTAAGGGCCGCGGTTGGGAAACTGCCTTAAAGGGAGACTAAACACTTTTTTTTTTCTTTTATGATTCAGATAGATCATACAATTTTAAACAACTTTATAATTTACTCCTGTTATCAATTTTCTTCGTTCTCTTGTTATCTTTATTTAAACAGCAGGAATGTGATGCATACGAGCTGGCCCATTTTTGGTTGAGAACCTGGGTTATGCTTGCTTATTGGTGGGTAAATGTAAGCCTGCAATAAGCAAGCGCTATCCATGGTGCTGAACCTAAAATGGTTTGGCTGCTAAGATTTATATTCCTGCTTTTAAAATAAAGATAGCAAGAGCAAGAAGAAAAAAAAAAGCTTCTGTTTGTCCTTGCCATGCCACTCTATCGTGAAAGTTACATTTTGACTTAATGTCCCTTTAATCTACCACTGCCTAATCAGCCTTTAACAGGACACTGCTAATTATTAGTAGCTATTTGCATATGGAGCTCCTGATTGGTTACTCAGGAACAGCAATACAATCCTTAAGTAAACAAGGATGTCATGTTTGTTTTGGGTTGAAAGCCAATATCCAAGCTAATAAAAGTAATATAGATTTTACTTAAAGGGACACTGAACCCATATTTTTTCTTCCGTGATTCAGATAGAGCATGCAATTTTAAGAAACTTTCTAATTTACCCCTAGTATCAATTGTTCTTCGTTCTCTTGCTTTCTTTATTTGAAAAAGAAGGCATCTAATCTATTTTTTTTGTTCAGAACCATGGAAAGCACTTTTTTATTGGTGGGTGAATGTATCCACCAATCAGTAAGAACAACCCAGGTTGTTCACCAAAAATGGGCCGGCTTCTAAACTTACATTCTTGCATTTCAAATAAAGATACCAAGAGAATGAAGATAATTTGATAATACGAGTAAATTAGAAAGTTGCTTAAAATTACATGCTCTATCTGAATTACAAAATAAAAAATTAGGGTTCCCTTTAAGAGTATACAAACACATTGGAATGTAAACACATAGGTAAAGTCTGACTCAGAAGTCTCACATATTGCAGTTCTAGAGAAGAACATGGTCTGTGATTGCCAGACTGTGTGACTGCTGCTCCTGATTCACTTTTTATCAATGTTCTGTTCAGGTGCTGCAATGTCTGAAGTTCCCAAACAGGACTTTACTTATGTGTTTATCCAGTTTGTAGGGAATAAACACATGGGACTCAATGCAGAAGAATTGCATAATTACAGGTGCACAATGAAAAGATAAGGCAATAGAACTTACTTTGAATTTCAAATAATCAGTAGATTGTTTTATGAGAAATAGTTTTTCTCCCATTTTCCAGCCCCTGTATCATGTGACAGACGTCAGCCAATCACAGACTAGTATATCATATACCCTGTAAGCTTGTGCACATGATCAGTAGGATCTTGTTCCCCAGAAAGTGTGAATATAAAAAGACTGTGCAAATTTTGATAATGGAAGTAAATTGGAAAGTGTCTTAAAACTGCATGCTCTGTCTGAATCATAAAAGTTTATTTTGACTTGAGTGTCCCTTTAAACACAACTTTGCACTTGGTTAACAATTTCTGAATGTACTGCATTGTGAATGTGTTTTCCCAGTGATTACAATCCCTAAATGCTGCTGCCATTAATATTCCTGAAACCCAAAGTTTTTACTTTAAATTGTTATCTTTCTTGTTACTTTTAATGAATTTAGATTGGGATCAAGAAATCAGGACTGGTTCATGTTAAAGGGACAGTTTACTTTAAATGTTTATCTTCTTTAATTTGTTCCTAATGATTCATTTTACCTGCTGGAGTGTATTAAATTGTTTACAAATTGTTCCTTTAGCTTTATTCAGGTATTTGAAATAACTAATTTTGCCTATGGTATAAGTATAAGCTATAGAATAGCTGTTTAAAAAAAGTCACCAGAAGAAATAACACTTCCAGTGGGAGGTAGGACAGATAAGCAATAAAATGATTATGTTAATTTGTTCTCTTTAAGTATTGAGTTTTGATATACAGACAGAGATAATATAAAGAAGCATGTGCATGTACAGAAAGTGACAAAATAAGGAGATCTGATTTCCCTGCAAGCTTAACCTATTTTAATGGGCTGTGGTTTGAAAGAACAAAGCAAACTACTTAATATGCAAAAATAAACCAAAAGAAGCAATTTATCATACATTTCATAATCTACAGCTGGTATAACAAGTCATTGGAAACACATTTTACAGTGCATTTACCCTTCAAAAGATGAGAAAACTCAGTTTTTTTCATAACTCTTCTGAACACACATATTAAAATACATATAAAAAACATTTCCCACTTACTTGTTTATAGAAACAAAGCCTGTATGTTATTTACATATAATGCGTGCACCCTAATGGATGCTCAGTTGTTTTGGCCATTTTACACATGCGCACTACTATTTTTGAAGACATTTGCCAGGTCTTCAAAAGAAAGTTGTGCATGCATAATGGAAAAATGCCAGAACCGTCTTCTTGTTAGACTTGTTGCACAATTATAGTGCTATTCAATTGAATAGCCCAGTAAAATCAGCAATTTATGTGTGGGTGTGTGCACGCTCAAAAGAGCTTACGTAACTGAGAGCACTCAGATTGCCCACCGTGATTGTCTAATGCAAATTAGCCTCACAGTGGGTTTGGAAAGGTGCCAATATTAGGCGCAAGATAGTGGCAAAACTGCAGAAAAGATCACTTTTTTTCCTGCAACTTAAAGGGACACTGAAACCAAATTTTTTATTTTGTAATTCTGAAAGAGCATGCAATTTTAAGCAACTTTCTAATTTACTCCTATTATCAATTTTTCTTCGTTCTCTTGCTATCATTATTTGAAAAAGAAGGCATCTAAGCTTTTTTTGGTTTCAGTACTCTGGACAGCACTTTTTTATTGGTGGATGAATTTATTCACCAATCAGCAAGGACAACCCAGGTTGTTCACCAAAAATGGGCCGGCATCTAAACTTACATTCTTGCATTTCAAATAAAGATACCAAGAGAATGAAGAAAATTTGATAATAGGAGTAAATTAGAAAGTTTCTTAAAATTTCATGCTCAATCTGGGTACAGTGTCCCTTTAAAAGGTGAAGAGCTTTTATAAAAATACTCAAAATACTAATTATTCTGATTAGCCATAACACAAGGAAAGAGGCTAAATCATGGTAAATATTCACAGACTCAATATAAACATATTATAAAATATGTGATAAATTGGATAGCAAGTAAACACAACAGCACTAAACTACTTATCTACAGCTGTGCCTTAGAAATAGTGCAAAGATTTAGGTATTTAATTATTTATCTGGGTTGATATAGCTTTAAAAATGTGTTTTTGTATCAGATATTCACTTTAATCACTCTGGATTCAGATAATATGGAATAAATAAAAAACATAAAAAAACGAGATTAATATTCTCCATATTAAAAAAAATAAGAACTGTTATAGTATTGCACTCTGATGTTATTTTATCTTTACATGTGCTGAAATAAGAAGAATGTATCTGTTTAAACCACATAGGGACTTCTACAATATATTGCATATATCCTTTGACTTAAAGGGACAGTAAACCCACATTTTTTTTCATGATTCACATAAAAAATACAATTTTAAACAACTTTCCAATTTACGTCTGTTATCTAATTTGCCTTATTCTCTTTGTATCCTTTGCTGAGAAGCATAGGGTCTGTAGCTGATGATTGGTGGCAGCACATAGATGCCTCCTGTAATTGGCTTACCCATGTGCATTGCTATTGCTTCAACAAAGGATATCTAAAGAAAGAAGCAAATTAGATAATAGAAATAAATTGGAATGTTGTTTAAAATTGTATGTTCTATTTAATCATGAAATAAAATGTTGGGGTTTAATGTCCCTTTAAAGGGACAGTCTACTCCAGAATTTTTATTCTTTAAAAATATAGATAACCCCCTTATTACCCAATCCCCAGTTTTGCATAACTAACACTGTTATATGAATACACTTTTTACCTCTGTGATTTCCTTGTATATAAGCCTCTGCAGACTGCCCCCTTATTTCAGTTCTTTTGACAGAATTGTATTTTAGCCAATCAGTGCTGTCTCATAAATAACTCCACAGGAGCGAGCACAATGCTATCTATATGATACACATGAGCTAGTTCTGTCTAGCTAAAAAAAACTGTCAAAGTGCATGCAAACCGACACAAAACAGAGCCCAGCTACAATGTGGTACCAGACAGAAGGTTTGGCCATACGCAAACCAGGGGGAGATTCCTTAGGCACGTGTCTGTGGACGTCACTCCCCCCGCAATGGCCGTCACTCATCTTTGCTTTCTATCTGCAGCCTGGGCCAATAACACCCGCCCCCTTTAGGGTGTGACACCGCTCAAACCTTAATGGACCCCCGGCCCGGCCAGGCGAACATCAAGACGACACTGAGAGGAGCTGACTATAATTACTCGCCATGGACTGACCCAAAAGACTATAAGTTTACTAAGCCTGTCCAGAGACAGGGAGACTAAAACAAACACTAATAACGATTATCCTAATTGCCTCCTAACAGGGTGGGTGGGAGGTAGAAGATCTGTAACGTCCAGGAGCAGAAAGTGGGTCTAGAACTCCCAGAAACCTCCTTTTAACAGTGAATAGAAACCCCTCCCTTAGCTATGCAACAATGTTACCTACTTAACTTTCAGCACACACTCACTCCTCCTCCATGGAATCCTTAACCCTTAAGTAGTCACTGGCTAAGCTTCAGCCCTGTACTTTCATAAGGGATTAAAGGACCAATGTCATGTGGGTGTAGTAAAACCAAACTTAACAATTTAACCTAAATGAATAAAGACATGCTACAGTTTGTCAGGATATCTGAGTATTATTAAATAATATATATATGTGTATGTATATTTATCTACACATGGATTTATGGTGGGACCAGGAACTCATTTTGTTTGTGAAGCTGTCTGTGAGACAAATCCCATCTTATTCTGGAACACAGAGTTCAAGAACAAGGGAATTAATTTAAAATACTTCCTGCCTAAGGTGTGAAGTTAAAACAGATCAGATCACAAGCCAAAAGGTCCCAATTATCCATTTCAAAGGAGGCCTGGATAAAGATTTTTTTTTCTTATCTAAAAAAAACAGTCGCTCCGTCTACAAGAATAAGAGGGCTTGTTCAAAGGATACAAGTGACAAGTTTTGTGGGAAAGTGACCATTCACACTTCGATGCAAATTGGTGCTTGCTGTGTCAAATAAACATGTACTGAACCAACTAAATACACAAAGGACATCCAAATTCAAATTACCTACAGACATGAGAAAACTAAATTTCAGATAAAGAAATTATATATATAATTTTTATGTGAATTTGAAATACTTAAATAACACATATATGTATATATGTATTGATCTGGGACATACTATACTAAATAAATAATTGGTGTATTGAATAATAACTACATTGGTATATACAAATACTGACCCATTTATTTCAAGATGAACACATTTTCTTTGTTTTCCATAAATCTAGCGAAGATTGCAGGAAGAACTGATGTGGAGATGAGATCTCTAAATAAGTATCTGTATAATAAATGTTTAAGTGTTAGACTAATTTCAAAATAATATCTGTCTCTTTATTTGTCAGACAAGATATCCTATGTATATTAGCCATAAACACAGATATATGTGGATATTTTCTATTTTAACATAGAAATTGATAAAATACTGATGTTTGGTGTCAAATTATACATTTTCTGTTATGCTAAATGAAATATAGATGCTGAAAAGAGAGTTTTATTAATGTAAAAAGTTATAGTATGATAAATAATCACTTTATAAGGATGTATTACATTGTTAGCAATGTTTGATGGTGGGACTGCATTCCTGATTGTCTGCTGCCACCTATAGATCAGAGACGGTATTACAGCTCAGGGAGACGTCTCCCAAGATGACCTATGAGATGTTCAGATCCGAAGGGCCTATCATATCATTTCACCAATGATTAAGATAATATAAGCTGAATGCAAGAGGAGAAAAAAAAGGCTGGCTGACTTTTGCTGAACTGGACTGATAACTTGTGGTGTGGGACCCAGTCAATCTTTAAGCAAACTGGGCTACTTTTTCTTATCCACATTGCAAATACCCTTATTTTCATATGAGGTGAAACAACAAGTTTTGGAAGCTAAATTATCGCGATTGATAGATATATATATATATAATATTTAAATCAAAGGAATTTAGTAACTAAAACTAAACTGCAGTTAACAGATTTAAAAGAGCAATTTGTATTTTAAAACTTGTGTTTCATAGCCCTGTGTATTTTACAACTAATCATTAATGCTAAGTAATTTATCTTTGCAAATATACAAATATATTTTAGAATTTGTCTTAATTGTAGAAAATTAAGAATATATTTCAGCTCAGATAAATTGGCGTAGAAATTGGTTGTTTGCACAAATAATATATATAAGTCCTGATGTTTTAAATTAGAGTTAGATAGGATAAATTGTGGCTATATAGCTGATTGTACTGTCTGAATGTTAGTGGCTCATATCTTGGATCTCATTGTGGTACTTTAATGAAATTCAATTGCGAATAAGGTTAATAAATAAGGTAACTTTTATGATCTTTGCATAGCATATTATAATAGTTTAAATGTGTATAGTTTGATTCAGGTCTGGCTTTCTACAAATATATTTCAATGTGTCTATAAATTTTAACTAATATAAAGAATTTAGGAATTTACATTAATGTTATTGTTTTGTATATGCATTTTATTGGGGGTTTATTTTAAAGAATAATTATTAAATATATTGTATTATAACCTGGCCATATACTGACAAGTTGGAGGTAAGACCGGGTAGGTCATTTGTTAACAAGAGGCACACATATAACTTTATTAGAAAAACATCAATGCCTTTTTCTTATAAACCTTAAACATCTAAATTATTTACAAGAGGCGGCAATGAAGTCCTAACTAACTAACCCATATGAAGTGGGTAGCAGGCCCAGGCAAACTGACACAAAGCAGAGCCCAGCTACAACGTGGTACCAGACAAAAGGTTTTACTTAAGCTGTTCAGCTCTCTGCATACCAGGGGAGATTCCTCAGACACGCGCCTGTGGACATCACTCCACCCGTAATGGCCGTCACTCCTCCTCGCTTTTTATCTGCAGCCTGGACCAATACCGCCTGCCACAAGAGATCCCCCTGCACTGGTTGATTCTTGCTGCCAACCTAACCATATTAACTAGAATTAACTAAACTGCTAGTCTAACGCAGCTAACACTCTTTTAATTTTAACCAAAAACCTATCCAACCCTACGTCTGTCAGATGGACACCATCCTGCCTATAAAGGCCTTGAAACCTTCTAACTCATTGACTGATTTTCCAATGTCGCTGTTAACCTTTTTTCTGACACCAAAAGCAGATTTATGACACATCATATGCCTCCAATGCAGTCTAGGGATAACGTGGCACTCCATTTTTAAACCAGGCATCCTTACATGCATCCACCTAATGTCTGCACTCATTATTTTGATTATTTCTAGCATAGGCAATGCTCCTAAGTCATTGCCCCCTAGGTGTATCACTAATAAATTGGCATGACCCCACCTGCGGTGAGCCTCCTGCAGTAGCACTGGTAAACCATACCAACATAGACCTCTGCTCCCTTGCCATCTGATGGATGCCCAGGAGAGATGAAAGCCAAGCCAGCTCCCATCTTGGACTGCTTAAGCTCTGATGGAGGCCCAATGGACAAATGAGTGTACGTCAATCCAGAATTTTAGTGGATCCTTTACTCTACCTGGAAAACACAGATCAGAGCCAAAGAGTGGACAGTATTTAACACCTCCCCCGAGTTATGAGCAAATATCACTTAAAAGCCTAACATAGGTCTTGTTGCTCTGTGATCTCCAATGCCCTAGCGCACAAATTCTATCTGCTGACCATCCTAACTCTGTTGTGCTAGACGCTGCGCCAACCCTAAAGGAATGTGGAGCAATGCGCAAAATGTTCAGGCCTGCCTTGAGGGCTGCTTTAGCTAGGACCCTGCAAAACTGAAATGTAGTTATCTCTGAACCATCTTGGTGTACTAGATATGGGCCATCTCCAACAAGGCACCGAGCCCCAAACCTATTAAGGAGTGCCACTGGGCAGATCCTGAGGTCATCTATTCTCAAAAGATGCCACCACAATCCCTTCCTCTCTTGGTCGGTCTTTGAGCGGGGGGATGAACAATAGAACCACCTACCTGGCAGCCTAACATGTTGTTTTTGGACACCGGCTTGAGGACAGGCCGTGGGGGGGGGACTAATTCTTTAACCCGCAGAGCACCGGGAAATGCCAGTGCAAAAGCCGCTTTGAACAATGCTACCTCATATTCGCAGGTGCATACCGCTTCTAACGCCTGCATTGGGAGGACTAAGTGTGCCATGGTAATTGGCTCTCTAAGATCCTCATTATTGCTTTCTATGTACCCCCAGCCACTCCCTGACTGTCTCACTAATAAAGTGCCTGAGTAATCTCTCACTTTGTAATAATTTGCTGAAAAATGACAGCGCTGCCAATTTTCCTTGCACCCTAGACTTTTTAACTCCCCTTTCTTGTTGGGACACGAGCCACTCTAATAGTGTTACCTGAGTAGCCTCAAAATAAGAGAGATGCTTGCATTCGCAGAAGGCCTGCCAATCGTTCCAATGCCTCATGTAAGCCCTCAAAGATGCAGGAACCAGTGAAGCCTTAACTAGGGGGAAGATAGATTCCCAGGGTATGCGAGCTGCCAGAGATAAAATGGGCAAGTTATTCCGTGAGCAGAGGCACAAGGAGATATTTTTTTTAAATCTTCCCACCTCCCCATAGACAGTGTGTCGGCCATGACATTTTTTACCCCCGGGACATGTTGTGCTTTGAAATGAATATTGTATTGAAGGCATCAAAGCACTAATTGTCTTAGTAGCTTGACAACCCCCGCTGATGTTGCTGACAGGCAGTTGATTGAAAAAACAAAGCTCTGGTTGTCACACCAGAAAATCATGGATTTATTAGATAATCTATCAGTCCACAACCCCACCACTACAACTATGGGGAAGAGCTCCAGGAAACATAGGTTCCTGGTGAGGCCTGTCTGAACCAAGTTGTTGGCCAGGCTTCTATGCTCTACTCCCCGTCCAAGAATGCACCATACCTCACGGAGCCTTCCATGTCTGTAAACAGATGAAGTGACTGGTTGGACTCTACAGGTTTCCTCCAAATACATTTTCCATTAAAGTCAGAAAGGAAAGTCTCCTAGACTCTCAAATCCTCCTTAATATCATTTAGCGCCTCCCAAGTGTGTTTTCAATCTACGATTAAAAATCCGCCCCATGGGGATGACCTGACCCATGAAGTTTAAGAGACCTAGCAAGGATTGCATGTCCTGGACATACAGACATTGCACCCTCCCGGCACTACGCACTGCCTCTAGAATGCGTTCCAGTTTATCAGCCGGCAACCAACAAAGTTTAACGACAGAGTCTATCTCGATTCCTAAAAACATAATACATGAGCACGGTCCCTCAGTTTCATTGCTAGCAAAAGGCAGCCCAAATGTCTCCATGAGATTAGTCATGCCCGGCATCAGTTCAGAGCACAGCGTGGAATAGAAAGCCCCTACCAGTAGAAAGTCATCCAGGTAGTGGGTGATTCGGTCTGTCGCCATATGCTCTGCTACGGCCCAGTGAAGGAATGAAGTGAACAACTCAAAGTAAGCTCATGAGATAGTGCATCCCATAGGATGCCACATGTCCATGTAATACTTTACCTTGAAATAGCAATCCATCAACCTAAAGGATGATCAATTAATCGGGAGGAGCCTAAATGATGACTCTATGTCAAGTTTGGCAATCAGGGCTCCCACAATATCAACCGCTGCCTCAAACGACTGATATTGAACCAAACTTAATTTGGCGGATATGACATCATTGACAGACCTTCCTTTTGGAAAAGAGAGGTGCTGAATAAGTAAAAATTTTCCTTTCTCCTTCTTCGGCACCACCCCTAAAGGAAACACCACAAGCCCTGCTATTGGGGGTCAATTAAACGGTCCGGCCTTACACCCAAAACCCCCTTTTTTAGCAAGCTTTTTGCGCACCACATTCGGAAACTGGTAGGCCGATTTCAAATTGTGGTGTTTTGAAGACCCCTCCACCCAACCCTGTACGGGCATGACAAAGTCTTCCCATAAACCGGATAGCAACAAGCATGCTGCAGACTGGTCTGGGTACTTTTCCAACCACCCCTCAAGGGCCTCCACCCTGATTGGGGTGGCTGCCCTTCCTAGTAGTGGAGGGTCTAGGCCCGCCCCTTTCACCTGGCTGATCTTGATTTTTGGAGCATTCAACTTCCAGGTGCTGCCCTCCGCAATATCTGCACACGTGGCAAAAGGAACAGGCGGTGCCTTTGTCGCACTGTTTATCTTGATACTTACAGCATTCTCAACCCTTTCTGCGGGCGCACAGGCCCGTCCGAAAGGGCTGAATAGTCTGTGCAGTAGGATGAACTGAAAGAACCTCTGGCCCGAGCTTCGACCACAGAGTCAGCTCCATAGTACCAAATGAGAGGGCTTGATTTGCTGACATCTTTCTGCGGTATCCTATGTCATAATCCCACCAGGTCCCTTCTTTATGACATTTGTATATTCTCTCTATTGTGTCCTGATATTTCAATATGGCTGCCCCTTGGTCTGGCCACCTTAGTAGGTAACAAGAACCCAATACCCTGAAACAGCTCACTCACTCTTCATAGAAGTTAGGGCGTTTTATCTTTTTTGGGCCCGTGCCATCCTCCGCCATCTCTTTTTGCTTTTGAGTCTCTGCTGAGAGCTCAAATATGTTGATATATTTTCTACCATGTATCTTCTTTACTACCTTTGATTTTAAATGCTCGTGTAGTGAGTGTATAGTAAAGGAGAGTTAATCTCCTTCTATTGCAGACTTTCTATTGCCCACCTGCATGAACACACCCTCTGTTGGCTCCCCAGTGATTAATACTATTGCGCTATCTGCTGGCTGCTATATGTCCTGACTATGTGCTTTGTTTCTGTAAGCTACCAATGTTCTAAGCATTCTGTACATACGCGTTTTCCGTTTTTTATGAAAACCCAACACACTGTCGCTCTCTGAGCTAGACCCAGTAGAGCTGGAATCCCCATTATCCTGTGTATATGCGGTGGTTATTTGCTCACTGGTTTCTATGGCTTGCTTCTCCACCTGAACTGTCCCTGAGGATGTGGTTCCTGCTACATCCATGGGCCTGGAAGGTGCTGCCGATGTCGACGGGATGGCTGACCTGATTGCCATCTCATTGCTTCCTGCAGCTGCTCCATTCTGGGTGTCCATCTGCGGAAAGATAGACAGGAGGGAAGTACTGGCAACATCGAAGGTTGAAGCATAACTCTCAAAAACACATCCATACCATGAGCTCCCCTGCATTCAATATGCTTCTGCATATATTGTACATTTGGCGCACCTTTAGCATGCATACTGCCCCCATGCATGCCTGTCAAAATCAATAGTATTTGGGCCTACTGTAATCTCATATGTTTCATATGCTGGTGTACCCCTTGAGCTGTCCCAAGATTGTACACATTAATATATCCCAGATGCCTGACCCATTACATTCATCCCTGTGTCCAGCACCTATTCCCAAACCTAGTATAACATTTGTGTCCTCGCATGTGTGCTCATACCCCATGCTGCACGACCTTTGCCTCAACCCCCCAGCAGCTGCCACCCCCTCCTACCATGGGGTGAGAGGGATGCCAACAGAGCACCCACTGGATCTGCACCGGAAGTAAGGACATCCTCTGCAGCCTGTGAGGAGCTAGGAGGGAAGTGGTAATGGTAGTGGGTGGTTGCAGGAGGGGAGGTATATACCCGGAGGGCATTGTGGTGGTAGAAGTAGGGGCTATGGATGAGGGCAGGCCATTTGAAGGTGCCAAACCCAAAAATAATGGGTCTAATGCTACACAGAGGGACCTCACCAATGACCACAATGTCGCCAGCTGGTCCCCCCTGTAATGCTCCTAGTGCTATCGACCCCTGGGTAACTATTGGTTTGGAGGAGACCCCTCCCGCCTCTAATATTCCCATAACCTGTGTGGAAGGTGTAAAGATGGAGGCTTGTTGACCAGGCACCAGACCTAAAGTAGGCCTGGATGCGACCTGCGTGTCCGATACTCTTGTGAGGCTGGGGAATGTGCCTGAGTTATTAGGCTGACCATTTGTTACTCATGCCGAAGCCTCTGCTGGGTGTAGTGCAGTACTCCCTGAGCCCTGGATGATCTGTGGTGGTATGTGGGCCTCAAGTGGATGCTGGCCTAACCTAAGGAAGGGGCCCTCAGGACTGGGAGAAGGGGTATCACATCTTGGTCACGTATCTGTCTCTCCCTAGGAGTCCTACGCCCAGGAGAAGGTGCACTGTCCCTGAACCAGAGAGGAGGAAGTGAAGACCTGCAAGACCTCTCCATGATACAGGAGTAGGATGGAACTTTCAGCAACAAGAAGATCTGTAACGTCCAGGGGCAGAAAGAGAGCCTAGAAGTCTCAGAAACCTTCTTTTTAACAGTGAGTAGAAACCCCTCCCTTAGCTATGCAACAATGTTGCCTACCTAACGTTCAGCACACACTCACTCTCTGGAATCCTTAACCCTTAAGTCGTTACTGGCTAAGCTTCAGCCCTGCACTTTCATTAAGTGCAGTATTTTATTTATTTAGTTTCTCACTTTAGTTGAGTTTGCTAGCATAACTATTTAACCAGTTTTACTTCACTTATTTTTGTATTTTTAATAAAACATTTTGTGACAATTTTGAGCAACATAGTAATTAGTGTTCTGTTCTCTGTCAAATATATACACACACACACACACACACACACACACACAAACAAACACATAATTCATTTTGAACTAAACCTACACTTACTCTTTTTATTTTTTTGTCTTAAAATTTATATATTTTGTTTTCGGTACAAAGCTTGCATATTTGATATGTGATTGTTTTTATTAAGATTACACTTAGAGGAGTGGCATGCCATCAGAATTAATTTAAAAAACTACTAATGAAAAAGGGTGTTTACAATTATTACAGTAATTAAATTTGTATCACAAGTTGTATGCTTAAGTTACTGTTATCATTGTCACAAGACAAGCTCAATAAACACTTTATATATAAGGTTGAGAACTAGAAAAGCTAAAAGGTTCTTGTTTGTTGTCACATTGTATATCTCCATGTTTATAAAAAATAATTATCCACTGCAGTGTGTGAAATGTGTATGTTAATAAATATAACACATCCAAATTAGTAATAAATAAAATATATAATATCATGTAGGTAATTAAGATGTGAATGATATTTATCAAACAGCATTATAAGTCCTACTAAATAAGTCATTATAGTGTAATTATACTGGCATCTTTATCAAATGATTCCAGTGTTTAGGTCAGAGATATTAAAGGCATGATATCTCAAAGGAATACTTAATATATATATACACTGTGTGCAGAATTATTAGGCAAATGAGTATTTTGACCACATCATCCTCTTTATGCATGTTGTCTTACTCCAAGCTGTATAGGCTCGAAAGCCTACTACCAATTAAGCATATTAGGTGATGTGCATCTCTGTAATGAGAAGGGGTGTGGTCTAATGACATCAACACCCTATATCAGGTGTGCATAATTATTAGGCAACTTCCTTTCCTTTGGCAAAATGGGTCAAAAGAAGGACTTGACAGGCTCAGAAAAGTCAAAAATAGTGAGATATCTTGCAGAGGGATGCAGCACTCTTAAAATTGCAAAGCTTCTGAAGCGTGATCATCGAACAATCAAGCGTTTAATTCAAAATAGTCAACAGGGTCGCAAGAAGCGTGTGGAAAAACCAAGGCGCAAAATAACTGCACATGAACTGAGAAAAGTCAAGCGTGCAGCTGCCAAGATGCCACTTGCCACCAGTTTGGCCATATTTCAGAGCTGCAACATCACTGGAGTGCCCAAAAGCACAAGGTGTGCAATACTCAAAGACATGGCCAAGGTAAGAAAGGCTGAAAGACGACCACCACTGAACAAGACACACAAGCTGAAACGTCAAGACTGGGCCAAGAAATATCTCAATACTGATTTTTCTAAGGTTTTATGGACTGATGAAATGAGAGTGAGTCTTGATGGGCCAGATCGATGGGCCCGGGGCTGGATTGGTAAAGGGCAGAGAGCTCCAGTCCGACTCAGACGCCAGCAAGGTGGAGGTGGAGTACTGGTTTGGGCTGGTATCATCAAAGATGAGCTTGTGGGGCCTTTTCGGGTTGAGGATGGAGTCAAGCTCAACTCCCAGTCCTACTGCCAGTTTATGGAAGACACCTTCTTCAAGCAGTGGTACATCAAGAAGTCTGCATCCTTCAAGAAAAACATGATTTTCATGCAGGACAATGCTCCATCACACGCGTCCAAGTACTCCACAGCGTGGCTGGCAAGAAAGGGTATAAAAGAAGAAAATCTAATGACATGGCCTCCTTGTTCACCTGATCTGAACCCCATTGAGAACCTGTGGTCCATCATCAAATGTGAGATTTACAAGGAGGGAAAACAGTACACCTCTCTGAACAGTGTCTGGGAGGCTGTGGTTGCTGCTGCACGCAATGTTGATGGTGAACAGATCAAAACACTGACAGAATCCATGGATGGCAGGCTTTTGAGTGTCCTTGCAAAGAAAGGTGGCTATATTGGTCACTGATTTGTTTTTGTTTTGTTTTTGAATGTCAGAAATGTATATTTGTGAATGTTGAGATGTTATATTGGTTTCACTGGTAAAAATAAATAATTGAAATGGGTATATATTTGTTTTTTGTTAAGTTGCCTAATAATTATGCACAGTAATAGTCACCTGCACACACAGATATCCCCCTAAAATAGCTATAACTAAAAACAAACTAAAAACTACTTCCAAAACTATTCAGCTTTGATATTAATGAGTTTTTTGGGTTCATTGAGAACATGGTTGTTGTTCAATAATAAAATTAATCCTCAAAAATACAACTTGCCTAATAATTCTGCACTCCCTGTATATATATATATATATATATATATATATATATATATATATATATATATATATATATATATATATATATATATATATATATATATATACATACACACACACACAGTATATCATCTGGATAATATTTATCGAATGTCTTAAAGATATACCAAAAATAAATAGTTTTTTTCTGTTCAATGCATTTTAACTCCCTTTAGTTAATTGCTCTAAGGGCTTGATTTATAAAGCTGTTCACCCCCCTTCAACTGCAGGTTCTCACAAAAGAACTTGCAGTCAGTATTTATTAAGCAGAGGTCATCAGACCGTTGCTTCCTACCCTCTTTTCAACCTCTTAGGTGGAGAAATACAATCTGCAAAGTCACAAACCGCAGCTCCATATGATGCCGGAAATCAAATCCGGAAATGAAAGGTGCATAGGTCACAGATGACAGATTAAAAAAAGAGGAGCAACAGTCGTCCTGGAGTGCCAACAAAGCGGTGGATCAAACCGTATAATACAGGAAGCACAGTGGATGAATGAGCAGAAAAAATATCTGGTAAAAACAAAAACAAATATATTAGAACATAGTTAAAAGCGTATACAATGTGTTCTAATATATTTGTTTTTTTACCAAATATTTTTTCTGCTCATTTGAGTGCCATTCTTCCACTGTGCTTCCTGGAGAATTTTAATCTCCCCCGTCTCGTCCAACCAGGGAGATTGACAGATCCTGCCCGCATGTGATTGGCTGTGTGCGGACAGGGAGTGATGTTGCAGACAAGCGCAAAATACGGCTCGTGTGCAATGCTAAATTCTGGCAGTGGATTGCTGCCCTCCAGAGGCGAGCTGGGGTGGACAGTGGCGCATATGTACACCCCTGTCTGCTGCAGCTTGATAAATCGAGTCCTAAGTCTGTCAATCTTTAATGCAATAATATTTATTGAGTTCTACTAAGTTCCTCAGAAGGGATATAAAAGCTGCTTAACATGGTTTGTAAGTCAGGTTATTCTATGATTTTCTAGTGTCCTTTGTATGCATTAGTTCTGATAATGCACTGCATGTGAATAACTTGATAATGGTAATCCATTCCATCATAAAACACTTTTAAACATCTTTGACCTCTTGAAAATACATGTTTATCCTTTTTTGTCTTTTTATAGTTGTATATGCTCAATTCATATATTAACAATCTATTCACTCTCATTTTATTTCATTCAGATTATTCTTAGGCTTGACAACTTGGCATTATTATGAAGAAGGGGTAACGAGGCTGCCAAAGAGTATGGGTCTGTAAAAGGCTGAGTGAGAGGGAGACATCTAGTTATAGGAGCTAAGAAATGGATTGGTTTTGAGAATGGGTAAATGCTCATTAAAGTTATGGTAACTTTCAGACTTTAAGAATTTTTCAATGTAAATTATATTAGTGTACAAGCAAAATTGCATAATTATTTTTTTTTAAAATGTATATATATTTTATAATAAAAGATTTATAATCCTACATGGTATCTTCTGTTTCTCCTCCCTCCTTGGCTGTGACATAGAGAGCAGTTCCAGCCATTCTCTACATAGGGTTCCTAAAGGCTTTCAAAGGGACTTCAAGATCATTACTGTAGGAATGTATTTAACACTTTTCATGGATAGTTTTTAAAAATCGGACACATATACTTTTTTAATTGCAAAGATTACATATAAGGCATATGATTAGCTAAAGTTTATCATCACTTTAAGGGGAGACTGTCCTAAGGTTAAAAAGGCAAATGACATTTGGAGATGGATGCAAAATCCTGGCTGACTATCTTTAGTAAAGCAAAAAAGGCCTCGGTCTCAGCAAGGCTTCAAGAAATGCATTACAAATTCCTAAGCAGGTGGTATTTGACTCCGCAAAGATTGAGGAAAATATACCCGCATACAAATGGGGAGTGCTGGAGGGGCTGTGGAATGGAGGGTACGCTGCTACACATATGGTGGCATTGTCCACTGATAAAGCCCTTTTGGGAAGTTGTGCTTCGTGAGAGCAGTAGACTTTTAAACATCATATTGCCCCCTAATCCAAGCTATCTTATATATCATGACATGCCTAAAATTGCAATGGAGGCGAAGCGCCATCTGTTCCTCCTGATGCTAAATTGTGCGAAAGGTCTCATCCCGAAGCATTGGAAATCATTGCACATACCAAGTCTAGGAGAGTGGAGGGCTGGGGTGTGGGATCTGCTAGGACTTGAGAAATTTCATTACTTGAAAGCTGGGAAGATGGAGACCCATGAGTACATGACGCTAATTTGGGAAGGCAAAACTGTGTAGGGTCAGGTTGCCTGCCGAAGAGGTCTAGGTATTAACAACAGAATAACTGAGTCATGAAGCCCCCAAAGCCCCTTTTTTTTTTTTTTTTTTTTTTTTTTTTTTTCTTCTTTCCCCTTCTTGACTTCACATTTTACCCCTCTCTTTTTTCTTCTTTTCCCCCCCTTAAAATAGCTTATTGAGATAAACTGTGGTAATGGAGCACTGAAAGAAAGATGCTTATCTGATTGATACTTGGTGTAATAGATGAGTATAAAACAGAACCACTACTATCTTAAATACAAGCAAATGCTCCTACATTGAAACTTTTTGATTGAATCAACATATGCTTAGACAAGGTGTTAAATATGTAGGATATATCCCACAGTGAACAAACAAATTGTTAATGCAGAACATGTTAAACTGGAATATGTAATAACATCTTTGACTTGTTATCTCATGTTATGTACATGCACACTGAACCGACTGTAATGTTCTATATATGTTCACTCAATAAAGCTTTTTTTGGAAAAAAAAAAAAAAAAAGGCAAATGACAATAGGCTCATAAAGCCTGCAGCACAATAAATACTTATTTAAAGATTTTGGCATACGATACCTATAGATTTTAAATTAGTGGAAAATTAACAGCTGCTCCCAGACATGGAGCCAATATTAAAGGCTAACACCGCTGTACCTGGGATGAAAAAAAATATTGGCAGCAAACAATTTTTTTTGTCACTAGCAGTTTTCAGTTATCCAAGAATCTTGCCAGGAGATTTACCTAGTCCACCTATTCTAAAGATAACGAGTAACGGATTACATAGCAACCCAAGATAAAAAGATACCTTACAAGAACACGTGCTCCATTCTCTACATGTTTAGAATGTTTATGCAATATTCTTTGGAGGTTCGCATTACTTATATATCCTGTGTAACCAATGGTTGTTAGTTAAGTTTCTCATTTTATTTTTTTTATCTTGTCATTTTCTAACCTCATGTGTACATGTGTGCCATTGCTATGTTTGTGAAGAGGGTTTAAATGTTATATTCATTGTGTAGGGTGTTATGGCCATTTAAGGTTAAATTTGTTGCTACAGCACTAATTTATATAAACTTATAGACATTGACCCTCTAATAGCATTAGCCTCTCCAGCCTGTTCAACATCTCCAGCTCCACAGTAAAATATAGGAACTGATTTTATGGATACTAGAATTAACGTATTTCATATAATTATCTTTGATTTCTTGAAATGTCACAATTTTTTTTTTTTTTATTTTAAACATAGTTTTATAATCAATTGTATTTGCTCATCTTATGTATCAACAAGCTGTCACCAAAGGATTTTATTTTAATTTATATATACACGTCGCCCAGAACTTAATTAGACAGAAATAGCCATTGCCATCAGTGGCATCATCTCATACTATAGAACAGAATTATATATTTTTTTTACAGTCCATTACTTCTTGATTTGTAAATCAAGCTCAAAGAAATACAAGTTTACAAGTTGTTAAATAGTCAGTAAAATATATTATGTCTAAATAAAAATATAATTATCACAAAAAGCTAATTACTAACACATCTCATTGGCCTCATGCAGAGATGAACAGTTATGTGACATTATGAAACCAGATTGTAGATCTAAAGAGACCGTCATACAATTGCTGGCAATGTTACCCATTCTAATATTGATGCTTCTGTTCTGTTTGTATCATAATGAGAAATCTTCTGTCCTCTTGTGGAAAGCACTATATTTTTTTCCTTTTTTTTTTTTTTTTGTCTCATTCCCAAGCGCAGAGGCACAGGCTAATTGTATCAATCCACAGATTTCATTTTATTAATGCAGGAAAAAGATAAGACAGGAAACTGTCCAAATTTAAATTAAACACTATCTGAACACACTTTTACTCAAGCAGCTTCCTTTTTTTATATTTAGCAATAATCCATGCAACTGCTTTGCCTTTTGAGTATGTTCATATTGATTTTTGCTTTATTCATTCATGTGGCCAAATATGCCTGCCAAATCCCGCTAGTGTACAAGCTAAGCGTCAGACATTAGCCATTTCCTCATTAGTACAAAGCAGCTGGGCTTCTAAACTTGGTAAATTTAAGAGGACTCCTGCTGAGCATGAACGTGCTTATTAAAGAGCACATAAGTTAGGCAGCTTTATCACTTAAAGAATGGCCTTTTTTATATTCATGAAATAAACCTGGGATTCACAGTATAGCCCTTATCTTTTGGAAGATTATGTATTCAGCTTGTATTCTAAATATAATCAAGATGGAATATCAAATGTAATATTACACAGGGTTCTTTTTTATCAAATTGTTTTAAAATAAACAGTAGCATGACATTCACATTCACATATAATTAGGGCCTTTTGGTTCTTATCTACCGTCAAATTCTATGTGTCTATATGTTTAAGATACGGACATCACACAATCATCGTCAAAGCATTACGGAACAAGCTAATTAAAATAAATGAAAAATATATATAAATCACTCCACACTAAAATATAGCTTTAAAACACTTTAAGAGAAATAGAAGCAAAATAAAAATGAAACATACAAGTCAGCTTTGGAATGGAGAGACATGACCATGAGATGAAATCTCAACAAGGGCATTAGAGTGTTAGAGGCATATTTAAGAAAGGTCTTGCGGACCTGATCTGACAGTGCGGATCAGGTCCGCAAGACATCGCTAAATGCGGAGAGCAATACGATCTCCATATTTAACATTGCACCAGCAGCTCGCAAGAGCTGCTGGTGCAACGCCGCCCCCTGCAGACTCACGGCCAATGGGCCGCCAGCAGGGGGTGTCAATCAACCCGATCGTACTAGATCGGGTTGAATTGTTGCGATTCCTGTCCGCCTGCTCAGAGCAGGCAGACAGGGTTATGGAGCAGTGGTCTTTGTGACCGCTGCTTCATAACTGCTGTTTCTGGCGAGTCTGAAGACTCGCCAGAAACACGGGCCGTCAAGCTCCTTTCGGATCTTGATAGATAGGCCCCTTAGTGTAGGTGGAAAACCTTGAGCACTGCCCTAGAATGCCCAGGAATGTCCATGACCAGCATGTAAAGGCACCTATTATTTTACCCAGTGAGACCACTTTCCCATCACAAAATAGACGTTCATATTGTACATTTAGAAACATTTACATAAACCGTTTTGCAAGTGTGTTTTCTAAGTGTTGCGGTTGTATTTATTGTTTTTCCACATTGTGATTCACTTTTTATGTTTGATATATCATATTCAGTACATTACAAGTGAAGGTGGTGCACCCACTAACAAAACTGTGCAAACTCTATGTAAAGTGAACTTTAAAGGGACATTAAACACAGTTTTGTTTCATTCGGGATTCAGATAATATAAAAAATATAAAATATAAAAAATATAAAGATAATATAAAAAATATAATTTTAAACAACTTTCCATTTTACTTCTATTATCAAATCTGCTTCATTCCCTTGATATCCGTTGCCAAAAGAGAAGTAATGTATTACTGAGAGCTAGATGAACACATCTAATCAGCCAATCACAAGAGACAAACGTGTGCAGGCACCAATTGCCAGCTAGCTCCCATTAGTGTAGGATATGTATATATACTTTTTCAATAATGGATACCAAAGAAAATTTGAAAATAGAAGTGAATTTAAAAGTGTCTTAATTTGAATCTGAATCCTGACTTTTCTATTCATTTAAAAGGACATTGAACTGCTGGGCACACCTGGAATAGCATGGTTACTACTCAATACACTATTGATTCCCTTTCTGTTCCAGCAGCTCAACTCAAAGCTGTTCTCCATCTTGGAGCTTAGGTATTCTCACACACTGTGACAGAAGCAGTGAACATTTACTGATCAGTAAGGTTGCCAGCTTTTTGACAACTGTACTGATTGTGTTTTAAAAGTAATTATTGTACAAAGACTGTAGACCAACTTCCAAGCCTTGTTTCTTAGACTTTTCACACACTCTAGTTTAAAAAAACAAACAAACAATAAATCAATATCTTACTGACGCACACAATGAAAAAGCTCTGGCTGAGTGTTAAATAAATAGAGGTTTTCAGCATTATTTAAAGGGACATAAAGCTGCAATGGGAAAAAATTCTAAAACATTTAACATCCAAAGTGGTTAAACACATAATTAAGTCATCTCTGCACCAGTAGCGCATTGCTATTCCAGAGATCAACTTTTGCAAATGAGCCAATCAGGGACAAAAGCGCCTACATGCAAATCATTGGCTATGATTATTTCAAGATCACCAGTGTGTTGTTGCTCTAGAGCTGATTTTTAACTACGTGTTTATACCATTTTATGGGGTTATTCACACTTATTTGTAAACTAATTACAGGATGCACCTTTTCATAGCCTGATCACAGTGCAGGATTCCCAAAGCGCTGGGCCCTGGACTGCTGCCCCCCTCACCCTGCCTAAAGGGTGGGCCTGGTATCTTGTTAAACTACAAATAAAATAGTTTACACGAAACTCATATTTGAGACAATGGGGTATATTTATTAAAGTGCAGACGGACATGATACGATGTAGCGTATCATGTCCGCCGCACATCGATAAATGCCGACAGCACACGCTGTCGGCATTTATCATTGCACCAGCAGTTCTTGTGAACTGCTGGTGCAATGCCGCCCTCTGCAGATTCAAGGCCAATCTGCCACTAGCAGGGGGTGTCAATCAACCCGATTGTATTCGATTGGGTTGATTTCTGTCCGCGGCCTCAGAGCAGGCGGACAGGTTATGGAGCAGCGGTCTTTAGACCACTGCTTCATAACTTCTGTTTCCGGCGAGCCTAATGGAGCTTGATAAATATGCCCCCATGGATAATTTTAATGTGCCCACATTAAAACCCATCAATTGTTCATGCCAAGCATAATAAAGTGAAGTTTGCAGATGCTTGTTGCGCAAGCAGTGCCCTTGTTTCAGTAAGGGACAACTGTAGATATATTTTTTCACAAGCAGAACAGCGAGTTTTGCACATTCATATTTTTACAGGTGTCTTCTACTGCACAACTTTTCTAAACCCCACCTTAGTTTCAGAAGAAACTGACACAAAATCAAAATGCATTTACTGTCTATTACAGTTTTGTCATGTAGTTTTTCTTAAAAATCGATCTTTCAGATGTTGCCAATGTTCCTTTACTCGTTCAAGACTGTCAGTGAAAAAACTGTCTGCTAACAGTAAAATGAAAAACTTCTTTTTGATGTTGTAGATATTGCAAAAGGGAAAACGTGATTGTTTTTATAAAAATGAGTATAAAATAAAAAAGTGTAGAACATTACTTTTTCCCCTAATAAGTTTACTTCTAATGCAGTCATCATGACTCATATTTGTTCGTAATTGAACTCTCTTTTCCTTGTACCATGTTTTCATGTAAAAGAGAATTAGGCAAAGAAACATTAACTGCTAGATTATGAGCTTTGTCGGTAAAGACTTGCGTTGCTAACGAGCCTTTTTTTTCCAGCGCTCACTTTAAACAACGCTGGTATTACAAGTTTTCTGAATGGCTGCGTTAGCCTCAGAAAAGTGAACGTTGAGCAAATTTAGCTCCACTTCTCACTGTAATACCAGCATTGCTTACGGTAGCGGTAAGCTGGCTAAAACGTGCTCATGCACGATCTCCCCATAGGAAATAATGGGGCTGAGACGGCAGAAAAAAAACCTAACACCTGGAAAAAAGCAGCGTCCAGCTTCTAACGCAGCCCCATTGTTTCCTATGGGAAAATACTTTCTAAGTCTGCACCTAACACCCTAACATGAACCCTGAGTCTAAACACCCCTAATCTTACACTTATTAACCCCTAATCTGCCGCCCCCGACATCGTCGCCACCTGCAATATACTATTAACCCCTAATCTGCCGCTCCGGACACCGCCGCCACCTACATTATACTTATGAACCCCTAATCTGCTTCCCCCAATGCCTACATTATAGTTATTAACCCCTAATCTGCCGCCTCCAACGTCGCCGCAACCTAACTACACTTATTAACCCCTAATCTGCCGACCGGACATCGCCGCCACTTTAATAAATGTATTAACCCCTAAAACGCTGCACTCCCGCCTCGCAAACACTAGTTAATTTTTATTAACCTCTAATCTGCCTGCCCTAACATCGCCGACACCTACTTACATTTATTAACCCATAATCTGCCACCACCAACGTCGCCGCTACTATAATAAAATTCTTAACCCCTAAACCTAAGTCTAAACCTAACCCTAACACCCCCCCTAATTTAAATATAATTTAAATACATCTAAATAAAATAACTACAATTAATTAAATGATTCCTATTTAAAACTAAATACCTACCTGTAAAATAAACCATAAGATAGCTACAATATAATTAATAATTACATTGCAGCTATTTTATGATTTATTTTTATTTTACTGGCAACTTTGTATTTATTTTAACTAGGTACAATAGTTATTAAATAGTTATTAACTATTTAATAACTACCTAGCTAAAATAAATACAAAATTACCTGTAAAATAAATCCTAACCTAAGTTACAATTACACCTAACACTACACTATCATTAAATAAATTACCTAAACTACATACAATTAATTACAATTAAATACAATAAAGTAAATTACAGAAAATAAAAAAAATTACAAGAAGTTTAAACTAATTACACCTAATCTAAGCCCCCTAATAAAATTAAAAAGCCCCCCAAAATAATAAAAAGCCCTACCCTATACTAAATTCCAAATAGCCCTTAAAAGGGCCTTTTGCGGGGCATTGCCCCAAAGTAATCAGCTCTTTTACATGTAAAAAAAAGAATACAATACCCCCCCAACACCACACACCCCTACTCTAAAACCCACCCAATCCCCCCTTAATAAAACCTAACACTACCCCATTGAAGATCACCCTACCTTGAGCCGTCTTCACCCAGCAGGGCACCAGTGGTCATCCGATGGGGCAGAAGAGGACATCCGGACCAGCAGAAGTCTTCATCTCATCCGGGCAGAAGAGGACATCCGGACCAGAAGACATCTTCATCCAAGCGGCATCTTCTATCTTCATCCATCCGACGAGGAACGACTCCATCTTGAAGACCTCTGGCGTGGAACATCCTTCTAGGCTGACAAACTAACGACGAATGACGGTTCCTTTAAATGACATCATCCAAGATGGCATCCCTCAAAATCAGCCAATCGGATTGAAGTTCATTCCGATTGGCTGATTGGATCAGCCAATAGAATTGACCTCACATTCTATTGGCTGATCCAATCAGCCAATCGGATTTAATTTCAATCCGATTTGCTGATTAAATCAACCAATCAGATTTTTCTTACCTTAATTCCGATTGATTGATAGAATCCTATCAGCCAAACGAAATTCGAGGGACGCCATCTTGGATAACGTCATTTAAAGGAACCGTCATTCGTCGATAGTTTGTCGGTGTAGAAGTATGTTCCGCGCCAGAGGTCTTCAAGATGGAGTCGTTCCTCATCGGATGGATGAAGATAGAAGATGCCGCTTGGATGAAGCCTTCTCCCGGTCCGGATGTCCTCTTCTGCCCGGATAGGATGAAGACTTCTGCCGGTCCGGATGTTCTCTTCTGCCCCATCGGATGACCACTGGTGCCCGGCTGGGTGAAGATGGCTCAAGGTAGGGTGATCTTCAATGGGGTAGTGTTAGGTTTTATTAAGGGGGGATTTGGTGGGTTTTAGAGTAGGGGTGTGTGGGTGGTGGGTTGTAATGTTGGGCGGGTATTGTATTCTTTTTTTACAGGTAAAAGAGCTGATTTCTTTGGGGCAATGTCCTGCAAAAGACCCTTTTAAGGGTTATTTGTAATTTAGTATAGGGTAGGGCTTTTTATTATTTTGGGTGGCTTTTTTATTTTATTAGGGGGCTTAGATTAGGTGTAATTAGTTTAAACTTCTTGTCATTTTTTTTATTTTCTGTAATTTAGGTTTTCTTTTTTTCGTGATTTAGTGTTTGTTTTTTTCATAATTTATTGTATTTAATTGTAATTAATTGTAGGTAGTTTAGCTAATTTATTTAATGATAGTGTAGTGTTAGGTGTAATTGTAACTTAGGTTAGGATTTATTTTACAGGTAATTTTGTACTTATTTTAGCTAGGTAGTTATTAAATAGTTAATAACTATTTAATAACTATTGTACCTAGTTAAAATAAATACAAATTTGCCAGTAAAATAAAAATAAATCATAAGATAGCTACAATGTAATTATTAATTATATTGTAGCTATCTTATGGTTTATTTTACAGGTAAGTATTTAGTTTTAAATAGGAATAATTTATTTAATTGTAGTTATTTTATTTAGATGTATTTAAATTATATTTAAATTAGGGGGGTGTTAGGGTTAGAGTTAGACTTAGGTTTAGGAGTTAATAACTTTATTATAGTAGCGGCGATGTTGGTGGTGGCAGATTAGAGGTTAATAAATGTAAGTAGGTGTCGGCGATGTTAGGGCATTTCCCATTAAAAAGATAGGATACGCAATTGACGTAAGGGGATTTGCGATAGCCTCAAGTCACAGAAGAAAAGTAAGTGGTAGACCTGTACATGCCAAACTTGTAATACCAGTGTTAGATAAAAAGCAGCGTTAGGACCCCTTAACGCTGCTTTTTAAGGCTAACGCAAAACTCGTAATCTCGCCGTAAGTTTTGGTAAATTCATATTGGCTAACAACTTGTAAAAACAAATCTGAAAGGTCTGCTTAAAATTCATTGATATGTTAAAATACTGTAATTGTGGTTAGATTTTAAAAAAATTTATTATATATATACTAGGTGATAAGCCTGCCCAGAGGGCAGTCTATTAAAAAAAAAAAAAAAAAAAACTACAAACCTCAAAGCTAAAATTACACAAAATTAAAAAATGTAAAATTACAGAAAAAAATAAACAAAGCTATACAAAATAGAAAATGTAAACCTAAACTAATACCCCTATAAAAAATCCCCCCAAAAATAAAAACACCCACTAATCTAATACTAAACAACCAATAGCCCTTAAAAGGGTTTTTGTAGGGCATTGTCCTAAGTTAAACAGCTCTTTTACCTAAACAAATTACCAATTACCCCCTAACAGTAAACCCCCCCACCCACCAAACCCCCAAAATAAAATAAACTAACACTAAAAAAAAAACTAAACTACCCATTGCCCCTAAAGGGACATTTGTATTGGCATTGCCCTTAAAAGGGCAATCAGCTGGTTTCCAACCCAAAAAAACCCTAATCTAAAATAAAAGCCACCCCCAAAAAATAAAAACAAGCATAAAACTAAGCCCCAAATAGGTACTCACCGTTCCTGAAGTCCGGCGAAGAAGGTCCTCGGCGGCTCCATCATCTTCTATGTTCATCCGGAATGAAGGCGGAGCAGAGCTGGGGAGCTGCCTTCCCCGATGCGTGGATCTTCAGCGGCGGTCTTCAGCGGCGGCGGTCCTCCGTGGCGTGGAGGCTTCTCTTCATCCAATGTCCGTCATACACTGAAGATTGAATGTAAGGTACCACAATAATTTTGGGGTACCTTGCATTCCTATTGGCTACAATTTTGAAATAAGCCAATAGGATAGAACTACTGAAA
Source organism: Bombina bombina (assembly GCF_027579735.1). Taxonomy (NCBI): domain Eukaryota; kingdom Metazoa; phylum Chordata; class Amphibia; order Anura; family Bombinatoridae; genus Bombina; species Bombina bombina. The sequence goes on from NC_069499.1 coordinate 912,099,536, forward strand.
TCCTATTGGCCGTTCAAATCAGCTAATAAGATTTCAGTAGCTCTCATCCTATTGGTTGATTTCAAAATTTTAGCCAATAGGGATTCAAGGTACCCCAAAAAAGATGGGGTACCTTGCATTCAATCTTCAGTGTGCGACGGACGATTGCATGAAGAGGAACCTCCATGCCACTGAAAACCACCGCTGAGGACTGCCGCAATGCCCATACAAATGCCCCTTTAGGAGCAATGGGTAGTTAAGATTTTTTTAGTGTTAGGTTTTTTATTTTGGGGGGTTTGGTGGGTGGGGTTTTTTTACTGTTAGGGGGATTTAGTAGTTTTTAAATGTAAAAGAGCTGTTTAACTTAGGGCAATGCCCTATAAAAAGCCGATTTAAGGGCTATTGGTAGTTTAGTTTAGGGGGTGTTTTTATTTGGGGGGCTTTTTTTTTCCATAGGGCTAATAAAGGTTGGTTTTATTTATACAAATGAGAACAATTAAGGAGCACCGAGCAGGTTGAGGGTAAAAATGAATACATTTATTTGTAGTTCCGTAAAAACGAATGTGTTGCACACAACCCTGGGTAAAACTCATGAGTGGGTTACAAGAAAAATAATACACAGGCTGACATGTTTTGGCATTAAGCTGTACTCCAAGCCTCGTGTAAAACATTTCACACAGATGCCATTAAAAACATTTTCCTGTGAAGCGATTGGTCTGCAGGCACACACCTTCAACTGCAAAGGCCAATCGGATATCCCCTGTTACGTGTGTCCCCTTCCCCCTGTTAGAACGCTCTGTTGATGTATAATGAGTGAACTAGTGCTCTGTCTCCCATACTAAATGCCATCCCTTATTAGCTTATTTTAGGGTCTGTTGCACACTATATAAAGAATAGTAACATAAGAGAGCCACTCATTTTAGTGCTAAATGGGAGCTAGATGGATTGTTCAAATAACCCAACGCTAATGGGAGCCCAAATGAACTACTAAATGTATATATACATACATTTCAGTTTACAGTTTCATTGTTACAAATGTCTCGAGGTGTGTTGAATCCACACATGGGAAATTCCCAAACTTTATGACAAATGTTCAGAGGTCTGTACACCACACCTAGGTGGAATATAGTGAAACTGTGTGTGGGGTACAATGTTACAAGGGTGTTTTTATCCGTTGTGAGTTCCCTAGGTATATACATAAGCTGACTATCAACCTCTGTAGTGTATATAGAGTGTTGGAAATTGCCCCTCACTGTAGTAATGGTCCCCCTAGTACAAACATCTACATTACACTTTTGCCCTATAGATTAAACACAACCTAGAAAGGTTTATTTCCTGTATGATTACCAAAAATTAATGAGGTCAAATTCAGAGTTGGGGCCCTCTCAACCTGAATATCCAGAAGGCAACACATTCCGCAAGATTCCTGGTCCTATTGTCCCCTTGTTTGACTGGTTGGACCCTCTCGATTAGATTCCACTTAAAACTCCTCACATCTTTATTGTGGAATATTGAAAAATAATTGATAAGAGGTGTGGTGACTGTACCTGCCCTAATGTCCGCTAAATGCTCTTTTATTCTGACCCGGGCCTCTCTTGTACATATTGTAGTCCACAATGTGTACAAGAAACTATGTACACACATGTATGAGGAATGACAGTTCAGTTATTTGAACAATCCATCTAGCTTCCATTTAGCACTAAAATGAGTGGCTCTCTTATCTTACTATTCTTTATATAGTGTGCAACAGACCCTTACATGGGCTAATAAAGGTTGGTATTTAGTATGGGAGACAGAGCATTAGTTCACTCATTATACATCAACAGAGCGTTCTAACAGGGGGGGGGGGACATATGTAACAGGGGATATCCGATTGGCCTTTGCTATTGAAGGCGTGTGCCTCCACACCGGTTCACAGGAAAATATTTTTAATGGCATCTGTGTGAAATGTTTTACATGAGGCTTGGAGTACAGCTTAACACTGAAACATGTCAGCCTATGTATTATTTTTCTTGTAACCCACTCATGAGTTTTACGCAGGGTTGTGTGCAACCCATTCATTTTGATGGAATTACATATAAATGTATTATTTTTTACCCTCAACCTGCTCGGTGCTCCTTAATTGTTCTCATTTGTATGAATTTTGGACACAGTGAGCACGAGAGAGGTACAGGGATCCTGCAGGGGAACGGTTACCCTGTCTACCACTACGGGAGGATCCAGCAGAAGTCAGAAGCCTGTAAGAATCACGGGAAGGCTGCAAAGCGAGTAAGCAAGGCGGAATGGGGAGGGACTGATCCTATACACGGAGCGGTAACATTGAGATGCTGACAGTAAAACTCGCTGTGGATAAAGGAAACCCTTACCACCCAACAGCCTCTAAAGCCGGACTTGTGAGTAAAACGCATTGCTGTTTTTTACACTTAATCATATTGTTATTCAAGAGGATCCAAGAATCTTACACAGGGGAAAGTGTAGATTGTTATTTGGACAGTATGGACTGGGACTATTGTGTGTAGCACTTTTATCTTTACCTTTATCTTTACCTATACACCCATTTATGTGTTTTCAATACACAGTATCTAGAGGTGCTTAAAATAGGTTTTAACAGTTTTGAAAGGACTGCACGTATTGGTCTGTTTGCTTTTGCATATATAAATGAGATGACTGTATGATAGGTGTGAGATCTTTCTTTCCCAAATATCCTTGTTATTAGGTTTAATTTGTTTTTATTTTTTGATAATTTTGTTTATTTTTTTTCTGTAATTTTAACGTTTTTTTATTTTTTGTAATTTTAGACTATTTTTTTTGTAATTTAATGTTAGGTTTTATTTAAGTGTAACTTAGTATTGGGGTTAATTTAGGGCTGCTAAATTAGTGGGCTTAGTAATTAAATTAGTTATTTGCATTGTGGGGGTCGGTGGTTTAAAGCTACGGTGAAACGCGTCTGTTGGGGTCGGAGGTAAAGGTTAGCATTATTCGCTATATGCACTGACAACACCAAGGTCTGTGAACTTTTATCTACTTTTTATCTAATAAAGGTTATGTTTTACTGTTAAAAGACCAGAGTGTTTGAACTATTCATTGTTACAAGTCTGATTAACAGCTCACAGAAAATTACAGAATTGACAAGGAGTAAGAGATCGTTATGCATATAACGTATATTTGAAGATTTACTGTCTAAAAAACTGTTCATTAATAGGTTAATTAGGTTTATTGCAATGTGGGGGTTTGGTGTTTTAGGGGTTAATAGGGTAATTAGGTTTATTGCGATGTGGGGGAGTTGGCGGTTTAGGAGATAATAGATTAATTAGGTTTATTGCGGTGTGGGGATTTGTCAGTTTAGGGGTTAATAGCTTAATTAGGTTTATTGCAATGTGGGGGTTTGTCAGTTTAGGGGTTAGTAGGTTAATTAGGTTTATTGCAATGTAGGGGGTTGGCGGTTAAGGGGTTAATATTTTAAATGTTATTTGCGGTTTAGGGGTTAATTACTTTATTATTTTGCGATGTTGGCGGTTTCGGTATTTGTTAATACTTCGTGCGGGAGATTAGGTTTTTTTATTTCTTGCAAGCGCTTACGTGTTTTTTTTTAGTTGTTTCGTGCGAGCGGTTGCATGTTTTTTTTTTTAAGGCTTTGTTTGCCTACGCTGCATCCAGGTGGATTCCGAAAATCGCAGGGTGGTGAAAGAATTCATCTGCGGTGGATTCTTTCACCACCCTGCCATTTCCGGAAATCCACCGAGATGCAGTTTCGCTTCATCCAGGTGGATTTTTTTGGCTACGAGCGCAGCCAACATTCTTTTGGCTGCCTCGCACAGCCAACATTCCTTTGAGGATGCGTGCGCAACTGGCGATGGTGATGGGTGCGTTACAAACGCGATTATAGGATAGATAGATAGATAGATAGATAGATAGATAGATAGATAGATAGATAGATAGATAGATAGATATATGAAATTATAAAGATGTCTGTTTAATCACAATAATGTTTTGATAAAGAAATAAACTTCACCAGGGACAGACGATCAATTATTCATTGCTAACAATATGAAAAAACTGGATTTCCTTCCTGAAACACAAAATACAAGATATGTAGTGTAGTGGATGCCTTAATTACAATTTAAGGCAAGCTAAAATATTCACCCTAGCAACTAATATAATATTATTTTTAATTAATATTTTATTCAGTGTAAATTTTAAAGGGGCATTCAGTTCAAGGTATCTATCAAAAACTCTGCAAATTATGTTTTAAGATTAAATCAAATATGTTCAAACTGAGTGATCACATAGCAGTGAGCGATCCATAATCACACTCAGTCGGCTAGATTACGAGTCTTGCGTTAGCCTTAAAAAGCAGCGTTGAAAGGTCCTAACGCTGCTTTTTAACGCCCGCTGGTATTACGAGTCTGGCAGGTACAGGTGTACCGCTCACTTTTCTACCGCGACTCAAGCTTACCGCAAAGCCCCTTACGTAAATTGCGTATCCTATCTTTTTAATGGGACTTGCCTAATGCCGGTATTATGAGTCTTGGAAGAAGTGAGCGGTAGACCCTCTCCTCTCAAGACTCCTACCGCATTTAAAAGTTAGTAGTTAAGAGTTTTATGGGCTAACGCCGTAACATAAAACTCTTAACTAAAGTGCTACAAAGTACACTAACACCCATAAACTACCTATTAACCCCTAAACCGAGGCCCCCCCCACATTGGACTTTTTTAAGTTTTTAACCCCTAATCTGCCGACCCGACATCGCCGCCACTGTAATAAATATATTAAACCCTAAATCGCCACACTCCCGCCTCGCAAACACTAGTTAAATTTTATTAACCCCTAATCTGCCATCCCTTACATTGCCGACACCTATCTACATTTATTAACCCCTAATCTGCTGCCCCCAACGTCGCCGCTACTATATTAAATTTATTAACCCCTAAACCTAAGTTTAACCCTAACCCTAACACCCCCTCTAACTTAAATAAAATTTAAATAAAACGAAATAAAATTACTACAATTAAATAAATTAATCCTAATTAAAACTAAATACTTACCTGTAAAATAAACCCTAAGCTAGCTACAATATAACTAATAGTTACATTGTAGCTAGCTTAGGGTTTATATTTATTTTACAGGCAACTTTGTATTTATTTTAACTAGGTACAATAGTTATTAAATAGTTATTAACTATTTAATAACTACCTAGTTAAAATAAGTACAAATTTCCCTGTAAAATAAATCCTAACCTAAGTTACAATTACACCTAACACTACACTATCATTAAATTAATTTACTAAATAACCTACAATTAAATACAATTAAATTAAATGAACTAAAGTACAAAAACAAACAAACACTAAATTACAGAAAATAAAAAAAATTACAAGAACTTTAAACTAATTACACCTACTCTAATCCCCCTAACAAATTAAAAAAGCCCCCCAAAATAATAGAATTCCCTACCCTATACTAAATTACAAATAGCCCTTAAAAGGGCTATTTGCGGATCATTGCCCCAAAGTAATAAGCTCTTTTACCTGTAAAAAAAGAAATACAAACCCCCCCACATTAAAACCCACCACCCACACTTCCAAACCCTGCTCTAAAACTCACCCAATCCCCCTTAATAAAACCTAACACTACCGCCTTGAAGATCACCCTACCTTGAGCCGTCTTCACCCAGCCAGGCACAAGTGGTCCTCCAGAGGGGCAGAAGTCTTCATCCGGGCAGAAGAGGTCCTCCAGATGGGCAGAAATCTTCATCCAGGTGGCATCTTCTATCTTCATCCATCTGGAGCGGAGCGGGTCCATCTTGAAGCCAGCCGATGCGGAGCATCCTCTTCTACCGACGACTCCCGACGAATGAAGGTTCCTTTAAATGAAGTCATCCAAGATGGCATCCCTTGAATTCCGATTGGCTGATAGGATTCTATCAGCCAATCGGAATTAAGGTAGGAAAAATCCTATTGGCTGATTGGATCAGCCAATAGGATTGAAGTTCAATCCTATTGGCTGATCTAATAAGACAATAGGATTGAGCTTGCATTCTATTGGCGGTTCCAATCAGCCAATAGAATGCGATCTCAATCCTATTGGCTGATTGAATCAGCCAATAGGATTTTTCCTACCTTAATTCCGAATGGCTGATAGAATCCTATCAACCAATCGGAATTCAAGGGACGCCATCTTGGATGACGTCATTTAAAGGAACCTTCATTCGTCGGGAGTCGTCGGAAGAAGAGGATGCTCCACATCGGCTGGCTTCAAGATGGACCCGCTCCGGATGGATGAAGATAGAAGATGCCGCCTGGATGAAGACTTCTGCCCGTCTGGAGGTCCTCTTCTGCCCGGATCGGATGAAGACTTCTGCCCCTCTGGAGGACCACTTGTGCCCGGGTGAAGACGGTTCAAGGGGGTAGTGTTAGGTTTTATTAAGAGGGGATTGGATGGGTTTTAGAGTAGGGTTGGGAGTGTGGGTGGTGGGTATTAATGTGGGGGGAGCATTGTATATATTTTTTACAGGTAAAAGAGCTGATTACTTTGGGACAATGCCCCGCAAAAAGCCCTTTTAAAGGCTATTTGTAATTTAGTATAGGGTAGGGAATTTTATTATTTTGGGGGGCTTTTTTATTTTGTTAGGGGGATTAGAGTAGGTGTAATTAGTTTAAAAAAATTGTAATAATTTTTTTATTTTCTGTAATTTAGTGTTTGTTTGTTTTTGCACTTTAGTTTATTTAAAGGGATATTAAACCCAAATGTTTTCTTTCATGATTCAGATAGAGCATACCAATTTAAGCAACTTTCTAATTTACTTATATTATCAATTTTTCTTCGTTCTCTTTGTATCTTTATTTGAAAATGCAATAATTTAAGCCTAGGAGCCGGCCCATTTTTGGGGCACCCTGGTTAGCGCTTGCTGATTGGTAGCTCTATTGGCTACACCAATCAGCAAGCACTACCCAGATTCTGAACCAAAAATGGGCTGGCTCCTAAGCTTAAATTCCTGCTTTTTAGATAAAGATAAGAAGAGAAAGAAGAAAAATTGATAATAGGAGTAAATTAGAAAGTTACTTAAAATTGCATGCTCTATCTGAATCATTAAAGAAAAAAAAAATGGGTTTACTATCCCTTTAATTTAATTGTATTTAATTGTAGGTAATTTAGTAAATTAATTTAATGATAGTGTAGTGTTAGGTGTAATTGTAACTTAGGTTAGGATTTATTTTACAGGTAAATTTGTACTTATTTTATCTAGGTAGTTATTAAATAGTTAATAACTATTTAATAACTATTCTACCTAGTTAAAATAAATACAAAGTTGCCTGTAAAATAAATATAAACCCTAAGCTAGCTACAATGTAAGTATTAGTTATATTGTAGCTATTTTATGGTTTATTTTATAGGTAAGTATTTAGTTTTAAATAGGATTAATTTATTTAATTGTAGTAATTTTATTTCGTTTTATTTAAATTATATTTAAGTTAGGGGGGGTGTTAGACTTAGGTTTAGACTTAGGTTTAGGGGTTTATAAATTTAATATAGTAGCGGCAACGTTGGGGGGGCAGATTAGGGGTTAATAAATATAATGTAGGTGTCGGCGATGTTAAGGGCAGCAGATTAGGGGTTCATAGGAATAATGTAGGTGGCGGCGGTGTCCGGAGCGGCAGATTAGGGGTTAAAAATATAATGCAGGTGTCGGCGATGTCGGGGACGGCAGATTAGGGGTTAATTAGTGTAAGATTAGGGGTGTTTAGATTTGGGGTTCATGTTAGGGTGTTAGGTGTAGACATACATTTTATTTCCCCATAGGAATCAATGGGGCTGCGTTAGGAGCTGAACGCTGCTTTTTTGCAGGTGTTAGGTTTTTTTTCAGCCGGCTCTGCCCCATTGATTCCTATGGGGAAATCGTGCACGAGCACGTTTTGCCAGCTCACCGCTACCGTAAGCAACGCTGGTATTGAGGTGAGATGAGGAGCTAAATCTTGCTCTACGCTCAACTTTTTGCGGCTAACGCCGGGTTTAAACCCCCCCCCGTAATACCAGCGTTGTCTTAAGGGAGCGTTTAAAAAAAATGCTCGTTAGCAACGCACCCTGTTACCGCAAAACTTGTAATCTCAGTGTTTATTAGTTATTTTTAAAATTAAAAATAACTTTCTGTTTCATCTATCTCTTATATTTTCATGGGGACTTGAGTTTATTCAAATGGTAAAAATTGATTTAAAAAGAATTAAGTTCACTTCCTTTGGTAATTTATCAGAACTGTGAGCTTAAGTTATAAATTCAACACTTCTCTAGAGGAATTATAAGAAGTGGACTATAACCATTAAAGGATATTATGCTCATTGAATGAAATAAACACTGCATTGCAAAAGATAGCATATAACAACTAAGGGTCAGATTATGAGTGGGGGGCATTATTGCACTTACAAGAGCGCAAAATTTGCACTCCATTCAGTAAAACATTTCGCATGGTATTACAAGTGCAGAGCAAGTTGAACGCGACCTCATATTCGCATTGGCGAAAGCCAAGCGCTCACAAGATTGTATTTATGTGTTAATATGTGTATACATGTATATTTATTTATTGCTGTCCAACACTGCACTATTTGCCCTCTGCATTGTGCTAGGTGGTTTGCTGTGACTGCCGGCATGAAAACTAGGCTGCCATTGGAGCCTATGAAAGTGCACTTTCTTTTCTTTGTTTAAGCATATACATATATATTTATAAATAAAAAAACACAGTCCCCCATTGACCTCCATGTAAATGCACTTTAGGTGCCTTTTTTTTCCCCTAATATCCCACATCCCCTCACCTTAACCCATTATAACTGCTTTGTGCAGTTTAAAAAAAATATAAAATAAATAAAGATGCTCATATATTTCTCTTATGTTGATGTACTTTTCTCTTTATTTTGGGGGCAATTGCAGCAACTTTTTATTTTTAACCAGAGGTCTGACCTCTGGTTAATTGCACTTAGCGCAAAGTGAAACCATAAGCTTGCAGTAGCAATAACCAGCCACTTGTCAAATGTTCCCCTTTACAGGTGCATGTTAAAGGAATACTGAACCCACATTTTTTCTTTCATAATTCAGATAGAGCATGCAATTGTAAGCAACTTTCTAATTTATCAATTATCATTATCAATTAACTTTCAGAACTCCACTACTTCACTACTTGAGTGGATTTTTTATGCACAATCAAATTAGCGTTCAAGTGATATCCTTGTTTTTATATTATGAATTATAGCAAGATTTTAAAGGGACAGTAAAGTCAAAATTAAACTGTCATAATTTAGATAGAACATGCAATTTTTACAACTTTTAAATTTACTTCTATTAGCAAATGTTGCTTTGTTAAAGCATTGTTTTCATTTTGGAGTGTTATTAATGGCGCCTATGGGTTTCTATTAAGAGGACTTTCACGCCATTTTGTTTTAAGTACATGCCAAAAGGGAATTGGTGCTTTAACAAAAAATAAACATTGTAAACAATAATACTTGTTAAAGTTTAAAAGTGACCATATAGTGATAGAAAAATTATGACAAGTCTTCCCATCATGCCAATATACACTTGGCATTTCAAGTTCTGAGTCAACACAATCCAAGAGATAATAAAAATGCCCATATTGGTAAAAGAACAGATAGTATCTGAGCAGATATCCAGAAAAGGACCCATACAATGCATGGACAGCAATGGCTTTAGTGATCACAATACTCCTGACCACAGGTTGTGCACAATAAAATTGACACTTTGAATTCAACACACACACATAAAAGTCAAAACTGGACTTTTTGACATGTTTGGCAGTATTCCAAGAGGATTTTGGAATAATTATATTATTTTGTGCATGTGCAATACACTATGAAACGGTCACAGATGCCATTTTGGAAGTACATTTTAATATATGGTCTAGATTCATTAACCCTATATTTAGCTACCCAGCTCTATTGTAAAATCCTTTAGAAGTGGGCAGGAAATACATTTACATATGCATATGTATTTTAACCTTTAAGTGAGCATGACAACACATGGTCGTCAGACATGCAATGTATTCACTAGCATGATGACCATGTGTCGTCATGTGGAGGGAGCACTTTTGGAGCTCATTGCGCCGCTCCCTGCACTCTTACCTAATCCCTGGGGGTCTTGGGCTACAGCATCGCCTGGGGAATCCATGGATGCCAATTACGTTACCACACATGTGCGTGTTGACGTTACCAAGCCCTGGAAACCTGGACGTGCTGGGAATATGAAGAGGAGTTAAGGGATCTGGATGGAGGGTTGGTGTTCAAACCTCTCAAACTCAGCTGATTTAAGCCCTAGAAACCTCCCTTTGTTAGAAAGGTAATTTCATGCTCTTTCAAACATACTCCCTCAAATAGGCCATCAAAAAGGCCTAGAGACCACCAATACCTCTTGTTTTAAAACCATTAAGCCGTCTTAATAATAAAGTCTCTATATATCTTTTATTAGCCAGGTGATCATTTTGGTTATAGGGCTCACCTAGTGTGTATAAATGTGCATTAATTTGCACAAAGGGTCATGAGGCTCCTATGTGCAGATTATATAACAGTACCAAAAGGGTCTTATTTATAGGTGGATAAGGTTGAGGGGGGAAAACACAGACGCATTTCTTTACATATTTTGTTGCAGGTATCTTACAAGACATAATAAATGGTAAGTTTGAATCGGCTTGGTCTCCTGGTAAAAATATATATATATATAATATGTTTGAGTTTCCCACTGAAAAATTGTCTACAGTAGGGCCCAAATGGAAGTAGCATCTAAAAACTGCAAAACCTCTGTGCACAGGGGAGGAAATAGCTCAGCAGTTAATAGACAGATATCCTGTACAGATCTGTGGGAAATGGGAGAAAATGGAACTCACGACCGCAACCTTGGTGTTTAACAATCGCGCTCTTAATAGCTTTGTTTTTATTTCATACCCACAATTTTAGTATTGTAAAGTTCAGTGTTTTCAACTTTAGGAACAGGAGCAATATCTTTGTTGTTATAAGGAGTTAAAGGGATACTAAACCCAATTTTTTTCTTTCATGATTCAAATAGAGCATGCAATTTGAAGCATTTTTCTAATTTACTACTATTATCAATTTTTCTTCATTCTTGTGGTATCTTTATTTGAAAATCAGGAATGAAAGATTAGGAGCCGGCCTATTTGAGGTTCAGCACCTGGGTAGCGCTTGCTGATTGGTGGCTAAATGTAGCCAAGATTCACTTGGGGTGGATGCCAGAGGATCGGCGGGGCAAAAGAAATAGTGTAGACGGGGGAATTACAGCACATTGGGCTTTACTCACAGCCACTTGGGTAATGTCCATTTTACCTGGGAAATCCTAGGATTACCCAGATTTCTTACTTTACCAGTAACACATATACAAAAGGCATTCATATTGTTTAACACTTATCAGAAACACCACTGTCGGCTGTATTTGACTTGGGAAAATTGTAATCACTTTGTTGAGGAAAAAATAATAATATCCGTTCCCAGTTTTCCAAAATTGAAAAGATTGGAATCAAACCCATTATGGGCTAAATAGGTCAAACATATCAGATCTGTGTAGTTTTACAGGAGCCCCAATGATAATAAAATAATAATTTGAGAAAAGACTGTTTCTGTTAATTTTTCATGCATTTACCCTATGTTAATACATATTTTCCTGTTATATCATATTTGTAATTCAGGAAAAATAAAAGGAGACACACCATATCCTGCTTTTCTATAAAATGTGTGCTTGTCCCACCTTCCCTGGCGAGGCCAAAAATCAAATTGTAAAACCAAGATTTTCAAAATGCTGTAAATCAAATAGCAGGTTTACGCTATTTGCAGGACTAAAAAAATAATAATAAAGGGGGTTTAATTTCCCTTTAAAGGGACATTGAACCCAATTTTTTTTCTTTCATGATTCAGATAGAGCATGCAATTTTAAGCAACTTTCTAGTTTACTCCTGTTATCAATTTTTCTTCATTCTTTTGGTATCTTTATTTGAAAAAGAAGGCATCTAAGTTTTTTTTTGGTTCAGAATTCTGGACAGCACGTTTTTATTGGTGGATGAATTTATCTACCAATGAGCAGGAACAACCCAAGTTGTTCACCAAAAATGGGCCGGCATCTAAACTTACATTCTTGCATTTCAAATAAAGAGCCTAGGTAGGCCTAGGTAGGCTCTTAGGAGTTTAGGAGTGTGCACATCTCTTTATCAATCTATGGAAGCAGTGTTTGCAGCAATAATTATAGCAATTATTAAGAAGAAATTTCTCAGTATATATTTCCTATTTCATAGATCTGTGAAATAACTATTACAAGACCAGAGAAACATTAAATATAATTGTATTATGATCACACACATCTTATTAATAGTCTAATAATTTAAGCTACAGTTTTGGTAAAGATCTGAGAAACTATATATAAGACAAAAAATAATAGGTTTAGTTTATTAATGAGACATGAATATTTGTATATTCATTTGGCATTTAGCCAGGCCAGCTTATGGAATTCTTCAATGACCTCAAAATTATTAAATATCAAAAATGTGTTTGGACACAGTTTATATGCTATGGGCAAGTTAATAGGCTCTATTATAGAAATGTTTTGAGCTGCATGCACTCACAGTATTAATTATATTAGTAAACGTTTGCACGCAAGCAATAAGGGGCTTATCGTGGGTGTTTGTTATCATCTGGCTTGAGGTCAATCGCGATTTACACTAGAGTTATTACCATCACTTCAGAGAGAAAAATGTTATAATTAAACCAGCTGACAAAGGGGGAACAGCCAATAGAATGCGAGCTCAATCCTATTGACTGATTGCATGAGCCAATAGGATTTTTTCAACTTTAATTCGGATTGGCTGATAGAATTCTATCAGCCAATCGGAATTCAAGGGACGCCATCTTGGATGACGTCCCTTAAAGGAACCTTAATTCTTCAGTAGCCGTTGACAGAAGAGGATGCTCTGCGCCGGATGTCTTGAAGATGGAGCCGCTCCGCATCGGAAGGATGAAGATGCCGTCTGGATGAAGACTTCTGCCCGTCTGGAGGACCACTTCTTGCCGCTTGAATGAAGACTTCTTCTGGCTTCGTTGAGGACTTCTGCCCGCTTGGATGAAGACTTCTCCCGGCTTGACGAGGATGGATGTCCGGTCTTCAAAAACTGCAAGTGGATCTTTGGGGGTTAGTGTTAGGTTTTTTTAAGGGTTTATTGGGTGGGTTTTATTTTTAGCTTAGGGTTTGGGCAGTGGAAAAGAGCTAAATGCCCTTTTAAGGGCAAACCCATCCAAATGCCCTTTTCAGGGCAATGGGGAGCTTAGGTTTTTAAGATAAGGTTTTATTTGGGTGGGTTGGTTGTGTGGGTGATGGGTTTTACTGTTGGGGGGTAGTTTGTATTTTTTTTTACAGTTAAAAGAGCTTTGGGGAAATGCCCCGCAAAAGGCCCTTTTAAGGGCTATTGGCAGTTTAGTTTAGGCTAGGTTTTTTTTATTTTGGGGGGGCTTTTTTATTAGATTAGGTGTAATTAGTTCAAATATTTGATAATTTCTTTTTTATTTTGTGCAATTTAGTGGGGTTTTTTGTAATTTAGTTAATTGTATTTAATTAATGTAATTTATTAAATTGTAGTGTAATCTTAGGTGTTAGTGTAAGACAGGTTAGGTTTTATTTTACAGGTAACTTTGTATTTATTTTAACTAGGTAGCTAGTAAATAGTTAATTACTATTTACTAACTAGTCTACCTAGTTAAAATAAATACAAACTTGCCTGTGAAATAAAAATTAAACCTAAGATAGATACAATGTAACTATTAGTTATATTGTGGCTAGCTTAGGGTTTATTTTACAGGTAAGTTTTTAGTTTTCAATAGGAATTATTTAGTGAATGATAGTAATTTTTATTTAGATTTATTTTAATTATATTAAAGTTAGGGGTGTTAGGGTTAGACTTAGGGTTAGGTTTAGGAGTTAATAACTTTAGTATAGTGATGTTGGGGCGGCAGATAAGGGGTTAATAATATTTAACTAGTGTTTGTGATGCGGGAGTGCGGCAGTTTAGGGGTTAATATGTTTATTATAGTGGTGGTGGCGTTGGGGGCGGCAGATTAGGGGTTAATAATTTTTTAAAGTGGCGGCGATGTCCGGAGCGGCAGATTAGGGGTTAATCATTTTTTTATAGTGTTTGCGATGCGGGAGGGCCTCATTTTAGATGTTAATAGGTAGTTTTGGGTGTTAGTGTACTTTGTAACACTTTAGTTATGAGTTTTATGCTACAGATTTGTAACGTAAAACTCATAACTACTGACTTTAGATGGCGGTACGAATCTTGACAGTATAGGGTGTACCGCTCACTTTTTGGCCTCCCAGGCAAAACTCGTAATACCGACGCTATGGAAGTCCCATTGAAAAAGGACTTTTTGAAAGGTGCGGTAGTTACGTTGTGTTACGGCCAGAAAAGTGTGCGGTACAGCTATACCTACAAGACTCGTAATAGCAGCGTTAGTGAAAAAGCAGCGTTATGAGGCTTTTTCACTCATAACGCAAAACTCGTAATCTAGTTGATTGTTTTTTATAAAGTGTTTTTTTTTAAAATAATTTGTTGTTGTCTATACAAGGAGATCGGATATCAACTTTAATACAAGTGCCTTATTGATACCTCATATTAATTGAGGTTAAATCACGTGAGTGTGCGATTTCTACAGCTCTTTATAGTGATTTAATTTACCATAACGATCTACACTAGGAGTGCCTTCTTGTGCGCTTCTCCACTCTCTATATTTTTCATATATATATATATATATATATATATAAAATCATGCAGGGAACAAAGTGGGAAGCAAATGCTAGAACTAAGAGCTGGACAGGGGAAGTAAATATGTATATGAAAATGAAAGTTGTGACACACTGTATCCCCCAACACAGAAGATGTGCAAATTGATACTAAAGCGTGCAATAAAGGCTAACCAATATGTAGTTGCTTAAAGTAGCAGAAATAGCAAATTCAATTTGAGGATTCAAACAACTACACCCTGCTGCACTCAGAACCCCCAAATGGTTAAAGAGGTATATCCTGGGCAGGTAAACAATGGGATCTAAGTTGTATAATCAGACACTCAAAGCCAAGCAATAGTGTTGTACAGTAAGAGAACAAACAATTTGCACATAGGGTTAATAAGCTCAAACATAGAGGAGCTAGCATTGTTAATAAGGAAGTCCCAAGAACATATAGGGCAATCCCATTCGGTTTTCCATGCAAAAGAGAAAAAAGTTACATTGACAAATAATGTTCTACTTAAATCTGTGCTGCAGTTTAAATGCTCAAGCAACCACCTTGACAGGCATCTCCAAAGGCATTTTGTTATCCGTAGGTATAGATACTTAAGACATAGACACTTATAACTTCATGCTACGAACGGCCAAGTACATAGAAACTTCAAGCAGTGTGTAATATCGACATACTACACCTTCCTTCCGAAGCTGCTTCTGCTACAGAGTCCTCTTGTAACACACACAAATAATTTTCCAAATTCAAGCTGAAAAAAAGACCTGCTGCTTGTTCAAGCTGTACACAGATCGTTACACAAGGTCACATGGTAGGTCAGCTGATGCCGACGCGCGTTTCAACCCCTCGTCTATTGGTAAGGCGGGGCTTCGTCAGGGCGGATACTGAGGATTGGAACTCCTGACGGGTGAACAGATGTAGATTTTTGCAAAGATTATTCCACATATAATGAACTTATAATATAGTTAGCAAAAGCCAAAGCAGTTCAGTTAAAAACAAAGTGCATTTTAAAAATAGACATGTTTGTCTCAAGATAATTTCTAATACAATATGCACAATTAGAATGGTTCTAGCCTACAGATAGATAGCTTACGCACAAGAATATCTAGATATGCTACTCAGCATTTAAATGTAGATGAAGGAGCAATATATATGTGACCATAAGTTAATCATCATTATAGGAAGCAGGCCATATCGAGCTTATCGTTAAGTCCATTAGGACATTGAGGCCTAGATTTAGAGTTCGGCGTTAGCCGTGAAAACCAGCGTTAGAGGCTCCTAACGCTGGTTTTAGGCTACCGCCGGTATTTGGAGTCACTCAAAATAGGGTCTAACGCTCACTTTTCAGCCGCGACTTTTCCATACCGCAGATCCCCTTACGTCAATTGCGTATCCTATCTTTTCAATGGGATCTTCCTAACGCCGGTATTTAGAGTCGTTTCTGAAGTGAGCGTTAGAGCTCTAACGACAAAACTCCAGCCGCAGGAAAAAAGCAGGAGTTAAGAGCTTTCTGGGCTAACGCCGGTTCATAAAGCTCTTAACTACTGTACTCTAAAGTACACTAACACCCATAAACTACCTATGTACCCCTAAACTGAGGTCCCCCCACATCGCCGCAACTCGATTAAATTTTTTTAACCCCTAATCTGCCGACCGCCACCTACGTTATACTTATGTACCCCTAATCTGCTGCCCCTAACCCCGCCGACCCCTGTATTATATTTATTAACCCCTAACCTGCCCCCCACAACGTCGCCGCAAGCTACTTAAAATAATTAACCCCTAATCTGCTGACCGCAAAGCGCCGCCACCTACGTTATCCTTATGTACCCCTAATCTGCTGCCCCTAACACCGCCGACCCCTATATTATATTTATTAACCCCTAATCTGCCCCCCTCAACGTCGCCGACACCTGCCTACACTTATTAACCCCTAATCTGCCGAGCGGACCTGAGCGCTACTATAATAAAGTTATTAACCCCTAATCCGCCTCACTAACCCTATCATAAATAGTATTAACCCCTAATCTGCCCTCCCTAACATCGCTGACACCTAACTTCAATTATTAACCCCTAATCTGACGACCGGAGCTCATCGCTACTATAATAAATGGATTAACCCCTAAAGCTAAGTCTAACCCTAACACTAACACCCCCCTAAGTTAAATATAATTTACATCTAACGAAATTAATTAACTCTTATTAAATAAATTATTCCTATTTAAAGCTAAATACTTACATGTAAAATTAATCCTAATATAGCTACAATATAAATTATAATTACATTGTAGCTATTTTAGGATTAATATTTATTTTACAGGCAACTTTATAATTATTTTAACCAGGTACAATAGCTATTAAATAGTTAAGAACTATTTAATAGTTACCTAGTTAAAATAATAACAAAATTACCTGTAAAATAAGTCCTAACCTAAGTTATAATTAAACCTAACACTACCCTATCAATAAATTAATTAAATAAAATACCTACAATTACCTACAATAAAACCTAACACTACACTATCAATAAATAAATTAAATACAATTTCTACAAATAACTACAATTACATAAACTAACTAAAGTACAAAAAATAAAAAAGAACTAAGTTACAAAAAATAAAAAAATATTTACAAACATAAGAAAAATATTACAACAATTTTAAACTAATTACACCTACTCTAAGCCCCCTAATAAAATAACAAAGACCCCCAAAATAAAAAAATTCCCTACCCTATTCTAAATTAATAAATTTAAAAGCTCTTTTACCTTACCAGCCCTGAACAGGGCCCTTTGCGGGGCATGCCCCAAGAAAATCAGCTCTTTTGCCTGTAAAAAAAAACATACAATACCCCCCCCCCAACATTACAACCCACCACCCACATATCCCTAATCTAACCCAAAACCCCCTTAAATAAACCTAACACTAAGCCCCTGAAGATCTTCCTACCTTGTCTTCACCTCAACAGGTATCACCGATCTGTCCTGGCATCCGGTGCTGAAGAGGTCCAGAAGAGGCTCCAAAGTCTTCCTCCTATCCGGCAAGAAGAGGACATCCGGACCGGCAAACATCTTCATCCAAGCGGCATCTTCGATCTTCTTCCATCCGGTGCGGAGCGGGTCCATGTTGAAGCAGCCGACGCGGATCCATCCTCTTCTTCCGGCGTCTCCCGACGAATGACGGTTCCTTTAAGGGACGTCATCCAAGATGGCGTCCCTCGAATTCCGATTGGCTGATAGGATTCTATCAGCCAATCGGAATTAAGGTAGGAATATTCTGATTGGCTGATGGAATCAGCCAATCAGAATCAAGTTCAATCCGATTGGCTGATCCAATCAGCCAATCAGATAGAGCTCGCATTCTATTGGCTAATCGGAACAGCCAATAGAATGCGAGCTCAATCTGATTGGTTGATTGGATCAGCCAATCGGATTGAACTTGATTCTGATTGGCTGATTCCATCAGCCAATCAGAATATTCCTACCTTAATTCCGATTGGCTGATAGAATCCTATCAGCCAATCGGAATTCGAGGGACGCCATCTTGGATGACGTCCCTTAAAGGAACCGTCATTCGTCGGGAGACGCCGGAAGAAGAGGATGGATCCGCGTCGGCTGCTTCAACATGGACCCGCTCTGCACCGGATGGAAGAAGATCGAAGATGCCGCTTGGATGAAGATGTTTGCCGGTCCGGATGTCCTCTTCTTGCCGGATAGGAGGAAGACTTTGGAGCCTCTTCTGGACCTCTTCAGCACCGGATGCCAGGACAGATCGGTAATACCTGTTGAGGTGAAGACAAGGTAGGAAGATCTTCAGGGGCTTAGTGTTAGGTTTATTTAAGGGGGGTTTGGGTTAGATTAGGGGTATGTGGGTGGTGGGTTTTAATGTTGGGGGGGGGTATTGTATGTTTTTTTTTACAGGCAAAAGAGCTGATTTTCTTGGGGCATGCCCCGCAAAGGGCCTTGTTCAGGGCTGGTAAGGTAAAAGAGCTTTTAAATTTATTAATTTAGAATAGGGTAGGGAATTTTTTTATTTTGGGGGTCTTTGTTATTTTATTAGGGGGCTTAGAGTAGGTGTAATTAGTTTAAAATTGTTGTAATATTTTTCTTATGTTTGTAAATATTTTTTTATTTTTTGTAACTTAGTTCTTTTTTATTTTTTGTACTTTAGTTAGTTTATGTAATTGTAGTTATTTGTAGAAATTGTATTTAATTTATTTATTGATAGTGTAGTGTTAGGTTTTATTGTAGGTAATTATAGGTATTTTATTTAATTAATTTATTGATAGGGTAGTGTTAGGTTTAATTATAACTTAGGTTAGGACTTATTTTACAGGTAATTTTGTTATTATTTTAACTAGGTAACTATTAAATAGTTCTTAACTATTTAATAGCTATTGTACCTGGTTAAAATAATTTCAAAGTTGCCTGTAAAATAAATATTAATCCTAAAATAGCTATAATATAATTATAATTTAAATTGTAGCTATATTAGGATTTATTTTACAGGTAAGTATTTAGCTTTAAATAGGAATAATTTATTTAATAAGAGTTAATTAATTTCGTTAGATGTAAATTATTTTTAAGTTAGGGGGGTGTTAGTGTTAGGGTTAGACTTAGCTTTAGGGGTTAATCCATTTATTATAGTAGCGATGAGCTCCGGTCGTCAGATTAGGGGTTAATAATTGAAGTTAGGTGTCGGCGATGTTAGGGAGGGCAGATTAGGGGTTAATACTATTTATGATAGGGTTAGTGAGGCGGATTAGGGGTTAATAACTTTATTATAGTAGCGCTCAGGTCCGGTCGGCAGATTAGGGGTTAATAAGTGTAGGCAGGTGTCGGCGACGTTGAGGGGGGCAGATTAGGGGTTAATAAATATAATATAGGGGTCGGCGGTGTTAGGGGCAGCAGATTAGGGGTACATAAGGATAACGTAGGTGGCGGCGCTTTGCGGTGGGCAGATTAGGGGTTAATTATTGTAAGTAGCTGGCGGCGACGTTGTGGGGGGCAGGTTAGGGGTTAATAAATATAATATAGGGGTCGGCGGTGTTAGGGGCAGCAGATTAGGGGTACATAGGGATAATGTAAGTTGCGGCGGTTTACGGAGCGGAAGATTAGGGGTTAATAATAATATGCAGGGGTCAGCGATAGCGGGGGCGTCAGATTAGGGGTTAATAAGTGTAAGGGTAGGGGTGTTTAGACTCGGGGTACATGTTAGAGTGTTAGGTGCAGACGTAGGAAGTGTTTCCCCATAGGAAACAATGGGGCTGCGTTAGGAGCTGAACGCTGCTTTTTTGCAGGTGTTAGGTTTTTTTTCAGCTCAAACAGCCCCATTGTTTCCTATGGGAGAATCGTGCACGAGCACGTTTTTGAGGCTGGCCGTTTCCGTAAGCAACTCTGGTATCGAGAGTTGCATTTGCGGTAAAAATGCTCTACTCTCCTTTTTTGGAGCCTAACGCAGCATTTTTTTGGACTCTCGATACCAGAGTTAATTTTATGGTGCGGCCAGAAAAAAGCCCGCGTAGCGTTAACAGCCCATCTACCGCCAAACTCCAAATCTAGGCCTGAGTATCCAAAGTGGATATTCATCTGCATTCCTTTCTAAAGAGTATTTTATCATTGTCACCTCCTCTGCCATTAATGATACCTCTATCTATGTCTATTATCCTAAGTGAGTCAGGATTGTAGGTATGAAATTTCTCAAAATGTTTGGCCACATTACTCTTTTGACTTTTATTTTTAATATCATCACGATGTTCCGTGATGCGATCTTTGATCGCTCTTTTTGTTTTAGCCACATAAAATGTGGGACACGAACAGGAGAGCAGATACACAACCCCTTCAGTGTTACAATTGATGAAGTGTTTTAGTTTAAATTTTTTTCCTGTGTGGGTGCTAAACTCTTTAGTTTTTACCATGTATTTACATATGACACATTTTCCACACGGGGGATTGCATCAAAGTTTGTTTTGGGAAAGCCAGTTTTCCCCTTTTTTTTTTTTCAAACTGGCTTCTTACTAATTTATCCTGTAAGCTGGGAGCCCTCCTTACAGTTAAACCTGGAGAGTCTCCTACTTATCGAGCAACACTTTCATCACTTGTAAGAACATTCCAGTTCCTAGTGAGTATTTCTTGTAATCCAGTGATGAATCTAATTTTTGTATTTGTGGCCTTATCTTTTGGAAGAAGTAAACTGTCTCTATTGATGCGTCCTGCATCATTTGTAGCCCCTTTTACTACTCGTATGAAGTATCCTATCTCTAGAAAATGTTTCTCCATTTCAGTAGCATGTTTGATGTATTTTTCTCTAAAGGAACAGTTTCTATGCAATCTTAGAAACTGTCCTCTAGGGATGCCTCTTTTCAGATGAGCAGGATGGTGACTTGAAGCTAAGAGGACACTATTCATTGTGGTGTCTATAATTTTCTGATTCTAAGGTTCCTCTATCTACCCTAATCTTGATATCTAGAAATGCAAGTTCTTTACTATACTGAAGAGTGAGAGTAAAATTTTGAATTTGCTATTTCTGCTACTCTTAGCAACTACATATTAGTTAGCCTATATTGCACACTTTAGTATCAAGTTGTACATCCTCTGTGTTGGGGGATACAGTGTGTCACAACTTTCATTTGCCTATGCCAATAAATTGTTACTTTGTTCATTTCAAATGTTGGAGCTGTTTATTTAGATGAAAAGAGTGCAGAAATCCCTGTCTATAAAGAAAGAAGTATTTTCTCTGTTTCTTCTCTCTCTTGCTTTTCTTGAGATATATATATATATATATATATATATATATATATATATATATATATATATATATATATACACACACACACATATGTCTTTTGGACATATATATATATATATATATATATATATATATATTTGGACACTCATTTAATGTCACAGTTATTATTGTTATTTCCTCACCAATCTGAGGACACTTATCTTGAGGAATTACTTATTCCTAACCAATTGTTTTTAATTGTTTATATTTTCTATTCTGATGTGTACAGGTACCCTATCATAATTACATTTGTAATAAATGTATTGTTTAATTATATTTTTGACCTTAATATTATAACATATGTATATACTTTAGCCCTTTCGGTGCTCCCTCTTTTCATTGATATCTATTGTTTTTGAGCTTTTAGGGATCTCATTTTGGGAGCTTGTATCTTGTAATGTTGGTGCTTTTTATTTAATCTAATTTTATTGGAACAGTGGGTAGACCTCCCAACCCATGCAAAAGCTGTAAGATCCTGGAAGGTTAGGAGGTATGTGATTTTACCATTCTGCTCTTTAGCCTCTTCTGGCCCACAGCTGCATGTCCTCTTTTTACCATCATCATTGTGCTCTGGTTCAGCAAAATTTTCTCCCTCTTATTATTAAAATAAATATACCATTCATAATTTAATAATCAGGATACTCTGTTAGGGTTTGTGGGAGGATTAACTAATTGTCACAGCTGAGCCCACTCACTTTTCTGATTAGTTCGTATAATTTGAAATTGTAATTTGTTTGTTTCTCAATGATTCAGGTTATTATCCTATAGAATGTTAATCACCAGCACCACTGGATAAAAGTTTTTTTTTTAAAAATAAATGCATATTGCAAAGTTTAATTAACTACTAGCCTAGCATTTTTTTTTTTTGTTTTACATTTTACTAGTCTGCAAAAACAATTCATTTAGATTAGCGGGGGGTAAAGCTCTGATCTTTTTTTAGTTTTGAACATATGGTTTAATTATGTGTATTATTTCTAATATATCAAATCAAATGGAGTTTTATAATATGTCCCTGGTTACAATATTCTTACTAAAAACGTTTAGGGCTGTATGTGTGTACATATACATACACATATATGTATACATATCTATACATAGACATATATACATGCACACATTTATCTACACACATACATATACACCTTTGAGCCCGTCCCAGTCTAACACCTTGTCCTATACCATAGCCCTTTAAAATCCTTACATAATAAAAGAAGGTGTGCTAAGCCAAAAGTCAAATGGTGGTGGTTTGTGTACTAAGCAGCATAAGCTGATTTGGAGACTTTGCTGAGCAGGGTCACACATGCGAGTCTGCTCCCCATAATGTAAGAAGCAGCAGTCATCAGAAATCACCCCAAACACTTTTGCTCAGAGTGATTGATAGGCCCTTCTGCACAAGGTAAGAGGGCAGCATTACACACTTGCTTGAGTGTGCACTGGTAAATATGGGCAGTGGAAGAACAGGGTCGCCGAAAAGCTATGGACTGCTTCTCAAGTTGAGAACCTTGTCCCCATGGAGTTTAGTACATCTGGCCCTAAGGGTCAGATTTTAAAAAACTCACCAGCATGGGGAGAAATCCTCAGCTTAATTAACTGAACACTATATTGTAAAGTAAGTGTCTCTTCTTAACATAAAGAATATAAGGGAACTCCCCATAATGTGATACACAGTTTTCAAGGTAAAAATTACCTTTAAAAGAATCCCTGAGGGGCCTCATAATAATGGTGAGAAATCTTACAGAATCTCACCAGATCAGACAGCTTCAGAGAATCGGACCCTAAGAGTTAAGCTATGATTTTCTATTAAAAAAATAAATATTTTTTTTTTATTATTTCAATGCGTTTTAAAAGTGATTTAAACAATATGGTATATGGCAAGGTGTTGGACTGGGAATGCTGAAAGATGTACTGTATATGTATGTGTATGTATTTGTGTATGTGTCTAGATACATGTGTGTATGTATATATGTCTATGTATGGGTATGTGTTTGCACACATACCTACATACACATATGCATATGAACAAATTGAACACACATACATATATACCTTTGAGCCCCATCTGCATCAAGGTTCGATATGTGTTGTGCGTTTGGAGATGGTATTTTGCATACCTTGGTTGTAACGAGTGGTTATTTAAATTTACTGGTGCCTTTCTATTATATTGAACCAGTCTGTCCATTCTCCTCTGACCTCTGACATCAACAAGGCATTTTCGTCCACACAACTACCGCTAACTGGATATTTTCTCTTTTTCGGTCCATTCTCTGTAAACCCTAGAGATGATTGTGCGTGAAAATCCCAGTAGATCAGCAGATTTTTAAATACTCAGACCAGCCTGTCTGGCACCAAAAACCACGCCACGTTCTAAGTCACTTAAATCTCCTCTCTTAACCATTTTGATGCTTGGTTTGAACTTCATCAAATCGTCTTCACTACGTCTAGATTCCTAAATGCATTTAGTTGCTGCCATGTGATTGGCTGATTAGCAATTTGTGTTACCAAGCAATTGAACTGGCGTACCATATAAAGTGACCGGTGAGAGTATATTCATAACATATATAGTCATAACAAATGTAATGAAAAAAACAAAATTCATTAGTATATATTTTTGTTTCTTTCAAATTATCTTTAAAAGGTAAAATACTTATTTTACCTTTTAATAGAGTGAGTCACAATATGGATAGCACACCCAGCGTTGCCGATTTAGCTCCACTTGTAATCTAGGCCTAAATGTTCAGCATATGGGTTGTTTGCAAACTTCTCAGAATGTTTGTAACATCTATAATGCATTGTTATGATTTATAAATTAATTAAATTACTTCTGTAGGGCAAAAATAGTATCATTTACCTACATGTCTAAGTACAAAAAATAGCTTATGCATAAACACAGGGACTTGTAGAATATACAGTTTATTTTTATCTCTTCTTAATGCAGTTTAAATACTGATTAATTTGCTAGCACCAGCATCTAGTAATCAGCTGCATGCATGCATACATTTCAAATGACATTTAAATTATAAAGTATAGCAGGATTATCTCTACACTCACAAATTATCTCTTTATAAAAGTCAAAGTAAACATGATTTGCACATGGGAAGTATCATTAGCATTGTGTAAACCCTCTGTGTGGTTTTGTGGATTACAGCTTGTCTGCCTGTCTTGTCTTAGAAAATACAGACAACATCCGAAAAAATTATAGGGTGCAATATATACTTTATATGGATATTACATTTTATAATACAAAACCTTCAACTTTCAGTGAATGGTTTGATCAAAATAGCTATAGCATATTATCTATCTATCTATCTATCTATCTAATATATCTAAATTATTTATCTATCTATCTTCTATTTATCTATTGCACCAATTCTATGTGTACTAACACAAAGCAAAAAATAAACACCCAAATATTTCTTTCATTATTCAGATAGGAATTACAATTAGAAAAACAATAACAGAAATGTAAAGCTTAGTTGACAGCCCATTTTGGGTTCAGCATCCTGGATAGCTCGTGCTTATTGGTGGCTACATGTAACCACCAATAAGCAAGCATAACCTAGGTTCTGAACAAAAAATGGGCTGGCAACTAAACTTTAAATTCTTGCTATAAATAAAGATAGAAAGAGAACAAAGAAAATTCCATAATAGGAGTAAATTAGAAAGTTGCTTAAAATTGCATGCTCTTTCTGAATCATGAAATCTATCTGACGCTGGTTGTTAAGCCCTTAAGGACCAGCATAGTACCCTCTATAATGCTGCTATTCTGGGCCTCTCTCTGCCGCGATCTCGCTAAAAGTAGTGAGATTGTGCTATGTCTGCATGCCCTATGAGTGGGGCAGTGCAGAAATAGAAGGGCAGAGTTACTGAAGCAGAGAGGGGCACTCTGTGGATATGTCTATGTCAATTTTTCTATTGGTTCTCAGACTGGGGTGTTGAAGGAAACTATTTATTATCAGATATATAGGAGTAGAATAGTTTAAAACATTTTAAAACCGATTAGACTGCTAAACATATAAAACATATTAAAACAAATTAAATCAATGTGTACAATAAAAATGTCTTGATCTGCCAATTGATATCTTGACTGATAATGCCTAAGAATACAGATAATTCTGCAGTTCCTATTGATTATGAGAGTGGTGGTCTAAATAGACCCTGATATTTCCTTGTGTATGAGAATGGTGGTCTAGATAGACCCCAATAATTCCTTGTGTAAAACAATAGTGAATTGGTGAAAAAAATATCTAGTTAGGTAAAAAAATGCAAAATAGTGGTACCAAAAATTAGTATAAAAACCAAAACAAAACAAAATCAAAATCAAAAAATGATGTGCACAATAAAATGAGTCAGATTTTGGGTCAAATTAAATCAGTGTGACCAACTTGTATTCCTGGTGGTGAGAATCCACTTATATTCCTGGTGGTGAGAAACTAAGCGATTTTCCCAATTTTCCAAGTGCCCTTTGAGTGTGTCGTGGGTCCTTAAAAATCCCGTGGAAAATAAATACATACAATAGTGCAGATTGTCAACGCGTTTCGGCCTTAGAAACCAGGCTTTTTTCAAGACTGACAATACATATGTTTCAAATGACTGATGTTATAATAAGAATATATATTGTAATAAAGGATTAATTTATAATTAGTCATATCTTTCTGATACAGATTGTGTGTCTGAAAGGTACTTAAAGTGAATGTAAATTTTGATGCTAAAGTGCCCAGTTTAAAAATTCGATTAAAAACAGGGGCACTTTAATTTATCAAAATATACATTTCACTCGTTGTGAAAAAAAAACTTACCTTTAAACTTGACAGCCGCTCCAGCTTACCCCGGTCGTCGCAAAGCCATTTCTGATGTCAGAAATGATGGATCGGTCATCCTCCAATCATGGCCCCCTCAGGGGAATCAGTGTCTGATTCAAAGCCGTGATTGGAGGAAGCCAGATTCCTCATTTTAGACAAAGCAAGAGGCTTTGCGGCGGGTGGAGGAAGCTGGAGCGACTGTCAAGTTTAAAAGGTAAGTATTTTTTCACAACACAAGTGAAATGTAAATTTTGATGAATTAAAGTGGCCCTGTTTTTAATCTAATTTTTTAAAAACTGGGCACTTTAGCATCAAAATTGACATTCACTTTAATGGTGTGAATGTGCTTGGTATCGGTTATCAACTTTCCATTTCTTTTAATAAAGGGGATGGGGATCAGTATATTATACTTAAGGCAGCGGTGTGCCGGTATGTGTTTCCCTTCATTTGATTAGTTTCTAGATGAAAAAAATGTTGGAGTATTCATAAGTTTATTTTAATTTTAATGGCCACTTTTTACTATGTTTTTTGAAGCTATTGTTACTTTCAAATTACCTGTTGTAATTTGTCTAAATAATCTAAATTCAGGTGTAAGTATAAATGGAGTTAGATTTCTGATGTTACCATTTCTACAGGACCCTTATAAATTCAGATTGTGGTCTCCCTTATTTCATTGGAAAGTTTGATGAAATTGGAAAGGTTTGTATATGATAGGGTCCTATTTTGTTTTTTTTGGGGGGGTTAAGGTATATTCTTAATGCTATGATCTCTCTCCTGAGAGGAGTCTCGTTCGAAAAAAAAAATTACAACTCCTCATATCTAATATGCTGGATCTGTAGGTCTATATTTATAAATTGTTAGAGTTATGTCGACCAGTAGAAAATCTTGTTTTATTATATTGTATAGAGAAACAGTATGGAAGGAGAGGATATTTATTGAAGGGGAGAGAGATGGAGTGGAGATGCTAGTAATGTTATAAGAGAGTAATTGAGTCGCTTTTAATTTTTGTCATTGCCGCCTCCCATCTATACTGATACAACATTTGAGAATGGCTTCATACCATGCACATTCTCACCATTAAGTACAATTTAAGACGCACGATTGTATCAGAAAGATATCACTAATTATGAATGAATCCTTTATTACAATATATATTCTTATTATAACATCAGTCATTTGAAACATATGTAATGTCACTTAAGTCATACAAGCTAAACTGTAACATATGATCTATTGCATAAGAATAGACCAGAAACCCTTACATTAGACATACCCCAATGATGGTTATATTAAATGTTGGGAGTATGAATAAATCATCAGGAGGCAACTATAAGTAACCCATATAATAATGAAAATGTAAGGATTATATTTTCGAAACAGTTATCTAATTGTTGTAAGGCAAATTCATACACTTGCCATTTTTTATGATTATATAGCTTAGAATAGCTACGCTCACAAACAGAGTTCTGATGCACAAATGTCTGTTTTTAAAAAAACTCTGGAATAATTTGTCTATTTTTGTAAGGAAAGATTTCCACAACCACAGATACCTCATATAAAGCCCCAGAGTAAGCTTTCACATCAGCAAGAATAATGAGTGATAAGAACAGCTGTTAAGACATATGGCAAAAGGTAAAAAAAAGAACATCCAATCGTTGCACACAAACGGAAAACCGGAAGTGATATTACAACCAATCAGAGCCCTTAAAAAATGGAATAACAAAAAACAGAACAAACATCACCAAAAAACATTAAAAAAGCTGAACAAATAGGTAAAATAAAGAGAAACTAAACTAGGATATTATAACTTCTAAATAGATCTTTACAAAAAGAAGAAAAAGAAACATCGCTGTGAATAAACAAACGTCACTTCCGGTCCCCGGAGGACCTGACAATTTGCGCCAAATTGAAACAAACAGAAGGGTATTTAAGGCCACCAGTGAAACACAATATTCAGTCTTGAAAAAGGACTGGTTTCTAAGGCCGAAATGCGTTGACTCTGAACTAGTAAGCCCAATTTCGAAAGCAGTATATTTTTAAAGACAATCTGCACTATTGTATTTATTTATTTTCCACAGGATTTTTAAGGACCCACAACACACTCAAAGGACACTTGGAAAATTGGGGACATCGCTTAGTTTCTCAACAACAAGACACACAATCTGTATCAGAAAGATATGACTAATTATAAATTAATCCTTTATTACAATATATATTCTTATTATAACATCAGTCATTTGAAACATATGTATTGTCAGTCTTGAAAAAAGCCTGGTTTCTAAGGCCGAAACACGTTGACAATCTGCACTATTGTATGTATTTATTTTCCACAGGATTTTTAAGGACCCACGACACACTCAAAGGCCACTTGGAAAATTGGGAAAATCGCTTAGTTTCTCACCACCAGGAATATAAGTGGATTCTCACCACCAGGAATACAAGTTGATCACACTGATTTAATTTGACCCATAATCTGACTCATTTTATTGTGCACATCATTTTTTTTTATTTTTATTTTGTTTTGTTTTGGTTTTATGGGTTTTGTTTTTATACTAATTTTTGGTAGCACTATTTTGCATTTTTTTTTATCTAACTAGATATTTTTTTCACCAATTCCCTATTGTTTTACACAATGAATTATTGGGGTCTATCTTGACCACCAGTTTTATACACAAGAAAATATTGGGGTCTATTTAAACCTCCACTCTCATAATCAATAGGAACTACAGCATTATCTTTATTCTTAGACATTATCAGTCAAGATATCAATTGACAGATCAAGACATTTTTATTGTACACATTGATCCATGTTTTAATATGTTTTAATAAGTTTTAATATGTTTTATATATTTAGCATGTCTAAAATATTCTACTCCTATCTGTCTGATAATATACAGTTTCCTTCAACACCCCAGTCAGAGAACCAATAGAATAATTGACATAGACATATCCTCCACCAGTACCATATCCTCCATTAGTACCATAGCCATCTCTATAGAATTAAATAATTATAGAATTAGGCGCTCTGTTCACATTTATATACATTGATTCCCCACTCTGGTTAAACTAGGTAGCCAATGATCAAAGCAAGGGTACAATTATAGGCACTTGATCTAATGTATCCCAAAACAATATTATTCACCTGTGTGGTAGGTGAGTAAACATCCTGTTTGCTCAGCTCTCCCCATAGTCTAAAAATCCTTTCATTTTTTCTACAAAAAGGTTTTTTTTTGCAGTAAAAGGTATTTGTTTTATTTCTAGCAGTATAATTTCTTTGAATTTATCTTTATTTTTGTAAAGAGAATTATGGCTAAGCATCTGATGAGTACCGAGGAAGCAGCTGAGATTCTTATGAACTCAGTCTCTGATTCCTTTTCTGATGATACATCTGCTGCAGAAGATTCTGACAGCGACTTTTTCCCTGGGTTGTCATCATATCATGGGCATGGGGGATGTTGCAACAACATCTTCAGTGGCCACACAGCATACTGTGGGCGTCATGGGGCATGGGGAATGTTGCAGCAACATCCGCAGTGGCCATACAGCATACTGTTGGGGTCATGGACATGAGACATGTTACATTCCCAGGGGCAACTAGGCCTGTTCCAAGCTACAACTGGACCTCTCCTAATATGGTTTAGCCAGGCCAATTCTGGCCTCTTGGTCGGCCAGCAAATTTATGTTTGTGGATGATGAGTTCTTAGAATTTATTGTTCAACAGACAAATCTGCATGCTGAGTAATTTTTCAAAATACTGGCACAGAATTGAGCCCCTATACCAGAGCACATCGGTAGACTGCAACCAATTTGCAAGAGATGAGGAAATTCTGGGGCCTCACTCAGATGACCCCTATCTTTCCTAGTACAATGAGCAAAGACATATACAGTATATGTTACTGCTTAAGTTTTTGCATTATAATAATAATGCAAATGTTCTGCTACAAGACAACCCAGAACATGGCCGATTGTTTAAAATAAGGCCTGTTCTTGACCATTTATTGGCAATATTTCAAGAGTGTTATATTCCAGGCCAGAACATACCAGTCAATGATTCCTTGATCTTATATAAGGGAAGTATTTTTTTTAAACAATACATTCCTTCTAAGAGAGCTCGCTAAGGGATAAAGCTGTATAAGCTGTGTGAGAGCTCTAGTGGATACACCTATCGTTTTAGGGTATACACTGGCAAGGATTATGTTCTAGCACCCCCTGACTGTCCCTCCTTCCTGACTAGCCCAGTGCCCTGGTTGAGGGTTACGCCTGACCAGCCCAGTGCCCTAGTTGAGGCTTATGCCTGACCAGCCCAGTGCCCTGGTTGAGGCTTACGCATGACCAGCCCAGTGCCCTGGTTGAGGCTTACGCCTGACCAGCCCAGTGATTGAGTTGCCCCTAGCAAAAGGTACGTATGAATATAGATATGAAAGGTGTGTGAGTGGCAGTGGTAGGGGTTGTGTTTCTGTGAGTGAATGAAGATACAAGAGGTGTTTGTATGGTGAGTAGTAGGGATGAAATGTTGGGGGGGTGCGTTTCTGTGAGTGAAAATCTTATTTAAAAATTGTCTTTAAACATTTAGGGTTGATGTCTACAATTAGACAGCTGTAGCCACCTGGGAATTTAAGATACAGTATTGGCAATATTTCAAGAGTGCTATATTCCAGGCCAGAACATACCGGTCGATGACTTCTTGATCTTATATAAGGGAAGTATTTTTTTTAAACAATACATTCCTTCTAAGAGAGCTCGCCAAGGGATCAAGCTGTATAAGCTGTGTGAGAGCTCTAGTGGATACACCTATCGTTTTAGGGTATACACTGGCAAGGATTATGTTCTAGCACCCCCTGACTGTCCCTTCTTCCTGACTAGCCCAGTGCCCTGGTTGAGGGTTACGCCTGACCAGCCCAGTGCCCTAGTTGAGGCTTATGCCTGACCAGCCCAGTGCCCTGGTTGAGGCTTACGCATGACCAGCCCAGTGCCCTGGTTGAGGCTTACGCCTGACCAGCCCACTGATTGAGTTGCCCCTAGCAAAAGGTACGTATGAATATAGATATCAAAGGTGTGTGAGTGGCAGTGGTAGGGGTTGTGTTTCTGTGAGTGAATGAAGATACAAGAGGTGTTTGTATGGTGAGTAGTAGGGATGAAATGTTGGGGGGGTGCGTTTCCGTGAGTGAAAATCTTATTTAAAAATTGTCTTTAAACATTTAGGGTTGATGTCTACAATTAGACAGCTGTAGCCACCTGGGAATTTAAGATACAGTATTGGCAATATTTCAAGAGTGCTATATTCCAGGCCAGAACATACCGGTCGATGACTTCTTGATCTTATATAAGGGAAGTATTGTTTTTAAACAATACATTCCTTCTAAGAGAGCTTGCTATGGGATCAAGCTGTATAAGCTGTGTGAGATCTCTAGTGGATACACCTATCGTTTTAGGGTATACACTGGCAAGGATTCTGTTCTAGCACCCCCTGACTGTCCCTCCCCTCTTGCTGCTAGTGAAAAAATAATTTGGGACTTACTCCACACAATATTTAATAAAGGTTACCATGTATATGTGGATAACTTTTACACTGGTGTGCCATTATTTAAATTGCTATATAGCAAGGGCACTGTTGCATGCGGCACAATCCGTTCCAATTGCAAAGGCTTTATGACTCACATGTTCAGAAAGCAAAAGAGAGGAGAGACCACAGCTTTGTGCTTTGATGAGCTGCTAGCTGTTAAATTCACACACAAAAATGATGTGCATCTTATCACAACTATACATGATGAGAGCACATCACCTGTCTATGTCAGGGGGTAGAACATGCCAACTATGAAACCCATATGTATCATGGATTACAATCGGCAAATGGGAGGGGTAGATAAGACTGACCAGATGCTTGAACCATACTCTGCTTCTCGCAAAGCATATACATGTTACAAGAAACTGGCAGTCCAGTTGATACAATTGTCAATGCTTGATTGGTAACAGGCTACCCAAGGAAGAGGGCTACATTTTCTAAAATTTCAGGAATCTGTTATTAAAAGCCTTCTCTCATCATCAGGGACATTTAAGTAACTGGGCCAAGTGAGGAGAATGCAAGGTTGCATGGTCGTCACTTTGCTAAGTATATACCAGCTACTTAGAAAAAAACTTTCCCTAGTAGAAGGTGTAGAGTGTGCAGTCAGCATGGGCATTGTAAAGGCACCCGTTACTACTGTCTAGACTGCCCCTCTAAACCAGGGCTATGCATGCCAGAATTCCTCCGTAATTATCATACTATGGAAAAATACTAGCTGCATACCCTCAAAACCCCAGGAGGCCCAAGATTCTGAAATGCAGATACATGGCCCTGGTTAAGGCTTTCACCTGACTAGCCCAGTGTCCTGGTTGAGGGTTACGCCTTACCAGCCCAGTGCCCTAGTTGAGGCTTATGCCTGACCAGCCCAGTGCCCTGGTTGAGACTTACTCATGACTAGCCCAGTGCCCTGGTTGATGCTTACGCATGACCAGCCCAGTGATTGAGTATTTAATAGCTACCTAGCTAAAATAAAAGTGAAATTTACCTGTAAAATAAAAACTAACCTAAGTTACAATTACACCTAACACTACACTATCATTAAATAAATTAATCCTATTTAAAACTAAATACTTACCTGTAAAATAAACCCTAAGATAGCTACAATGTAATTAATAATTACATTGTAGCTATTTTAGGGTTTATATTTATTTTACAGGTAACTTTGTATTTATTTTAACTAGGTACAATAGCTATTAAATAGTTAATAACTATTTAATAACTACCTAGCTAAAAGAAATACAAAATAACAATTAAAATAAATCCTAACCTAAGTTACAATTAAACCTAACACTAAACTATCATTAAATAAATTAAATAAATTAAATACAAATACCTACAAATAAATACAAATCAATACACTAACTAAAGTACAAAAAATAAAAAAAGAACTAAGTTACAAAAAATAAAAAAATAATTTACAAACATAATATAAAAATATTACAACAATTTTAAGCTAATTATACCTACTCTAAGCCCCCTAATAAAATAACAAAGCCCCCCAAAATAACAAAATTACCTACCCTATTCTACATTTAAAATATACCAGCTCTATTACCTTACCAGCCCTTAAAAGGGCCTTTTGCGGGGCATGCCCCAAAGAAAACAGCTCTTTTGCCTGTAAAATAAAAATACAACCCCCCAACATTAAAACCCACCACCCACACACCCCTACTCTAACCCACCCAAATCCCCCTTAAAAAAACCTAACACTACCCCCCTGAAGATCTTCCTACCTTGAGTCGTCTTCACTCAGCCGAGTCTAATTCTTCATTCAATCCGGGTGATGTCTTCATCCAAGCGGGGGCTGAAGAGGTCCATCATCCGGCTGAAGTCTTCATCCAAGCGGGGGCTGAAGAGGTCCATTATCCGGCTGAAGTCTTCATCCAAGCGGGGGCTGAAGAGGTCCATCATCCGGCTGAAGTCTTCATCCAAGCGGGGGCTGAAGAGGTCTTCCATCCGGCTGAAGTCTTCTATCAAGCGGCATCTTCAATTTTCTTTCTTCCAGCTCCATCTTCATCCCACTGACGCGGAACATCCTTCCTCCACAATGAACTCCCGACAAATGAAGGTTCCTTTAAATGACGTCATCCAAGATGGCGTCCCTCGAATTTCCGATTGGCTGATAGGATTCTATCAGCCAATCGGAATTAAGGTAGGAATAATCTGATTGGCTGATGGAATCAGCCAATCAGATTGAAGTTCAATCCGATTGGCTGATCCAATCACCCAATCAGATTGAGCTCACATTCTATTGGCTGTTCCGATCAGCCAATAGAATGCGAGCTCAATCTGATTGGCTGATTGGATCAGCCAATCGGATTGAACTTGAATCTGATTGGCTGATTCCATCAGCCAATCAGATTATTCCTACCTTAATTATAGGAACCTTCATTCATCGGGAGTTCACGTGGAGGAAGGATGTTCTGCGTCGGCGGGATGAAGATGGAGCCGGAAGAAAGAAAATTGAAGATGCCGCTTGATAGAAGACTTCAGCCGGATGGAAGACCTCTTCAGCCCCCACTTGGATGAAGACTTCAGCCGGATGATGGACCTCTTCAGCTCCCGCTTGGATGAAGACTTCAGCCGGATGATGGACCTCTTCAGCCCCCGCTTGGATGAAGATATCGCCCGGATTGGATGAAGAATTCGGCTCGGCTGAGTGAAGACGACTCAAGGTAGGAAGATCTTCAGGGGTGTAGTGTTAGTTTTTTTTAAGGGGGGGTTTGGGTGGGTTAGAGTAGGGGTGTGTGGGTGGTGGGTTTTAATGTTGGGGGGTTTGTATTTTTAGTTTACAGGCAAAATAGCTCTTTTCTTTGGGGCGTGCCCCGCAAAAGGCCCTTTTAAGGTCTGGTAAGGTAATAGAGCTGGTATCTTTTAAATGTAGAATAGGGTAGGGATTTTTTTTATTTTGGGGGGCTTTGTTATTTTATTAGGGGGCTTAGAGTAGGTGTAATTAGCTTAAAATTGTTGTAATATTTTTATAATGTTTGTAAATTATTTGTTTATTTTTTGTACTTTAGTTAGTGTATTTATTTGGATTTATTTGTAGGTATTTGTATTTAATTTATTTAATTTATTTAATGATAGTGTAGTGTAGGTTTAATTGTAACTTAGGTTAGGATTTATTTTAATGGTTATTTTGTATTTCTTTTAGCTAGGCAGTTATTAAATAGTTAATAACTATTTAATAGCTATTGTACCTAGTTAAAATAAATTGAAAGTTGCCTGTAAAATAAAAATAAATCCTAAGATAGCTACAATATAATAATTATTTATATTGTAGCTATATTAGGGTTTGTTTTACAGGTAAGTATTTAGTTTTAAACAGGATTAATTTAGTTAATAAGAGATATATTATTTAGATTTATTTAATTAATATTTAAGTTAGGGGGGTGTTAGGGTTAGTGTTAGACTTATGTTTAGGGGTTAATATTTTTATTACAGTGGCGGCGGTGTAGGGGGGCAGGATAGGGGTTAATACATTTATTATAGGTGGCGACGGTGTAGGGGGCAGATTAGGGGTTAATAAGTTTAATATAGCTTGCGGAGGGGTCCGGGAGTGGTGGTTTAGGGGTTAAACTATTTATTTAGTTGCGGTGAGGTCCGGGATCTGCAAGATAGGGTTTAATAACCTTATTATAGGTGGCGGCGGTATAGGGGGGGCAGGATAGGGGTTACTAGGTATAATGTAGGTGGCGGCGGTGTCCGGGAGCGGCGGTTTAGGGGTTAATACATTTATAAGAGTTGCGGCGGGGTCCAGGAGTGGCGGTTTAGGGGTTAATAACTTTATTTAGTTGCGGGGGGCTCCAGGGGCGCCGGTATAGGGGGTAGAACAGTGTAGTTAGTGTGGGTGCTTAGTGACAGGCTAGCAATAAAGCTGTCAAAAAGCCAAAGAGCAGCGAGATCGGATGAGTGATAATTCTCACAGTCCACTGCTCATCGCCCCGTACTTGGTGCTTGGCTTTTTGACAGCTTTATTGATAACTTAGGAGAAATTTTTCAGGTCCGCGGCGGCGATGGTAGGTGAGCTTAGGCGGGCTTATTGGCCCGGAGAAGGCAGGTAAAGTAGACGGCTTGATAACTAGGCCTCTTTGTCTTTTAAGGTCTGTTGTACCCTCTATTTCCCTTATAATTGATAATAGGGATTGTAGTGTCCTTTCTGTCAGGCTTATGGCTCTATTTATTTGCTGTTTTTTTCCTTCGTCCATCTGCTTTTTTTTTTTTGCCTTTCAATTTCAACTTTCTCCTTTTCTATTTCAATATTTTTTTCAGATATGGCTGCCAATGGTCAATATTAATATTAGTTACATTTTTCATCTCCCTGTGGTCCTCTCTATATTGCCTGGCAAGTGACAACATTTCATTTAAGCCAACATCGGTCAATAGTCCAACATCTTGTGGATTAGCACTGTTTATATCCCCTGTTTCTGGTGGTGCCGGTGCTTCCACTTGTTTTTCCTGATTCTCTGGGGTATGGATTTTAAATTGTTGGGCATCTCCAAATTCATCTAGTAAATCTGGAGTCGCCATCCTGAAGGCCTGTATTCCCTGGTGAATTTTAATTTTCCTCTCGTATTTGTACTAGATTGAGGGTTATCTCATTTGAAGAGTTTTCTTCTTCTAGATCAAACAATAAAACATTAAAGAAAATATTTAAATAAAAGCATTAAAAGATAGTTTAATAGATGGAAGTGAAAGAGAGAGATTATAATACAGTCCTCCAAAAAATTATATATATGAAAAAATTTAAATAAAAAAAAGGAATATAGGTAAATGAGAAATACAAAAATAATAATTGATACCTACCATCAAATAATGGTGATGATTGTCCAGTCAAGCTATCAAACAACTGACCCAAATCTGCTATAAAAAAATATAATTACAATTTATTTAATTTTAATAATTGACATATATTAAATGCGCTACTAGTCCCTATAATGTATTCTATAATTACATACAGTATCAATTAACTATGAAATTAATGCCAAGCACAGCTCATTATTACATTCATCTGTCATTCCAATCTCTAAACAATATAGAATTAGATTAAAAATACTGTCAATACTATCATTGTTGTGCATTTTTAATTATTTGAAAAAAAAACAAAAAACAATAAAAATATTATTATTGATCTAAATTTTTGGATTTGATAGATGAAAGACATAACCAATGCTTGTCAATGTTTTTTCGACAAAGAATATTTTTTTTTATATCAATACATAGCTAAATGACAGTGATTTAATATTTTATTTTGTAAGAAATAATGGTTTGTGTACATCAGGGATGTCCAAACTTTGCTCTCCAGAGGTTTTGGAACTACATTTCCCATGATGCTCAGCTAGATAAAATGCTGGCTGAGCATCATCGGAAATGTAGTTCCAAAACCTCTGGAGAGCAAAGTTTGGACACCCCTGGTGTACATGCTCCTCTTCCAACACCTGTATCTGAAGTGCTGGTCCTTACATCAAGGAGTGTATCCGCAGAGGAAGAGCTGTGTGTGAGAGTAGATGTCGACCTTATAAATTGACCATGAGCTGCACTTGTAGATGGTCTTGAAACAGCTGCAGAAGATCTTGAAGTAATGGGTGCTTCAGCGATACTCCTCCCTGGCTGTGGTTGTGGTAGAGGTGTAGCTTTAAAATAAAAAAAATAAATAATATTGTTAATAATCCATTGCAAAATGTATTATTTTTTTTTAAATGTTTTTCATTTTAATAAGAAAGCTAATACTGGTAAGATTGTGATCACGCCAGTGACTTGTGGCACTACACTAATAATTAATTGTGTAAAATGAAAGTCAATAGATAATAAATAAAAGGGCATGTGATCATGGTGCTGTCAGAATATGCGTAGATCAAAGTTAATATCATAGGTAAAACGTTTACTAATATTTTAGTTTTGATTATGAAAAAGACTAGTAGAGGAATTATCTATCCTTTGAAAGAATAATTTTGTTGTTGGCTCTACATGTTATATACTTTTGAAAGATATTATTAACTTGTATCTAAGCATATTATAAAATAAACAAGGTCACATGGCATTTAATTTATTAACAATTAAAATTAAATTCTGCAATTTTTATTAAAAAGGCACGTTGTGAGCACAATGTTATCTATATGGATCACATTACATTGTTCTCCCCTAAATTGCAAATCAAATAATAAAAAAAGGTCTATATGCGTCATTACAAGCGGCTAGATTATGAGTTTTGCGTTATGAGGGGTGCAGTAATAACTTGCACGTTATTGTCACCGCTCAATTCCCTACAGCGCTGGAATTACAGGTTTATAAAAACCCGGCGTCAGCAGGCAAGAAGTGAGCGCAAAGCAAAATTGAGCTCCATACCGCACTCCAATACCAGCGCTGCTGAAAGCTGCGGTGAGCTGGTTTTACGTGCTCGTGCACGATATCCCCATAGACATCAATGGGGAGAGCCGGCTGAAAAAAAGCCTAACACCTGCAAAAAAGCAGCGTAAAGCTCCGTAACTTAGCCCCATTGATTCCTATGGGGAAACAAAATTTATGTTTACACCTAACACCCTAACATAAACCCGAGTCTAAACACCCCTAATCTTACACTTATTAACCCCTAATCTGCCACCCCTGACATCGCCGACACCTACATTATACTTATTAACCCCTAATCTGCCGTCCCCGACATCGCTGACACCTA